>NW_026535781.1:5702681-6352712 GCF_028551555.1 Melozone crissalis
TTAAATTGTAATTCTGACTTAGAGTCTCCCCCAGGTTTGCCTTCAAACCAGAACAAAAGACAATGTGTGCACCCTTTGTTTTCTTCCCAGAACAGGATTTCCCATTCCCAAATCTTGATTGGCTGGAGGAGGAGGCTGCGAGGAAGAGGAAGGAGCCCTGGGACACCCAGGCAGGTGAGGAGGAAGTCAGTGCCCCTTTCTCCCTCTCTCCTGCTCCATCTCCCAGCCCAGCACAGCCCCCAGCTGCAGGACAACCCTGCTGCCAATGCCGTCTTGATAGTAATGCACTGGGGGGATCTCCTTCCCCTTCCTTCTGGCACGGAGGCAAATCCCATCTTCTCCTTGTCTTTCCTCCCCCAGACAAGAAGCTGAGGATGGAGACCACAGAGGAAAAATCTCCTTGGAAGAACCTTGTGGAAGAGGCAGTTTTGAGTGACTCCACAGTGCAGAATTACAGTGGGGAGGAAAATCCATGGAGATTCCACAGGAGGACGGGCTCCAAACCCAGCCCAGGGTGCTTTGAGGAGGAAAGACCCACCCTGTGCCAGGAAGGTGGACAGAGCTTCGGCCAGAGCTCAGAACGGGTGATCCATGGGCAGCTTCATGATGGGGAGAAGCCCCACAAGTGCTTGGAGTGTGGGAAGAACTTCAGGCAGAGCAGCACCCTGATCTGCCACCAGATGATCCACAGTGGGGAATGGCCCTACGAGTGTGGAGAATGTGGGAAAGGGTTCAGCTGCAGCTCTGCCCTCATCATCCACTTGCGCATCCACACTTGGGAGAGGCCCTACGAGTGTCCCGAGTGTGGGAAGAGGTTTCAGACCAGCTCACATCTCGTCCAGCACCGGCAGATTCACACCGAGGAGAGGCCTTTCCTCTGCCCTGAGTGTGGGAAGGGCTTCAAGCAAAACTCCCACCTCGTCACCCACCGGCGCATTCACACTGGGGAGAGGCCCTATGAGTGCCCAACCTGTGGGAAGAGGTTTCAGAGCAGCTTCAATCTCCTCTTGCACGAGCGGATTCACATGGATGAGAGGCCCTTCCCCTGCCCCGACTGCGGGAAGGGCTTCAAGCACAACTCCACCCTCATCATCCACCTGCGCATCCACACTGGGGAGAGGCCCTACGAGTGTCCCCAGTGTGGGAAGAGCTTCACCAGCAGCTCTCACTTGACAAGACCCCAACGGAGCCACCAGTAAAGGACAGCCAGCCAATGCCCCAAGTGCAGGAAGAGGTTCATGCACCATTCCAGCTTCATCCCCATGGGAGAACCCACACTGGGAGAAACCCTGGTGATCCATGTTCCCCATGATCTATGCTGGGAAGACACCTGTCCCTTTTCCTGCCCCTGCCAGTGATATGATGTGGCATTGAAAAACATGAGGGTCTGGCCATGGCTGTGTCATTACATTCACTCCCATCTCAGAACATTTCCAGGTGCAGAAAAGGGACTCTCTCTCTCCCTGAGAAGAGGGGTGTCCTTTCCAGACAGGGGAAATTGTGGCCAGGAAGACCCAGTGAGTTGTGTTTTAGTTTTCCCTGTAAACAGTTTCATTTATCCCTTCTGTTATCAATATTGCTTCTGTTCTGTTTGTTCCTTACCTCGTTTCTGTTCCCAATAACTTGTTCTTATCCCAGCCCAGGATCTTTGCCTTTTGTGCTTTCCAGGGGAGGCGGGAGGGCAGCGAGGGCAGCGCGGTTTTATCAGGAGCAGGAAATTGGGGAATCCCATTCCTGAACCCCAGCCCGTGGAAACCGAGCATCCCAGCTGGTCCCAGCCCTGGTGGCCATGGCAACAGCCTTGGGAGCGGATCCCTGGCTGGGGCTGTGGGAACCTCTTCCCTCTGGTGCCCAGGGACAGGAGTGGAGGGAACGGCTGCAGCTGAGTCGGGGCAGGCTCAGGTTGGATGTCAGGAAAAGGTTTTTGCCCAGAGGCTGCTGAGGCCCTGCCCAGGCTCCCCAGGGAAGGGTTCCAGCTCCAGGGCTCTCTGAGCTCCAGCAGCGTTTGGACAGCGCTGCCAGGCCCAGGCTGGCATTGTTGGGGTGTCCTGTGCAGGGCCAGCAGTTGGACTGGAGGATCCTGATGGGTCCCTCCCAGCTCAGCCAATTCTGTGGTTCTGGGATCCCATAAACCTGGGGATGGGGCTGCCAATGGTTGCCATGGCAACGGGCTCTGGCTGCAAGCCTGAGCTGGTGTCCATGGCAACCACCCCTGGCATGAGGTCTCCATGGAGCTGCCATAGCAACTGACCATAGCAACAGGGGGCTGGGGATTGTTACCATTGAAGCTGACCATAGCAACAGGGAGGTGGGGATGGTTGCCCTGGAAACTGACCATAGCAACAGGGCCCTGGTGATGGTGTCCATGCAATGGTGATGGTTGCCCGTGGCACTGCTGCCATTCTCTGCTGGGGCACTCGGGGCTCTGGCTGAGCAGCAAAGGTGACCCTGAGCCAGGACCTTTCCTTTCCTGCAGCAAAGCCTCGGCACGCAAAGCCCTTCCTGGGGTTGTGCCCTGCGCCAGGAGGGATTGTGCCAGCGGAGCCGACCCAATATTTCTTCTCCCAGACAGCTTTAGGACACGCAACACGGAGAAGCCAGAGCCCACTCTCAGCTCTGCGCAGCCCTCCAGCAGAATCCTGAGTTTGAAGCAGCCTGGGAACAGGGTTTAGTGTCAGGGGAGGGGAACTCAGAGCCCTTTTCTGCCCTGTGGGCTGGGGCTCTGCATTTCCAACGGCCCTGCAGATGCCAAAGGGGCCTTTTTGGCTCAGCTGAGAACAGTTCTGCTCAGAGCCTGTCCTAAACCTGCTTCTCCTGCAAATGTGCCCAATGAACCCCCATTTTTTGCAGCCTGTGGTCTTGTGTGGGTACAGGTGTGACAAGTGAAGGATGGAACAGCTCTGCTGGGGGGAGTTCTCTTGTTCTTGTTTTTTTTGGGTTTTTTTTTGTTTGTTTGGATTGGTTTTTTGTTCTTTGCTTTGATTTGTTTGTTTGCTTTTTGGATTTTGGGGTTTTTTCTCGGTTGCTTTTTTGTTCTTGGTATTTTTTTCTTTTTTAGGTGATGGTTTTGGGGTTTTTTTTGGTATAGTTTAGTTTGGTTTTTTATTAGTTTTCTTTGTTTTTTTGGTTTCTTTTTTAATGAACTCCCCCTGTCAGCTTTGAGCAGAGTTCTGTGACTGTGTCTGACACTTGTCTGTGGCACTGTGCAGTGGCCATGGGGACCTTCCCCGAGGTGTGTGCAGAGGAATCCACATCAGCCCAGGCTGGGGTGGGCAGTGGCCACTCAGTTCCATGGACTGGACGCGGCTCTGGATGCTTCCCTTGGAGCGACTGCAGGGAGGGAACACTGGGGCTGTCACCGCTGGGGTGTCACACACAGGAACGCTGGGGCTGTCACCACTGGGGTGTTACACACAGGGCAACACCGGGGCTGTCACCACTGGGGTGTCACACACAGGGCAATGCTGGGGCTGTCACCGCTGGGGTGTTACACACAGGGCAATGCTGGGGCTGTCACTGCTGGGGTGTCACACACAGAGCAACGCTGGGGCTGCCTTGCTCCTGCCCTGTTCCACCCAGCTCTGCCAGCGCCTCGAGGAGGCACAAAGGCTGAGTCAAAGGGTGAGAATTGCACAAGGGGCTGGGTGAGCAGGGGCCCATTGGGATCAGCCAGTCCAGCCCCTGGCCCTGCACAGACCCCCCAACAATCGCAGCCTGAGCACCCTGGGAGCGGTGTCCAAAGGCCTCTGGAGCTCTGGCAGCCTCGGGGCTGTGCCCATTCCCTGGGGAGCCTGGACAGTTCCCGAGCCCCCTCTGGGGGAAGAAGCTTTTGCTGATCCCCAGCCCAGCCCTGCCCTGGCCCAGCTCCAGCCGTTCCCTTGGGTCCTGTCCCTGCTCACCTGGGCAGAGATCAGAGAAGCTGCCCAGAGAAGCTGTGGCTGCCCCTGGATTCCTGGCAGTGTCCAAGGCCAGGTTGGACAGAGCTTGGAGCAGCTTGGGATAATGGAAGGTGTCCCTGCCCATGGAAGGGGGTGGAATGAGATGAACTTTAAGGTCTCTTTCAAGCCAAGCCATTCTGTGATTCTGTGATTTTGGGAGAGATGCTGAGGTTCTGGCTCAGCTTTATCTCACCAATTGTCTGGACCCAGCAGCAGCCATGGGTGGGATCATCTCCTCCTTCCTCTCCCTGTGGCTGGAACCCACCCAAGGGCAGCAACTGAACAATGTCCCTCATGGGCAGTGAGTGCCAGAAAGGGACATTGCTCCCTGGGGAAATACAATGTCCTTGGACTTCAGCAGAGCATTGAAATGGGCCCCCTTGAGCACCCCAGCACCACTGCAATCTCCTCTTTTTGGACTCAACCCAGGTCTCCCAGAGCAGCTGCAGAGGAGTCGCTGTCAGGACGAGGGATGTTTATCAAAGGTTGATGTAGATCAGAACAAGCTCTGGCACCATTCCACATTTTTGTTTTTCACTGGGAAATAAATGCAGATGTCCCCATGCCACAAACTCAGTCCCCCCATGGTTCCTGTGTTCGATTTTGCCTCCTGATATTGAGACACAGGAGCTCTCCCAGCTGGACAGGGTGTCAGGAATCTCTTGCTGAGTTTGACACCCTTGGAGAGGGTGAACAAGGAGTTTCCTTGCTGCAGAACACTGTGTGGGTTTTGGAAACAGGCCAGACCTGGAGAAGGCTCCTTCTACAAGCCCTCAGCACCCGGCAATTGCACGTCTTTATTTGTGTGACTGTCTTGTCAGGGCAGAGAGAGGGGAGAGAGGAGCCTCCTTGGGGCAGGGAGAGGAGGCAGAGACACCAAAAGCAGGAGTCCCAAATGAATCTGGGCACATCTGGATCCAATGGCTGCAGTAGGTGTGCCATTCCTAAATCCAGTTTGGGAGAGCCACGGCCGTGTTGCTGTGTAAGCTCTGAGGTATCTGATGGTGGGAGAGGCTCAGGTTTGTCCTGTTTGCATCCCCGGTTCTTGCAGAGGCGCTGTCAAACAGCGCCAGGGGATGCTCCTGGCACTGACCCTGGCATGGCTCAGGGCTCAGCTTTCCTCCATCAATCCCACTTCAGAGCTTCACTCTGGTGGGGAGGTGTCAGTGGGTGAGGAGCAGCACAATCCAGAGAATTGGAGGATGGTTTTGTGTTGGTAATTCTGGGAATGGGTTTCTGTGGCAGGATGCTGGATACCAGGGATTTCTGCCCTCCCTTCTCAGGAGAGTTTGGGTTTCTCCTGTCAGTGCTGTTCCACAGCTCCCACCATCCCTACTCCTTTCATTGACACTTCCCCAGCTTCCCAGTGGCCTTTCTGAGGATAAAGAAAGGAACGTCCGTGGTGGCACCCATTGGCTGCCTGGGACTCCAGCTGTTCCTGGAGCTGCAGCATGTCCAGCACAGCTGCTCTCAGTGGGGCTGGGCCTTGGTTCAGGCCCCACAGTCCCTGTCAGTGCCCACTCCCCACTGGGCTCACACTCTGGCCGTGTGGGGCTGCTGAAGGCTCAGCGGCTCTAGCTGAGCACTCCCAGCTCTGCAGCTCCTGACTCATCCCAGGGATGGGGTCCCGCAGCCCCAGTCGGGGCCGTGTTGCCCACGGGGCCCTGGTTTGGGGTGGCCATGGGTACCTGCTGTTCCTCCTCCCTCAGCAGCCCCACAGCAGAAGGGTGCCCAGGCAAGGGATTCAGCTGTGCCATTCCCTCTGTCTCTGCAGCAGCTCTCCCAAAAGTCCTTTGGGCTCCCTGAAATCCTGTCTCCTGAGGTGATCCATGCCAGGGAGTCCCAGGGCCTCTGGGCCAGTCCCAGTGGGTGTTTTTGCCATTCCCAGTCGTGGTCACTTCAGCTGCTGATGTGCTCAGCCCTCAGCCAGAGCTGGCTTACAGGACAAACCCTGGGCATTATGTGACTGACACCATCAGTTTTCGTTGGCTAAAAATAGATGACCCAGATGCTTCTGCCAGCAGTTTAACACCAAACCAGCTGCTTTGGAGACTTTCACATAATCTTGTGTAGTTACCTGCAAGAAAGGTATCATTTAAATAAATTTTCCCAACTGACATGAATAGAGGCTTGTAGGATGTTTTAGGGGAAACCCTCCAAGCTGGGGATTGGGCTCCGGCCAAGCCCTGGCCTGTTCTGCTCAGGAAAAATGCCACGAGACCCAGGAGTTTACGTGTGTCCTAGGGTGACATTATGATGCTTGTATCCTCAGTCGTTGTTTGGTTTATGCTGGATATTATGTTCTGTTCATTCAAAACTGGCTCTGAAGAGCAAAGCTTTTGCAGGGCACGGAGGTTCAGGGACAACACACCATGACCAACATGATCCAGTGAAGCCAAATCTATTGTCCCTAAAAAGATTCTGTTTATAATAAATCTTTACTGTCTACGTGCCTCTAGCTAAGACATGGTTGGTTAATCCTGGCTCTTCACACGTCTTATGTCAGAATGCTGATTGGATCACCTGATTTTTCACGCATTTTGCTGGGGTCGTCTGGCCCACCCATGACTTTCCCAAGCTTGCTGACAAACTTGCTGAGTCCTGATGATTCTTCTTCTTGTATCTCTTTCAAGGATATACTGACCCCATTTCTGAATATGTCCATAATTCATTCCTTGTGTACGTGACCATTGTCCATTAGTACAAGCAGGCTGGATTGGACATCGGATGAATATGTCTATTGTCTAACAAAACCTCCTCAATCTGCAAAAATCTCTCAATAGTCCCTGGTTTTGTTTTTGCACAAGCCAGACTGTTTTAAAAGCATGGTCAATTACTTTCTGCACACAGCATAGCAAGCAAGGCACAATAAGCAGAATTGAAAAAAGAATACAAAGCCAATAATACGTAGAATTATTTTTTAATTACATGGCCAAGAATTCCTAATACCAAAGCATACTAAGTCCTTGAGCCAGTCTGTTATTCACCAGGATTTTAGCCACTCATCAAAAGAATTCTAAACAACTGTCAGCTTTTTCATATTTTCCTTAAGGAATGACAGTTTCTTGTGAATAGATTCAGAGTGGTCAGAGAGATTCAAGCAACACATCCCTTCAAAATTTTCACACCCATCTCCTTGTGCTAGCAACAATAAATCTATGGCAGCCCTATCCTGTAACACAGCGTGGCGTATGCTGCCTACATCAGTGGTGAGCTCATTCAGTATTGCAGATGTAATGTTAATTTGTTTTCCTGTCCAACAAGCCAATCGTTTGAATTATGTAAGGGCCTTTGATGAAGCTAAAACTGGTGTAAAAAGTGATGCCAATTTAACCGAAGGCCAATTCCACAATTCTACATTATCCTTGCAGTCTGAGCCTAAAAATGCACCTACATTTTGGACGTTGGAATTTGTGCCTGGTGTCAAGCATCTGTTGAATGCCAGGGGCAAACAGTGTCAATTTCCCAAAATAGCACAGTCCTCCTAATGCTTTTTGATGAATTGCAGGCCAAGCTTTATCTCCACAAAAGAGAAACGAAAGTAGAATGAAGTTATTGCAGAAGTTATTGTAGAAGGGACTTTTCTCTCCAATGATGTAGAAGCTTTTCCTGTAGTAGCTAATGCTGCAAGTAGAGTTTGAAAACCTTTCGATTGGAAGATTTTCAAAAAGTTGAGAGCGGCAATTTCACAATTTAGTTGAAAATCCCAACTTGCACAGTCACTTCTGCAGTATATTTTTCCATCTAACACATTCATTCCAGCTGATGTGCATACCCTAATAAGATGAATAATGCCACCCCATCAGCAGGCGATGTTTCATAAAAGCTGGGAGGAAAAGTGTGCTCAAGAAGCAGCAAGACCTAGAGTGCAGGGTGATCCTCTGTTTGGTTTAACAGCACAACAGTAACTTGGCAAGGGGCCCTGGGCTACTGTCACTGCCCAGGCTAAGAGCATTGATCAAGTCTTACAGATGAGCCAACAACTAACATATAATGCTCTTCTTGCACTTCCAGATGGGTTACACACTAAGTCTTTTACAGAAATTCGTCAAAGAAAGAATGGAGACTGATAAATTTGTAGACAAATTGCATGAAGCTATCTATAATCATTCTGATTTAAATTCAGACACAAAGATACAATTGTATGGACTTTGGAATCATTTCTCCATTCCAAATGGCTTTCCCTTCAGTCACAAGAGGCTTCCATCTCTTCCAAAAATTGCCTGCTGAAACTCTTCTGCTCCCTTGCAAATCAGTTCACTACTCCAACATAACCCTTGAAGCACGGACAGATGACTCTTCAACTAATTACAGTAGAAAAGAAGGGTATTTATTGCACTCCTGGTCACATGTGAACTAGTTTCCAAAGATGTGTGCAAGGAGTTGCAGACTCCTGCTCTCTATTTCTACAGAAAAGGTTTTACATTAGGTTTATAAGGACCCATAATACATAATTATTACCTGCCTGCTTCTCATTTTTATCAGCTGAATATCTATTACAGCTGTGCAATTGTACTCCCTTAACTGGGTCGGTGGGATTTTGAAATGAGAGAGTGGTTGTATGGGAGGAAGAAAGCCGTCTTCCTCATGGTAAGCTCTTCTCCTATGGCCTGTTGGCAAGACCTTTTGACCTGCTGCTCATGGTCCAAGCCTCTCCTAACTGTTCAATTATTCTTAAGGCAAGGTATTTCTATGGTCTCTGCTTCTTCACAATTGCTTCCTCTATCCCTGTCACTCCTAGCTTTATGTTCCTAATATATTTGGTACTCTTTAACTAAGCTACATGATTTCTGTATTACTAACTTAACTTCTTACCTCATTTTGAAATCTTAACTAAAACATGCAATCTTCTACTATCCCAATTCTATTCCCAGCTGGCCCCTCAACTCATCTGCACTTTTCAATTATCCTAATTACATTTTCAGCTAACCCCTTGACTCACCTCAGGCACATCCCTGACTGCCTCTTTCCCAGCAGCTCAGAGCTGCATTGCACAGCGTTTGCTGTGCACCAGAGAGGACAAAGCAGGCTGGCCTGGTGGGCCTGAATATTTCTGCCAAACATTGTGCATCTCACACCTTTGCTCTGGCTCAGTGCAGAACTGCAGGATTGCAGGTGCTTCCTCTCAGAGCTGTGTGAGGCGCTGGCTGCTGCAGATGGGCCCTGCCAAGCTGTCCCTGCCTCACGCTGGCCTCGCTTCCCCTGGCACAAGTGCCGGCCCTGAAGGAGCTGCCCTGTGCTCCAGCCTGCCGAGCAGCCCGGCTCCCTGCCCCGGTGCCCAGAGTGCTGCACATACTGCTGGCCTTTGCCAGGAGTTGCAGGGCAGCCGGCAGAAGAGGAGGAATCCTCAGCCAACCCAGCAGCCCGCGGCTGCCCTTGGCCTTTCCCTGCTCCTGGGCACACTCCAGATGGCCAATGCCTCCAGACCGGGCTGTGCCCAGCACGGATGCGCTTCCCCTCGGCAGCAGCCAGCTGCCACCTGGGCTCTGAGAGCAGAGGATTCGCCCACTCCCAGAAAGAGGCACCCAGGGCCTGGCTGCTGCCTCTTTCATCTCCAAGGGCCTCCTTCCAGCCTGCCTCTGCCGGGGCTCAGGCTGCTTCGGCCTCTGCCGGGGCTCTGCTGGGGCTCCAGCCCGGGCAAGGCCGGGCCTGCTCTCATCTCACAGGCGCTGACAGCTCTGCACCACAGGAGACCTTCCTGAGCACCCTCTCTGACCTTTCTGCTTTCTCACTTGAGCAAGGCTCTCCTCCAGCCAAAGAGATTATTGCATTTAGGGATACAAACCAAGTGGCAGGAACCCCAATGCTCTCCAGTCACAGCTGAAGGCCTGCATCTGCACAAGATGTTTGGGCTGCCTCATTCTTCTTTTGGTTTTGCCTTCAAATGCCATTGCCCTTTCTGCCTCAACTACAAGTGTCATATGTGGAGAGCCTGGTTCAAACATGGCTTAAAGAAAGAGGCCATGAAGGTATGCAGCTGATGGAAAAGTAAAAGGCAGCTGTAAAGCAGCAGTTCCCAGGCTTGATTCTGTAAATAATTAGGTTCTCAAGCACATTTTTATAAACAACAAGATTCTCAGTCTTCTCATAACAGGTAAACATTCTGTCCTTGGCTGCTCTGGGAACAGATAGCTGCTCTGGGAACAGATATAAAGGTTTTGAGAACTTGTTATATCACAGTGAGAACACTGGTTTGGTTTCAATAAACAAACCACAGGTATTGTAAACAAAAGGAGGGGTTAGAGTTTTCTCTGTAGCCTATCGTGAGCTCGAATTTTGCAATATGCATGAAGTTAATTGCCACTGTTATAAAAGGTGGCTGATTAGATCAATAAATCGGAGTCGATGTTCATCAATTGGATGGTCGTCTCCCTTCACTTCAATAAATGGTGACCTCTCCGACATGATACTGCAACACCACGGGAAGTGAAGAACGGGTCGGGTTCCGAAGTTCGAAGTAGCAGCTGGGACAGCAGAAGCGTGCCGAGAAAAAAAAGCGGAGAAAAAGAGGCCGAGACACGCCATGCTCTGGGTGATTGTAAAGACAAGCCTGGCTGAAACGTGCGGCTGCGACCTTGAGGAGCTGCAAAAAAGCTTGCTTTTGATTTTTAGGTATGGAAAGGCAAGCCACATTGTTGTAGGAAGGGGACCAGGACACCAGGTGGTTCATCACAGGTCCAGTTTATTAAAGAAAGCATCAAACACTTATACAGCAAATAATAAGCTCATGAATATTCTGTAAGCCAAGCAATCTATTGGTTAAACTATACCATTAACTCATCCACATTCCTTTGGGCCTACGTTCTCTACTTCTCACACCTCGCTGTCCATTTCTTTATCATCCTCCGCTAGGCCCAAGGACACGTTATCTTTGCAGGTGCAAGATTTGGAATTAACCACTGTCTTGTACTTTTCCATTCTTTAGCCTGCTACTTTCTCAACAGACACCCTGCCTGCAAAAAGGCCTCTGCCCTACTTAGGACATCTCTACCAAATCAATTCGGTTGTGTCCTCTCTCCTCAAGCCACTCTTTGACAAAACTCTCCACACCGCATATGAACTTTTTATTGCTTTCTTGCAGAAAAGGCAGATTAAGGGGATAGATTTACAGAAAGAATTACCGGGACTTTTGGCTTCTGGTTACGAAAAGGGAATTTTCCTTAACCCCCACACGGTTCACGAGTTGTCGGAATGGCATAAATTCGGTGATATATTATGGCAGGCTTCTTTAGAAGATGATAAAACTGCCAAGAAGTTGGGTAAACTATGGCGGGTCGTTAACAACGAATTATTGCAGTTTCAGGCTGAAAAAAAGGCTGCTCACCAGGCTACTGCCGCTCATGATCATTATAAAGATTATGACCAAGATAGGGAATTCGATAAGGAGTCGGGAACTCCTCTCGGCCCGGCAATGAGGACAGTTTTATTACCTGCCTCACCACCCCCCTCAACAAGCCAAGCTGCAAGCCAGGCTACAAGCCAGGCTACACAGACCGCTTTATTATCCGCTTCACCGCCCCCCTTAACAAGCCAAGCTGCGCAGAGTGCTTTATTACCCGCTTTGCCGCAGGCTACACAGAGCGCTTCTGAGCCTCCCGTATCTGCTGTATCGCAGCAGCCATGGCCAAAACCGCATACTCAGTTCCCAAAAAGCAATCAGTCAATCCCTGGGGCGGAAAACGACTTAGCGGCGGCTATTGCGAGGGAAAGACGAGACGCGTGGGCTGCCTTGGCCAAAGATGCAATGGAAAAGGGAGATCAAGAGCTTATAAGTGTGGCTAGTGAACTGGCTTGTCTGGTTATCTTCAGTCCTCAGGACGGGGGGGGCCTCCAGGCAACTATCACTGCTATTGATTGGAAATTATTGTCACCCGCAAAAAATCCCGACAGGGATCCAAGGACCTATTATCATACAGGATAAAGCGGTCGGTGCTATGCTCTTTGGAAGATCATCTGCATCTATGTTGGGACTGTTTGTTTTGCCTGGCGTTATTGACGCGGATTACACGGGAGAGATTATGGTGATGGCATACACCCCTTTTCCTCCTCTTCAAATTAATAAGGGACAAAGGATTGCTCAGTTGGTACCACTTGAACAAATGACTAAGGGAATACAATCCATAAAAGGTCAAGAGAGGGGAGAAAGTGCTTTTGGCTCTACAGGAGGCCTTACTTTGTTGACTCTAAACCTTTCTGAAAGACCCAAGAAAAGGGTAGAAGTAGAGTTCAAAGGACAAAAAAGGTCATTTTCAGGCCTACTGGATCCTGGAGCAGATTCCAGCATCATTAGTCCTAGCTGCTGGCCTCAACACTGGCCTTTGCAGCCAGCAGCCACTGCAGTATCCGGGGTCGGAGGATTTACCCTGGCTAGCCGTTCGCCTCCCCTCCGAGTGCACATAGACGGAAAACAGCTCACAGCGATTTTTTCAGTGGTCCAGCTACCACCCACTGTTCAATGCCTTATAGAGCGGGACATTATGGCCCAGCCAGGGGTGGTCTTGCCTAATGAACACCCTTTGGAGTAAAAGCCATTGCTTGGACTTTCCCAATTCCCATTACCTGGATTGTTGACACCCCGGTATGGGTTAAGCAATGGCCTTTGAAAGGGGAAAGTCTTCAACACGCACATCAGCTCGCCTCAGAACAATTTCAACAGGGACACTTGCGTGTATCTACCAGCCCCTGGAATACTCCAATTTTTGTAATAAAGAAGAAGTCTGGAAAATATAGGTTGATCCACGATTTGCGTGCTGTTAATGATCAGATGGAACCTATGGGCTCATTACAACCTGGATTACCTAACCCGGCCATGATTCCAATGGATTGGCCTCTGCTGATTATTGACTTAAAGGATTGCTTTTTCACTATTGCCCTCCATCCACAGGATATGCGACGGTTTGCTTTCACATTACCTGCGATCAATAAGGAAGCACCTGATCAGAGATTTGAGTGGACCGTGCTTCCGCAGGGGATGCGCAACAGCCCCACCTTGTGTCAGCTTTATGTCAATGCAGCATTGCAGCCACTTAGAAAACAATGGCCTAATACAGTGATATATCATTATATGGATGATGTATTATTTGCTCAGCCAACGCCTTTCACACAACAACAAGTCCAGAAAATAAGGACCACGCTGGCACAATATTCTCTAGTAGTAGCTCCTGAGAAGATCCAAACAACTGCTCCCTGGAAATACCTGGGATGGTCCATGACAAAACAAACCGTCAAACCTCAGAAACTGAAATTAAAAACAAAAATGACCACTTTAAATGATGCTCAAAAATTTTTAGGTGATTTACAGTGGATAAAACCAATGGTGGGAATACCCAATGAACTACTCAATGAGTTGCGCCCACTGTTAAAAGGAACTGACCCTACTTATCCGGTGTGTATTACTGACAAACAACAGTGGGTCATTCAGCAAATTGTGGACTGTGTTGCACATGGGCATGTTTATAGAAGGGATCCAGACTTACCCATAGATTTGACCATTTGGAATGGCCCACAATATCTTTTGGGAGCACTTACGCAATGTAAACAAGAAACGGGGGAAACACGGATATTAGAATGGATCTCCCCTCCGCTACAGCAAACTAAGACTCTTTTTCAAAAAATTGAAATGTTAGCGGATCTGATAAAGAAGGGCAGAGAAAGGATGTTGCAGGTGGCTGGGGCAGAACCAGCTGCCATCAAGATACCAATGAAAAAGGATACCTTGGAGTGGTATTTGACTAATTCAGAAGAACTGCAGGAAGCTCTCTTAGGTGCATGTTGCCCATTGAAACAGATCAGCTTCGACCAGCTTTGATTCAATGGATAGGGGACTGGGACTGGATAACTCGTCCAAAGCGAGAAAATTCCCCTATATCAGGTGCCATTACTGCATTTACAGATGCTGGCAGGAAGTCAAGAACTGCTGCAATAACCTGGCAGGAAAAGGGAGTTTGGAAACATCACATTCTGCAAGCGGAAGCAGTGGAGGAGAGTTTACAAGCCATGGAACTGTTGGCAGTGGTATGGGCAATGGCACAGCTTAAGGAACCGTTGAATGTCGTTACAGACTCTTTGTATGTAGCAAGAGTTGTAGCAAGAATTGAAGACGCTTCCATAAAAGAGGTGCAAAATCAAAGACTATATGACCTATTAATGCAGTTAAAGAGAGCTACAAGATCCAGGGAGCATGCTTATGCCATAATTCATATTAGAAGTCACAAATGGGATGTTAGTTTAGGAGAAGGGAATGATAGGGCAGATAGATTGGTCACCATTACCCAAAGCACACCTCTGTCAAGTCACCAATTGGCACGAGAAGCCCACTCAATGTTTCACCAAAATGCAAAAGGCTTAAGTAGAGAATTTAAGATAACACTTACAGAAGCAAAAGCCATTGTGAGGGCTTGCCCGACTTGTAGTCACCATAATGGGGGAAGTGGTTTAGGAGTAAACCCACGAGGCCTGGAAACAAACGAATTATGGTAAATGGACGTTACACACGTCCCTAGTTTTGGCAGACTAAAATACGTACATGTGTCTATCGATACTTATAGCAAATATATATGGGCAACAGCTAAGACAGGAGAAAGAGCTATACACGTGGAAAGGCATTTGTACAGTTGCTTTGCAGTTATGGGTACACCAAAAAGAATAAAAACGGATAATGGTCCTGCCTATATCAGTCAAAGGATAGGGAGATTCTTCAGAAGTTGGGGGATTGAACATGTTACAAGTATCCCAAATTCCCCAACAGGGCAAGCTATCATCAAAAGGGCACATGGTACCTTGAAGAAGTATTTAACCAAGCATGAGGAAGTAACTGACCCCCAGGCAAGATTATTAAAAAGTCTATTTGTGATTAATCACTTTTGTATATTCGGAGATGTAGAGCAACCCCCAGCAGAACTGCACTATAAGCCACAAGAGATTGTTGGGCAGAAAAAGGAAATATGGGTAAAATACTGAGATCCCAAGACAGGGTTATGGAAGGATCCTGCTAAGGTCCTGTTCTGGGGAAGGGGATATCTCTGTATTTCCACCCCTGCAGGAGCATTGTGGGTACCTGCCAAGTGGACTAAACCTGTTCTTGATGCAGCGGTTGGTGGACCAACTCACAGAAGAGGACAAGGACCGTCTAGAGAAGAAGCTGCCCCTGATCCTGCGACCCCTACTGCTACAACTGAAGGGACACTCGAAAGCGATCGACAGGGCCGTAACACGCCGTTGCCGGACGGCCAGGGAACTGATTGACATTGTCGAATCATTATCATCTTTCCACATAAGAGGACCAGCAAAAGAGAACTGCCTTGAATGCCACAGCCTGAATTGTGCTGCTTGGGTTGCACTGTGTTGTGGGGGTTGTGATAGGACCTTTTGGGTGGAACAGTCGTCGCTTTTACATTTGTGGTGTAGCCCCTGTAACTATAAACATACATGGGAACATAATTGGGAGTGGGCACTACGGAGTCAGACAGGGCTAAACACTGCCTCAGCTTAAGATCTTTATGAATCTCACGAACAGAAAATCTTGGCCTACTATCGGTGGGAGGTACAGTGTATTTTGAAAAGAGTTAAAGCTCAAAGTGCATCATATATAGCCTCTGCAAGGTCTAGAATACTGGTACCCTTAACACAACATTCCGTTGTAGGGCCTATAAAAGGAGATCCCAATCAGGCATTAGATCGCTGCATTAGGAGGTTACAAAGGTGTGGACTTCAGGTATCGGGAACAGTAAGGTTAAAAACTGATAAGAAAAAGAAGGTAAAAGAAAGAACAGAAAAATGAGGTTTGTTTTTGTTATATTGCTTGGTGTAGTGGTGGCTGAAGAATTAAGGGTAACACACTTTAATCAACCTAGAGATAATGTATGGATAACACTTGCTAGACAGATTAACCAATCATCGCTTTGTCTCAGCCTTGGAGGAGTTACTAACCCATTTCGAACGTGTTTAGTAGGACTTCCAGTATGGTCTCCTCAATAATTTTGCAGTTTTATTAATAACCGCACTTTATGCATGTGCAATATGACGAATATTAAATTGCCCTTACAAAGAGGGTATACAGCCAGTCAGAGTGACGGCTACCGCCAATGCTTACTAATTCAATCACTTAATACTCCTTTGCACTCCCCTCCTGAGGAGTTAGATCTTTTCGGAAGTGCAAACACTAGTATGACCAGCACTTCCAACGGCGGATGGTTCAGCTTTGATTCCTTAAATCTTCAAAAGGTGAATCAGCATAGGGGGACATGGGCTACTCTTGATTCATCTCTAAGTCTGGACATGGTGTCCAAGCAACTTTATAACCAATGTAAAGGCTCTAGTATCATGACACCTAAGAAATTACCCACAGGGATATTTCTAATTTGCGGAGATAGAGCCTGGAATGGTATACCAGCCCAGCCGCAGGGTGGACCTTGTTACTTAGGCAAGCTATCATTATTCCACCCCAATATATCTGTATTAATACAACTAAGTCATAATACAAGCAGGCAGAGGCGTAGCTTACATAACTTAGACTGTAGTCAAATAGAAGATCCATGGTTCTGGAGTAAACTGAAACAAGTGGTGGTTTCAACTATCCTACCAGGAGGTGCTGCAAACAAAGCGATGAACTTAGCAAAACAAATAGGGTGCTGGGCTAAGGGTGAATTAAATAAAACGTCACAGATATTAGGTATGTTAACTGCAGATGTACAAAGTGTTAATCACACTGTTTTACAAAATAGAGCTGCTATAGATTTTCTGCTTCTAGCACAAGGCCATGGGTGTGAAGAGTTTGAAGGGATGTGTTGCATGAATTTATCTGATCATTCGATATCTATTCATGCTAAGATAAAAGAGCTACAGAAAGGGCTTAATAATCTTAAAGAAGAAGAAGGATTGGGAATTGATGAGTGGCTTAAAAGTTTAGGATTGGGACCATGGTTAAGAAACCTTGTGATATATGCTATAGGGATATTAGGTGCACTTTTAGTGCTTTTACTTATTTTACCTTGTTTTTGTAGTTGTATCCAAAATATGGTTGGTAGGATGATAGAGAAAACTTGGCAAACTAACCTCCTTTCTCAAAAAGAAAGAAACGGAGGAAGTGTGGAGAGCCTGGTTCAAACATGGCTTAAAGAAAGAGGCCATGAAGGTATACAGCTGATGGAAAAGTAAAAGGCAGCTGTAAAGCAGCAGTTCCCAGGCTTGATTCTGTAAATAATTAGGTTCTCAAGCACATTTTTATAAACAACAAGATTCTCAGACAGTCTTCTCATAACAGGTAAACATTCTGTCCTTGGCTGCTCTGGGAACAGATAGCTGCTCTGGGAACAGATATAAAGGTTTTGAGAACTTGTTATATCACAGTGAGAACACTGGTCTTGGTTTCAATAAACAAACCACAGGTATTGTAAACAAAAGGAGGGGTTAGAGTTTTCTCTGTAGCCTATCGTGAGCTCAAATTTTGCAATATGCATGAAGTTAATTACCACTGTTATAAAAGGTGGCTGATTAGATCAATAAATCGGAGTCGATGTTCATCAATCGGATGGTTGTCTCCCTTCACTCCAATAGTCATAGATGTACCAAAATGGGCCAGTGTGCTGGCCAAGTGCAGTTTGCTCTGGAGATGATGAATGAAGAGTCTTTCCAACTTTCAAAGCACACTGCGAAAAACACCAATCACTTGTTTCAAAATTTTATAAGTTTAATAGCAATAAAATGGTTATTAAGTCAGTAATAAAAGTTAGAGTAATAAGAATTTGGACAATCAAAATTAGAACAGTAAAGGACAATATAAACAAAGACATACACACAGTCCTGGTACCTCCTGGGCAATTATGCCCCGAAAGCACACAGGCTAACAAAGGATTAGCCCTTAAAAGCAATAGCCTGTTGAATATTCATATATCTCATACATGATGCATAACTTCTTTTCAAACAAAGGGTATTATCTGGTTATTGTCAAGTTCTCTCTGTTGATCCTGTTGGCTCCTCAAAGTCGGGAAGGAGGTGGAAGAAAGTTGGTCTTTTCCAATAAGGACGCAAGAATTCGTTTCTTGGGGCTTTAGGTGTCCTGTTGCTGTTATCTCTGGGCAAAGAATTTCCTCGTTTTCCCATCCCTTTCTTGAGCTAGTTAAAAAAGTATCTTACATTACATAGTTTCTATTTTACATAATGTTATAACCTAAAACTATATTTACCACTGAAATAATCACCAATATAGCCGGATGGGACATACATGAGCTTGTCTGGCCTTTGCTGCCTGACCAAATAGCGGCAACTGTGGAATTTTACCCCAGAGACACTTTTGGCTAGCTGGATGCTGCAGCTGGGCGCTTGTAGGCAAGTCCAGGCATGCAGGAGCTCAGGTTTACCTTTGGTGGAGAAGCTTTAAGGTGAGGTGAAGGAATGGAGTCAGTTCTGATGGAGGGTTTCGATCCAGAGCTTTATTCCTGGCCCACAGGCCTCTGGATCCAGCAACAGCTCCAGGAGAACTCCCAACCACATGGTTTGCTCGCCCTTTTACCCGGGGCAGACGGGGAGGGAAGGAACACGGGGGACCACCAACCAGGTACGGGGCGGGGAAGTGTCAAGGGACAGAGGACACCTGGATGGCCCAATGTCCTTTCAGGAGGGGAGGGCATCTTTTGAATTCTGCCAATCACTTAACGCCCTTCTGGAATGCCAGGATTGACAGACAGCGCTCAGCAGGGGTCAGGGTGTGGAAAGGAGGGATGATTGACACACCTGGAAGGGAATTATCAGGGAGGAACCTGAGGTATCTGAGGCAAACCATGACATCACACCGCAACATACCACACTACTTCAAACAATACAGTACTACTAACTAAGACAACATAACACATATAGTATATTAATTTTTATATATATATATTCATTTTAATACCTGTTGAAATAAACAGGGCCAGGAGACTTCTTCTCCTTTGTAATGCCTTTATTAAAAGTGATCAGCTCAGGATTGGGTAGCTCGGCAGGTCTGCAGCGTCCCGTCGTCTCTCCCAAAGCGACTCAGAGGAGGAGGATATGCGCAGCTCTGTCCACTAGGGGCAGAGCTGGGGATCGCGTCCTCGTGGGAGCCTTTAGGGCCTGCTGATCCCCATCAGATGGTGCCCCTCCCACTCAGTCGGCCTGGTCTCACCGCTGGGGTCATCTCTCTTGGTCAGGGCGAGAGGGTCCGAAGGTGTTCCGCGTCTCTGCAGGCTCAGCATTCGGCTCCTCACGTCCAGACATCACTCCAGTCTCTCAACTCTTGAATGGCTCGTTTTTTTTGGGGTTTCTCCGTACAGCGGGGGACCCATGCTGCATTGTGGTCTTGGAGTCACTTTGCATAACCCCCCTCACCTTCTCAGGTCTCTTCTACTGTTCAGGGAGGTTCCCACCCTTCACTGTGTCAGAGAAGGGCCATTACCTCGCCTCAGCCAGGGCTTTTACTAATACAAAAACAACCATTAACGACAAGGACTGGTAATTACCATAACACAACACGAGGAACTTCGGCAGCTACAGTGATCTGGCTGCCTTTTTGTAACTTTTTCTCACACAAAAAAAATATTACCAGAATTTTTGTTCATAACACCTGTGAAGTGCCTATCCTGTAATATGTACTTTTCACAACACCAAAGAAGCCATTTGCACCTTTAAGAGACAGCTGACAAGGCAGAAGGAAATGCTCAGCTTCTTCACCGGGTGAGAAAGAAAGGATTCTTCCAGATGAGTTAGTTTCAGAAACTTTATTTATTTACAATCCTACTCTATAATCCTGTGGGGGGTATTTAAAGAAAAATGGACAGGTACTAAATCAACCAGCCTAACCTTCTGGAGCTAACTAAACTAATTAAACTTCTAGGACTAGGTCATGTTTTTAATAAAGCTGCATTCAATTTTGTGGATAAAAAGGTGATGTTGCGAGCAGAAAGAAGAAGCAGAAGAGTTGCTGACAGACAAAGGGGTAGCAACCCAAATAAAATGACCCTTACAGCATCTACCAATTAGATTAAGAAAAAGATGCGTGCTTGCCTCAGGACAAAATAGAGCTACCAGTCAAGAGATGTGTGGACAAAGTGCAGCAACCAAACAAAAAATGCATGACTATAGAAACCTGTAGGATAGGAAGTAATTATAAACTGTGTTTAGAAGCACAATAAATGGCTTCTCCTTGATTCACATGGGATTGTGCAGAGTCTTTTGTCTTTTCTCCACATAATCCTACTCTAAATCCCACTCTACAATCCTACTCTACAATCCTACTCTAAGATGGCTATGGAGAAAATGGTCCTGATATGATTATAGCACTGTTTGCTTCTCCATCTTCCTCTTCACTGAGATGATGAGAGGTGCCAGGGTGGATGCAGCCTCGGCTGATGTTACAAATGGATGCTGTTCACAAAAAAACCCAAAAAAACAAACAAAAAAAATACAAAAACAAAAAAAAAAAAAAAGAAAACAAACAAAACCAAAAACCCCAAAAACAGTACAAAACCAAACAAAACAAATAAACAAAAAAAAAAAAAAACAAAAAACAAAAAGACAAAGAACAGTGAACCATTACTTTCCAACCTCAGTGCTTCACAGGCTCAATTGGGATTACTCTGGGTCCTAAAAAGACCCAGAAAGAGAAGCATTGGGACCATCTGCTACCCAGCAGTCATGTGCAGGACCCGGCCATCACAGGCAAACCTGGCCCACAATCCCACTCATCCATTTATACAGGTTTCTTTATCTTGTTGGGATTTTTGCCCTGCCAGTGCTCTAGAAATGGTGCTTTCTGTCCCTGGGTTTTCTTCCTTTCAGGAAACTCCAAAGCCTCTCATTGGTCCCTCTCTTTGAAAGACAGGCACTGTGCTGATTCCCACAGGCACAGAAAGCAGTGTCTACCGTTCCATGCCCTGCCCCTCGTGTGCTGGATGGCACCTTCCTTCCCAGCAGGGCCAGCCCAGTGGCACTGGGCCCTGCAGTTCCCTCTCTGCCACACAACCTGGCAGTAACCCTGGCGCAGTTCCCGTCTGCTTGAGGGTGCCAGGCAGCAGATGGGGCTGGGACAAGTCCCTCCCAGCTGTCCCTGTTTGCATGGCAGAAACCTCAAAGGGTGGGCTGGGGGGCACAAACCAGGGCCCCTCAGAGGCTCACAGTGAGCCCCCCACTGCCCATCCTGCCCACAGCCAAATCTCTGACCCCTAGGCTGGGACTGGCTTCCTTGGGCTCCTCCACCACCATTTCATGTCTCTGTACCCTGCATTGCTCTACTTCAATTCTTTTGCCATTAGATAAAACTGAACACTCCACCAAATCACAAAAGAGGGCAACAGAAACAGTCAGAGGACAGAGCATCTCTCCTCTCAGGAAATGCAGAGGGAGCTGGAGTTATTCAGTTTTGTGAAGGACAGGCCCCAGGGAGACTTTATTGCCACTTTCCCAGACTTCAGAGTGGCTCTGAAGAAAGTGGGGGACATCTTTTTTAACAGGGCCAGTTACAATAGGATGTGGGTGAATATTTTTTAACACAAATAGGATCTAATCAGAACTTGTTTACTCGGAGCATGGTGTGACCCTGGCACAGGTTGCCCCAAGAGCTTGTAGGTGCCCCATCCCTGCAACCATTCCGGCTCCAGTGGGAAAGGGCTCTGAGCAACCTGATCTCTTTAAAGATGTCCCTTCTCATTGCAGGACACTTGCACCAGAGGACCTTTACAGGGCCCTGCCAGCCCAGCCCATTCTAGCATTCCTCAGTCTTTTCATTTGAAGAACACCAAGAGTGGAGGTGAGGAGGAAGGGGGCTCATCTGCTGCCTTGGACTTGAGTGGAGGAGGAGCCCTTCCCTCAGAGCCTGTTTCACCTGCAGCCCCTTCACATTTTACCTGCAGGAGCTCCTTGGCAGACCAGCGCCGCGCCTCGTCTGTCTGCAGGCAGCAGCTCAGGAAGTCACGCAGGCAAGATGAAAATAGGTTGGGCTGCTGCAGCTTTTGTCTTCCTCCTGTGGCTATCAGGAGTTGAGGCTGGGGAAAAAGGAGACACCAGGCTCCACCTGCTTCTTTCCCATCTGTCACTGCTCTCCCAGATCCCATTGATTAAGCTCCACTCTGCAGTGCCAGTTTCTGCCCTGGCAGAGACCCAGAGATGACTTTTCTTTATCAACCAAAAACCCAAACCCCGATGCAGCCACAGCCTCTCCAACATCCCACAGATCTTGCCTTGGCAGCTGATTTCACTGACTGACCTAGTTAGTGGGAACTACATGAGCACAAGCACATTTCCTTCCCTGACAATTCATATCAGCTTGAGAGGCTTTTTGGAAGAAGGACTTTGCTATACTAACTCTACTGTATCCAAGGGTTAGTACATGGAAAGTATTTCTGCAGTGGTTCTTGTCCCTTAAGCACTGCTGCCATAAAACAAAACTAATCAAGCTTTTTGCTTTGTTCTTGAAAACAATGGGAATTGGAGGGAAAGAAAGGAAATCCACCAGGTATTCTTCAGGTAAGGAAACAAACATTTGGAATCTCATCTTCAACACAGACACATTAAGATGCCTGCACAAATGTACTGGGATGAAAATGCCTGCTTGGACACACAGGAGCCACCTGCAGCTCTGTCTCTCAGCAGTCTGAAAATTTCTGCTTTCCTTACATGGAAAAGAAAAACTTTTCATGGTCAAATCAGAAGGAGAGGTTCCATCCCTACAGTCACCCTCTAGTCATTTGGCTTCTCAAGTCAATGCATGAATGGTAGGCCCGTCCCAGAAAGTGCCAGGAAACAAATGGGAGGTTTTGGCAGGCTCTCCACATCACCAGGCTCTGGCTTGGTGATGTGCAGAATGTGGCTTGGGCCAGGAGAGAATCACGGTCACTGAGTGTTCCAGTAGCACTGCACAAGATGCAGAAGAGACTCATGTGGCCTTTACACCCTCATGCCCAGGTTTCAGGTATGTTTCCCAGTGAGAAGAAACTGCACAGGAGTTAAGTTCCTCTCTAAAAACCAGTGCCTTAGCAACTTTCTTGTGTTTGGCCTTCTTTTTTTCATTTCTGCAAATGTAACACCAGTTCTGAGAGGCTTGCCTTGTGGTTTGAGGGGCATCTTCACAGACAGACAAGTGGGAACAATTTGAAACCCGAAGCAAATGTTGCCTGGGAAGAGCTGGGGAGTGTTTGCCTGTGGTGAGGCTTGAGCTGTCTGGCAATCCCTTTCCATGATGTGCAGAAACATCCAGCTGCTCCCCAGAACTCAGTCCCTCTGGGCATGCAGGCCTCTGGAAACACCTGATGATTCCAGCCTTTCTCCTGCTCAAGAACATCTAACCTAAGCTGAGCTCCAGTTTCTTCAGCAAGGCCAAGG
The DNA here is from genome assembly GCF_028551555.1 of Melozone crissalis. Classification (NCBI taxonomy): domain Eukaryota; kingdom Metazoa; phylum Chordata; class Aves; order Passeriformes; family Passerellidae; genus Melozone; species Melozone crissalis. The sequence goes on from NW_026535781.1 coordinate 5,725,952, forward strand.
ATGCTCACTTCCATGCAGCTGACAGTGTCCACGGAGCTCAGCAGGTCTTTCTGATACTCCTCAGGCCAAGGAATTACAGTGTAGATTGGCAAGACATCGGCTGATCATTATCCAGTGTGGTTCATGTGGAACCAAGCTCTCACACGCTGACAAGTCAGAGGGAGAGAGCTCATTCTGTTTTTGTAAGATGGTATTTAGAAACATAAGACACTGACTTGGAACTATTCAAACCTCAACTTGCAGAATCCATCTCAAATAGACAAAAAGAACAATGGCAAGAGGCCTTGGAGTCTCCATAAAAATGCCCACCACTGTCATGATAACTCTGTACTCATGGCATTGAAATAGATGGTGACCAAAGAGACTTTGTTATTAGCCTCTTTAACCCAAAGGAGAATTTCAAAGCCAGAAATGGCAATGCACTCCCCTTGTGTACAAATAATTTATGCGGCTCTCTGTCCTTTCCCCACATCACCAGAGGTGACAAAGAGGGTTTTATCCTGACTCTCAGCTGAGCTCAGCCACTGGCCATGGTGGGGAGCTGGAGTCCTCCCTGTCATTAGAACTGTACAGGCCAGGGATGGCCCTGCTCCTGTGGTAAAGAAACACAGCCCCGGTGTCAACTGCCCACGCTGGATCCCAGCCCGGGCACCTGCCTGCAAGCTCATCAACTTGTTAATGTACCCAGAAACAGCCAAGGGTTTGGCAAACAATTCTAACTACAGTAGGAGAAAAACACATCCTAAACTTATCCAGGCCACCCACATCCGTGACTGAACAATGTACAGATGACTTGAAAGCCTGAAAGTTTTGAAGACCCACAGGATTTGGAAAAGATGCTACAGAATGGAAGAGAAGAGCTGTGTTTAAAAAATGAAAAAGCAAGCAGAACTGCTTGCACATTGCTTTGATAGTAGGGTTTTTTCTCTTTTTCTTTTTTGTTTACTTTTCTTTTTCCTTTTTTTCTCACGTTTTCTATAAAATTGAAACTGGGAAGGTCTAACCTCCATTGCTCAGGATGTTTATCACATGTCTGCCCTCTCCACTGAAAAATTATTGTCCTTCAGAAACAGAATTCCAGCACTGTTCAAAAAACAAGTGAGAATTGTCAGGCATGGCTGGAGGCCAAAATGGTAGGTTTCTGAACTGGTTAGGTTTCTGAACTGCCACTTCCCTTTCTGATACAACCAAAGCTACAGCAGATGCTGATGTGTTGCAGGGGCATTTTTAGAAGGAGACCTTGGTGGAAGTGGTGCCAGCAGATGGCAATGGGATTTTGTCCAATGGCACACAGAACATGGGACAGGTGAGAAAGACAATGGGATCAGTGAGTATTTGCACCTTACCAAGACAGGAGTTGCATTCCAGGAAGGAACTTCTCGTTCCACCATTTCGATGCCCACGATTCCCAAAGACCATATGTCCACTTTGGGGCCACATGGTTGACCTGTCAGCACTTCAGGTGCCAGCCACCCAGCAGCGCCGGCCACGGAGCTCCGTCTGCCCTGCTCAGGGCTGAGCTGAGCAAAGAGGCCAAGGTCAGCTGTGGAGAAAACAACAAACCATGAAAGCCAGCTCTAATTAGGAAACCAAGCAAAAGAATTCCCCACTTTCAGGCTCAGAATGTGCTGTTGAATCTCCTGGAGAACTGTCCACGCTCGATTTCCTTGGGGCTTCAGCCAAGGGAGTATGGAATGTGCCACTTCCAAAAAATCCCAGGTTTCTTAACGCTGCTCACAGCAGTGGACTTTATTCCCCTGAAGCTTTAGATTGTAGCTCCCTCTGTCTGGAAGGGACACACACAGAGCAAGGCCACTCTTGACTGCTTGTGGTTCCTTATACCTCTGTGCACGTTCCAACTGTGCCCTCAACTCGCAGCAGGGGTCCCTGCACTGCCACCAGCACCATTTTTGGGGAGCTGGCAGTCACTCCAAGCAGCCCCACACCCACATCCCTGGAATGCTGCACCTGACCAAGAATACACTGACCCAGTTTGACAGAGCCGTCGGTTCTGAGAAGGATGTTTCTGCTCTTCACATCTTGGTGGATAACATGGTTTGAATGAAGAAAATCCAGTCCTTGCAGGCACTGAGTGAGAAAACAGAAACAGGAGGGCAAAAATGAGTGATGTGATTTCATCACACAAGAAAGGAAGCAAAGAATCGAAAAGATTCCCTCTCCAGGGGGATGGGGAGTAATGGCAGAGCAGTAATGGCCACTGAGAGGAAGAGCTTGCTGCTCCAACACCTGCAGAGCAGGACCTTTCTGAGGAAAGGCGCGTCAGCTTTTGAAAGAGCAACAGCACCTGCTGTTGTAGGCTGTCCCCTGCCATCCAGCCAGGATGACTCCTGCTGCAGTGGACATGCATTGGCCATGCAGAGGACAAAGGAGGGGTTTGGAAAGGAGCAATCCCTCCCTTTATTGTGAAGTGGATCACTTTTGGGTGGGAGGCTGCATGACAAAGATTTTCTTGCTGGCCTCAGCACAGGCTTGGAAGTATCACACCAGTCACTTTCCGGAAGCAAAGAGCATTTTGGCTGCACTACTATCCTTTTCAGCTGAGGACTGTGAGAAATGAGTCTTTTTTCTTTGCTGATCAATTCAAATCCTGCCACCAGCACCTTTGCTTTTACAGGCAAGGAATGCAGTGAAGACAGACTCCAGGCAAACATTTAGAGAGGCAAAGTGGAGAACAGCAAATACAAATACAAATACAAGAGACAGAGCGAGAATACAACAGCAGGAGATAAGAGTACTGGCACTGAGTACAGGGAGTGCAGGGGCACTGGCAGGCCTTTCACTTGAGATGCTTTTACTTGCCCATAGCATACCAGCAACACAGAAACAAAGTTCAGCACAGGAAATCACTCCAGCTCTGAGCCCCTGTTTCCCAGACAATGCTGCCCAAGCCCTTGGAAACACAGCTGGGATTGCTGACCTCCTGACTGATGGCTGCTGTCTCATCTTCTGACAAGTAGGTCTGGCTGATGACATTGCTCAGAGTGCCTCCATCCATGTACTCCATAACCAGGGACAGTTCCTCACCCACAAGGTAGCTGAAAGGAGGAAACAGGGGTGTGGAGATGAATGTACATGGCTAGGTTGCTGTTTGGAAAAGACAGGTTGGTTCTTCTTTTCAGGTCCCTTTGAGACAAAGACAAAATAAAGGAATAGACATTCCCTCTTGGCTGTGCATTGTTTGCCATCTGTGCAGTCTCAAGGAGAAAGAAAGGCACAGCTGCAAAAAAGGAGATGTCTTAGATGGGCAGCAAGCAAAACGTGCAGTTTAGTAACAGCCCAGATATAAAACCTGTCACGCATGGTGTTTCTGGAAAAAAGCACCTAATCTTCCTGGCATGCTAGCAAGGGAAAACAGTGGCAACAATCCAAGGGAAATCCTTGTTAGTTTACCTGGACATAGGAAGACACTAGAAAAAAATCAAGCTCCAAAACAAAGTGGTGGCTGTGAATATAGAGATCATTGATTTTGTAAGACACGAGGCTCATCCGGGTTTTTGAACAATTTTCAAATACCATGTGCCAGCGAAGACTCATGCAGACAAAATGCAATCTCTTCCCATCCACTGAGATGAAAAGAGCAATAATAATTAGACAATAATTACAGCTCTATTTTCTGCCAGTGACCAAAGTGGGATTTTACCTTGCATGTTTGCAATATGTGAACAAACATTCATGGGACAAAAGCACAAGTCACCTGTCTAAACAGTTGACCAGGCTGGCATTCCTGTTCACCTTCATGACCATGAGTTCACTGACTTTTAGTTCATTCTTCCTCAGTCCTTGAAGCTGTATTTTCTTGATGGCCACCTAAAACGACATTGAAAATCAGTAACTTGAGAGGTTGGTGGCACGGGACCACAAGGCACATGGAGTGAGTGATTTTGCAATGACACAGCTGAGATGTGCCAAACTGCCTTGTGATTAGGCACTGCAGTAATTAGGAACTGACATTCCAACAGCCCATTTCTCTGCTCCCTTGGGAGCCAGTTACAGGACACGTGGGGCCACTGACATTTTGCCTTGACCACTTGGTAACAGCGGTGTCTCAATTATCACCCACAAACCTCTGACCACACTCTCTGCTGCTTTGTTTGGGATTCAGAAGAAGTAATCCATGCCTTAATACTCTGTGGATACATCTTGGACTATGGGCAGGGCTTAGGGCTTTCATGGGTGCCTTGCTGATCTCTCCCTACGTGCAGTTCCCAAGTGCAGCACTGCAGGTGGCTAAGGAACTACCAGTAACTTTCAGATGGATTTGCTGGCAGCCAGAAATGAGAACTCAGGACTCTGAAGCTGTAGCCTCAAAGAGCAGTGAGGTGCTCAAAGGCACCACCTTTGTTTTAGCAATGGAGAGCGAGTGAGCGTGTCCTTCTCTGAAAGGAACCGCTGCCCTCCGTGCCTTCCTTCCGGCAGCTGAGGAGGACAAAGTCCCAAATGTGTTCTGTGGGCTGGCACCAGTCTGTGCTTCTTGTGCCTTTTCAGCACAGCTCTGCCCAAAGCTCCAGCCACAGCTCACACCAGAGGGGAAAGCCCTCGAGTGCAGCAGAGCCTGCAGGGGCTGTTCACATTTACCTCTCCTCCTGTGGCAGTGTCGAGTGCTTTACAAACATCTCCAAAAGTCCTAGAAACAAACGGGAAGCAGAGAAAGGAGAAGCCATTTAGATCTTGCAGTGAAAGTCAGCCCACACAGGAGATCTGTGCTGTAAATGCCGCAGACCTGCAGGACACTGGAAGCATGGAGATGTCTTTGACAATGCCTTCTGAGCACACTTAGAAATTCTGATCAGCACTGACAATCTAAGCCCAGTGCCTGAACACATTTGCAGCTTGTCTGACTTTACATTTGATACCTACTCCGCCAGCAAAACACCTGATGCATAGTTTTGTACAATTGACATTGCTTGGACTCACCCACTGCCAATATTTTCCAGTTCAATGTATTTTAGAATAGGATTTTCCATCTTCACCATTGTCCCTGAGGGAAACAAAATGCAAGATGTTCACTTTAAATCCCACCTTCTAGGAGATACAAAAGGCAGCCCCACTGTCTGGAGCTCTGAGCCTTCCCTTTGTGGACAGCTGGCTAACAACAACAGGAACAGCAACTGGAACAACAAGAAAAGAACAGCAAGCCCACAGCAAGAGTGGCTGGCACAGAGACTGATTTCCAGCATCCTTTGAAGTGAGAGACCTCTAGACAGCAGGCACACAGGGAAGCAGAGGGAGATCCATTCAGAAGAGACTGAGATCAGAAGAGAATACCTACCTAGGCAAGTGTGGGATCTCAGTCTCTCAGAACTGGGGTGCAGGGTGAACCAGACCCCCCCTGGGGGGCTCGGGAGTCCTGGAATGCTGCCAGAAATGTCTGGTGGCTGGACTTTGATCCCACATGGGAGATGACATCAGTATGAGGACGGGAGGATTTCACTGGGGTGAATGGTGAAGGGACAAGTTAATTGGAGTGTGAGATACAGGGTTTAAGATCCCTGTACAGGGGGGTCTAGAGAGGCAAGATGGAGGGATTGGGGCGTGCCCTTCTCCTTCTTCTTCTTCCTCTAGGCCTCCATCTTCTGTGGTGGAGTTGGCACTCCGGGATTGGACCTTACTAGGGGAACACTGGTTAATAAGGGTAGAGGGTATTGGAGAAAAATGATAAATATTGTATACGTAACTCCGGGTATAAAGATAGGTGACCGCCCCAGGGGCTTTCAGTGTGTGCCCATGGCTGACTGCTGAGCAGAACTCTGCCAGGCCAAGAGAAAATCTTTTAGATAAGCAATTAATAAACACCGAGACCGAGAACAAATCTGAAGCTTCCTCTCGTCCTTTCGAACCCGGGGGCCCAAGGCCATCTTTGGGCTTTTTCCCAGACCATCTAAATAGCCCAGAAATCCAACAACTGGCGTCCGCTGTGCGGGCTATCTCCCACTAAACCTTTCAGGGGGGGGAAAAGCCCTGAAGAGCTGAAGAGCCAAGAGGACAGCATTGATAACTCCAGAGGAGGGAAGCCTGAAGAAAGAAAGAAGAAAAAGAAAAAACCGGCCGGGAGAAGCTGCAAAAATCAGCAGTCACTGAGAAATCCCATCTCTCAGCTTCTGCTGAAGACAGTTCGTAGCAGAGCGGCCTGGACTGGGACCAGAAAGGCGCCTCTGATCCATCCCTCGTGACCTGCTGGACGGAGAACAAGGGCCTCCAGACCACTCTGACGACAGATTCGGTAAGAAGGCCAAAATAAAATCATGGGGGCCACACTCTCCCAAGAACAACGGGAAATCTTATCCACCTTACAAAGTGTAGCAGAATTATATACAGAAGGGATCCCAAAGAAAGAATTAAAACAGCTGTTATTATGGGCAAGGCTCAATTATCCACTTGCAGAGACATATCTGCTGTTCGAAGTGGGGTTTTGGCAAGAAATTAATAGGCATTTATATATTTTAGCAACAAAAAAAGATGAGACAGCGTTAAAGCTACTCTCGCCGGCAAGAATCATGTTACAAGGTATTTCAGTGCAGTCTAAAAGACTGGAAAAGCAGCGAGAAGCTGCGGTACCCTCAGAGAAGGGGGCGGAGCGGCAGAGCTCCGGGAAAAAAATTACTCTGGCTTTGAAAGGCCAGGGGGAAAGGGCTCTCGAAAAAAGAGAGCGGGAAAAAATATTAAAACCCCCGATCAAAAAATGCAACAAACCCCAAGGGCGTCCTGAAACTCCAGAGAGTGTGGAGGAGTCAGGAGCAGAAGGGGGGGAGCAGGAAGATAAGGGATCGGGGGGGGGGCCTGTTCGCGGCGAAAGCGGCGACGCGGCGGCGGCGGCAAACGCGAGCAGCGCGGGTGAGGATGAGGAGACGCGCGCGGAGGGTGAAACTCGCAAAAACCGGGGTATAGACTCACACGCGGGCGCCGGGGCGGCGAGACGCAGGAGGCGCGCGGTTGTGACGTCAAACCCGGTGCGACGGTCAGCTCGAATCGCGGGTAGAGCCGGGGTGCCGGCGGGAGAGGCGAACACAACGTCAGAGGAGGAGGGGTCGGATTCTGGGACAGACCGAGGGGCTGGAACCTCAGAGGTGAAACAGGGGGGAGACGATGACGTCACCTTGGGGGACACCGGAAGTAGCTCAGAGAGTACGCATGCGCAGAGAGTAGGACGCGCGCGGACCCGAGCCCGGTCCCCTGTGACGTCGCGAGTGAGGAGGGGCCATGTTAGGGATTCTACGTCCCGGGGCTCCACACCGTCTCCAGATCTGGCGCCTTTGGTCCAGAGCCTCGGAGTCCCAGTCCCTTCCCTTCATGGGAGACGCCGAGCCGGAAGAGGAAGTGGGGCAGTCGAGATTGCATCGTCATCCGAGCCAGGGAGGCCGGTGACAGCGCCACCTAGTGGCAGGAGGGCAGAAGTGCACGACATGCCGAGTCGGCTCGGCGGAGCCACAGCGCCATCTCGTGGCGAGACTGCAACAATGCAGCAATTTTTTCCAACAATATATAAAAAGAAAAGCACCTCGAAGAAAAAAATGTTAACACAACAAAGGGATTATCCATCTGATCCACCGATCGTGAGACATTTTCTAAACAACACACAGGCAAAGCTAAAGGGAGATCCTTTGGTTTTGGTCAGAAACCCAGAAACAGGTCAAATAGAGGGTCCTTTCAAACTAATCTCTTGGGGAAAGGGTTTCGCTTGTATCTCCACAGATCGAGGTCTGAAGTGGGTGTCGGTGCGGCATGTGAAGCCATTCTGAACACGAGAGCACGAGAACGCTGATCCAAGAAGCAAAGAGACGAGTACTCAGACAGAAGTCGAGACTCAGACTGCGAAAAACGACCCAGAAGAGAAATAAAAAGAACCTAAGGACTCTGGGGGGTTTTCACACAAAGGCGAAGTAATGGGTTTCATGATGCTTATGTGCATCGTTCTTTCATTCATTGCAGTAAGCAGTGGGGGAGATTTACCTGTTAGTCAACCAAGGCAAAATGTATGGGAGGCTTTAGCTCGGGCAGCGAATTTAGATAGCATCTGCCTGACACATTCAAGACCAGGTAAACCGTTTTCAGCATGCATGGTTGGATTGCCAGTGGACCAATGGCCAGTTCCAGGACACTCTGCAATTAACATTTCGCAGGTCATTAAAAATCCTATAAAAGAGTGGTGTGCTTGGACACACCTGCTTCCTGTGGCTTCTATAGAACCTCAGGAATTGGAGATTTTTGGGTCCATGACAATGAGACTCTGCATGCAGTTTGAGGCTCCAAAAGACACAAAGGCGAAAACTATTGATTTAACTCCCACTCATGAATTTTATAAGAATGCCTCAGCTTGGTGTAAATATACAAAGAGAACTACCAAAGGATCGATCCAAGTTCCGGTGCAATTGCCGCGGGGTCTGTTCTTAATTTGCGGGGACAGAATTTGGCACGGCATTCCTGCTAATGCCACGGGAGGTCCATGCAGCATTGGGGAAATTTCAATGCTATCGCCTGATTTGAACATGTTAAGAGAGGAAAGGCACAGAGAAAAAAGATCAATACAGCAATATGCAGCAGATTGCAATGATGAAATGTTTTCTTGGGACAAGAAAACGAGTATTGCTACAGCAATCTTCTCACCTCAGACAGCATCGGGGGTGGCCTTGACTCAGATCGACCGCATGGGTTGTTGGTTGAGCAAACATGCGCGGTCTGTGTCTGTCACATTGGATGACATGTTAAAAGACGTCAGTAGTGTGAGACAGGCGACTCTTCAAAACAGAGCGGCAATTGATTATCTATTGCTCGCTCATGGACATGGGTGTGAAGAGTTCGAAGGGATGTGCTGCATGAATCTCTCAGATCATTCAAAGTCAATTCATGAAAAGATCAAAAATATAAAGGACAGCATAAATAAGCTTGGCGAGATCACAGGATCATGGATCGATCAACTGGCAGAATTCTTTGACATCTCTCCCATTTGGAGAGGAATCTTAAAAATAGGGTTTTATGTTTTAATAGTTCTCCTAGTCCTCATACTTGTTGTCCCATGCATATTTGCATGTTTAAAACATGCAATGAATCGGATGGCGAAAAAGATCTTTTTGGTGCAAACAGAAGGGGGAGATGTGGGATCTCAGTCTCTCAGAACTGGGGTGCAGGGTGAACCAGACCCCCCCTGGGGGGCTCGGGAGTCCTGGAATGCTGCCAGAAATGTCTGGTGGCTGGACTTTGATCCCACATGGGAGATGACATCAGTATGAGGACAGGAGGATTTCACTGGGGTGAATGGTGAAGGGACAAGTTAATTGGAGTGTGAGATACAGGGTTTAAGATCCCTGTACAGGGGGGTCTAGAGAGGCAAGATGGAGGGATTGGGGCGTGCCCTTCTCCTTCTTCTTCTTCCTCTAGGCCTCCATCTTCTGTGGTGGAGTTGGCACTCCGGGATTGGACCTTACTAGGGGAACACTGGTTAATAAGAGTAGAGGGTATTGGAGAAAAATGATAAATATTGTATACGTAACTCCGGGTATAAAGATAGGTGACCGCCCCAGGGGCTTTCAGTGTGTGCCCATGGCTGACTGCTGAGCAGAACTCTGTCAGGCCAAGAGAAAATCTTTTAGATAAGCAATTAATAAACACCGAGACCGAGAACAAATCTGAAGCTTCCTCTCGTCCTTTCGAACCCGGGGGCCCAAGGCCATCTTTGGGCTTTTTCCCAGACCATCTAAACAGCCCAGAAATCCAACAGGCAAGTAAGTTTGTCATCTAGAAACATTAAGGAGAGCTGGAACTAACAGTGCCTTTCTTTTCTTGGGAATAAACACTGTGCGATTTTTAAAAGGTTTCCTACTTGCTAAGATTAAATGCACCTGGACATCTAGAATCAATTCCTCTGAACAGATGTGAAGTTCAGAACAGGAGGAATATTGCCAAGTGTTCCCATCTTTTCCACCTTGCAGCAATTTTCCAGAAGAATGCCTCTGTGTTTGTAAACCAGAGAAGCTCATGCTAGAACCAATCCCCACGGGGCTTTCAGCATCAGGACCCTCACCCTTTATGAGCAGACTGAGCTCAAAGACCTCCTTGCCCGTGCCCCGCGTGAAGAACCGCGCCGCTTCTCTTCACCCTGACCGTGCGGATCAGTCGCTCCCATTGCACTCGCCCTCTGGGCACCACACACGTCCCCATCTTCCCAACTCGGCACGGCAGGCATGGGCACAGAGGACAGCAGTGCTCCTCAGGCACCCCTGTGACACAGAGAGCTGCCCAGAGCAGATGCTGACCCTCTTGTGAGCCCAGGCTGTGCGAGGCAGAAGCCGGCCCAGAGAAGGGGCTGCTGCCTCAGGCAGCTCCGCGCTGCAGCAGCCGGGCAGCAGCGGGACCCTCCCAGCTAAGGAAGGCTCCAGCCTCTGCATTCCCACCAGCCCTCAGGGGCAGGGCAGCTAGCACAACAAGGCTGGCAAAGCCCCAGCATGAGCACTGACAGGCACTGATGGGAAGAAGCCAGAGTGAGCCTGAGCCCCGGACAAGCTGTTGCCCCCATTCAGGACGCAACAGGATGGGCTTTGAGATCAGCCACGCCAAGGCGCAGATCAGTGCCCTTTTTGTCTCAACAGGTGATGGTAGACACAGAATCCACTGGGCTCTCTTCTCAACCCTAGCAGATCTTATCTGAGAGCACAGCACTGGCAGCTGTTACAGGCAAGAAGCAGATTCATTGGGTTGTGCTGCAGAATCACAAAGGGCTTGATGTGTTCTCCTAGAGACTGATCTCAGCAGGGCTTCTGCCAGTGGCTAGGACTCAAGCAGTCACAGCCTTCTGCTGATCCAGGAACAATCCCTGCTTCTGCCTTCGGCAGAGAGGGAAGCCCAGGCAAACTCCAGCCAGTCTAAGCTGCCATCAGAAGCAGCAGGAACACCCAGAGCTCTCTCTTGCTGTCTCGGAGCAATGCCAGCACTTCTGTGACACTAAACTGAGCATAACCCTTTGGTACAGCTATGCTAAAACATGCACACAACACACTGTCCCTCAGATAAGAAAGATACCAGATGTCCTCTGTTGCTCCAGGGAGTCACCTGCCATCTCCTGTTGCTGAGCAGCAGCTGGGTCAGCACGGGAGGTGAACCAAGGGCTCAGGCTCCACTTCTTCAGCTGGAGAGCAAAGGCTCCTTGGGACGGCACTGCTGCTTCTGCAGCAGCTTCAGTGGCAGAGTCGGTGTAGATCTGAGACAAGAAATGAGTTGATGTCAGGAAGGTGTGGCAGAGATTGCCCTGAAATGCAAGAGAGATTGCCATTTGAAATGCAAGCCCTTAGGAAGCTGCTGTCAGCCACATGCAGAGCTCTTCAACTGGATTGCTTTGGATGTCCACTTGTGAAACCAAATGGTCAAAACCAAAGGCTGGTTTTACTCGAGTTCATAGCCAGTTTCTTGTTCTAAAGGACGACTGCAGCAACGACCGCTCCACTTCTCTCAAAGACTCCTTTCCCCCTCCTAGGTCTGCAGATACATTTGCAGCTCCTCAATCTAATGTTCTACCTCCTGCCATGAAATTCTCTTTTTCTGCACCTTCCTCGGGACGTGCTTATCCTGCAGCATCTCTGGATGGGTCAGTTCCTGGGCCTCATGCCAGCCTCGGGGCTCTTGGTTGCCTGTCATTTGCTGGAACTCTCTGCAGGCTGCCAGGTAGGATGGCGACACTTCCACCTCAAGTCAAACAGAACAAAGCAGTCAGAGACAACAGCTTGTCCCCGTCAGCCAGGAGTCATCGACTGGGAAGAAAGTAAAGAAAAGGACAGGAGCATTCACAAGGGATACAGACAGCTTGTAGCTCGTATTCCAAATCTATGTGAGTGACCATGTTCACCTGCAAAAACACCTCAAGAAACAAGGTCACCTGGAAGAAGCCAGCAGGAGTTCATTCGGATGACTGCTGGCTAAATGGCCAGAGCAGTAATGCCACTGTCTAGAGCATCAGCTGAGATCCAGCAGAGCAGGCAGTGTCCTTGAGAGCAGCTCTGACAGAGGCCTCATCAGGATGGCACTCAGAGGCATCACCCACCCCCTGCTGCTCTGCACTGGAAAGGCAAGGAGGGCAGAAACCACTCCTTGGGTGACTGCAGTGCCTAGTGCTATTTCACTCGCTTGCTTTTCTAGAGCCTTTTGCTCCTGAAGGAGGCGATTAATTTTCTCTTTGATAATTTTAATTTTTTCGTCTAGCCTCTTCTTCCTTGCCTTGGTCCTAGCCTCAATTTCCTGCAGCTCTGTCTGCATCTGTTCATCAATTCTCTGTAAAGAACAACGGAAAGGACTCACTTTCATGAGTAGAGTGGCTGCCATTCCTTCATTCACCTGTTTTTGTTGATTGCCCCTCTGCATAGGGAGATTCTTCTCCTCTTGGATGTCTTCATTCCTCCTCTTCGCTGCCATGATGGCACTCTGAGCTTCAGGCAGCTCTGCTTGTGGCTCTGCCTTGTTCTGTACACACAAAAGCAGAGCAAGTGACTGAGAGCTGCCATCAAGCTCAGCTTTTCCCTCTTTTAGCCTCAAAATCACATTTATTCAGCCCCTTCTTTCTGCTTCCCTACCCAGCTCTGTTTCCACTGTAACCATCCTGTCCTGGTGCTGATCTCTGCAGATTGCAAGGCTCTGTCCTTCCAGTGCCTGTGGGACTCCTGGCCTCCTCAGTCCCAGGAGCTCTGGTTTATGCCCCTCTTCCTGCCCTTCCCTCTGTCCCCTGGCCACTCAGGCTTACCTGGCCATTCTCCTGTGGCTCTTCCACCTGCTGCCTGAGCTGCTCTTCCTGCCCTTGGGCAGGGAACAGCTCTCCCTGAGTCTGGCATGGCATCTCAGATAAGGCAGTGTGCTCCTGCTCTTTCTCTAGAAGCACCTGCACAGAAAGCAAGAGAAGATGGGTTTCAACTTCCCATACGCCCTTTGTGGGCCAAGACTCAAAGGCTGCTGGGCTCACACGTTCCCAAAGCACTGTGCTGCTGCTCTCCTGGGTCGTTCTCTGCCCAAGGGGAGGCACAGATTCCAAAGTGACCCTGGCCCTACAATCACGGGCCACTGGGACTGAAGCCCCAACAGCCTCTCAGGCAGCTGACAGGGAAGGGGTGGCATTTCTCAAGGGTCTGGTGAGGGCGTCCCTCTGCTTCTGCCATGTCCTGTTTGTCTTTCAGTAGTGACTGACACCCCGCCCTGTCCCACAGCTCCATCCTGGCTCTGCAGGGGCTTCCTGGGTGAGCTCACTCCTTGTCAGAGACACTTCTGGAGTTCACCTTCTCTTCAGGCCTGTACCAGCTTTGTGACTTCCTGACATCCACATTCTTGTTAGAAAACTGGGTCATTCAGGAGATGAGGATGCGTGCAAAGATCTCTGATGGAAGTCAGAGAACCTCTATGGCCACCTCAGTATATGGAGGAGGACCAAGGTGTTTCTTCTCCCTTTTTTGTCAACTGAGAATTCTGACCAGCAGCAACAGAGTTTCTCATAAGGCCCCATTAACGAATGCACTTACACAGCCCTGGGGATGCCAGTGAAGGAAACCATGTGTCATGTAATTCATGTATGAGCAAAGTCACCAGACCCCAGCTACAGCATGGGATAGTTCCACTCCCTTAGGACATGCAGAAATTTAAAGGATAAAAAGAAGGCTTCAGGGCACAAGAGGCTGGAGTAGGAAAACAGGAGGGGAAAAAACAACCATCTCTGGAGGGGGAAACATCTCTGCCTGCTCAGGATCAGTCAATGGAACTTGTCTCTACGCCTCTCCTGAAGGGTGCCTTTAGGTGAGATTTGCATCTTCCACTGCTTTGGAGCAGAGCCAGGAAGATTCAAATAGATAGAGAGATAGATCTCACTTTTATAATCTCTCTTTACTGTACTGTGGTATTTACATTCTTTGTACACAAAGAGATATAGTTCTCACTCCTAGGTTTTTTTTTTTTAAGAGAAGGTAGTGAGAAACTTAAAGAACAAGAGAAAGCCATTATTATCTCTACTTGCTGTTCTTGTTGTTTAGTACATGTAGAATGCGTTCTAGTGATTGTTTACTGAAAGTGATTTGTTATATTGGATTTTAGTGATAGTTGTTTAGCTTGATTAGCTAATTAGATAAAAGCTGTGTTGTGACTGTCTGGAGACAGTCACGAGTTTTTCTTTAGTAGCTTTATAGTGTAGTATCTCTTTAGTATAGTTTTAATACAGTACTAGCGTAATATAACATAGCTTAAAAAAGCATTTGTTTAACATTCTAAATCATAGAGTCAAAGCACATTATTCACCACATGGGGTTCACCCTGAATCAACACTGTCATTTCTGTCACTACACACATCAGCACTCGGTAGCAGTGCCCCGATCAGCAGCCATCCTGAACTTGCTGTCCTGTTGCTTCAGTAACCCACACTCTTGGGGAATCTGGAGCGTGTGGGTCCTTATGGAATGCAACCAGACCCAGAGCATTGCACTGTGAACTGAACTCTTTGTGCATCTGTGCTCGGGCAAGTTCTTCTCTTGCCCTTGGCCACAGTGATGGTGCTGAAGTGGCTGGAATCAGAAATACAGCCCAGCCCCTTCCAGCTCCTCTAATCCCTTAGCACCAGCTGGAATGCAAGGGCATTGATTTCCTGCTCAATTCACAAACACAACACACACTGATTCCCTGGGCTGCCAAAAGACACGGGAGCCGTTACCGTGAAAGTGATGTGTTTCTGCCAGTGCTGGAAAAGGGCAGGAAAGATGGAGAAAAAGCTCCCTGGAGAAGGAGAAATTACAGGCTAGAAGGCTTCTCCTTCTAGCAAACAAACAAACAAATAAACAAACAAAATATGAAAGTGTTACCTACTCCAGTGTCTAAAGCACTTGGATGCAGTGAAGGGATGTTTGGCAGGGAAGCAGCCCTTGTGCTGAGCAGTGGCTCTATGGATCTAAGGCAGGGATCTATGGAAGTCTGCCTGAAGGTCCCTCAGGAGCCCCCATTGTCCAGGCTAAAGCTCCCTCAGCACCTCCTCCCTGGCCTTGTGCTGCACCCCCTTGCCCAGCTCCCCTGTCCTTCTGTGCACACACTGCAGCCCCTCCATGACTTTCTGCTTCCCAGGGCCCACAGCTGCACACAGCACTCCAGCTGTGGCCGCAGCGCTGCCCAGCACAGGCCACGCTCCCTGCCCTGCTCCTGCTGCCCCACTGCTGCTGGCACAGCCACCGTGCCCTTGGCCTTCTTGGCCCCCTGGCCCCACGCTGCCTCATCTGCAGCTGCTCACGGCCACCAGCCCTGCGTCCTTTGGGCCCACGCAGCTCCCCAGCCACAAAGGTGCCCATTTCACTTCAGATACTGCAGGCAGCATTGCAAGACGGCCTTCCTCTTCCGAGCAACACAAGACCGCAGTCAAGGACTTGCAGCTTCACCCCCACTCTGTGCTCCAATGCACTTGCCAAAGCTGCAGACTTCAGCACAAAATGGATCAGCAGCAACTTGCCCCTTCTGCTGTTTGCAGCATCTCAAAAGCCAAAAGGCAGGTGGATCAACAGTGACTCTACAAGTGAAGAACGACTCAAGAAAACTGCAGAACACTTCCACAAGCCAAAGACACCTTTCCAAAAAGGGAAAAGAAACCAGCAAACTTTTTTGACCCTCCAGAACTACCACATACTCCCTTGGCCGTCACACTGCAGAAGCCCAGAGATGGAGCTTCCCTGAGCCAAGCAGCCAGAAGCTCAGCCGGAGCCCCCAGCTTGGCACTGCCCCAACAAGGCAGGTCAAAGGCCAATTTCTAGCTGTCACTGCCTGCAGGAAATAGCTACGTCCTGCAGGACTCCAGCACTCAGCATCCTCGGCCAGAAACATCAAGTGCTGGGTGCTCAGAAACTTGCACCTCTGCCTTGCACCAAAGACAGCACCCCCCACAACGGACACTTACTCTCTTGGGATGATGAGCAGCCTGTGATGTGACCACAGCTGGACAAAGGCGGTGGTCATCTTTCTCGTTTTCCTCTTCTCTGGCTTCTTCTGCAATAGTAGAGAGAGCCAGGGGAAAGACGGCTCTTGCTCTCATCACCTGTGGCAAGAGAGAATCACAGGGGGACAGGCTGTTACCTAGTGCTTATAACCCCATTTCTCCTTGCATTTACAGCCACATCTTCTAAGGAGAGTTCATCAACATTGTTAACAATGGCATTCTATGTTACTCCAATCTCTACCTATGCGCAAAAAAGAGTCAAATAGTAGATTGAGAAGGAAACACCATATACAGCAAAAAGCGCAGGAGCAAGATGGTGAATCATTATAGCACTGCTCTGCAAGTTTGCAGGCTGTGCTGCAACACCAGAAAAAACAAGGCTTTTGTAAGTGTGCAAGTACCCACCGAAAAATGCCTCAAGCCTGAGGATGCTCCTGCACTGAGCAAGGCCTAGGGCTGCTCTGACACTCAGACCTTCCGTGCACCAAGGCAACCTTCTGATTTCACTACAATGACGTGGCAACCATACCCTGACAAGACAAAGCAAATGCTCTGTGTTGGTCTGTGAATTTATGCAAAGCAATAACCAACCATCCCTAGAGCGAACAGAAAATAGCATCGGAAGTTCTCCTGCGTCTCAAAGCAGCACAAATTCCCCTTGTGGGCCAAAGCCTGTTGTTCACGGGATCCAAGAGGAACCTCAAGAGGGCCCTCAGGTGTGGCCGCAGCGCTCCCCAGCACAGGGCCACGCTCACTGCCCTGCTCCTGCTGCCCAACTGCTGCTGACTCAGGCCACCGTGCCCTTGGCCTTCTTGGCCATCTGGCCACACACTGCCTCATCTTCAGCTGCTCAAGGCCGCCAGCCCTGCGTCCTTTTGGCCCATGCAGCTCTCTGGGCACAAAGTTGCCTGTTTGACTTCAAATACAGCATCCACCATTTCAAGATGGCCTTCTTGGTCCACAATTGCATCTTCTAAGGAGATGGCATTGAATTTACAGAATAGAATTCTCAGTCCCTCTGACTAAATGGAACTGGGCTAATTCTGCTCTCTAGGAAGTTTCTCTTAGTTCAGTGTTCCCCTCTGGCTGCTGTCAGCAAGCGACATTTTCTCTGCAAAACTGAGTTTGTAGTTCTTCAGGGCTCTGAGATGGAAACTAGGAACTGTCCACTTATGCCTTTGTTACCTTTGTTGAAGGCATGAAAATGGATTTTCTTTCGGTCTCCCTAGCCGGCCCTCTACTGCTACTGGCCAAGCTGACAGCTTGCTCTACAATTCTTAAACACCAGGAACATGAAATGTCCCTTTCTCACTCAGCTCAGGATCAGCACCACTGAATACACGCTTCATGTGACCTTTAGTGGGAAGGGAAAATGAAGCAGATGCTGTCAGAAAACTGCCTGGGCTGCTGAATCCCACAGAACAAGTCAGCCCAAACAGAGATGATTTCCCGTGTCACAACATCCCTCCAGCAGACACATTTCATTTACACAGCCAGCAAAGGATATGGACAATATGGACAATATTCTTGCTTTTGCCTACACTTCAGCCTGTTTAGCCAGTAAATGAATACAAACATGACCAAGAAAATCCAAATTGTTCTTTAACACTCAATGCTCCTGTTCTACCAAAGACATAAAACAGCTTTTTAAATCAACTCCTTCCAGTTTTGTTTTGTTTTGTTTTGTTTTGTTTTTTAATCAGTTGCATGCACTAATTCTCCTTAATTTGCTGGAAATGCTTGCCCAGAAATGCTTCCCCAAAATCCCCCTGAGCTGTGACAGACACTCACTGCTTTATAGATTGCACTTCCTTGCAAAGAGAATCACTAGTTAAGCACTTGGTAAAGGCTCAAGTTAGACAGTCAAATCCTTTCATGACAAAATTGAGGAAGAAAGAAGCTTTCCCTGAATTCTGGGAACAACTGCAGAGATTTTAAAAGGCATTCCAAGAAGGTCTGCCAGTCTACATTTTCAAAGGTGTCTTGCTTGTCCCAGAAACTGAGGAATTGACAGACTCTGCTGCCACAGACTCTCCTGTGGAGGGAACGGAAGCCCTGCAGGTTCCCCTGCAAATGCTGCTCCGGTGGCTACAGACACCCCCTTTTTAGCTAAAAGCCTTGACAGGAGCTTTACCAAAGCAGTGGTATCCTAATGCTCTTTCTCTTTCAAAATCAGAAACTCAGCCACTAAGAAAGAGCAGGAAGACCTACAAATGCCAAGTTAGTTTACACCCTAACCTAAGCAGAAGGGAAACCTCTTACGTGCAAAGTGTGTCATATAATAAATAGAAAAGGAAACGCCACAAGCAGCAAAAGCTGCTTTGGCAATGTGGTGAATCATGCTATTAGTGTTGTGCAAGTTTGCCCCAACACTAAAAGAACAAGCCTCTTGTCAGTGGGCAGCTTCCCACTGACAAATGCTTGGACCAGGGGGGACTCCTGCTCTCAGCAGGCCTAGGGCTGCTCTGACACTCAGGCCTTCCATGCACCAAGGCAACCTTCAGATGCCACTATGACAACGTGGCAACCATGCCCTGACATCACAAAGCAAACGCTCCATGTTGGTCTGTGAATTTATGCAAAGCAATAACCAACCTTCCCTACAGCAAACACAAAAGAGCCTGGGAAGTTCTTCTCTGTCACAAAGCAGCACAAATTCCCCTCATGGGCCAAACCCTGTTGTTCAGGGGATCCAAGAGGAGCTCCAAGAGTGCCCCAAACACCTACAGCCTGTACCCCAGCTGAGCACTCAGATGGGATACAAGCAAAGGAAACCAGACCAAGAAAATGGCCCACAGCCCAGGGCTCCTGTGGATGTACATCTCTGCCTTTCTTTCCCTTTGGAAGCAGTCAAACTGGCAACTTGAGGGGAAACCAAGGGCTTTGTGGGGGCTGCATTGCTCTGCACACACCCAGGCCACCCGTGGCACAGAGCTTTGGTGCCTAAAAGGATAAACCAGCTGGAAAATGTTTCATTTTGACCTTTCTTACCTGCTAACAGAAGTTGCCAAAATGAAAGTTTCCAAGCAGGGCCTGATCCCTGTTGCCAGCTCTGGGCTAGAAAGGAGGCATTACTTTGTTTCAGTGGTGGGTGCATAGGGAATCACTTCCCTAAGCCCTGCACACCCAGCAATCTCACCTACCCGTTTTGTATCCATGGAACTAAGACATATTCAATACTTTGCTGAAACTCATAGGCTAAACATTACCTCAAATTTATTGACATATTTCAATCACTTCTCAGAATTTACTGACATCACAATAGGAGTGTCCTGTAGGTAACTGCTGGTCGTTGCCACAGGTTCAGGAGGCGATCCATGCACAAAAGAACCTAAGACACAACTGGGCTTGCAAAGCAAATTTATTCCATTAGTTGCAGTAGCAAATAATACATACCAACCCCTGGATTCCCAAAAATCCGCTGAGCAGGAGAAGGAGATGGAGCGTGGTGCTCAGCAGCAGGGGCAGTTAGGCAGTGCACTTCCAGGACATCCCCTGGATCAAAACGCTGTGCATCATATCCTTCTCACCCTTCCAGCTCAGAACCAGGCCTTGTATCTCCTGCTAAGGATATGGAATTTTCCCAGTTACAGCACCAGCTCACACATGGCTGGCGTGTGAGATGATGGCTCAGGATGACTCCATGACTCCCTGTCACCGACGGCTCCATTGTTCCCCTTTCACAGCTTGACTGCCCACCGATTGACCAATACATTGTTTCTCTTTCAAGGGTCAAGGTCCCACCTGTTAAACAAGACACTTTCCTTCACTGTCTTGTCAACCTGCTCAAACATGGATCAAATATGGCAGGGCTTCGGGCACGTCTCTGGTTGCTGACACAGTCATTTGGGCAATATTCCCATTCCTCAAATTCTCCTTTGGTTGTCAAGAGCCTCCTAAAAACACTTTCTTCCCTTTGAATGCATTCCAGCTATGTTCTCCTTATTCTCAAGGCCAAGATCGCCAGTTGCACACAGTAAGCACTGCAGTGGAGGAATACAGGCATCAGCACTCCTGTTAAAGCTAAAAGAATTCACAAGACTAAGCCCTGTTTGTTACACGCCTCTTCTTCCTATTCTGGGAATCAAACACAAGCGTTTCATCAATACACCCTGCAAGTGCTCTTGCTGAGTGAAGCCACATTGCTGTGTCAATAAAGCAGCTGGGACTCAGTTTCTTCATGCAGGGAAAGCCAATTCTTTATTCACATAACTCATTTTTACACGGTTTTCACAGATCTCATGTTCAGTCCAGCTGGCTGGTAGTTTCCTTATCACACAATTTATTGCTTAGAAGGTGTATTAGTGTGTACATGCAAAGACTCACTCTTTTTAAGACTCACTCTTACTCAGGTGATTACATTTTTTTTCGTGGATGCTCATGGGAGAGATTTCTTGTTTATTACAGATGCAAACAGTTTTCTTAGCACAATAGCTTGTTGTGCTAACTGCACTCATGACTGTTCCCATGGGAAGTAAGCTGGCTGCACGTAGAAGATGTAACAGGCTATCTGGGAATTTACTGTAGTAAGGCCTGATTTTATAAGGCCTTTCTTTTCTAATAACCCTACCTGTGTGGAACACATTATGACTTTCTTTCAGAAATTAATGAAGAAAACACAAATTGCCTGCTCAAACCCTTCTGCCCCCTTCCAAATCAGTTCACTCCTCAAGCACAAACCTCAGGCACATCCCCGACTGCCTCTCTCCCAGCAACTCAGAGCTGCATTGCACAGCGCATGCTGTGCACCACAAAGCACAAAGCAGGCTGGCCTGGTGGGCCTGAATATTTCTGCCAATCACTCTGCATCTCACACCTTTGCTCAGGCTCAGTGCAGAACTGCAGGGTTGCAGGCGCTTCCTCCCAGAGCTGCGTGAGGCGCTGGCTCCTGCAGATGTGCCCTGCCAAGCTGTCCCTGCCTCATGCTGGCCTCACTTCCCTGGCACAAGTGCCGGCCCTGAAGGAGCTGCCCTGTGCTCCAGCCTGCCGAGCAGCCCGGCTCCCTGCCCCGGTGCCCAGAGTGCTGCACACACTGCTGGCCTTTGCCAGGGGTTGCAGGGCAGCCGGCAGAAGAGGAGGAATCCTCAGCCAGCCCAGCGGCCTGCGGCTGCCCTTGGCCTTTCCCTGCTCCTGGGCACACTCCAGACGGCCAATGCCTCCAGGCCAGGCTGTGCCCAGCTCAGCTGCGCTTCCCCTCAGCAGCAGCCAGCTGCCACCTGGGCTCTGAGAGTGCAGGATTCACCCGCTCCCAGCAAGAGGCACCCAGGGCCCGGCTGCTGCCTCTTGCAGCTCCAAGGGCCTCCTTCCAGCCTGCCTCTGCCGGGGCTCAGGCTGCTCCGGCCTCTGCTGGGGCTCTGCTGGGGCTCCAGCCCCGGCAAGGCCGGGCCCACTCTCACCTCACAGGCGCTGACAGCTCTGCACCACAGGAGACCTTCCCGAGCACCCTCTCTGATTTTCTGCTTTCTCACTTGAGCAAGGCTCTCCTCCAGCCAAAGAGATTATTGCATTTAGGGATACAAATCCAAGTGGCAGGAACCCCAATGCTCTCCAGTCACACCTGAAGGCCTGCATCTGCACAAGATATTTGGGCTGCCTCATTCTTCCTTTGGTTTTGCCTTCAAATGCCATTGCCCTTACTGCCTCAACTAGAAATATCGCAGCTGTGCCATAACCAGCCAGTGGGTCATATTCCAAAGGCAGTGTGGTCTGGAGAGGATGAATGAAGAAGAGCCCTCCTCACTTATGAAACCATACAAAAGAAGCCATATGTGTGACTTAGCACCAATAAAAAACAATTGGTAATTCAGAAGGAAATGTTGAATTTTCTGAAGGGGTCAGAAGGAGGAGAATCTTCCAAATGAGTTGATGTTTCAGAAACTTTATTAATTACAACTCTAATCTATAATTCTATGCTACGAATCTTTTCAGCAACCCTACTCTACAATCCTTCTCTAAATTGGTAACAGAGATAACATCTTGACATGATTGCTATGTTCTAGTCTCCCAGGGTTAGTGTTAGAGTTAGGCTTAGGGTTAGGCTTAGGCTTAGGTTTAGGCTTAGGTTTGGGTTTAGGTTTAGGTTTAGGTTTAGGCTTAGGCTTAGGCTTAGGTTTAGGCTTAGGTTTAGGCTTAGGTTTGGGCTTAGGCTTAGGCTTAGGGTTGGGGTTAGGGTAAGGGTTAGAGATACGTATAGAGTTAGGGTTTGGGTTTGGGTTAGCATTTAAGGTTAGGATTAGGGGTTAGGGTTAGGGTTTAGGGTTAGGATTATTCGTCTTCTTCACTGAGTTGATGAGTTGTGCCAGGATGAATGGTGGCTTGGCTGAAGTTACAAATGGATGCTGTCCACCGGAAAAAAAAAGACAACAAAGAACAGTGAACCATTACTTTCCAAGCTCATTGTTTCAGGGACTCAATTAGGATACATCAAGTTCCTGGAAAGACCCAGAAAGAGGAGCAATGGGACCATCTGCTCCCCAGTCATCCCCAATGTGCAAGACCTTGCCATCACAGGCAAACCTGGCCCAGAATCCCACTCATCTGTTTATTGTGATGTCTTCATCATGCTGGGATTTTTGCCCTGCCAGTGCTCTAGAAATGGCGCTTTCTGTCCCTGGGTTTTCTTCCTTTCAGGAAACTCCAGTGACTCACATAGGCCCCTGTGGGATTTCTGGGCTGTTCAGATGGTCTGGGGAAAAGCCCAAAGATGGCCTTGGGCCCCCGGGTTCGAAAGGACGAGAGGAAGCTTCAGATTTGTTCTTGGTCTTGGTGTTTATTAATTGCTTATCTAAAAGATTTTCTCTTGGCCTGACAGAGTTCTGCTCAGCAGTCAGCCATGGGCACACACTGAAAGCCCCTGGGGCGGTCACCTATCTTTATACCCGGAGTTACGTATACCATATTTATCATTTTTCTCCAATACCCTCTACCCTTATTAACCAGTGTTTCCCTAGTAAGGTCCAATCCCGGAGTGCCAACATCACCACAGAAGATGGAGGCCTAGAGGAAGAAGAAGAAGGAGAAGGGCACGCCCCAATTCCTCCATCTTACTTCTCTAGACCCCCCTGTACAGAAATCTTAAGCCCTGTATCTCACACTCCAATTAACTTGTCCCTTCACCATTCACCCCAGTGAAATCCTCCCGTCCTCATACTGATGTCATCTCCCATGTGGGATCAAAGTCCAGCCACCAGACATCTCTGGCAGCATTCCAGGACTCCCGAGCCCCCCAGGGGGGGTCTTGTTCACCCTGCACCCCAGTTCTGAGAGACTGAGATCCCACATCTCCCCCTTCTGTTTGCACCAAAAAGATCTTTTTCGCCATCCGATTCATTGCATGTTTTAAACATGCAAATATGCATGGGACAACAAGTATGAGGACTAGGAGAACTATTAAAACATAAAACCCTATTTTTAAGATTCCTCTCCAAATGGGAGAGATGTCAAAGAATTCTGCCAATTGATCGATCCATGATCCTGTGATCTCACCAAGCTTATTTATGCTGTCCTTTATATTTTTGATATTTTCATGAATTGACTTTGAATGATCTGAGAGATTCATGCAGCACATCCCTTCGAACTCTTCACACCCATGTCCATGAGCGAGCAATAGATAATCGATTGCTGCTCTATTTTGAAGAGTCGCCTGTCTCACACTACCGACGTCTTTTAACATATCATCCAATGTGACAGACACAGACCGCGCATGTTTGCTCAACCAACAACCCATGCGGTCGATCTGAGTCAAGGCCACCCCCGATGCTGTCTGAGGTGAGAAGATTGCTGTAGCAATACTCGTTTTCTTGTCCCAAGAAAACATTTCATCATTGCAATCTGCTGCATATTGCTGTATTGATCTTTTTTCTCTGTGCCTTCCCTCTCTTAACATGTTCAAATCAGGCGATAGCATTGAAATTTCCCCAATGCTGCATGGACCTCCCGTGGCATTAGCAGGAATGCCGTGCCAAATTCTGTCCCCGCAAATTAAGAACAGACCCCGCGGCAATTGCACCGGAACTTGGATCGATCCTTTGGTAGTTCTCTTTGTATATTTACACCAAGCTGAGGCATTCTTATAAAATTCATGAGTGGGAGTTAAATCAATAGTTTTCACCTTTGTGTCTTTTGGAGCCTCAAACCGCATGCAGAGTTTCATTGTCATGGACCCAAAAATCTCCAATTCCTGAGGTTCTGTAGAAGCCACAGGAAGCAGGTGTGTCCAAGCACACCACTCTTTTATAGGATTTTTAATGACCTGCGAAATGTTAATTGCAGAGTGCCCTGGAACTGGCCATTGGTCCACTGGCAATCCAACCATGCATGCTGAAAACGGTTTACCTGGTCTTGAATGTGTCAGGCAGATGCTGTCTAAATTCGCTGCCCGAGCTAAAGCCTCCCATACATTTTGCCTTGGTTGACTAACAGGTAAATCTCCCCCACTGCTTACTGCAATGAATGAAAAAACAATGCACATAAACATCATGAAACCCATTACTTTGCTTTTGTGTGAAAACCCCCCAAGGTCCTTGGTTTCTTTTTTTATTTCTCTTCTGGGTCGTTTTTCGCAGTCTGAGTCTCGACTTCTGTCTGAGTACTCGTCTCTTTGTTTCTTGGATCAGCGTTCTCGTGCTCTCGTGTTCGGAATGGCTTCACATGCCGCACCGACACCCACTTCAGACCTCGATCTGTGGAGATACAAGCGAAACCCTTTCCCCAAGAGATTAGTCTGAAAGGACCCTCTATTTGACCTGTTTCTGGGTTTCTGACCAAAACCAAAGGATCTCCCTTTAGCTTTGCCTGTGTGTTGTTTAGAAAATGTCTCACGATCGGTGGATCAGATGGATAATCCCTTTGTTGTGTTAACATTGTTTTCTTCGAGGTGCTTTTCTTTTTATATATTGTTGGAAAAAATTGCTGCATTGTTGCAGTCTCGCCACGAGATGGCGCTGTGGCTCCGCCGAGCCGACCCGGCATGTCGTGCACTTCTGCCCTCCTGCCACTAGGTGGCGCTGTCACCGGCCCCCCTGGCTCGGATGACGGTGCAATCTCGACTACCCTACTTCCTCTTCCGGCTCGGCGTCTCCCGTGAGGGGAAGGAACTGAAACTCCGAGGCTCGAGACTAAAGGCACCAGATCTGGAGACGGTGTGGAGCCGCGGGACGTAGAATCCCTAACACGGCCCCTCCTCACCCGCGACGTCACAGGGGACCGGGCTCGGGCCCGCCCGCGTCTTACTCTCTGCGCGTGCGTGCTCTCTGAGCTACTTCCGGTGTCCCCCAAGGTGACGTCATCATCGTCTCCCCCCTGTTTCACCTCCGAGGTTCCCGCCCCTCGGTCTGTCCCAGAATCCGACCCCTCCTCCTCTGATGTTGTGTTCGCCTCCCCCGCCGGCACCCCGGCTCTACCCGCGATTCGCGCTGACCGTCGCACCGGCTGTGACGTCACACCCGCGCGCCTCCCGCGTCCCGCCGCGGCGGCCCTCCGGGGCTGCGCGTTTTCCCTCAGCCCGCCTTGCGCGCTCGCCGCCCCCGCGCTGGTATGTGAGTCTATCCCCCGGTTTTTGCGAGTTTCGCCCTCCGCGGGCGTGTCCTCATCCTCACCGGCGCTGCTCGCGCCCGCCGCCGCCGCCGCGTCGCCGCTTTCGCCGCGAGCAGGCCCCCCCCCCGATCCCTTATCTTCCTGCTCCCCCCCTTCTGCTCCTGACTCCTCCACACTCTCTGGAGTTTCAGGACGCCCTTGGGGTTTGTTGCATTTTTTGATCGGGGGTTTTAATATTTTTTCCTGCTCTCTTTTTTCGAGAGCCCTTTCCCCCTGGCCTTTCAAAGCCAGAGCAATTTTTTTTCCGGAGCTCTGCCGCTCCGCCCCCTCCTCTGAGGGTGCCGCAGCTTCTCGCTGCTTCTCCAGTTTTTTAGACTGGACTGCAATACCTTGTAACATGATTCTTGCCGGCGAGAGTAGCTTTAACGCTGTCTCATCTTTTTTTGTTGCTAAAATATATAAATGCCTATTAATCTCTTGCCAAAACCCGACTTCGAACAAAAGATATGTCTCTGCAAGTGGGTAATTGAGCCTTGCCCATAATAACAGCTGTTTTAATTCTTTCTTTGGGATCCCTTCTGTATATAATTCTGCTACACTTTGTAAGGTGGATAAGATTTCCCGTTGTTCTTGGGAGAGTGTTGCCCCCATAATATTATTTTGGCCTTCTTACCGAATCTGTCGCCAGCGTGGTCTGGAGGCCCTTGTTCTCCGTCCAGCAGATTACGAGGGATGGATCAGAGGCGCCTTTCTGGTCCCAGTCCAGGCCGCTCTGCTACGAGCTGTCTTCAGCAGAAGCTGAGAGATGGGATTTCTCAGTGACTGCTGATTTTTGCAGCTTCTCCCGGCCGGTTTTTTCTTTTTCTTCTTTCTTTCTTCAGGCTTCCCTCCTCTGGAGTTATCAGTGCTGTTCTCTTGGCTCTTCAGCTCTTCAGGGCTTTCCCCCCCCCGAAAGGTTTGGTGGGAGATAGCCCGCACAGCGGACGCCAGTTGTGGGATTTCTGGGCTGTTCAGATGGTCTGGGGAAAAGCCCAAAGATGGCCTTGGGCCCCCGGGTTCGAAAGGACGAGAGGAAGCTTCAGATTTGTTCTTGGTCTTGGTGTTTATTAATTGCTTATCTAAAAGATTTTCTCTTGGCCTGACAGAGTTCTGCTCAGCAGTCAGCCATGGGCACACACTGAAAGCCCCTGGGGCGGTCACCTATCTTTATACCCAGAGTTACGTATACCATATTTATCATTTTTCTCCAATACCCTCTACCCTTATTAACCAGTGTTTCCCTAGTAAGGTCCAATCCCGGAGTGCCAACATCACCACAGAAGATGGAGGCCTAGAGGAAGAAGAAGAAGGAGAAGGGCACGCCCCAATTCCTCCATCTTACTTCTCTAGACCCCCCTGTACAGAAATCTTAAGCCCTGTATCTCACACTCCAATTAACTTGTCCCTTCACCATTCACCCCAGTGAAATCCTCCCGTCCTCATACTGATGTCATCTCCCATGTGGGATCAAAGTCCAGCCACCAGACATCTCTGGCAGCATTCCAGGACTCCCGAGCCCCCCAGGGGGGGTCTTGTTCACCCTGCACCCCAGTTCTGAGAGACTGAGATCCCACAGGCCCCTGCCTTTGAAAGACAGGCACTGTGCTGATTGCCACAGACACAGAAAGCAGTGTCTACCTTTCCATGCCCTGCCCCTCGTGTGCTGGATGGCACCTTCCTCCCCAGCAGGGCCAGCCCAGTGGCACTGGGCCCTGCAGTTCCCTCTCTGCCACACAACCTGGCAGTAACCCTGGCGCAGTTCCTGTCTGCTTGAGGGTGCCAGGCAGCAGATGGGGCTGGGACAAGTCCCTCCCAGCTGTCCCTGTTTGCGTGGCAGAAACCTCTGAGGGTGGGCTGGGGGGCACAAACCAGGGCCCCTCAGAGGCTCACAGTGAGCCCCCCACAGCCCCTCCTGCCCAAATCTCTGACCCCTAGGCTGGGACTGGCTTCCTTGGGTTCCTCCACCACCATTTCATATCTCTGTACCCCGCATTGCTCTACTTCAATTCTTTTGCCTTTAGATAAAACTGAACACCCCACCGAATCACAAAAAAGGGCAACAGAAACAGAGGACAGAGCACCTCTCCTCACAGGAAATGCAGAGGGAGCTGGAGTTATTCAGTTTTGTGAAGGACAGGCCCCGGGGAGACTTTACTGCCACTTTCCAAGACATCAGAGTGGCTTTGAAGAAAGTGGGGGACATCTTTTTTAACAGGGCCAGTTACAATAGGATGTGGACAAATATTTCTAAACACAAAGGGCATCTAATCAGAGTAGGTCTAAGGGAGAACTTGTTTACTCGGAGCATGGTGCCACCCTGGCACAGCTTGCCCCAAGAGCTTGTAGGAGCCCCATCCCTGCAACCATTCTGGCTCCGGTGGCCAAGGGCTCTGAGCAACCTGATCTCTCTAAAGATGTCTCTGCTCATTGCAGGACACTTGCACCAGAGGACATTTACAGGGCCCTGCCAGCCCAGCCCAGTCGAGGATTCCTCACCATTTTCATTTTAAGAGCACCAAGAGTGGAGGTGAGGAGGAAGGGGGCTCATCTGCTGCCTTGGAATTGAGTGGAAGACGAGCCCATCCCTCAGAGCCTGTTTCACCTGCAGCCCCTTCACATTTTACCTGCAGGAGCTCCTTGGCAGACCAGTGCTGCTCCTCGTCTGTCGGCAGGCAGCAGCTCAGGAAGTCACGCAGCAAAGCCGAGAGGAGCTTGGGCTGCCACAGCTGTGGAGTCCCTACTGTGGCTATCAGGCGTGTAGCCTGGAGAAAAAGGAGACACCAGGCTCCGCCTCCTGCTTTCACATCTCTAAGGCTCTCCCAGATCCCTTTGTTTAACCTCTGTTCTGCAGTGGCAGTTTCTGCCCTGGCACAGACCCAGAGATGACTTTCCTTTACCAACCAAAAAACCCAAACCCCGATGCAACCACAGCTTTTCCACCATCCCTCAGATCTTGCCTTGGCAGCTGATTTCATTGCCTGACCTAGTTAGTGGGAACTACATCAGCAAAAGGACTTTTGCATCTCTGAGGACTCATGCCAGCTTCAGAGGCTTTTTGGAAGAGGGACTTTGCTATACTAACTAATTTCATGGGTTAGTACATGAAAGGCATCTCTGCAGTGCTTTTTGGTCCTTTAAGCGCACGTGCCCTAGAACAAAACTCATCAGGCTTTTTGTGCTGTTCTTGAAAACAATGGTAATTGGAAGAAAAGAAAGGAAATCCATCAGTTAATACCCAGGTAGGGAAAAAAACATTTACAATCTCCTCTTCAACACAGACACATTAAGGTGCCTGCACAAATGTATTGGCATGAAAATGCCTGCTTGGGCACAGAGGAGCCACCTGCAGCTCTGTCTCTCAGCAGTCTGAAAATTTCAGCTTCCAATTTTTGCAGCAAAAGAAAAATTGTCTAGGTCAGAAGAAGGAGAGGTTCCATCCCTATGGCCACCCTCTAGTCATTTGGCTACTCAAGTCAGTGCATGAATGGTAGGCCCATCCCAGAAAGTGCCAGGAATCACTGGGAGGTTTTGGCAGGCTCTCCGAATCACCAGGCTCTGGCTTGGTGATGTGCAGAATGTTCCTTGGGCTAGGAGGGAAACACGGTCACTGAGTGTTTCAGCAGCACTGCACAAGAAGCAGAAGAGACTCTGTGGCCTTTACACCCGCATGCCCATGAGAAGAAACTGCACACAGGGTTAGGTTCCTCTCTAAAGACCACAGTTTTAGAAACTTTGTTGGGTTTGGGTTTCCTTCCTTCATTTCTGGAAAGATAACGACACTTTTAAGATGCTCTTTTCCTGTTATTAAGGCCATCTACACAGACAAAAGAACTGGAACCACTAACCCAAATGAAAGTGTTGCCTGAGAACACTTTGTTTGTTTGGAGTTTGTTTGCATGTGGTAAGGCTTGAATTCCCCCACTGATGCAACCAAAAGTACAGCAGATGCTGATGTGTTGCAGGGACATTTGTAGGAGGGGACCTTGGTGGAAGTAATTCCAGCAGACGGCAATGGGATTTTGTCCAGTGGCACACAGGACATGGGACAGGTGAGAATGACAGTGGGATCAGTGAGTATTTGCTCCTTACCGTGCCAGAACTTTCACTCAAGTAAGGAGGTTCTTGTTCTATCATTTCAATTCCCACAATTCCAAAAGAGCATATGTCCACTTTGGGGCCATATGGTTGACCTGTCACCACTTCAGGCGCCATCAACCAAGGAGTCCCGGTTACCGAGCACCGTCTGCTCTGCTCAGGGGTGAGCTGAGTAGCGAGGCCAAAATCAGCTGAGGAGAAAACAAAATACTGGTTTTATCTGAATTCTGTGCAATTAGAAAAGCAAGCAAAAGAATTCCCCAGTAGAAGTTTGAAATTGTGCTGTTGAATCTCCTGGCATTGGTGACTTTAAAAATCCCCCCATTTTTTACACTGCCTCTAGCAGTTGCTTTTGTTCTTTGGAAACTTTGGACTTGTAACTCCCTCCCTCTGGAAGGGACACACACAGAGCAAGGCCACTCTTGACTGCTTGTGGCTCGTTATACCTCTGTGCACGTTGCAACTGTGCCTTCAGCTCACAGCAGGGGTCTCTGCACTGCCACCAGCACCATTTTTGGGGAGATGGCTGTCACTCCAAGCAGCCCCACACCCACATCCCTGGAATGCTGCACCTGACCAAGAATACACTGACCCAGTTTGACAGAACCATCAGTTTTGAGAAGGATTTTGTCACTCTTCACATCTCGATGGATCACATCGTTTGAATGAAGAAAATCCAGTCCTTGCAGGCACTGAGTGAGAAAACAGAAACAGAAGGGCAAAAATGAGTGATGTGATT
The DNA here is from genome assembly GCF_028551555.1 of Melozone crissalis. NCBI lineage: Eukaryota > Metazoa > Chordata > Aves > Passeriformes > Passerellidae > Melozone > Melozone crissalis. The sequence goes on from NW_026535781.1 coordinate 5,756,302, forward strand.
TCATCACACAAGAAAGGAAACAAAGAATCTGAAAGATTCCCTCTCCAGGGGAATGGGGAGTAATGACAGAACAGTAATGGCCACTGAGAGGAAGAGCTTGCTGCTCCAACACCTGCAGAGCAGGACCTTTCTGAGGAAAGGCATGTCAGCTTTTGAAAGAGCAACAGCACCTGCTGTTGTAGGCTGTCCCCTGCCAACCAGCCAGGATGACTCCTGCTGCAGTGCATGTGCTCAGAAGCAAAGAGCATTCTGGCTGCACTCCTATCCTTTTTAGCTGAGGACTGAGAGAAACAAGTCTCTCTCTTTTTTCTTTGCTGTTTGTTTCAAATCCTGCCACCAGCACCTTTGCTTTTACAGGCAAGGAATGCAGTGAAGACAGACTCCAGGCAAACATTTAGAGAGGCAAAGTGGAGGACAGCAAATACAAATACAAGAGACAGAGCGAGAATACAACAGCAGGAGATAAGAGTACTGGCACTGAGTACAGGGAGTGCAGGGGCACTGGCAGGCCTTTCACTTGAGATGCTTTTACTTGCCCATAGCATACCAGCAACACAGAAACAAAGCTTGGCACAGGAAACCTCTCCTGTTCTGAGCCCCTGTTTCCCAGACAATCCTGCCCAAGCCCTTGGAAACACAGATGGGATTGCTGACCTCCCAACTGATGGCTGCTGTCTCATCTTCAGACAGGCAGGTCTGGCTGACGATATCGCTCAGGACACCTCCATCCATGTACTCTATAACCAGCAAGAGTTCCTCGCCTAGAAGGTAGCTGAAAGAAGGAAACAAGGGGGTAGAGATGAACATGTATGGCTACATTGATTTTTGCTTCCAGGTTTCTTATTTCCAGATGCCTTTGTGACAAGGACAGAATCAAAGGAATAGATATTCCCTCTTGGCTGTGCATTGTTTGCAATCTGTGCAGTCTCAAAGAGAAAGACACATCTGTGAAAAAGGAGATGTCTTAGATGGGCAGCAAATGAAAAGTGCAGTTTAGAAACAGCCCAGATAAAAAACCTGTCAGGCATGGAGTTTCTGGAAATAAGCACCTAGTCTTCCTGGCATACATAGCAATGGCAGGGAGGGGCAACAATCCAAGGGTAATCCGCTTTAGGATGGTTCATCTGCACTTAAGAAACTTTAAAAAATCAATCCCAAATAAATGTGGAGGCAGTGAACTTTGAGGCTATTGAGTTAGGAAGATACAGCTGATCCAGGTTTTGAATAATTTTGGAGTAATTATCAAACTAGGTGTGCCAGGGAAGACTCATGCAGACAAGATGCACTCTCTTCTCATCCATTGGAGATGAGTAGAGACATATGAATAAATAAAAATTAACAGCTTTACTTGCTGCCACTGACCAAAGTGGGTTTTTAACCTCTCATGTTTGCTTTATGTAAACACACATCCATGGGATAAGACCATGACCTCTCACCTGTCTAAATAATTCACAACATTGGGACTCCTATACCTCTTCATGATCATTATTTCATTAAAGGTTAGCTCCTTCCTCCTCACTCCTTGAAGATTTATTTTTTTTATTGCCACCTAAAATGACATTGAAAATCAGTAACTTGGGAGGTTGGTGGCATGAGACCACAAGGCACGTGGAGCGAGTGATTTTGCAATGACACGGCTGAGCTGTCCCAAACTGCCTTGTGATTAGGCACTGCAGTAATTAGGAACTGACATTCCAACAGCCCATTTCTCTGCTCCCTTGGGAGCCAGTTACAGGACACGTGGGGCCACTGACATTTTGCCTTGACCACTTGGTAACAGCAGTGTCTCAGTTATCACCCACAAACCTCTGACCACACTCTCTGCTGCTTTGTTTGGCACTCAGAAGAAGTAATCCATGCCTTAATACTCTGTGGATACATCTTGGACTATGGGCAGGGCTTTGGGCTTTCAGGGACGCCTTGCAGATCTCTCCCTACGTGCAGTTCCCAAGTGCAGCACTGCAGGTGGCTAAGGAACTATCAGTAACTTTCAGATGGATTTGCCAGCAGCCAGAAATGAGAATTCAGGACTCTGAAGCTGTAGCCTCAAAGAGCAGTGAGGTGCTCAAAGGCACCACCTTTGTTTTAGCAATGGAGAGCGAGTGAGCGCGTCCTTCTCTGAAAGGAACTGCTGCCCTCCGTGTCTTCCTTCTGGCAGCTGAGGAGGACAAAGTCCCAAATGTGTTCTGTGGGCTGGCACCAGTCTGTGCTTCTTGTGCTTTTTCAGCACAGCTCTGCCCAAAGCTCCAGCCACAGCTCACACCAGAGGGGAAAGCCCTCGAGTGCAGCAGAGCCTGCAGGGGCTGTTGACATTTATCTCTCCTCCTGTGGCAGTGTCGAGTGCTCTGTAAACATCTCCATACCCCCTAGAAACAAAACAGAAGCAGAGAAAGGAGAAGCCGTTTAGACCTTGCAGTGAAAGCCAGCCCACACACGAAATCTCTGCTGGAAGTGTCAAAACCTGCAGGATGCAGGAGGGCTCTGCCAGAAGGCAGATGATGCATTTTCCTCTCAAGTGCATGGGCACTGGGCCTGTTCCTGAAGCACTGGGGTTCAACTTCTAAAGGGAGGTTAGTCCTTCCTCTTGGGTTTCACTGTCTAAATGGTGTGATTCCTATCCTGACCACAGAGTGTTTCCTTCCTCAAACCAGGGGAAAGAATTGCTCCTGGGAACTGTTATCTCACAGCTTTGATAGGGCATAGGTTGCTCTTTCAGGCAAGCAAGTTTCTTCTCTTTTCATTAGTGTGCCAGTATGATTTTGAGACATACAAAAAATGCTAAAGAAATTAACACAGAGCTGTCCCACACTTGAGAGACAAGGAGACCTTCCAGGTCCTGTTCCTTGATGCAGGCAAGACCTCGGTAGCAAGGCATCTCTGACAATGCCTTCTGAGCCCACTCACAAATTCTGAGCAGCATTGAGAGATGGGACAATCTATCCCCAGTCTGTGAACATCTTTGCAGCTGGCCTGACTTCACGCTGGATAGACATTCCACCAGAAAAACACCTGACTTATGGTTATGCAGGAATAACTGCTGTTGGACTCACCCGCTGCCAATATAATTCAGATGCGTGTATTTCATTAGGGGATTTTCAGTGGGGTTCACCATTCTTCCTGAGGGAAACAAAATGCAAGATGCTGACTTTAAAGCAGAGATCCCAGCTTCCAGGAGATAGAAAAGGTAGCCCCAGCGCCTGGGGCTCTGAGCCCTTTGTGGTCAGCAGGGTAACAACGACCACAACCAGGCAGACAGCCATGCAGCACAGGTGGCCAGCACAGAGAGTGATTTGTACAGTCTTTTGAAGAGTTCTCTTGACAGGAAACAAAGCACAGGGACCTGCAATCCCAGGAGAGGAGGACATCTTCCCCACCTTTCAGCAGTTTGCCAAAGGAATGCCTTCCCATTTGTAAACCAGAGCATCTCAAGCTGTAACTGATTCTGACGGGGCTTTCAGCATCAGGACCCTGACCTGTTTATGAGCAGGCTGAGCTCCAAGATGCCCCTCTCCCAGCTAAGGAAGGCTCCAGCCTCTGCAGTCCCTCCAGCCCTCAGGGACAGGGCAGTTAGCACAACAAGGCTGGCAAAGCCCAAGCATGAGCACTGACAGGCACTGATGGGAAGAAGCCAGAGTGAGCCTGGGCTCCGGACAAGCTGTTGCCCCCATTCAGGACACACCAGGATGGGCTTTGAGATCAGCCACACCGAGGCGCAGATCAGTGCCCTTTTTGTCCCAGCAGGTGATGGCAGAGACAGAATTCACTGGGCTCTGGTCTCAGCCCCACCAGATCTTATCTGAGAGCACAGCACTGGCAGCTGTTACGGGCAAGAAGCAGATTCATTGGGTTGTGCTGCAGAATCACAAAGGGCTTGATGTGTTTTCCTAGAGCAGGGCCTGGGCCAATGGGTAGGATTCTAACAGTCATGGGAAAGAGTGGGAATCGGGTATGGAAAAGTGCCATGGATCTGAGGAATATACCACGGCTGAGCTGGAGGCTCTCTCCTGAGAAATGCCTGCAGTACACTTTTATCTGATAACGCCACTTGGATGTGTCTCCTGGACACATCTTGATAAGTATAAAACTAGAAGATTAAATAAAGGTTGTTATCAAAGTCTCTGTTTTTTCTTTGGGGGCACATGGAAAATACCTCGTGCTCTCTATTTGTCCTGTAACCTGATGTTCTTTCAAAATAGTTCTTATTGACAAAAAGATAGCATTCTCTTATTGACAAAAATATAGCATTCTCATGAAAATAAACTGCAGATGTAGTAGTGGTAACAGTAACAGTCATAAAAATGACATCAGTAAGACGTGGGGTAGAAGGGCTCCTTCAGGATGGAGAAAAACACAACAAAAAACCCCCACCAAAAATGAACAACACAAAAGCAATCCCACCCCCCCTCCCCCCAAAAAAGATTCCCCAACCAAAACGACAAAACTCCAAAGCCAGTCCATTTCTGTGAAGTTTTTTTGCTCTGATGACTGGTTGGAAGTCAGGAGTCTAAGGAGAATTTAGGAAGCTAAAAATTCTGTTCAGTTTGGCCACTAGCACACAGGACTTGCCTAGATCATTTGCTAGGTCACAGCCTTCTGCTGATCCAAGAACAATCCCTGCTTCAGCCTTTAGCAGAGAGGGAAGCTCAGGCAAACCCAAGCCAGTCCCATGTGCCCTCAGAGGCAGCAGGAACACCCAGAGCTCTCTCGCTGCCTCGGAGCACAGCACTTTCCTTGGGAATCCTAAATGGCCCTGTGACACCAAACTCAGGAGGAGCATTTGGTACAGCTCTGCTGACACCCGCACACAACACACTGTTCCTCAGATAAGAAACACCCCAGACGTACCCAGCAGCTCCAGGTACTCCTCCTCAATCTCCTGTTCCCAGGATCTGCCTGAGCTTGAGTTCCCAGGTTTCACAGAAGGGTTTCCTCGAGGTGATGCTGCTGCGGCAGCAGGTTCAGAGCCCAGGATGTGCTGGACCTGGAGCATTTCTGGCAGGCACTGTTCCTGTGCCTCACTCCTAACTTGGGGTCCTTCATTGCCACACATTCCCTGCAAGTCTTCGCAGGCTGCCCGGTGAGATGTCAACACTTGCACCTCAAGTCAAACAGAACAAAGCAGTCAGACACTACAGCTTGTCCCTGTCAGCCAGGAGTCATCGACTGTGAGGAAAGGCAAAGAACAGATTGACAGGGGATACAACAGCTTGTTTCAATCCTCCATCTGGGTCACCAAGTTCCACTGTAAAAATACCTCAAGAAAAAAGGAGAGCAGGAACAGGCCGTCAGGAATCAATTTGGATGACTGCTGGCCAAAAGGCCAAAGGACAAGTTTCACTGTCCAGGGCAGCAGCTGAGATTCAGCACACCAGGAAATGTCCTTCAGAGTGACTGTGATACACACACTAGAGCAGGATGGCACTCAGAGGCATGGCCCCACTCCCTGCTGCTCTGCACTGGAAAGGCAAGAAGGGCAGAAACCACCAGATTGGTGACTGCAGTGGCTGCATCCCTCTTTCACTCACTAGGTTTTTCAGAGACTGATGGAAGCGATTAAGTTTCTCTCTGATGATTTTCATTTCTTCCTCCAGCTGCTTGTGCCTTGCCTTGGTCATACTGTGAGCTATCTGAAGCTCTGCATCCAGCTGTTCCTTCATGTTCTCTAACAAACAAAAGAGAGGACATTTCATGAGTGGAGTGGCTGCCACTCTTTCATTCACCTGGTTTTGTTGATCGCCCCTCTGCTGATGGAGATTCTCCTCTTGAATTCTTCCCATGTCTTCCTTGTTCTTTCTCTTCACTGCCATGATGTCACTCTGAGCTTCGGGCAGCTCTGCTTGTGGCTCTGCCTGGATGTTCTGTACACACAAAAGCAGAACAAGTGACTGGGAGCTGCTGTAAGGCTCAGCTTTTTTCCTCTTTTGGCCTCAAAATCACATTTATTCAGCCATTTCTTTCTGCTTCCCTCTCCACATCAGCCTCCATTGCAAACCTCCTGTCCCAGGGCTGATCTCTGCAGATTGCAAGGTTCTGTCCTTCCAGTGCCTGTGGGACTCCTGGCCTCCTCAGTCCCAGGAGCTCTGGTTTACGCCCCTCTTCCTGCCCTTCCCTCTGTCCCCTGGCCAGTCAGGCTCACCTGGCCATTCTCCTGTGGCTCTTCCACCTGCTGCCTGTGCTGCTCTTCCTGCCCTCGGGCAGGGAACAGCTCTCCCTGAGTCTGGCATGGCATCTCAGATAAGGCAGTGTGCTCCTCCTCTTTCTCTAGAAGCACCTGCACAGAACGCAAGAGAAGATGGGTTTCAACTTCCCATACGCCCTTTGTGGGCCAAGACTCAAAGGCTGCTGGGCTCACACGTTCCCAAAGCACTGTGCTGCTGCTCTCCTGGGTCGTTCTCTGCCCGAGGGGAGGCACAGATTCCAAAGTGACCCTGGCCCTACAATCAGGGGCCATCTGGGACTGAAGCCCCAACAGCCTCTCAGGCAGCTGACAGGGAAGGGGTGGCATTTCTCAAGGGTCTGGTGAGAGCCTCCCTCTGCTTCTGCCATGTCCTGTTTGTCTTTCAGTAGTGACTGACACCCCGCCCTGTCCCACAGCTCCATCCTGGCTCTGCAGGGGCTTCCTGGGTGAGCTCACTCCTTGTGAGAGACACTTCTGGAGTTCACCTTCTCTTCAGGCCTGCACCAGCTTTGTGACTTCCTGACATCCACATTCTTGTTAGAAAACTGGGTCATTCAGGAGATGAAGATGCATGCAAAGATCTCTGATGGAAGTCAGAGAACCTCTATGGCCACCTCAGTATATGGAGGAGGACCAAGGTGTTTCTTCTCCCTTTTTTGTCAACTGAGAATTCTGACCAGCAGCAACAGAGTTTCTCATAAGGCCCCATTAACGAATGCACTTACATAGCCCTGGGGATGCCAGTGAAGGAAACCATGTGTCATGTATGGCATGTATGAGCAAAGTCACCAGACCCCAGCTACAGCATGGGATAGTTCCACTCCCTTAAGACATGCAAAAATTTAAAGGATAAAAAGAAGGCTTCAGGGCACAAGAGGCTGGAGGAGGAAAACAGCACTGAGGGGAAGAAACAACCATCTCTGGAGGGGGAAACATCTCTGTCTGCTCAGGATCAGTCAATGGAACTTGTCTCTACGCCTCTCCTGAAGGGATGCCTTTAGGTGAGATTTGCATCTTCCACTGCTTTGGAGCAGAGCTAGGAAGATTCAAATAGATAGAGAGATAGATCTCACTTTTATAATCTCTCTTTACTGTACTGTGGTATTTATATTCTTTGAATGGAGAGAGATATAATTCTCTCTCCTAGGTTTTTTTTAAGGGAAGGTAGTGAGAAAATCATAGAAGGAGAGAAAATAATTATTATCTCTACTTGCTGTTCTTGTTTTTTAGTACATGAAGAATGTGTTATAGTGTTTGTTTACTGAAAGTGATTTGTTAATTGGATTTTAGTGATAATTGTTTAGCTTGATTAGCTAATTAGATAAAAACTGTGTCGTGACTGTCTGGAGACAGTCACGAGTTTTCCTTTAGCAGCTTTTTAGTAAAGTATCTCTTTAGTATAGTTTTTATATAGTGCTAGTGTAATATAACATAGCTTAAGAAAGCATTTGTTTAACCTTCTAAATCATAGAGTCAAAGCATATTTTTCGCCATGTGGGGGTCACCCTGAATCAATACTGTCATTTCTGTCGCTACACACATCAGCACTCGGTAGCAGTGCCCTGATCAGCAGCCATCCTGAACTTGCTCTCCTGTTGCTTCAGTAACCCTCACTCTTGGGGAATCTGGAGCGTGTGGGTCCCTATGGAATGCAACCAGACCCAGAGCACTGCACTGGGAACTGCACTCTCTGTGCATCTGTGCTTGGGCAAGTTCTTCTCTTGCCCTTGACCACACTGATGGTGCTAAAGTGGCTGGAATCAGAAATGCAGCCAGCCCCTCCCAGCTCCTCTAAACTCCGAGGGCCATCTGGAATGCAAGGGCATTGATTTCCTGCTCAATTCCCAAACACAAGACACACTGATTCCCTGGGCAGCCAAAAGACACAGGAGCCGTTAACTTGAAAATGATGGGCAAGCCCTACTGGCTGGTCTGGCACCAGAACAGCTTGTTCTGCACCAACATCCCTGCCCCAAACTATGTGTTCTTGTGCAAAAATACTGCATTATCCAGAACTGCCTCCTTGAATACTAAAATTCTAGCAGAATTTCTGCCAGTGCTGGAAAAGGGCAGGAAAGATTGAGAAAAAGCTCCCTTGCTCCCTGGAGAAGGAGAAATTACACAAGGCTTCTCCTTCTAGAAAACAAACAAATAAACAAAATATGAAAGTGTTACCTACTCCAGTGTCTAAAGCACTTGGATGCTGTGAAGGGATGTTTGGCAGGGAAACAGCCCTTGTGCTGAGCATTGGATCTAAGGCAGGGATCTATGGAAGTCTGCCTGAAGGTCCCTCAGGAGCCCCCATTGTCCAGGCTAAAGCTCCCTCAGCACCTCCTCCGTGGCCTTGTGCTGCCCCCCCTTGCCCAGCTCCCCTGTCCTTCTGTGCACACGCTGCAGCCCCTCCATGACTTTCTGCTTCCCAGGGCCCACAGCTGCACACAGCACTCCAGCTGTGGCCGCAGCGCTGCCCAGCACAGGCCACGCTCACTTCCCTGCTCCTGCTGCCCCACTGCTGCTGGCACAGCCACCGTGCTCTTGGCCTTCTTGGCCCCCTGGCCACACGCTGCCTTATCTTCAGCTGCTCAAGGCCGCCAGCCCTGCGTCCTTTGGGCCCACGCAGCTCCCCAGCCACAAAGGTGCCCATTGCACTTCAGATACTGCAGGCTCCATTGCAAGGTGTACACCCTGGTTTTAGCATTACAAGACAGCAGTCAAGGACTTGCAGCTTTGCTCCCATTCTAGGCTCCAATGCAATTTTCAAAGCAAACTACACAATAGAAGGTATCAACAGACACATGCAGTGTCTGGTTTTTGCCTCCGAAGAAGGGTTCAGAACTACTCCCTTTGTTTCTTTTGCCACACTAGACAAGAATGGATCCCCACAGCTTCATGGACAACACAGTCTTCTCCTTGCAGCTTATCAAAGACCAAGAAACAGGCAGACGCAGAGCACCTATCTGCTCTGCTACCGGCTGCTCTGCCTGAAGGGGAAAAGAGCAACCTGGCAACAAAGGCACCAAAATCCCTGACTTCAAGCAGCAACTCTACATCCCCAGTGTGTCTCTGAAATACTCCCAAGTAAGCACACCCAAGAAGTTTGTGGGGACAAAGCACCACCAAGAGATTTTGTGGTCAGATCAACATTTTTTTGCGCCTGCAGCAACTTGGCCAGTCTGTGCAGGGGGACAGGTCTCTCCACGCCACAGTGTCCCCTGTGTATCCAACAAGGCTGAGCACAGTGTCTTTGACATGCTCCCTGCTCTGGGAACAGGGAGCCTTCGTGCTTCAGGCTGGCCCCTATCAAAATGCCAGGAAGCTGGTGCCTAAACGTGACAGACCAAAGCCCATTGTCCAGCTGTCACAGGCTGGGGGCAATCACCAGGCCCTGGCAGGACTCCAGCACTCAGCATCCTCAGCCAGCACCAGCAAGTGCTGGCTGGTGTGAAAATTGCAGCTCTGCCCTGCACTAAAGACAGCAGCACACACAGCTGGCACTTACTGGCTCAGAATGTTCAGGCTGTGGTGTGAGCACAGCTGGAGGCTGGCGCTCATCCACCTCATTTGCCTCCTCTTCGGCCTCCTCTCCATGAGCAGAGGGAGCCAGAGGAGAGACTGCTGTTGGTTCTGTGATCTGTGGACAGACAGCAGTGTGAGGGACAGAAAGTTACGTATAATTTATAATCGTATTTCTATTCAGCACTTTATTCTATTCAGCTCTATTTCTACAACCAGCTCTGCTAAGGACAAATCAGAAACTTTGGTAACAATGGGATTCTAAGTCACTGCGACTAAATTTCAATGGGCTAATTCAACAGAATTGCTAATAGTTCTGAATTAGACATTCCGCCCTGGCTACTATCAAGAAGCAACATTCTCTCTGCAACATGAGCTTTTCATTCCTTGAAAGTTCTGAAATGTAAAATTAGGAAATAGCCAGCGATGCCTTTGTTATTGCTGCTGCAGACATGGAAATGGATTTTCTTGCATCCTACCCAGCTGGCCCTCTACACTCTACTGCCACAGATCAAGCTCACAGCTTGCTCTACCATTCCTAAGCACCAGGAACATGAAATGTTCCTTTCTCACTCACCTCAGGATCAGCACCTCTGAATACACGCTTCAGGTGACCTGGAGTGGGCAAGGGAAAATGAACAAGTGCTGTGAGAAAACTGCCTGGGCTGCTGAATCCAACAGAAGAGAAGTCAACCCAAACAGAGAGTATTTTTCTTTATCAACATCCCTCCACATGACATAGTTCTTTCACACAGCCAGCAAGAGATCAGGACAATAATCTTGGTTGTGCCTACACTTTGGCCTGTCTAGTCAGTAAATGAATACAAACATGACCAAGAAAATGCAAATTGTTCTTCAACACTCAATGCTTCTGTTCTGTCCAACAGATAAAGCAGCTTTTGTTCTCTTGTCTTTCAGGTACTTTTTTCAAAAAAGAAGTTGTATGCACTAATTCCCATTAAGTTGCTGAAAACAGTCACCCAGAAAAGCTTGCCCCAAATCCCCCTGAGCTGTGGCAGTTCTATTGTGAAACAGCACAGCAGCAGCTCCAGGGCTCAGGAGCAGACACTCACTGCTTTGGCGGTTGCACTTCACTGCAAAGGGAATCACTCTTTTAGCACTCAGTCAAGGGTCAAAACGGACAGTCAAATCGTTTCATTACAAAATTTAGAATAAAAGAAGCTTTCCCTGAGTTCTGGGGAGAACTACAAAGTCCTTAGAAGGCCTTCTGAGAAGGCCTCTAAGTCTGCATTTTGGAAGTTGTCCTGCTTGTCCCAGCAAACTGAGGAAATGACAGACTCTGATGCCACAGACTCTCCCGTGGAGGGAACAGAGCCCTGCAGGTTCCCCTGCAGATGCTGCCCCTGTGGCTACAGACACCCCCTTTTTAGCTGAACCTCTTGACAGGAGCTTTACCAAACCACTGGCATCCTAATGCTCTTTCTCTTTCAAAATCAGAAACTCAGCCACCAAGATTGAGCAGGAAGACATGCAAGAGTCAGGTTAGGTTACACCCTAACCTAAGTAGAAGGGAAACCTCTACTTACAGGTGAAGTGTGTCACGTAATACATGGAGAAAGAAATGCCATACACAGCAAAAGCTGCCTTGGCCAGATGGTGAAACATTGTCCGTTTTGAAAGTTAGGTAAATATAGAAAAAACAAGGCTCTTGTCAGTGGGCAGCTACCCACTGACAAATTCCCCAACCAGGAGGGTTCGCCTGATGTGAGCAAGCACTAGGTCTCCTCTGACACTCAGGCCTTCCATGCACCAAGGCAACCTTCTGATGTCACCACGACAATGTGGAAACCATGCCCTGACATCACAAAGCAAACACTCCACGTTGGTCTGTGAATTTATGCACAGCAATAACCAACCTCCCCTACAGCAAACACAAAAGAGCCTGGGAAGTTCTTCTCTGTCACAAAGCAGCACAAAATCCCCTCATGGGCCAAATCCTGTTGTTCAGGGGATCCAAGAGGACCTCCAAGTGTGCCCCAAGCACCTACAGCCTGTACCTCAGCTGAGCACTCAGATGGAACACAAGCAAAAGAAACCAGACCAAGACAATGGCCCACAGCATTGCACATGTGAGAAATGACTCTCACTTTTAAAATTTTTAAGGTTTAGTAAACCTTAACAAAGGACTGAAAAGGGAAAAATTGCTGCATTGGGAGTCTCTGTGACTAGCAGCCACGTGCTCATCTACAAAAAGGACGCTCTGCCTTTTATACCCTTAGCTCCTCCAAAAGTTTTGTCAGTCAACTCTCTCTCTGCTGTCCACTGGTGGAGATTACTTTCTTGCATACTGACTGGAGCCAGGTGTTGTTACACCCTGCCTGCTGGTCACAAGCCAGCCCTCCCCAAATGCCCTGACTACCAAGGCTATTACAAGGGAGACAAGAAAGAGGACTATGGGAGGATATATTACAATACCATCACTACACATTTGAACATCAACATAACATCTTAATTCTTAATTGTCAGAGCCAACCATTGTATTACTCGTCTAGAACACACAGAACCAGGAGTGAAGCCACTGTTGGCATCACAGCCGAAATGCTTATTAACAAATCTCCCCACATATTTGCACCTTTACTGGACACGCCCAGGGCTCCGGTGCGTGTATATCTCTGCCTTTCTTCCCCTTTGGCAGCAGTCGAACTGGCAGCATCTGCCCGCCAGCAGCAGCTGCTCCAAGCTGGGAACGCCACTGGCGGTGCTGATTTCCAGAGGGTTCTGTGTGCAGGGGAAGCCAAGGCAGGAGCGGGTTGAACGGTGCTGGCGCTGCTGCTGCTCTGTGCCAGAGAGCCCCGGCTGGGCAGGGCACGGTGCCCACTGCGCTGCGGGCTCCTTCTCCTGCCACAGCTGGGCACACCTGGCAACAAGGCATGACAACTTGTGGGCAAGCCAAGGCGTTTCTGGGGCTGCACTGCTCTGCACACACCCAGCACACCTGCAGCACAGAATTTTAACCCTCAAACAGCTAAACCAAAGGGAAACAGCTAGAAAAGATTTCATTTCAACCATTCTTACCTGCTCAACAGAAGTCTTCAAAATGAACTTTACCAAGCAGGGCCTGATCCCTGCTGCCAGCTCAGGGTTAGAAGAGAGGCAATACTTGATCTCAGCACTGGGTGTGTGGGGAATCACTTCCCTAACACGTGCACACCCAGCAATCTCAGTTACTAGTTTGTATCCATGGATCTAAGACATATTCAATACTTTGCTGAAACTCACAGGCTAAATATTCCCCCAAATTATTTGATTTACTCATTGATACTTATTGACTTATTGATACTTAAATCACTTCTCCGAATTTACTGACATGAGAATAGGAGTGTCCTTTAGTCCCTGCCAGTCTTTGACACAGGTTCAGGAGGAGACCCATGCACAAAATAACCCAGGACAAAACTGAGATTGCAAAGCAAATTCATTCTATTTGTTGCAGTAGCAAATCATACATACCAAGCCCTGGATTCCTAAAAATCTGCTGAGCAGGAGAAGGAGGTGGAGCGTGGTGCTCGGCAGCAGGGGCAGGTAGGCAGTGCACTTTCAGGACATCCCCTGGATCAAAACACTGTGCATCTCATCCTTCTCACCCTTCCAGCTCAGAACCAGGCCTTGTATCTCCTGCTCAGGAGTGGAATTTCCCAGTTATAGCATCAGCTCACACATGGCTGGTGTGTGAGATGAGGCCAATGAATCCAGGATTTAAAAGAACTGAAAGAGGTAAAATTTTAGCAAGATTTAGTTAGGCAGAAAGAGTATAGCAAGAAGAGTAGAAATAATAAGGGATAGTTAATTTTTAGCAGATAAGGTAGTTAAGGCTAGGGTAATATATTACTTGCCTGTCTTTACTATGTTTAAAGAAGCAGGATGGGATGCGGATTTCTTTGTGACAAAGAAGAGGACCGTAGCCTGCACCTGGGCCCCGAAATTTCAGCTTTAGCCAAGGGATGCAAAAGCCTGCCAACAGGTCATAAGGAAAGAGGTCAAATTGAGGAAGACGTCTTGGCTTCATCAGAAGGAGACCATTCCCCACTTTAAAACTCACCAACCCATGAGATGTGAAAGAATCCGCAAATATGAGGGAACTTTGGACTCAATTATAATACATTTTAATACAAAGGGGGTAGGTGGGGTTACCTAATTAATATGTATTAGTAGTTTTGGGAATTATAGGAATATGTAGGACTTTTTTAGATAAGTAGAGCGGCAGTGATTCTTCACACGTCTTTAAGAGACAACTCCTCGTGTGCCTGGCGCTGTAATAAACACACCACCTTCTACCTTTAACTGTGGTGAGTTCTGTTCCACACCTCATTTAGTGACCGCGGCAGGAACGCTTCTCTGCTCCAGCGAGAACAACCGGGCTCTGGACGTCTCTGGGCACTGCCAGGACATTCCTTCCCTGGAGGCACCTCCGCTCTCGGCTGTTCCTCATGGGGGACAGACAAGACTGCTGGGACTGTGGAGAAAGGGAACGTTTAACTCTGTATAAAGTAACCCGTAAGGTGTATGCAGGGGAAGGTCTGTTCACAAGTCACACAGAGATGTCCTGTGCACAATGTACGCCTGTACAGTTTGGGTTTGGGTCTGGCTGCTGGCAGAAAGGATTTGCTGTGTTAATCAGGACCTGCTAGCAATTCTGGGGGTGAATTGAGCAAATCCTGTTTCATTGCTGCTATTTTTCCTGTGTGTTCTAATTGTGGTTGTGTTTTTAGTGTGTGAACGTTTGAGGAAGATGATGTGGGTAGATGCTGATGTGGTGGATGGTGTGTGTTGTGTTGAGAAAAGTGAGCACTCTGTCCCCTCATAAAGAGATACTCCTTTCCCAGTGAGCCTGTGTGTGTGGACTTTCTAGTTGCAGGGGTTGGTGCTCCCTGTGACACCTGGTGCTTGGGTATACAGGGGGGTTGAGTGGTTTTTCTCCCACATTGTGGTCATTTGGGACTGCATGGTTGTGTTTGGGGAGATTTTAGGATTTTGTTTGCAACAGGTGCAGCAATTTATGCAGAAAACTTCAGTGTGGTGATTTATTATGTTGAATTATGGTAGTTCCTTTCTACCCACCCTCCTCCCCCAGGGTTTAAAATCCCCTGCCATGAGGTGGACGCTCTCTATCCTCCTCTGGAAATCTTCTTTCCTCTCCTGGACACTCCCTTTCTCTCCTGGAACTGTTCTCCATTAAAGCTGTGGGACTTTGATCCTGGGAAGAGAGAGCGCCTCTCGTCTTTTGCTTTTGTCCTTGTCAGTGTCACTGGGTCCAGAGCTCGCCAAAGTGATCCCCCACGAGATGAAAACTGACAAATGACCCCATATACACAGCTCAAAAATTGGCCACATTTTTGATGGACTGGGGTGTTCGCCACATTTTGGAATTCCCTATTCCCACACAGGTCAGGCAATTGTTGAAAGGACACACCACACTCTAAACTCATTCTAGATCAACAAAAGGGGGAGTGGCTCAAGCAACAACCCAGATGAGGTTGAGCAAAGCTTTATATGTTTTTATGTTTTGAATAGCTCATTTGCAGGACCTAATCCTCCATTTTTTAGGCACTTTTCAAACAGCAAACAGGCAAAATTGAAAGAAAATCCTTCGAGTTTGATCAGAAACCTTGAGTAAGGACAAATTGAAGGACCATTTCCACTAATCACTTGGGGCAATAGGTATGTTGCATTTGCACAGGTTCTGGACCTAAGATGGTCCCTGTGAAGGGCGTGAAACCGTCTCATACACAAGAGCGCAGCGACAATTCCACCAGCAGGGAAATGAGCATGCAGACGTGAGCCGCATGGAGAAGCTACGGTGCATGCCACCTGTTCCCTGTTCAACCTGTGAAAGCTACAAATCTTGAGTTTGATGTTGATTTTTGGACTGTGAAAATGGTTTGTATCATAGAGCTCTTTCAGCAAAAGCGTGGTGTCCATTGTGTTCAAAAGAATTCTAAGATATTCAAATTTGTAAAAATTGAAGGTTAGAGGGACAGTTTAGTGCCCTATAGTTGGCCAGTCCCTGAACAAGTGCTAAAAGATTTGCTTGAGAACTGAAATAGATGGGGAAGCTTTTGCCAAAAAACAGCTGAGCAGGAACATGGAGCTTGATCAAATGATATACAGGCGCTTGTTGGTTTTGCTTGCTTGCTTTTGCTGTGCATACATGCCTGTAGATCAACCAAAAATGAATGTTTACCTTGTTTCAGCCAAGTCAGCAGGCTCAGACACCATGTGTTTGACCAATTTGAGCCCAGATAAATCCTTTGCAACCCTTTTGGTCGGTGTGCCTGTGCCAGCCAAGGAGTAACCAATACCCAATCGTGACAAATATTGGTGTGAGGCTGCCAACGAGACCAATCCCATAACCAGCTGGCATCACTGGGCCCCTGATCTTCTTAAAGCACCTTCTGAACCTCAAGAATTGGAATTCTTGGTTCATTGGTGATGGAATTTTGTGCTGAGTTTTAGTACCAGGGAGATCCACAGTTAAATGTTACTCCCCATCATCCTGAGGACAGATACTCAAGTTTGTGGTGCAATTGTACTACCCCAGTGCCCCCTAAGGGTGAAACTGCTGATGAGTAGATGACCTAGATGAGTCCCCATGACAATTAGCAAGAAAATATTGGCTCATTTGTGGAGATAGAGCCTGGCAGGACATTCCCTCAAAAATTAAAGGTGGCCCATGTAGCATCATGCAACTCACTGTGATAGCACCTTTTGTTAAAAGAGCCATCAAGAGAAAACACAGAGAAAAAAGATTTGCCCATCATTATAAAGAAAACTGTAATAGCAATTTCAGACCCTAGGGCCCTGCAAAATGAGGTACATCGAATTTATTTCTACATCAACTTGCCTTGGGCGAGGCATTGAAACCAATATACCGATTGGGGTGTTGGCAGAAGAAAGAAGACAGTGCTACTTCCATTGCAATTAGTGACATGATGACTGATGTTGGTGCTGTCAGACATGCTACCTTACAGAACAGAGCAGCAATTGATTTCCTTAGCAGCCATTCCATGTGTTCAGTGTCACCCCCATGTTCAACACTGTCACTGTCAGCTTTGACAGCTTTTGGACTGTGTTTGAGAAGTCAAATTTTTCTGACTGTTGAAGGGCTTTGAGGCCCAGAGTTCTTGTTAGGAACAAGGGATTAAGTGTGTGAGCCAAGGAGTTGTTGGACCAGGTGTTTTGTGTAAGTGGTGAGAAGGGTTTCTTCCTTTCTGTTTCTCTTTCAAGGGGAATATTAATGTTGCCCCTGAGTCCTCAGGAGGGGAGCCTGTGGACAGAGCTGCAGCAGAGGGAGCTTTGCCTGGCACCGAGAGCTGAGGGAACAATTCCCAGGAGCCCGAGGAGCCTGGTAAAGACAGAGCCCCACTGGTTTAGAGAGGGGTGAGATGGCCGCTCTGAGCCTGCCTCTGGCAGTGAGGGAGATGAGAAGGGTTGAGTTCCTCTTCCAGGCTTGGTGGTTCCTGGTGCCTTGAGTTCAAATCCTGCACTGGCACAACCTGCCTGAGCCCTGCCCTCCACGCTTCTCCAGAGGCTCTGGCACTGAGTCCTCTGAGGGAATCCACAAAATTAGAGGGTTTTGGGAAAGCTGCAAAAGGCAGGTCTCAGATACAGTAGAACTGTGATTAGAGCCAAACAGCAGCCATGAGATAGGTCAGCAGAAAAATTATTTAAACTGCAGAAAAGCAAAGACAAATAGAACAATGGTCTGTGCATTAACACTGGTCTAGAATAACTCTCTAAGCTACAGAAAAGTTTATCTAGCAAGATATTAGGAAGGCTGAAGCTTAATAATGGAGCTCAGTGCGTTGTGTTTTAAGGCTTACACGTAGGTATTGTATTCGAAATAAGCAAGCATTGTTTTAACCAATGGAACATGTGCTTATAGTGATTGGATAGAACTACTGTCAATAAGCTTTTGCTTTGTGTGATTGGTCAAAAAATTTATCAAGTAAGTTGTAACATTAAGTTCTTTGTCTGCTGCCTGGGATGTGAGCTGCTGGCATCTTCCCATTGTCATAACCATGTAATGAGACTGATGCTGGAAAACAAACAGCTCGAGGCGCGTTCCTCAGCAGTCCCAGCCCATTCGTGATTTCTACATAGCCCCCTGCCAGTGTCAAATGGCACGGCTTGATTTGCAGGGCAGACAGTCTTAAACATCTGCAATATCCTATCAGAGTCCTAGAATGGCTT
This sequence comes from Melozone crissalis, assembly GCF_028551555.1. Taxonomy (NCBI): domain Eukaryota; kingdom Metazoa; phylum Chordata; class Aves; order Passeriformes; family Passerellidae; genus Melozone; species Melozone crissalis. The sequence goes on from NW_026535781.1 coordinate 5,774,201, forward strand.
CATTCAAAGAAAGAGGAGAGTGCACCTAACACTGACCACTTGTTAGGCAATATCTTCCACCTTGCTCTTGTACCCCTACAGAGAGGCTGTCTGCAAAATGCCCAGAACACCATCCAAATCTGCAGCGAGGACTGGAAAATCAGGCAGAGAATCTTTCTGTTTTCAAGGTCCGCCTTCCTAGGTGACTTGACTCTTTCCACCTGATTCTCACTTGAGATCAACCCATGATAGAGCTCTGCAGGAAAACACTTTAAAGGGTCGTTAACCAGGACCTGCTTGGAAAGCAAGGGTAGAAACTCTTTCCCTCCCTGATAGGATGCGGGCTGGCAACTGCTGCTCTGAAGATGTGCAGCTGCTCCTCTCTGGAGAGGCCATGGAAGGGCTGTGATGGTCTACGGGAACCAGAGGAATGATGAGCTCAGGTTGGCATTTAAGCTTCATGGGAACAAGCAGAATGAAGAGCTCACAGTGGAGATGAAATTTGCCTGTGCCTGGCTCTTCCGATGAAACCCCAAGAAGTCCAGATGAAGCAAACACCTTCTCCCAAGAAGCTAGGAAAACCTCAGAGTCCTGAACACCTTCACTTAGCCTGGAAGGGCATGGAGGCAGCTCTAAATGCTCAGGTGAGGCAGCACTGAGGTCCTGGTATGAGAGCGCTGTGTAGCAGTGAGGGAAGGAAAAGGGAAGCAAAGGGAAGGCTGGGTCATTATTGGTCTTAGGGTGTGTTTCCCTTGGCAGCAACTGTACTGTCAGGGAAAACAAAAGCTCCCTGAATTGTTCAAACTGAAAATCAGGGACAAAGACCCTCTAACTAGTCAAAGTTACAAAGTGGTATGTTCATTACGCCGGCGGCCGGCACAGGGGAGGGTCATTCCCGAAATGCGTGACCACTGGCCGGGCTCGGCTCGGCACGGCACAGCACAGCACAGCAGGATCCAGCAGGACAGGGAAGGGCAAGGCAGGCAGGGAAGGGCAGGGCAGGGCACTGGGAGCAGGGACAGGCTCTGTCCCCACGCTGCATCCCGTGCCTGGGTAACCATTGGGGACAGAGAGGAAGGACATTGCTCTGTCTTGGCTGCGGAAAGGATGAAAAGGGGGAGTTAGAAAACATTCCTTTGGACTCCTTTTCAGCAGACGAGCTGGTTTTATCTCACCATTTCTGCCTGTCTTTGGCAGAGTTGGCACATTGCTCATGAATTGGAGTCAGCTACGGCAGCAGGAATGGGAAGCAATTTTGTCAGCATTGATATCAAAGCCAAAGTGCTGCCCCATGGATGGATGGTGCTTTCTTCAGGGGATTTCGGGCCTAGAGTTGTAGCAAACTCACACTGGTGTTTTCCCAAGCAGCGTTGCCTTTTTCTTTCCTCAGGAATCACCTCTTCTTTTTCTTCCCCTCAGTCTGGGGAGAGTTCCCATGCAAATGTCTCCTGCAGCCAACTCTTGTCACTGTAGACTGACAAAGGAGATCTTGCAGTGGGGAGAGACTCCCTAGAGCTGCTGTGGAGAGCTGAAGGGGGAAGCTTTGTCCCTTAATCTTGAAGAGTTGTTGGGGAGCTGCTTGTGCTCTGGGGGGCGGACACCAATGATGTTTATCCAAGCCTTGCAGGTTCATTCCTGAGCTTGCTGACACACCACAGAGACTTTGGGGTTGTCATATTGGCAAACAAATTTCAGTCTGGGCACTTCTTGAAATGCTTCAATTATTCTTTTTTTGCTTTTCTGCAGAAATGTTGTCATCATCTATTCCTTCAAGAGAATCTTTTCCTACTTTTTGGGGAATTCCTTTTGCTGCCCTCCCAGACCAGGCCAATTCCCAGGGCTCCTTCCCAAAGTGAGGTGCAGCCCATGGCCTCCACTCTCCAGCTGGAACAGAAGGAAGCACGGAGGTTGCGGTTGTGGGAGAGGAGCTTCTCTCTCCTGCCTGCTTTCCCTTTGGGACAGATTGGTGTGTGCTCATTTGATAAAGGCAGGTTTAAACTCTGAAGCAGTTGTGTTTCAAACTGCTCCCTTCTCCAGCTCTTCTGTGGGTATCCTTGGACAAAAGGCCTCTTGGTCGGAGCTCCCAATGGCAGGTTAAGGAAGGAGGTTGATATTTCAGGGTTGTGACTGCTGAAAGCAGCTGGTTTCTGGAGGTGTCCAGAACTGGGAATGGCTCTTTTTCTCTCCTGCCGGCAGCAAAGGAAGTTGCAAAGTGGGAATTTCATTTGTGGAGATGGCCACCAGGGGTGTTTGCCAAGAGATGGGCTGGCAGAGAGGCAGGTCTCGTGCTAAACTGGCTGTGTGTTTGTTTTGATGGTGGAGAGGGTCAGAGATGCAGACACACCAGCTGAACGAACAGTGTGATTTACTGTAATGCCAAAGTGTAAAAAAGAGTCAGGAAAGGATAAGCTGAGCAATGGACCTCAGCATTATTACAAAAGGGTGCCTCTGGTGATTAAGGAAGATCCGTCACCAGGTAGCCCAATGGTTTCCCCTTTATCCAGAGCTGCACATCAGCTGGGGGAAGCTGTCCCAGCCCAGCCCTGCAGAGCCACGGCCGGGAACCGGGAAATCCTGCGGTGCCTCCACCTTTGGCGGCCACGAGGCTCCCAAGAGCGCTGTGAGAGTAGCCCGGCTCTGACAGTGCTGGGCAAGCAATGTGCCAGAGCTTCTGCTGGGGGCACAGCTGGTGTCATTCTCCTCTTGGTTTTCTCCCCGAGCCTGCCCAGGGCTCAAGGAGGAACCAAGGCCAGGTGTGGCCTTGTCCATTTTCCTCATGCAGAAAGGTGAAGACATGTTTCACCAGTGAATGGATGCAACAATCCTTTTGATAATAACACTTAGTTAAGGAGCAGGTACATAGAACATTGGGTTGGGAAGGTCACCTAGAGGGCAGCTTTGGCTCAGGTCCTGTTGTTGAGGCTTCAGTCAGGGTCTGTTGTTCAGGCCTTGGTCCTTCAGTATTTTGTGGTGCAAATCACACCTGTGCAGAGCTGCAAACAATCAGGTCTATCATTAGCACATTTGAGAAAGGGAACAGGATTAGCCCTGCAAGGCCAGGCTAGGGCCAAGAGCAGAAGGCCAGCACCCTGCTTTTGCCCCCAGGCAGCCCTGCAGAGCAAGCAGCCCCTCCTGCCCAGGGGCTGAGGTGCCCGAAGCTGCCTCCCCGCTGTGCAGCTCTGCAGAGCCCGCGGGGCGCAGGGTCCTGGGCAGCCAGGGCAGCCCGGCTGCCTTGGGGCACAAGGAGTGGCCCAGAGAGAAGCTGCTGCCTTTGCTTTGGAACCGTTCCTCAGAATCTTGTCAATAATCCACAGTATCTGATGTGTTTTCCTTTCCTCTCCCAAGTTTAACACAGCTTTTTGAGAAAATTGACTGATGTAGCTGCTGCTGGTGGTGGTGATAGTACTTTTGTCTGCAGGTGAGGGCAGGTGATTTGAACCAAGGACGGAGTCCATTGTTAACACCCCAGCCTTTGCCAAGTCAAGAAAACCATTCACAATTGGGCTACCAGTGCTGAGCAGTTTTCCTAGGTTTTGGAAAGCTACCACCTTAAGAAACCCAACAGATTTTCCTCCAGGAGGATACCAGCAGTAGCATGATGCCAATGTTTTCCGCCCCTTTTCTGTGTCTTTTAAGAGTTCCGCAGTGCCCAGCAGGAATGAAATGACGTGTGATAATGTGGTTTGAGAGCTCCGTGTTGTTCGTTGCCACATGAGTGTTCATGACAAGCTGGACACCCCACTCGTGGCTCTGTCGAGTTAAATTTATCCCAAATCTGTGCAAACAGCAGCCCTGAGATGCTGAGAAGAGCAAGCACAGTGGGTGGGTGTGCATGCACACACCCAGAGGCTGACTGCTCTGTGGGCAGAAGGTTTTGAACTGTTGTAAATCATCACACTCCCAAGCTGGAGGAAGAAAACAAATCTATATGAAAAGATATAAATCTATATGGAATGAAAAGATATCAAAATGAATGAAATAATACATATTAATTTATCATATCTGTAATTTAACACCTATATACTATTGCTGGCAGGGGGTATGTGTAAAAATCACGATCACAACGGGGCTGCTGAGGACCACGCCTCGAGCTGTTTGTTTTCCAGCATCAGTCTCATTCCATGGTTATGACAATGGGAAGATGCCAGCAGCTCACATCTCTGGCAGTGGGCAATGGACTTAATGATACAACTTACTTGAAAAGTTTTTTGACCAATCACACAAAGCAGAAGCATATTAACAGTAGTTCTACCCAACCACTATAAGCACAAGTACCTTTGGTTAAAACACTGCTTGCTTATTTTGAATACAAAACCTGCTTGTAAACCTTAAAACACAATGCACCGAGCTCCATTATTAAGTTTAGAAGTTCCTAATATCTTGCTAGAGATATTTTTTTGAAGCTTAGGGAGTCATTCTAGCCAAGTATTAATACACAGACCATTGTTCAATTTGTCCTTACTTTTCTACTTCTTATATAAGTTTTCTGCTGACAAATCTTATGGCTGCTGCTTAGCTTAATTGCAGTTCTGTTGTCTCTGAGGCCTGCCTTTTGCAGCTTTCCCAAAACCCTCTGATTTGAAGGATTCCCACAATTCCCCCTCTGGGTACAACTAAAAAGAAACCTTTGTAACCATGTTGTTTATTAACTACTGTCGGAGGAAGGAGACCCAGACACCAATTGGTTCATCCAAGTCCAATTTATTGATCGAATATGGCGGGTTAAATACAGTTCTTAATAAGCTTCATACATATTGCAAAAGTTGAGCTCAGGATTGGTTAGTTACATATCAGCAACTACACCTACTTCTGCATTCTTATGGTTATACTTTTGATACTTTCTGCAGATATTCGGAACTAATCTCACCTCCCTTTCCTCATGCTGCAGCAAGGTCATCCGGCATTCTTGCCTGTCAGCAGTCACTGAATCAGAGACTGCTGACCTCCCTTTTGAGCTTAACCAGAGGCATTATGTCAGTATGCGGCCTTATGTCAATATGGCCTTTCTCTGCTAACCACTCATTAATTAAATCCTCCACATTTCTCCCATTTTCTTCTTGAGCAAGAAAACTAGTCTGCATTTTTGCTATCATACGGCTGACCATGTTTTGAATACAATTAAAGACACAAGGCAAAATAAGCAAAAACAGTAAAACTACACCCAGTAGTCCTATAGCGTAGATCACAAGGTTTCTCAGCCATGGCCCAAGTCCTAAGTTTTTAAGCCACTCGTCAATTCCTAAACCTTCTTCTTCCTTGAGATTGTGAAGTCCTTGTTGCAATTCTTTTATCTTAGTGTGAATAGACACCGAATGATCAGACAGATTCATACAACACATTCCCTCAAATTCTTCACATCCATGTCCTTGTGCTAAGAGCAAAAAATCTACAGCAGCTCTATTTTGCAAAGTTGCATGGTTAACACTCTGCACATCTGCAGTTAGCATGTCTAGAATTTGGGATATCTTGTTCAGCTCATTTTTTGCCCAGCACCCTAATTGCTTTGCTAAATTCATAGCCTTATTGGCAGATCCTCCTGGCAAAAGAGTTGAAACTACTACTTGTCTGAATGTACCCCAAAACTGTGGATCTCCTATCTGGCTGCAGTCCAAGTCATGTATGCTATGTCTCTTCCTGTTTGAATTTTGACTCAGTTCCATTAGTAAGGACACATTAGGGTGGAACAATGACAATTTTCCCAAATAACAGGGTCCGCCCTGTGGTTTAGCTGGTACAGCATTCCACGCCCTGTCTCCACAAATTAGAAATATTCCTGTAGGTAATTTCATTGGTGCCGTGATGTTTGTGCCGTTACATTGACTGTAATGCTGTGGAGAGAATTCACTCAAATTCCGGGATGAATGTAAGGTGGGCCACGTGTCTTTAGGTTGATTTAAATTCTGAGCATCCAAGGGCTTGAAACTGAACCATCCGCCAGCTGTAGTGTTAGGCATACTGGCATTTGCACTTACAAAAAGATCCAATTCCTCAGGAGGAGAATGCAAAGAAGTGTTAAGTGATTGGATTAGTAAACACTGACGATAGCCATCACTCTGACCTGCAGTATACCCTTGTTGCACTGGCAATGTGATGTTTGACATGTTAGACATACACAAGGTTCGATTACTTATCAAACCACAAAATTCTCCAGGAGACCACACCGGAAGTCCCACCAGGCATGTTCGAAATGGGTTAGTGACTCCTCCAAGGCTAAGACAAAGCGATGATTGATTAATTTGATTAGCAAGTGTTACCCATAAATTCTCTCTTGGCTGACTAAAATGTGTTATTCCTACTGCTTAACTTGCTACAGCATTGAGCAGTATAATAAAAACAAACCTCATTTTTCTTTCTGCTTTCTCTGTTTTTCCTTTCTTCGTTGTCTTTTCCCTGGTTTGTTAGAACAATTAAAGTGGACTTGAGTTAGTTTTTGAATACACTGATCTAATTCCAAATCAGCATCCTTGCTTACAGGTATAGCATGAGGTAAGTTTAAAGGCAAATCAGCTTTACAGCGAGCTGCTATGATGCGTGAGGATGTAGTAATTTCAAGCTCTCTAAGTACTTGTTGTAATTTCCACCTCATATATGCTATGGCCACTTGTTCTGCACTCTCATAAAGTTGTAATCCTGACCTTCCTGGTAGACCAGTACTTTGCTCAAGAGCTCTATACCAGGAAGAATATCGAATCCACTTCCCAAAACAAGGGTGACACCATAAAATTCCTACTGTCCTCTGTGAATACCAATAAACCTTATTGCAATCAGCACAATGCAAAGCTACCCAAGCATAGCACTTATCATTATCCTTTTTGCAAACATAACAAGGAAGTGTATATAGGAAAGGATCAGTATTAAAATTTGTCTGTGTGATCCAATCCAACCAGTTCAATGGTGGTGATTGCAAAGCCTCTTCAGCTTTCTTACTATATAAGGCTAACAATTCAAGCTCCTTCTTTAATACAAAATGTATCTTATCTCGTAATCGCTGTTCTTGTTCTTCAACACCTATAGCATGCCACGAAGCGGGGTCCCATGGAGCTACAGCATCCCACAAGGCAGGGTCCCATAGACGTGAAATTGCCTTAATCATAGAAAACTAATTAGCAATCACTAATAGTCTTATTTAGATGAGGTCGCTCCCTTTTTCGCCTTCCTTTTCTTTTCTATTTTCAATTTTGCTGCTCCCAATTTCACTGGTCCTGTCACTTGCAAACTCAATTTTTGCAACTTTTCAATGCACTGGTCTAATGCTCTTTCAGGATTCCCCCTGAAGCGCCCTACAATTGAATGCTGCGTTAAAGGTACTAACTTTCTACACCTTACAGAGACTATACGTGATTTACTTTGAACCTTAATTCTATTCACAACACATCGATAATAAGCAAGAATTTTCTGTTCAGGAGACCCATAAAGATTTAAAGCTATATATGCATTTTGCCCTGTTTGTCTCCTTAATTCATCTTGCCAGCTTTTACCCCACGTGTGCTTGTGCTTACAAATGTGACACCATAAATCCCATAATAATGATTGTTCTATCCAAAAAGTGTTATCACAACCCCCACAGCGTAGGGCTATCCAGGCAGCACAATGTGGATCGTGACAGTCAAGGCAAGGTGCCTTTGTTGGATTTGTTAAACGAAAAGTTGATAATGAGTCAATAAAACCAATCAGCTCCTGGGCCATCCGATAGTGACGTGTCAGTGCTCTGTCCACCACTTTAGAGTGTCCCTTCAACTGTAACAGTAGTGGTCGTAGAACTAGAAGCAGTTTCTTCCCCAGTCGCTCCTTGTCCTCCTCCGTGAGACAGTTCACCAGAGGCTGCATCAAAAACAAGTTTAGTCCACTTAGCAGGCACCCACAAAGGTCCTGTAGGTGAGGAAACACAAAGATATCCTCGACCCCAATATAATACTTTTGCAGGTTTTTCCCATAATCCTGTACTCGGGTTCCTATACTTAACCCAGACCTCTGTTTCCTTAGTAACTTCCTGACCTGACCTTGGGTGATGTTTAATTGCAGGAGGGGTATCATCTTCCCCAAAAATACATAAATGATTAATCACATACAGAACCTTAGCCAAGCATGATTGTGGGTCCTTTATATCTTGATGCTTTTCAATATACTGCTTAAGGGTACCATTTGCTCTTTCTACTATTGCCTGTCCAGTAGGAGAGTGTGGAATACCTGTCACATGCTTAACAGACCACTGATTCAAGAGTTTCTGGACCCTAGCACTTACATAAGCTCGACCATTATCCGTTTTGATACTCTTTGGAACTCCCATAACAGCAAAGCAACTTAACAGGTGCCTGATAACATGTATAGCTTTTTGTCCTGCCTGAGCCGTAGCCCATATGTAGTGACTATATGTATCTATAGTGACATGCACACACTTAACTTTACCAAATCTAGCTATATGTGTAACATCCATTTTCTATTTCTCATTTATTTCTAAACCTCGAGGATTAACTCCCATGCCTAAACCTATTCTCCCATTATGATAACTACATGTTGGACATGCTCTAACAATGGCCTTAGCTTCTGACAGACTCAGCTCAAAGTGCTTTGCCAATCCTTTTGCATTTTGATGATATCTACTATGTGCTTCTCTGGCCAACGTATGCTTATCAACAGGACAAGAGTTATCAATGGGAAAGGTAACCAATTTGTCTGCATGTTCATTCCCTTCTCCTAAACCTTCAGACCATTTATGGCTCCTAATATGAATCACAGAATACGCTGCATTTTTCTCCCGTAAAGCTTTCCTTAATTGTATCAATAACTCATACAATCGTTTATTATTCACTTCCTTAATTGCTGCTTCCTCTATTCGTCTGACTATACCTGCAACATACATAGAGTCTGTGACCACATTTAAAGGCTCCTGTAAGTTGGACACTGCCCATACTGCTGCTAACAATTCCAAAGTTTGTAAGTTATCTGAAGGGTCTGCTGTGAGAAGTTGATGCTTCCATTGTCCTTTTTCTTGCCAGGTGACAGCAGCACGCCTTGATTTCTTTCCTGCATCTGTAAAAGCTGTAATAGCTCTTGTATCCAATAATCCATAAAGGGTTGTGCTTTGATGTCCATGGATAATTTCCACTTTTTGTTTTGGTCTATTTTGTAAATCCACAGTCAGAAGTGTAACACCAGTAGAGCCAAAACCCTTTTCATTCTGTGTTTGCCCAGTAAATGCTGGTATACCCGATGTCATTTGTGATAGTGGTATCAATTGTGCCATGCGTTGTCCTTTTGTTATTTTAATCGGAGGATAAAGGGTGTAAACCATGATTTGTATTTCCCCTGTATAGTCAGCATCGATAACACCAGGTAATACAAATAATCCCAGCATGGTTATTGAAGAACGTCCTAATAACAATGCTCCACATCTTTGTCCATTTAACATAAGAGGACCCATTACTCCAGTCGGTATCCTCTCAGGCCGGTTCGTCATGAGTGTGACGTCTACTGCTGCTGATAAGTCCAAATCGAGGCTCCCTGCTGTTGCTGTCAGTGATGTTACGGCAGCAGCTGGTGTCTCCGATGTCACGGCGGCTACTTGTGTCTGGGCGCGCATGTCCCTCATTGCCGCATCGGTAACACTTGATGAACGGTCTCGAGCCTCCTCGTGTAACCGCCAGTGAGCCGCTTCGGAGAGGAGCAAGAGCAGCTAACACCTGATTCTGAGCAGCTAACACCTGATTTTGAGTAGACTCTGCTTGCTTTTGTAACCCTAATCCTAATTCCTTTAAAGCTTCTGCTATAAATGCCCATTTATAGCTTCTGCTATAAATGCCACCTAAAGCTTCCTCAATAGTCCAATTTGCCCCTAAAGTAGCTAACACTCTTGCATTTGCCTAACAGGTTCACTTTTTACTCCAAAATGACTAACCGAAGAGTGTAACTAAGCTAACAACTTCCAGTCTAAGGGAGTATATTCAGCTATATTATGTGTAAGGTTCCCCTGTGCATCATATTGTGGTGTGTATGTAACCGGACATGCAAGATTGGAAGCTACTTCCACCGCCTCGCTATCCCCCATTTGCATTACTTCTTTTGCCACAGCAGCCCAAGCTTCCCTCCTCTGTTTAGCCATCTCCCCCCATAGGTCACTGTGTGCCCCCGGGATAGGACCTGGCCCTTTAAGGGTGCTATGCTGCTGGCACTTCAGTACAGACACCGAGTTCTCGCACGGGGAAGGCGGTGGAGCAGGAGCCGACTCGCGCTGGGAAAGTGGCCCCCCCGCTGAGACCAGCTCGTGCAGGGGAAGCGCCCCCCCCCGCTGAGGCTGACAGTGAAACCGGAGATGACTCGCGCTGGGAAAGCGGCCCCCCCGCTGAGACCAACTCGCGCTGGGAAACCGGCCCCCCCGCCGGAGCCGGCTCGCTCGGGGAAAGCGGCGGAGGCAAAGGTGGCGGCGGAGGCGAAGCTGGCTTGCTCCCACCCCCACCATCTGACCCGCCTGAAGCTGGCGGCGGAGGCAAAGCTGGCTTGCTCTTACCTCTACCACCCAACTCGCCCTCTCCCTCCGGCAGGAAGGGTGCAGATGGTTCCACTGTATCTAAGGGAAAGTTTTCCACACCATTTTGCTGGGGACCCTTAGGCATAAGTATCTGAGTTACAGAAGGTGCTAAGGGATCATCCTCACGACCATACCCTATATTCCTCTTATGAGCTTCTGTCGCCCTTTCTGCTGCCTTTCTCTCAGAGACCTGCTGAAGTAACGTATTATACACCACCCGCCATGACTTCCCTAATTTCTTTGCTGACTTATCATCGTCTAACACTGTATCCCACAGGATATCCCCAAACTTTTTCCACTCTGCTATCTCATGAACTGTATGTGAATTAGCTAAAATTCCTTTAGAATGACCATAAGCTAATAACCCTGGTAATTCCTTTTTTAAATCTATCCCTTTTACTCCTTGCCTTTCTAAATATGAGGAGAAGGGACCATATGCCGCTTGCCTATCCATACCTATATATCAGCGCGCGCTGTTGCAGCTCTCCAGGCTACCAGCGGCACGTAGAGACTTGAGTCACCGTTGTGATCCTCAAGGGTGCTTTTAAAATCCGGCACCGTCCCGGCTGCAAGGACTCTCACCCAACTTCCTCGACCGTGGCGAGTTTCTTTGCAATCCAAGAAAGCAAGCGTTCAGGGGTTTGCCCGCATTCTCCACCATTTGTCGGAGGAAGGAGACCCAGACACCAATTGGTTCATCCAAGTCCAATTTATTGATCGAATACGGCGGGTTAAATACAGTTCTTAATAAGCTTCATACATACTGCAAAAGTTGAGCTCAGGATTGGTTAGTTACATATCAGCAACTACACCTACTTCTGCATTCTTATGGTTATACTTTTGATACTTTCTGCAGATATTCGGAACTAATCTCACCTCCCTTTCCTCATGCTGCAGCAAGGTCATCCGGCATTCTTGCCTGTCAGCAGTCACTGAATCAGAGACTGCTGACCTCCCTTTTGAGCTTAACCAGAGGCATTATGTCAGTATGCGGCCTTATGTCAATATGGCCTTTCTCTGCTAACCACTCATTAATTAAATCCTCCACAAACTACCTTGCATTTCATAGCTTTACTATAGTATACCTGCTTATTTCTTGCTTAAAGCATCCTTTTTGCTCACATTAAGCCTTGCTGTATTAATGCTGTGGAAGTCAAGTCAGTTCAAAGGGCTTAAGTCATGTCTGATAGCAATTACAAGTCGTTGTCCAAAAAAAGTCTCGCCTGTTCCGAAGTTTGAATTCAAAACCTTCCTCCATGTCTATACCATCATCCATTTAAAGAACTCTCTGTGAATCCATTTCCTACCTCTCTGTCTTGTGTGATAAAAACTTCTTTGATAGTTTTGTCCATCATTTGTCACACACACCGACATATGCAAGGCATTACTATTACTATCACTACCAAAACACCCAATACATATAGAGACCTATTCTACAAAGTTCCCTTAGCCAAGGTGCAAAGCTCCATCCTTGGAAAAAATGATCTAACCATGACCCACCATCTTCTTTAATTGGAGCTGTCAAATCTTTCAGCTTTTGTATGCTTTTGTGGATGGATTCAGAGTGATCAGACAGGTTCATGCAATGCAATCCTTCAAATTCCTCAAACCCAAGCCCATGTGCCTGTGAAAGAAAATCAATTGCTGCTCTGTTCTGTAAGGCTGTATGTCTGACAGCACTAACATCAGTCATCACGTCACTAATTGCAATGGAAGTAGCACTGTCTTCTTTCTACTGCCAACACCCCAATCGGTATATTGGTTTCAATGCCTCGCCCAAGGCAAGTTGATGTAGAAATAAAGTTGATGTACCTCCTTTTGCAGGGCCCTAGGGTCTGAAATTGCTATTACAGGAGTTTTTTTTATGATGAATGGCAAACCTTTTTTCTCTGTGTTTTCTCTTGATGGCTCTTTTAACAAAAGGTGCTATCACAGTGAGTTGCATGATGCTACATGGGCCACCTTTAATTTTTGAGGGAATGTCCTGCCAGGCTCTATCTCCACAAATGAGCCAATATTTTCTTGCTAATTGTCATGGGGACTCATCTAGGTCATCTGCTCGTCAGCAGTTTCACCCTTAGGGGGCACTGGGGTAGTACAATTGCACCACAAACTTGAGTATCTGTCCTCAGGATGATGGGGAGTAACATTTAACTGTGGATCTCCCTGGTACTAAAACTCAGCACAAAATTCCATCACCAATGAACCAAGAATTCCAATTCTTGAGGTTCAGAAGGTGCTTTAAGAAGATCAGGGGCCCAGTGATGTCAGCTGGTTATGGGATTGGTCTCGTTAGCAGCCTCACACCAATATTTGTCACGATTGGGTATTGGTTACTCCTTGGCTGGCACAGGCACACCGACCAAAAGGGTTGCAAAGGATTTATCTGGGCTCAAATTGGTCAAACACATGGCATCTGAGCCTGCTGACTTGGCTAAAGCAAGGCAAACATTCATTTTTGGTTGATCTACAGGCATGTATGCATGCAAAAGCAAGCAAGCAAAACCAACAAGCGCCTGTATATCATTTGATCAAACTCCGTGTTCCTGCTCAGCTGTTTTTTGGCAAAAGCTTCCCCATCTATTTCAGTTCTCAAGCAAATTTTTTAGCACTTGTTCAGGGACTAGCCAACTATAGGGCACTAAACTGTCCCTCTAACCTTCAATTTTTACAAATTTGGATATCTTAGAATTCTTTTGAACACAATGGACACCACGCTTTTGCTGAAAGAGCTCGATGATACAAACCATGTTCACAGTCCAAAAATCAACATCAAACTCAAGATTTGTAGCTTTCACAGGCTGAACTGGGAACAGGTGGCATGCACCGTAGCTTCTCCATGCGGCTCACGTCTGCATGCTCATTTCCCTGCTGGTGGAATTGTCGCTGCGCTCTTGTGTATGAGACGGTTTCACATCCTTCACAGGGACCATCTTAGGTCCGGCACCTGTGCAAATGCAACATACCTATTGCCCCAAGTGATTAGCGGAAATGGGCCTTCAATTTGTCCTTACTCAAGGTTTCTGATCAAAATCGAAGGATTTTCTTTCAATTTTGCCTGTTTGCTGTTTGAAAAGTGCCTAAAAAATGGAGGATTAGGTCCTGCAAATGAGCTATTCAAAACATAAAAACATATAAAGCTTTGCTCAACCTCATCTGGGTTGTTGCTTGAGCCACTCCCCCTTTTGTTGATCTAGAATGAGTTTAGAGTGTGGTGTGTCCTTTCAACAATTGCCTGACCTGTGTGGGAATAGGGAATTCCAAAATGTGGCGAACACCCCAGTCCATCAAAAATGTGGCCAATTTTTGAGCTGTGTATATGGGGCCATTTGACAGTTTTCATCTCGTGGGGGATCACTTTGGTGAGCTCTGGGCCCAATGACACTGACAAGGACAAAAGCAAAAGACGAGAGGCGCTCTCTCTTCCCGGGACCAAAGTCCCACAGCTTTAATGGAGAACAACTCCAGGAGAGAAAGGGAGTGTCCAGGAGAGGAAAGAAGATTTCCAGAGGAGGATAGAGAGCGTCCACCTCATGGCAGGGGATTTTAAACCCTGGGGGAGGAGGGTGGGTAGAAAGGAACTACCATAATTCAACATAATAAATCACCACACTGAAGTTTTCTGCATAAATTGCTGCACCTGTTGCAAACAAAATCCTAAAATCTCCCCAAACACAACCGTGCAGTCCCAAATGACCACAATGTGGGAGAAAAACCACTCAACCCCCCTGTATACCCAAGCACCAGGTGTCACAGGGAGCACCAACCCCTGCAACTAGAAAGTCCACACACACAGGCACACTGGGAAAGGAGTATATCTTTATGAGGGGACAGAGTGCTCACTTTTCTCAACACAACACACACCATCCACCACATCAGCATCCACCACCATCATCTTCCTCAAACATTCACACACTGGAAACACAACCACAATTACAGCCCACAGGAAAAATAGCAGCAATGAAACAGGATTTGCTCAATTCACCCCCAGAATTGCTAGCAGGTCCTTATTGACACAACAAATCCTTTCTGCCAGCAGCCAGACCCAAACCCAAACTGTACAGGCGTACGTTGTGCACAGGACATCTCTGTGTGACTTGTGAACAGACCTTCCCCTGCATACACCTTACGGGTTACTTTATACAGAGTTAAACGTTCCCCTTCTCCACAGTCTCAGCAGTCTTGTCTGTCCCCCATGAGGAACAGCCGAGAGCGGAGGTGCCTCCAGGGAAGGAATGTCCTGGCAGCGCCCAGAGACGTCCAGAGCCCGGTTGTTCTCGCTGGAGCAGAGAAGCGTTCCTGCCGCAGTCACCAAATGAGGTGTGGAATAGAACTCACCACAGTTAAAGGTAGAAGGTGGTGTGTTTATTACAGCGCCAGGCACATGAGGCGTTGTCTCTTACAAACATGTGTGAAGAATCACTGCCGCTCTACTTATCTAAAAAAGTCTTAGATATTCATATAATTCCCAAAACTACTAATACATGTTAATTAGGTAACCCCACCTACCCCCCTTGTATTAAAATGTATTATAACTGAGTCCAAAGTTCCTTCACATTTGCTGATTTTTTCATATCACGTGGGTGGGTGGGTTTTAAAGTGGGGCATGTATTCCTTCTGATGAAGCCAAGACGTCTTCCTCAATTTGACCTCTTTCCTTATGACCTGTTGGCAGGCTTTTGCACCCCTTGGCTAAAGCTGAAATTTCGGGGCCCAGGTGCAGGCTACGGTCCTCTTCTTTGTCACAAAGAAATCCGCATCCCATCCCGCTTCTTTAAACATAGTAAAGACAGGCAAGTAATATATTACCCTAGCCTTAACTACCTTATCTGCTAAAAATTAACTATCCCTTATTATTTCTACTCTTCTTGCTATACTCTTTCTGCCTAACCAAATCTTGCTAAAATTTTAACTCTTCCAGTTCTTTTAAATCCTGGATTCATTGGCCTCAAATCACACACCAGCCATGTGTGAGCCAATGCCGTAACTGGGAAATTCCACTCCTGAGCAGGAGATACAAGGCCTGGTTCTGAGCTGGAAGGGTGAGAAGGATGAGATGCACAGCGTTTTGATCCAGGGGATGTCCTGAAAGTGCACTGCCTACCTGCCCCTGCTGCCGAGTACCACGCTCCACCTCCTTCTCCTGCTCAGCAGATTTTTAGGAATCCAGGGCTTGGTATGTATGATTTGCTACTGCAACAAATAGAATGAATTTGCTTTGCAATCCCAGTTTTGTCCTGGGTTATTTTGTGCATGGGTCTCCTCCTGAACCTGTGTCAAAGACTGGCAGGGACTAAAGGACACTCCTATTCTCATGTCAGTAAATTCGGTGAAGTGATTTAAGTATCAATAAGTCAATAAGTATCAATCAGTAAATAAAATAATTTGGGGGAATATTTAGCCTGTGAGTTTCAGCAAAGTATTGAATATGTCTTAGATTCATGGATACAAACTAGTAACTGAGATTGCTGAGTGTGCACGTGTTGGGGAAGTGACTCCCCACACACCCAGTGCTGAGATCAAGGATTGCCTCTTTTCTAACCCTGACCTGGCAGCAGCGATTGGGCCCTGCTTGGTAATGTTCATTTTGAAGACTTCTGTTGAGCAGGTAAGAATGGTCAAAATGAAATCTTTTCCAGCTGTTTCCCTTTGGTTTACATCTTTGAGGGTTAAAATTCTGTGCTGCAGATGACCTGGGTGTGTGCAGAGCAGTGCAGCCCCAGAAACCCCTTGGCTTGCCCACAAGTTGTCATGCCTTGTTGCCAGGTGTGCCCAGCTGTGGCAGGAGAAGGAGCCCGCAGCGCAGTGGGCACCGTGCCCTGCCCAGCCGGGGCTCTCTGGCACAGAGCAGCAGCAGCGCCAGCACCGTTCAACCCGCTCCTGCCTTGGCTTCCCCTGGCACACAGAAGCCTCTGGAAATCAGCACCGCCAGTGGCGTTCCCAGCTTGGAGCACCTGCTGCTGGCGGGCAGATGCTGCCAGTCCGACTGCTGCCAAAGGGAAAGAAAGGCAGAGATGTACCCGCACCGGAGCCCTGGGCATGTCCAAGAAAGGTGCAAATATGTGGGGAGTTTTGTTAGGAAGCATTTCAGCTGTGATGCCAACAGTGGCTTCTCTCCTGGTTCTGTGTGTTCTACACAAGTAATGCAATGGTTGGCTCTGACAATTAAGAAGCAGATGTTATGTGGATGTTCAAATGTGTAGCGATGGTAATGTAATATATCCTCCCATAGTCCTCTTTCCAGTCCCCCTTGTAATAGCCTTGGCAGTCAGGGCATTTGGGGAGGGCTGGCTTGTGACCAGCAGGCAGGGTGTAACAACACCTGACTACAGTCAGGATGCAGGAAAGTAATCTCCACCAATGGACTGCAGAGAAAGAGTTGACTGACAAAACTTTTGGAGAGGCTAAGGGTATAAAAGGCAGAGCATCCTTTCTGTAGATGAGCACATGGCTGCTAGTCACAGAGACTCCAAATGCTGCAATTTTTCCTTATTTAGTCGTTTGTTGAGGTTTACTAAACCTTTAAAATTTTAAAAGTGAGGGTCATTTTTCACATCTGCAATGATGTGGGGCCATTTTCGTGGTCTGGTTTCCTTTGCTTGTGTCCCATCTGAGTGCTCAGCTGGGGTACAGGCTGTAGGTTCTTGGGGCACTCTTGGAGCTCCTCTTGGATCTCCTGAACAACAAGGTTTGGCCCATGAGGGGATTTTGTGCTGCTTGGTGACAGATGAGAACTTCCCAGACTCTTTTGTGCTTGCTGTAGGGAAGGTTGGTTATTGCTTTGCATAAATTCACAGACCAACATGGAGCGTTTGCTTTGTGATGTCAGGGCATGGTTGCCACCTTGTCGTAGTGACATCAGAAGGTTGCCTTGGTGCATGGAAGGCCTGAGTGTCAGAGCAGCCCTAGTGCTGGCTCACATCAGGAGAATCCTCCTGGTTGGGGAATTTGTCAGTGGGCAGCTGCACTCTGACAAGAGTCTTGTGTCTTCCAGTGTTGTGGTGAATTCCCACACCACTGCTACCATGTTTCACCATCTGGCCACAGCAGCTTTTGCTGCTTATGATGTTTGTTTTTCCACGTATTACGTGACACACTTTGTTTGTAAGTAGAGTTTTCCATTCTACTTAGATTAGGGTGTATCCTAACCTGGCTTTTGCATGTCTTCCTGCTCTTTCCTGGTGGCTGAGTTTCTGATTTTGAAACAGACAGAGCATTAGAGTGCCAGTGGTTTGGTAAAGCTCCTGTCAAGAGGTTCAGCTAAAAGGGGGTGTCTGTAGCCACAGGGGCAGCATTTCCAAGGGAACCTGCAGGGCTCTGTTCCCTCCACAGGAGAGTCTGTGGCAGCAGAGTCTGTCATTTCCTCAGGTTGCTGGGACAAGCAAGACAGCTTTGAAAATGTAGACTGGAAGACCTTCTTTAAGGCCTTCCAAAAACTCTGCAGTTGTTCCCAGAATTCAGAGAAAGCTTCTTTCTTTTTAAATTTTGTCATGAAAGGATTTGACTGTCTAACTTAATAACCTTTTACTGAGTGCTAAAATAGTTATTCCCTTTGAAAGGAAGTGCAAACTCTAAACCAGTGAGTGTCTACTCCTGAAACCTAGAGGTGCTGCTGTTCTCTTCCAAAATCGAACTGCCGCTGCTCAGGGGAATGTTGGGAAGCTTTTCTGGGCAACTGTTTACTGCAAGTTAATGAGAATTAGTGCATGTATCTGATTGAAAAAAAAAAAAAGTACCTGAAGGAGAGGATTTCAGAAGCTGTTTTATGTCTTTGGTCGAACAGGAGCATTGAGTATTAAAGAACAATTTGCATTTTCTTGATCACATTTGTATCCATTTACTGGCTACACAGGCCGAAGTGTAGGCACAGACAAGAATATTGTCCTGATCCCTTGCTGGCTGTGTGAATGAAATGTGTCTCCGGGAGGGATGTTGTGAAACGGGAAATCATCTCTGTTTGGGTTGACTTGTTCTGTTGGATTCAGCAGCCCAGGCAGTTTTCTGACAGCATCTGGTTCATTTTCCCTTCCCACTACAGGACAACTGAGGCATGTATTCAGCAGTGCTGAAGATTCTGAGGTGAGTGAGAAAGGAACATTTCATGTTCCTGGTGTTTAAGAATTGTAGAGGAAGATGTGAGCTTAGCCAGTAGCAGTAGACTGTAGAGGGCCAGCTAGGAAGGCTGAAAGAAAATCCATATTCCTGCCTGTAACAAAAATAATAACGGCAGACATAGATATTTTTAAATTTCCTTCTCAGAGTTTAAAGAATTAAAAACCTAGTTTTGAAAAGAGAACGATGCTTGCAGACAGCAGATAGGGAAAATTTAATTAAGAGCAATTTCCTGTACAGTTGAATTAGATCATTTCAATTTAAACAGAGTGGCTTAGACTCCTATTCTTATCAAACTTTATGATATCTGCTTGGAACATGAGGTGGTAGAACAGGAAGGCCATCTTGCAATGGTGCCTGCAGTATCTGAAGTGCAATGGGCACCTTTGTGGCTGGGGAGCTGCGTGGGCCAAAAGGACGCAGGGCTGGCGGCCGTGAGCAGCTGAAGATGAGGCAGCGTGGGGCCAGGGGGCCAAGAAGGCCAAGGGCACGGTGGCTGTGCCAGCAGCAGTGGGGCAGCAGGAGCAGGGCAGTGAGCATGGCCCTGTGCTGGGCAGCGCTGCGGCCACAGCTGGAGTGCTGTGTGCAGCTGTGGGCCCTGGGAAGCAGAAAGTCATGGAGGGGCTGCAGCGTGTGCACAGAAGGACAGGGGAGCTGGGCAAGGGAGGGCAGCACAAGGCCACGGAGGAGGTGCTGAGGGAGCTTTAGCCTGGACAATGGGGGCTCATGAGGGACCTTCAGGCAGACTGCCATAGATCCCTGCCTTAGATCCATAGAGCCACTGCTCAGCACAGGGGCTGTTTCCCTGCCAAACATCCCTTCACTGCACCCAAGTGCTTTAGACACTGGAGTGGGTAACACTTTCTTTTTTTTTTTTTTTTTTTTGTTTATTTGTTTTTTTGTTTGCTAGAAGGAGAAGCCTTGTGTAATTTCTCCTTCTCCAGGGAGCAAGGGAGCTTTTTCTCAGTCTTTCCTGCCCTTTTCCAGCACTGGCAGAAACACATCACTTTCACTAGGTTAACGGCTCCTGTGTCTTTTGGCAGCCCAGGGCATCAGTGTGTGTTGTGTTTGGCAATTGAGCAGGAAATCAATTACATTCCAGCTGGTGCTCAGAGATTAGAGGAGCTGGAAGGGGCTGGGCTGCATTTCTGATTCCAGCCACTTCAGCCCCATCAGTGTGGTCAAGTCCAAGAGAAGAACTTGCCCGAGCACAGATGCACAAAGAGTGCAGTTCCCAGCAATGCTCGGTGTCTGATTGCATTCCATAATGACCTACATGCTCCAGATGCCCCAAGAGCGTGGGTTACTGAAGCAACAGGAGAGCAATCTCGGGATTGTAGTTGAGCGGCGCACTGGATACCAAGTTCTGATGTGTGTAGCAACAGAGAGGACAGTAAAGAGAGATTTCAGTAATGAGATCTGTCTATTTATCTACTATCTATCTATCTATCTATCTATCTATCTATCTATCCATCCATCCATCCATCCATCTATCTACATAACATTTACATAACTGAATCTTCTGGCTCTGGCTGTGGTCCAAGGCAGTTGGAGGTGCAGAGCTCACCTAAAGCATCCCTTTCTGGAGGGAATTAGAGACATGTTCCCTGGACCAGTTCTGAGCAGGCGGAGATGTTTCCCCCTCCAGATATGGTCGTTTTTTTCCCCTCAGAGTTGTTTTCCTCCTCCAGCCTCTTCTGCCCTCAAGTCCCCAGTTAATTCTATAAATTTCTGCCTGTCCTAGAGAGGGGCAACAATTCCATGTTTAGGTGGTGTTTGGTGACTCTGGTCACACATGCATTACGTGACACATGGTTTCCTTCACTGGCATCCCCAGGGCTGTGTAAGTGCATTTGTTCATGGGGCCTTAGGAGAGTCTTCTCTTTCCCTCAGCAGCAGCAGCAGCAGGGAGCGGTGGCAGGGTCAGGACGAGGAGGAGGTGGCTGCCCTGGCCCTTTGCTCACGGGCTCCAGGCCAGGAGGGCTCTGGCGGCAGCAGGGCGCTCTTCGGGCAGCCCCTGGCAGCCTCTGCACGGAGCACGGCACGCTGCCCCGTCCTGCTTGTGCCACTTTTCTTCAGCAATACCCGAGCTCCTCCTCACAAGGAAAAAACTCCAGCAATCTAAAAAGAGACCATTCAAGTACAGTTCTACCTGCCTTTGCATTGTAGTTCAGGGCATGTATTTTTTGGTCTATAATTTCATGATTTTTATGAAAACATGCATTCATATCTTCACATTTTTGTGGTTTTAATTATTCATATACCTAAACACTCCATTTTAAACTCTTGATTTATTGCAGTTGGTAATTTTGAGGTAGTATATTTTAAAATGCCACAAAACAACACCTTTTGGGTAGTTTTTCTCACTCTTAAAAAAAAACCACATAAGCCATTTTAGTCTCTGTCTCTCCAAATTGGTTCATATCGGCCTATTTTAAATCAGGGCTACAATACTTTTATAGGATTGAGAGAGCTCCAATGAAATGCACACCGGTGATTCCTCTTGTGGAATATCATGGCCCCACCGTAAAGCTTCTATTTACTTTATTTTTTCTCTCATTAGCTCAACTGCAAACACACGTTCAGTTGCAAACTTACACAAGATGAGCAAAATCAAAATTATGTGATGGACCTTTGGGAGCTCCTTGCTGATCTTTCTGCTTCTTCAGCTGAGCAAGGCTCTGAGCCAGGCAAAGAGATTGCACTTAGTGCTACACAACCATTTGGCTGGAACTTGCTGATTTCTAGGAACAGCTGGAGGCCTCTCTCTCCCCAGGATGTTTTGGCTGAGCCAAGCTTTGCTGGGTTTTGGCTGCAAATACCATTGCACTTGCTCTCTTCTATCCACAAGTACCATAGTCTTGTAGAGAGTAGTCAGGGCTGGGCAAAAACTGCCACGTGGGCCATCTTCCAAAGGCACTTTGGTCTGGAGTTTGTGAATGAACAAGAGCCTCATCCACTTCCAAACCACATGAAAAAAATCAGGAAAGAAAACTTCCCATCCTTAACAAACAACTGACAATTCACAAGTGGATCTAGAGCTTCTTTACGCAACGAAAAGGAAGGCAATCTTCCAATGGAGTTGTGCTTCCGGGAGTTTTTCTTCTGACTCCCACTCCCACCTGGCACTGGAAAAAGTCACATCTCTGCAAGTGTCAGTGTCTTCTGTCTGCCATCAGTTGTTTTGCTGCAACAATCAGAACAGGCATCAGGCTGGAGAGAGGCTCAGCTGATGCCAGGAACAGGAGCTGCCCCAAGGAGAAAAAAGACATGAACTTTTACCTCCCAAACCCATCTCCCCAGAGGCTCAAGCAGGATTCCTCTGGTTCCCAGAAATACAAAGAAATAGGGCTGAGAAGACCCTTTGCAGCTACATCTTCATGCCCAAGACTTTGCTGATGGCATTTGAGTTTTGCCTTTTTTCTTTTCTCTCTTTTCTGTATTCCTTGCACATCAATTTAGAGCTCTGTAGGCTACTCGATTTGTGACTACTTTTCCCAGTCCTTTTCCATGGCCTTTGCCTAAGCAGAAAGACAATGCAGAAAGACAAACTTCCAGAGCTCCAAGCGCCAGGGGGTAGAAGGCCCCAGTGTTATCTTGGTTCTTCCTGGGACAGACCCCTGCAGGGAGCTGGTGGACTCACCATCCCTGCAAGCCTTTGAAAGAAGACTGGATGTGGCACTCGGTGCCGTGCTTTAGTTGAGGTATTAGGCCATAGTTTGGACTCGATCATCTTGAAAGTGTCTGTCTTCCAAGCCAGGGATTCTGTGATTCTGTGACTGAGGCAGCTTTTCCTGCAGCCCTGCAAAGGGCTGCCTGGGCCCTTGGCCAAGGACGGGGATCAAGTCTCATGGAAAAGAAGCAAAGGGCTCAAGGCGAAGGCTGACAGGGCAGAGCCGCCCCAGCGCGGCCCAGAGCAAGCCTCATGTCCTCCTCCTCACCCTGCGCCCTCTGCACTGCCCTTTGCGGCGCCGGCGGCTCCTCTGGCTGCGGGGCTCCAGGGCGTGCTGGGGGCCGGGCCCCTCGTCTTCGGGAAGCGCCGGAGCCTCGGAGGCCAGCAGCTGCTGCTGTGACCGGCAGGGGAGAGCTGCGGCTGCGGCCCCGGGCACGGCGAGCTGCTGCTATGGCCGGCTCCTGCCGCGGCTCCTGCCTCTGCTCCTGCCTCTGCTCCTGCCCTGTGGGCACAGACACGGCCGAGGGCTGCCCGGCAGCTCCGTGCCGCTCCGCAGCGGGCCCGGCCGGGCTGCTGCTCTCTGCGGCCTCTGCCCGCTGCTGCCGGCCCCGCTGCGCTCCTGCCTGTTTCTGCCGCAGCCGGGCCCACACGGGAGGCAGCACATTGCGGCCGGCTCGGAAAAGCCCTGCCCGCAAACCGCCCGCCACGGGCCCCGCCTCAGGGCACAGGCTGCCGGCGTCCTCGCAGCTGCGAGCCGGCCCGGGCCGCCTGCCGGCCTCGGCCACAGCTCCCGCCTGTGTCTCCATGGCCGCGGCTGCTCGGCACGGCGGGCTGAGCACAGCCAGCGCCAGCAACAGCTCCTCACGGGCCCGGGCTCTGGGCGCTCCGAGCCCGCCCTCCCCCGAATACCAGCCCTGAGGGGCTTGGCGTCCCAATGCATCCCCTGGGGACAGCAGAGTCGGCCGCTGAGCTCAGCCCATGGTGACACCACCAAGTGACCAATGGAAAATTCACCAAATCCTCATCAGAGACAAGAGAAAACTCCCATGGTGCCTGACAGCCTGAAGGAACTGCCAATTCCAGATCATTCCATCCATGTATGAAAAGAGGCTTTTGCATTAAAGCAGAAAAGAGTTATCGAAAAGGAGGGCAGGAACAAACAACAAAGTTATTTGGACTCATGCTTCTTTTGTCTGTTAGAAAGGCCAAGAAAATGCACTCCTTGCTCTTCTGACACAGCTCTCTCTGTTCATGATGTGGGACAGTGAGTGCTAATGTGCAGGAGCTGATGCAAGGGACA
The DNA here is from genome assembly GCF_028551555.1 of Melozone crissalis. NCBI lineage: Eukaryota > Metazoa > Chordata > Aves > Passeriformes > Passerellidae > Melozone > Melozone crissalis. The sequence continues at coordinate 5,797,790 of NW_026535781.1, forward strand.
GGGAAGAGGATGTAGCAGGCACAGTGCCAAGCTGACAGAGGGATGATCTCTGGCAGTGGCACTGAAGGAGAAGAGTTTGCAGGCAGCACAGAAAATGGCTCTTTGTTTCACCTCTTCTTTCAGTGCTGCTAAGAATGTAGCCTGGAGCAAGCTGGGAACACCAGAGCATGGAGCCCTTTCCAGGCAGGGCTGCATCAGACACAAACCAGCAGGGGACTGAGGAGCCCCTGGGGTGGCAGTGAGCAACCTCGGGCTCTGCTCACTGCTGGTGGCATTTTCTATTGAACCATCTCCAAGGACTTCTGTTGTGCTCTGTATTTCTAAGGGTTTTCCCCCTTGGTTTTTTTTTTCTTGTTGTCTCCTGCACCTTTTTTTCTCCATATTTTCCTATCCTGTCAGCAGCAGCCCTTGTCCAGAACTGGCTCTAAAATATCAGCAAAGTAGCTAGGAACAACAATGGGTGGAATCCTGTAGCTCAGGAATTCATACGCCAGAGCCTTGCCTGTGCCTTATGCTTTGTCAGGACCTCCTTCTCTGTGCAAAACTAGGGAATAAGGGAGTTTTTTTGCCAAAGAGCTCCTGAGAAGCAAATGTTGTGCTAGGTTTCTCAGGAGTGTATCCGTTAAGTTCATTGCTGGCAAACAGAAAGTAAGGCCAGGGTAGCAGAGCAGCTGGGAGCTGGTCACTCCCTGCAAAGGGCTGGTGTAGGATGTGGGAACACCACGTTCCAGGAGGGGCGAGCAGGGTCAATGTGCTCAAGGTGCTGCCAATGAGGTTTGGGTTCACTTAGAGAGTAGTCAGAGCTGGTGAGCACTGCAAGATCCAGCTGCAGTCCCCATCCATGCCCCTTTCAGTGCTGGCTTTAGGGTGTCTGCAGCCTGGATCCAGAGAGCCCTGGGGTGCTCCTGAGGCTGCCTTTGCACTCAGGGTGAGGATGCCCAGGAGCCCCTGAGGCCGGCAGTGGCCTGGCCGGCGTGGCTCTGGGGGCTTTGACATGCCAGGGCATGGGTCACTGTCACTGCCCTCTGCAGCCCTGGCTAGCTCTGTGATGCTCCAGGGACAATGGCAAGAGTGGGGATCTGGCTAGGTTAGGGTTTTGCCTGAGCCAGAACCTCTAGGCCAAATGCCAGCAGTAGAGACCCCTGGAGGACCGAGTGGAGGAAGCACAGGAGGCTCTTATGCAGTGTAAAGTGCAGCAAATTCATCAGGAGAGGCAGGGGGAAGGTTCTACAAGTCAGAATTCCCAAAGGGAACAGATGTTCAGAGAAGCCCCAGCACCCCTGTGCATGGGTTTTTAAAATCTTTCAAAACAGGGGGTGGACACCATACAGTAACCAATAAGCGACTCTTGGGATGTGGTTTTGAGGGCTACAACAAATCAGAACAAGGGGAAGAGAGAGCGTTGGGATAGCGATTGGATCTTAGGGTGAGAGACAGGGAGCTTTCTGGAACAAAGGGTAGGGTTTGGGCTGATGGATGGGGCAAAGGGGCTGATTTGTCTTGACAGACAGGGAAAAATCTGGTGAGGAGGGAGGGAATTCCTTGAGGGACACTTGGGTAGGAAGGCATAACACAGGGGAGAAACTAACTGTAATAACTCAGGGAACACTTGAACATACCACTATATAACAGAACATTTGGCTCAATAAACTACCACACTGCAACACAGAAATTCAGGGTTTCAGCAGCTGAGAGGTGGCACTGTTAGAACCCGCAGCAGCTGGTGAAAGCCATCTCTGTCCTTCAGGTTCTTGCTGTGTGGGAAGGTGCTGCGAGTTGTGGTGGCTGCACTCCCCCTTTGCTGGGAGGATGATCTGTACCAGGGCAGAGCAGAAAGCTGCCATGGTGAGCAGAACATGCTCAGAGCATTGCAGTTCAGAGAATGGCATTGCCCTTGAAGGGCAAACAGCTTGAAAGCATAGAATTCTGTGCAGAACCATTGCACAAATTTTCTCTTCTAGAACATGCCCATTTTTTGTATGCTGTAGATGAATACTCTGGGTTTTATAGAATACATGGGGTTTTTTCTTAAGGTTTTTGGGAGAACTCTCAAGTTTATTTCTGTTTTTATTTTATATCCAGCATGCATACAGTTTTTTATTATTATTATTTTTCTTTAGTATATACTTAGGGAAAAATACCTAAGCATTTTTTAATCCTTTGGGATATTGTGACTAATATTCTTAGAAAGAAAACCTTGTTGAACAAGTGTGAAAACACAGAGATAGGGAAAAACAGTATAAAAGTCATTTAGAACAGGGCATGTAATAAGGACTGCAGAACTGAGTAATTCCTCCAAGTGTAGAATTAGCAAGATATATTACCAAGAGTAACTGCCAAGATACTTCCTTAAATCAAGGGAAATGGGACCTGCAGCCATACGAAGCACAGCCAAAGCAAATGAAAACCTTTGGAAAAGAGGGAATTTTGCCAGTGAGATCAGTCTGTCCGGATAACTGAGGGATGCCCATCAATATTGCATACATTCCTCAATATTTGCAATTTCTTTTCTCCCAATTTCTGTGCAATGAATAAGCTGCAGTTGTTTACCATTAGCTTAAGCTCTTAGGGGAATTACCAAGCACCATGTATGTTTTGCTGTAGCTGAGCAGGACTTAAGTTTCCCAAATCTACAAAGCAGAAGGGAATCACACAGTTACTTGTGCTAATGTTAATGAAGGGTTTCATGAAAGCAGGTGAATGAGAGCATTGCATTGTAAAACATCCACATGCAAGAAAACTGGAGTCCACTTAGAATCAAACATAGAAGGCTAGCATAACATCAGAACAGGATAAAATGAAATTGCTAGACAAGAAATTATGCATCAGAAATTAGGTGTATCATTTCTGATACATCTGCATGCATTTGCAAGCTAAAACAGAAAAGGAAGGGCAGAGATAATAAGGAACAAAGATTTTAAAATTGCACTGTGCAGAAGAGACACATGAACCACCAGTGTGAACACAGCTGGGAGATTCAGCTTGGAGATGGATTAGAGTGGAATCCATTCACTGAAGGTCTCTGGTGCACATGAGTGCAAAGACTGAGGAAAAAAGGAGAAAAGTTTAATTTCTGAAAGCTATTTAGATTCCTGGAAGCATTGTCTAGAGATCTAAAAATCTAAAGCCTCAGAGAATCTGAACCTAAACCATCCCCAAATGGATTGATCAGGTATGATGTGCACATCTCTGCTGTTTTCAGAGTCAATGAAATTGACAATGAGTGGCTGGAAATTAGGAATGCCCACCCAGATTTTATCTCCATTACTTTAAGAACACCTTAATAAGGCACTTCAGGAACTGAACACTGACATTCTCTCCCTGCTCTATTTACTTTACATTTGAATACAGGCTGGTAGAAGGAGAAATCAGGCTTTAATTTCTCCCCAAATTACCTGCTGCACTTTCAGGTTAGGAGTAGATGTAAAATTCAGCTAATCACTCTCTCTATCCATGAATATTCCACTAGTGAACTGACAAACAGAACATCCTTTTTCTCTTTTGTACCGTCCTAAATGGTGCCCAATGAACAGGACACTCGCATAAATCTCACAGAAAATCACCGAAATTGCTGAAATTAACTCTCAATTCCATGATAAAATCTTCTGAGAAAAGGCTTGAGAGGATCACTGAACAAACTGTAACTTGGAAGAGAAACACGCATTTCAGCACTGATCAAGGAGAAAGAAAAAGAAATGCTGTAAAAGTTCAAAGTGGAAGGTAAGGAGAAACACAGGAAGCAGAGAAAGAACAAGGCCCTGTCAGATGACCTGTGCAAGGTAACTTTGTGCCCCAGCACTGTTAGAGGACATTCCCTGTCATTGGTGCAAGCAGCTGGAGACATAAATGCTGATTGATTTGGGGGCCACAGTCTTGCTAAGTGCAGAGGTGGTTCAATAACGTGACATGAGGGAGTTCCCTCAGAGCAACTGGGATGCCAGAAAGAAGTGAGCAGCTCACCACAGCCCGGCCCGCTCGGCTGCTTTTCCTTCTGACCCTCCTGGGGAGGCTCTGACATTTCCTCTTCCCTGATGGAAGCGCAGCTGCTGCCAAGGGAAACGTCCCCACACTCACTCAGTGTTCCCTGTGCTTGCCAGATGTCCCATCTGCTGTCCCTGCCCAGGAGAGCTGCTCTGCTCGGGAGGAGGAGACCGAGCGAGGGCCTGGGAACATCAGCGGCTGCAATCCCTCCTGATCTAGCGCTGTTTATGGATGTGTAGTTGGATTTGGATAGTTACAAGTATAGGGATATTTACATACACTGACTGATATTTGCATAGGGATATTATGTGTGCATATTGTTATATTAATGCGTGTATATTCATCTGTTTACATACTTGTACAGCTCTGTAGCTGTGCATTTCTATTGCTGGGGTTGTATGGATTGTTGTATTGGTCCATTGATATTTGTGTATTTATAGACAGGTTTGTTATGTTTGTATTATATTGTCATGTTATATGTCATGAAATATGTAATGAATGTTTACATCTCTATATTTTTATGCCTATATATGTATTTACTTCTATTTATTATGTATGGAGTTGTATAGTTCTAAAATTCTATTTATTTAGTTCTGGATCTGAGATTCTTTAGAGAGGGATATTGATGTTTCTGTATTTGTATATGGGCTGTACGGTTGTAGTAATATGTAATAAATTTAATTGTTAAACTTCAATTCAGTAACTTCAATATTTGTGTACAGTGAGTTGCTGCAGAGGGTTGCAATAAAGGAATTTTTTTTTCACTGAAGTTGATATCTGTATATATTTACATAGCACAATTCTCACAATAAATTAGATTTCAATCATAAATTGATATTTCTGTGTTTCTATATTGGTAGCACAGGTGTTGCAATTTAAAATAAATTTCATATTTAAACATAAGTTAATGTTTGTGTATTTGTACATTAGTAGTGTGGGTGTAACTATCTGCAATAAATGCAATGTTTCAACTGAGGTAAGTGTAGATTTGTGCTACACAAAGCCATGAGCAGATGTAAATGCTGGAGGATTCTGGGCATGCAAATCTCTGGCCATGCCCAGCACCTGCCCCACCTGCACTCAGGCTGGGCAGGGGAAGCGCAGATTTGGGCAGGCAGCAGAGCCCCACGTTGGCTCAGAACTCGCTGCAGAGGCTGCTGAGAAAACTCTGGGGCTCCATGAGCACAGAATCCAAGCAGGAGCCACCCGGGGAGGACAAATCCCTCATCCCACGGGCAGCTCTTTGGAAAAGTGCTCCAAGTGTCCCCCTGAAGCTCATCCCAGAGACCAGAAGCCAGCAGGGATCCTGAGCCAGCTCTGCTGCCTTTGGCAGCACTTTGGCAAATGAGCTGCAGCAAGGGGGAGGCAGCAGCGACTGTGACTGCTGCAGGCTGGGGATGAAGGAAGGGCCATGGACACAAGTGCTGAGATGCCCCAAAATCCAGAGGGAGGCTGGAGAGCTGGGAATCAAGTTGGCATTTCGGTGCCAAACTCTCACAGGCACTGAAATGATGGAATCCCTTTGTGTGAAGTTACCTGGAAGAACTGACAGGGAGTTGCTGCTAGGATCAGCAGTAGCAGAAACTAAAATGTACAAACACTAGGAGATCATCTAATATCCCCCACAAGCAATGGCTTCAAAAATGATCTCATGTATATATTATATTATATTATATTATATTATATTATATTATATTATATTATGTTATATTATATTATATTGTATTATATTATATTATATTATATTATATTATATTACATTACTTTATGTTATTTTATGTTATTTTATGTAATTATATTAATCAAAATATATAATATATAATATGCATGAAATTTAATGCACATGTATTTTTGGACAATTTCATTTTTTGATATATATTTTCATTTAAGATATATATTTGAAATAGCCTTTCAGCTTGGGAGAGTGAAGATTTACAACAGTGCAAAACCATCTGCCCACAGAGCAGTCAGCCCCCGGGTGCGTGCATGCACACCTACCCACTGTGCCTGCTCTTTGCACAGAATTGGGATGAATTTAACTCGACAGAGCCACGAGTGGGGTGTCCAGCTTGTCATGAACACTCATGTGGCAACGAATAACACAGAGCTCTCAAATCCCATTATCACAGGTAATTTCATTCCTGCTGGGCACTGTGGAACTCTTAAAAGACACAGAAAAGGGGTGGAAAACATTGGCATCATGCTACTGCTGGTATCCTCCTGGAGGAAAATCTGTTGGGTTTCTTAAGGTGGTAGCTTTCCAAAACCTAGGAAAACTGCTCAGCAGTGATAGCCCAATTGTGAATGGTTTTCTTGGCTTGGCAAAGGCTGGGGTGTTAACAATGGACTCTGTCCTTGGTCCAAATCACCTGCCCTCACCTGCAGACAAAAGCACCACCACCAGTAGCAGCTACATCAGTCAATTTTCTCAAAAAGCTGTGTTAAACTTGGGAGAGGAAAGGAAAACACATCAGACACTGTGGATTATTGACAAGACTCTGAGGAACAGTTCCAAAGCAAAGGGCAGCAGCTTCTCTCTGGGCCACTCCTTGTGCCCCAAGGCAGCCGGGCTGCCCTGGCTGCCCAGGACCCTGCGCCCCGCGGGCTCTGCAGAGCTGCACAGCGGGGAGGCAGCTTCGGGCACCTCAGCCCCTGGGCAGGAGGGGCTGCTTGCTCTGCAGGGCTGCCTGGGGGCAAAAGCAGGGTGCTGGCCTTCTGCTCCTGGCCCTAGCCTGGCCTTGCCGGGCTAATCCTGTTCCCTGTCTCAAATGTGCTAATGATAGACCTGATTGTTTGCAGCTCTGCACAGGTGTGATTTGCACCACAAAATGCTGAAGGACTAAGGCCTGAACAACAGACCCTGACTGAAGCCTCAAAAACAGGACCTGAGCCAAAGCTGCACTCTAGATGACCTTCCCAACCCAATGTTCTATGTATCTGCTCCTTAACCAAGTGTTATTATCAAAAGGATTGTTGCATCCATTCACTGGTGGAACACGTCTTCACCTTTCTGCATGAGGAAAATGGACAAGGCCACACCTGGCCTTGGTTCCTCCTTGAGCCCTGGCCAGGCCCGGGGAGAAAACCAAGAGGAGAATGACACCAGCTGTGCCCCCAGCAGAAGCTCTGGCACATTGCTCGTCCAGCACTGTCAGAGCCGGGCTACTCTCACAGCGCACTCGGGAGCCTCGTGGCCGCCAAAGGTGGAGGCACCGCAGGATTTCCCGGTTCCCGGCCGTGGCTCTGCAGGGCTGGGCTGGGACAGCTTCCCCCAGCTGATGTGCAGCTCTGGATGAAGGGGAAACCATTGGGCTACCTGGTGATGGATCTTCCTTAGTCACCAGAGGCACCCTTTTGTAATAATGCTGAGGTCCATTGCTTAGCTTATCCTTTCCTGACTCTTTTTTGCACATCTGCATTACAGTAAATTACACTGTTCCTTCAGCTGGTGTCTGTGTCTGCATCTCTGACCTTCCCCACCATGAAAACAAACACACAGCCAGTTTAGCATGAGACTTGCCTCTCTGCCAGCCCATCTCTTGGCAAACACCCCTGGTGGCCATCTCCACAAATGAAATTCCTACTTTGCAACTTACTTTTCTGCAGGCAGAAGAGAAAAAGAGCCATTCCCAGTTCTGGACACCTCCAGAAACCAGCTGCTTTCAGCAGTCACAACCCTGAAGTATCAACCTCCTTCTTTAACCTGCCACAGAGAGCTCCCACCAAGAGGCCTTTTGTCCAAGGATACCCACAGAAGAGCTGGAGAAGGGAGCAGTTTGAAACACAACTGCTTCAGAGTTTAAACCTGCCTTTATCAAATGAGCACACACCAACCTGTCCCAAAGGGAAAGCAGGCAGGAGAGAGAAGCTCCTCTCCCACAACCGCAAACTCCGTGCTTCCTTCTGTTCCAGCTGGAGAGTGGAGGCCATGGGCTGCACCTCACTTTGGGAAGGAGCCCTGGGAATTGGCCTGATCTGGGAGGGCAGCAAAAGGAATTCCCCAAAAAGTAGGAAAAGATGCTCTTGAAGGAATAGATGATGACAACATTTCTGCAGAAAAGCAAAAAAAGAATAATTGAAGCATTTCATGAAGTGCCCAAAACTGAAATTTGTTTGCCTATACGACAACCCCAAAGTCTCTGTGGTGTGTCAGCAAGCTCAGGAATGAACCTGCAAGGCTTGGATAAACATCATTGGTGTCCGCCCCCCAGAGCACAAGCAGCTCCCCAACAACTCTTCAAGATTAAGGGACAAAGCTTCCCCCTTCAGCTCTCCACAGCAGCTCTAGGGAGTCTCTCCCCACTGCAAGATCTCCTTTGTCAGTCTACAGTGACAAGAGTTGGCTGCAGGAGACATTTGCATGGGAACCCTCCCCAGATTGGGGGGAAGAAAAAGAAGAGGTGATTCCTGAGGAAAGAAAAAGGCAACGCCCTTTGGGAAGACACCAATGTGAGTTTGCTACAACTCTAGGCCCGAAATCCCCTGAAGAAAGCACCATCCATCCATGGGGAAGCACTTAGGCTTTGATATCAATGCTGACAAAATTGCTGCCCCTTCCTGCTGCCGAAGCTGACTCCAATTCATGAGCAATGTGCCAACTCTGCCAAAGACAGGCAGACACGGTGAGATAAAACCAGCTAGTCTGCTGAAAAGGAGTCCAAATTAATGTTTTCTAACTCCCCCTTTTCATCCTTTCCGCAGCCAAGACAGAGCAATGTCCTTCATCTCTGTCCCCGATGGTGACCCAGGCACGGGATGCAGCGTGGGGACAGAGCCTGTCACTGCTCCCAGTGCCCTGCCTTGCCCTTCCCTGCCTGCCTTGCCCTTCCCTGTCCTGCTGGATCCTGCTGTGCTGTGCCGAGCCGAGCCGAGCCCAGCCAGCAGTCACGCATTTCGGGAATGACCCTCCCCTGTGCCGGCCGCCGGCGTAATGAACACACCACTTTCTGACTTTGACTTGTTAGAGAGGCTTTGTCCCTGATTTTCAGTTTGAACAATTCAGGGAGCTTTTGTTTTCCCTGACAGTACAGTTGCTGCCAAGGGAAACACACCCTAAGACCAATAATGACCCAGCCTTCCCTTTGCTTCCCTTTTCCTTCCCTCACTGCTACACAGCGCTCTCATACCAGGACCTCAGTGCTGCCTCACCTGAGGATTCAGAGCTGCCTCCATGCCCTTCCAGGCTAAGTGCAGGTGCTCAGGACTCTGAGGGTTCCTAGCTTCTTGGGAGAAGGTGTTTGCTTCATCTGGACTTCTTGGGGTTTCATCGGAGGAGCCAGGCACAGGCAAATTTCATCTCCACTGTGAGCTCTTCATTCTGCTTGTTCCCATGAAGCTTAAATGCCAACCTGAGCTCATCATTCCTCTGGTTCCAGTAGACCATCACAGCCCTTCCATGGCCTCTCCAGAGAGGAGCAGCTGCACATCTTCAGAGCAGCAGTTGCCAGCCCGCATCCCATCAGGGAGGGAAAGAGCTTCTACCCTTGCTTTCCAAGCAGGTCCTGATTAATGACCCTTTAAAATGTTTTCCTGCCATGCTCTATCATGGGTAGATGTCAAGTGAGAATCAGGTAGAAAGGGTCAAGTCGCCTAGGAAGGGGGACCTTGAAAACAGAAAGATTCTCTGCCTGCTTTTCCTGTCCTTGCTGCAGATTTGGATGGTGTTCTGGGCATTTTGCAGACAGCCTCTCTGTAGGGGTACAAGGGCAAGGTGGAAGATATTGCCTAACAAGTGGTCAGTGTTAGGTGCACTCTCCTCTTTCTTTGAATGAAGCCATTCTAGGACTCTGATAGGATATTGCAGATGTTTAAGACTGCCTGCCCTGCAAATCAAGCCATGCCATTTGACGCTGGCAGGGGGCTATGTAGAAAACACGAACGGGCCGGGGCTGCTGAGGAATGCGCCTTGAGCAGTTTTATTTTCCAGCATCAGTCTCATTGCATGGGTATGACAATGGGAAGATGCCAGCAGCTCACATCCCAGGCAGCAGACAAAGAACTTAATGTTACAACTTACTTTATAAATTTTTTGACCAATCACACAAAGCAAAAGCACATTGACAGTAGTTCTATCCAATCACTATAAGCACATGTTCCTTTGGTTAAAACAATGCTTGCTTATTTTGAATACAATACCTACCTGTAAGCCTTAAAACACAACACACTGAGCTCCATTATTAAGTTTAAACCTTCCTAATATCTTGCTAGATAAACTTTTCTGTAGCTTAGAGAGTTATTCTAGACCAGCGTTAATACACAGACCATTGTTCTATTTGTCCTTGCTTTTCTGCAGTTTAAATAATTTTTCTGCTGACCTATCTCATGGCTGCTGTTTGGCTCTAATCACAGTTCTACTGTATCTGAGACCTGCCTATTTCAGCTTTCCCAAAATCCTCTAATTTTGTGGATTCCCACAGAGGACTCAGTGCCAGAGCCTCTGGAGAAGCGTGGAGGGCAGGGCTCAGGCAGGTTGTGGTTGCGCAGGATTTGAACTCAAGGCACCAGGAAGCACCAAGCCTGCAGAGAGGAACTCAACCCTTCTCATCTCCCTCACTGCCAGAGGCAGGCTCAGAGCGGCCATCTCACCCCTCTCTAAACCAGTGTGGGCTCTGTCCTTACCAGGCTCCTCGGGCTCCTGGGAATTGTTCCCACAGCTCTCGGTGCCATGCAAAGCTCCCCCTGCTGCAGCTCAATCCACAGGCTCCCCTCCTGAGGACTCAGGGGCAACATTAATATTCCCCTTGAAAGAGAAACAGAAAGGAAGAAACCCTTCTCACCACTTACACAAAACACCTGGTCCAACAACTCCTTGGCTCACACACTTAATCCCTTGTTCCTAACAAGAACTCTGGGCCCCAAAGCCCTTCAACAGTCAGAAAAAATTGACTACTCAAACACAGTTCAAAAGCTGTCAAAGCTGACAGTGACAGTGTTGAACATGGGGGTGACACTGAACACATGGAATGGCTGCTAAGGAAATCAATTGCTGCTCTGTTCTGTAAGGCTGCATGTCTGACAGCACCAACATCAGTCATCATGTCACTAATTGCAATGGAAGTAGCACTGTCTTCTTTCTTCAGCCAACACCCCAATCGGTGTAATGGTTTCAATGCCTCGCCCTAGGCAAGTTGATGTAGAAATAAATTCGATGTACCTCATTTTGCAGGGCCCTAGGGTCTGAAATTGCTATTACAGTTTTCTTTATAATGATGGGCACATCTTTTTTCTCTGTGTTTTCTCTTGATGGCTTTTTTAACGATAGGTGCTATCACAGTGAGTTGCATGATGCTACATGGGCCACCTTTAATTTTTGAGGGAATGTCCTGCCAGGCTCTATCTCCACAAATGAGCCAATATTCTGTTGCTCATTGTCATGGGGACTCATCTAGGTCATCTACTCATCAGCAGTTTCACCCTTAGGGGGCACTGGGGTAGTACAATTGCACCACAAACTTGAGTATCTGTCCTCAGGATGATGGAGAGTAACATTTAACTGTGGATCTCCCTGGTACTGAAACTCAGCACAAAATTCCATCACCAGTGAACCAAGAATTTGAATTCTTGAGGTTCAGAAGGTGCTTTAAGAAGATCAGGGGCCCAGTGATGTCAGCTGGTTATGGGATTGGTCTCATTGGCAGCCTCACACCAATATTTGTCACCATTGGGTATTGGCTACTCCTTGGCTGGCACAGGCACACCGACCAAACAGGTTGCAAAGGGTTTGTCTGGGCTCAAATTGGTCAAACACATGGTGTCTGAGACTGCTGACTTGGCTAAAGCAAGGCAAACATTCATTTTTGGTTGATCTACAGGCATGTATGCATGCAAAAGCAAGCAAGCAAAACCAACAAGCGCCTGTATATCATTTGATCAAGCTCCATGTTCCTGCTCAGCTGTTTTTTGGCAGAAGCTTCCCCATATATCTCAGTTCTCAAGCAAATCTTTTAGCACTTGGTCAGGGAGTGGCCAACTATAGGGCACTAAACTGTCCCTCTAACCTTCAATTTTTACAAATTTGGATATCTTAGAATTCTTTTGAACACAATGGACACCACGCTTTTGATGAAAGAGATCTATGATACAAACCATTTTCACAGTCCAAAAATGAACATCAAACTCAAGATTTGTAGCTTTCACAGGCTGAACAGGGAACGTCTGGCATGAACCGTCGCTTCTCCGTGCGGCTCACGTCTGCGTGATCATTTCCCTGCTGGTGGAATTGTCGGTGTGCTCCTGTGTATGAGACGGTTTCACGTCCTTCACGGGGACCCAGTTAAGTCTGGCACGTGTGCAAATACAAGCCTACCCTTTGCCCCAAGTGATTAGTGAAAATGATCCTTCAATTTGTCCTAACTCTAGGTTTCTGATCAAAACTGAAGGATTTTCTTTCAATTTTTCCTGTGTGCTGTTTGAAAAGTGCCTCAAAATTAGAGGAGTAGGTCCTGCAAATGAGCTATTCAAAACATAAAGACATCTAAAGCTTTGCTCAAACTTATCAGAGGTGTTGCTTGGGCCACTTCCCCTTTTGTTGACCTAGAATGGGTTTTAGAGTGTGGTGCATCCTTTCAACAATTGCCTGACCTGTATGGGAATATGGAATTCCAAAAGTGTGGCAAACGCTACAGTCCATCAAAAATGTGGCCAATTTCTGAGCTGTGTATATGGGGCCATTTGTTGTTTTTCATCTCGTGGGGGATCAGTTTGGCGAGCTCTGGGCCCAGTGACACTGACAAGGACAAAAGCAAAAAACGAGAGGCGCTCTCTCTTCCCGGGACCAAAGTCCCACAGCTTTAATGGAGAACAGCTCCAGGAGAGAAAGGGAGTGTCCAGGAGAGGAAAGAGGATGTCCAGGGGAAGAAAGAGAGCGTCCACCTTGTGGCAGGAGATTTTAAACCCTCGGGGAAGGGGGTGGTAGAAAGGAACTACCATAGTTCAACATAATAAATCACCACACTGTAGTTTTCTACATAAATTGCTGCACTTGTTGAAAACAAAATCCTAAAATCTCCCCAAACACAACCGTGCAGTCCCAAATGACCACAGTGTGGGAGAAAAACCATTCAACCTCCCTGTATACCCAAGCACCAGGTGTCACAGGGAGTACCAACCCCTGCAACTAGAAAGTCCACACACACAGGCTCACTGGGAAAGGAGTATCTCTTTACGAGGGGACAGAGTGCTCACTTTTCTCAACACAACACACACCATAAATCACAACAGATCCATCCACATCATCTTCCTCAAACATTCACACACTGAAAACACAACCACAATTACAACACACAGGAAAGAATGCAGCAATAAAACAGGATTTGCTCAATTCACCCCCAGAATTGCTAGCAGGTCCTTATTGACACAGCAAATCCTTTCTGCCAGCAGCCAGACCCAAACCCAAACTGTACAGGCGTGCATTGTGCACAGGACATCTCTGTGTGACTTGTGAACAGACCTTCCCCTGCATACACCTTACGGGTTACTTTATACAGAGTTAAACGTTCCCTTTCTCCACAGTCCCGGCAGTCTTGTCTGTTCCCCACGAGGAACAGCCGAGAGCAGAGGTGCCTCCAGGGAAGGAATGTCCTGGCAGCGCCCAGAGACGTCCAGAGCCCGGTTGTTCTCACTGGAGCAGAGAAGCGTTCCTGCTGCGGTCACCAAATGAGGTGTGGAATAGAATTCACCACAGTTAAAGGTAGAAGGTGGTATGTTTATTACAGCCAGGCACAGGAGGAGTTGTCTCCTAAGGACATGTGTGAAGAATCACTGGCTCTCTCTCTCATCTCTACTCATCTAAAATATCTTACACACTCATATAATTCCCAAAAAACCTAACACATATTCATTAGATAACACTGCCTACCCTCCTTTGAACTAAAATGTATTATAATTGAGTCCAAAGTTCCTTCACATTTCTGCAGTCTTTCACTTCAAATGGGTCGGTGGGTTTCAGAGTGGGGAATGGTCTCCTTCTGATGAAGGCCAAGACGTCTTCCTCAATTTGACCTCTTTCCTTATGACCTGTTGGCAGGCTTTCGCACCCCTTGGCTGTAGCTGAAATTTCAGGGCCCAGGTGCAGGCTACGGTCCTCTTCTTTGTCACAAAGAAATCCGCATCCCATCCTGCTTCTTTAAACATAGTAAAGACAGGCAAGTGATATATTACCCTAGCCTTAACTACCTTACCTGCAAAAAATTAACTATCCCTTATTATTTCTACTCTTCTTCCTATACTCTTTCCCCATAACTAAATCTTGCTAAAATTTTAACTCTTCCAGTTCTTTTAAATCCTGGATTCATTGGCCTCATCTCACACACCAGCCATGTGTGAGCCGATGCTATAACTGGGAAATTCCACTCCTGAGCAGGAGATACAAGGCCTGGTTCTGAGCTGGAAGGGTGAGAAGGATGAGATGCACAGCGTTTTGATCCAGGGGATGTCCTGAAAGTGCACTGCCTACCTGCCCCTGCTGCCAAGCACCACGCTTCATCTCCTTCTCCTGCTCAGCAGATTTTTAGGAATCCAGTGGTTGCTGTGTATTATTTGCTATTGCAACAAATAGAATGAATTTTCTTTTCAAGCCCCGTTTTGTCCCGGGTTATTTTGTGCATGGGTCTCCTCCTGAACCTGTGACAAAGGCCAGCAGGGACCTACAGGACACTCCTATACTCATGTCAGTAAATATGTCAGATAATTAAAGCACTCAGAAGTGCTTTAATTATCAATAAGGCAAAAGGTATCAATGAGTTAATAAAAAAATTTGGGGGAATATTTAGCCTGTGAGTTTCAGCAAAGTATTCAATATGTCTTAGATCCATGGATACAAAGTAGTAAGTGAGATTGCTGGGTGTGCACGTGTTGGGGAAGTGACTCCCCACACACCCAGTGCTGAGATCAAGGATTGCCTCTCTTCTAACCCTGAGCTGGCAGCAGGGATCAGGCTCTGCTTGGTAACGTTCATTTTGAAGACTTCTGTTGAGCAGGTAAGAATGGTCAAAATGAAATCTTGTCCAGCTGTTTCCCTTTGGTTTACCTCTTTGAGGGTTAAAATTCTGTGCTGCAGGTGACCTGGGTGTGTGCAGAGCAGTGCAGCCCCAGAAACCCCTTGGCTTGCCCACAAGTCGTCATGCCTTGTTGCCAGGTGTGCCCAGCTATGGCAGGAGAAGGAGCCCGCAGCACAGTGGGCACCATGCCCTGCCCAGCTCCCCGCTCCTGCCTTGGCTTCCCCTGGCACACAGAAGCCTCTGGAAATCAGCACCGCCAGTGGCGTTCCCAGCTTGGAGCACCTGCTGCTGGCGGGCAGATGCTGCCAGTCCGACTGCTGCCAAAGGGAAAGAAAGGCAGAGATGTACCCGCACCGGAGCCCTGGGCATGTCCAACTAAGGTGCAAATATGTGGGGAGTTTTGTTAGGAAGCATTTCAGCTGTGATGCCAACCGTGGCTTCTCTCCTGGTTCTGTGTATTCTAGACAAGTAATGCAATGGTTGGCTCTGACAGTTAAGAAGTAGATGTTATGTGGATGTTCAAATGTGTAGCCATGGTATTGTAATATATCCTCCCATAGTCCTTTTTCCCATCCCCCTTGTAACAGCCTTGGTAGTCAGGGCATTTTGGGAGGGCTGGCTTGTGACCAGCAGGCAGGGTGTAACAACACCTGACCTCCAGTCAGGATGCAAGAAAGTAATCTCTACCAATGGACAGCAGAGAAAGAGTTGACTGACAAAACTTTTGGAGGGGCTATGGGTATAAAAGGCAGAGCATCGTTTTTGTAGATGAGCACATGGCTGCTGGTCACAGAGACTCTCAATGCCGCAATTTTTCCTTATTCAGTCCTTTGTTAAGGTTTAGTAAACCTTTATAATGTTAAAAGTGAGAGTCATTGCTCACATGTGCAATGCTGTGGGCCATTTTCTTGGTCTGGTTTCCTTTGCTTGTGTCCCATCTGAGTGCTCAGCTGGGGTACAGGCTGTAGGTGCTTGGGGCACCCTTGGTAATCCTCTTAGATCCCTGAACAACAGGGTTTGGCCCATGAAGGGAGTTTGTGCTACTTTGTGACAGAGAAGAACTTCCCAGGCTCTTTTGTGTTTTCTGTAGGGAAGGTTGATGATTGCTTTGCATAAATTCACAGACTAACATGCTTTGTGATGCTTTGCTTTGTCATACTTTACTTTGTGATATCAGGGCATGGTTGCCGTATTTTCATGGTGACATCAGAAGGTTGCCTTGGTGCACGGAAGGTCTCAGTGCCAGAGCAGCCCTAGGGCTTGCTGAGATCAGGCGCATCTTCCTGATGGTGGCCTTTGTCAGCGTGTAGCTGCACTCTGACAGGAGTCTTGGTTTTTGTAGTGTTGGAGTAGACTTGAACAACAGTGCTACAATGATTGAGCAACTCGCTGCTGCAGTTTGCACTGTGTATGGCACTGTTTATTCTGCCTATTTCATTACCAGCCTGGCAAGTAAGTAGAGGTTTCAACTCTGTTTAGATTAGGGTGTAACCTAACCTGGCTTTTGTATGTCTTCCTGTTCTTTCTTGGTGGCTGAGTTTCTGATTTTGAAACAGAAAGAGCATTAGGATGCCACTGGTTTGGTAAAGCTCCTGTCAAGGCATTCAGCTAAAAAGGGGGTGTCTGTAGCCACAGGGGCAGCATTTGCAGGGGAACCTGCAGGGCTTCCGTTCCCTCCACGGGAGAGTCTGTGGCAGCAGAGTCTGTCATTTCCTCAGTTTGCTGCGACAAGCAGGACAACTTACAAAATGCAGACTGGGAGGCCTTCTCAGAAGGCCTTCTAAAGACTTTGTAGTTCTCTCCAGAACTCAGGGAAAGCTTCTTTTATTCCAAATTTTGTAATGAAAGGATTTGACTGTCCAATTTGACCCTTGGCTGAGTGCTAAAAGAGTGATTCCCTTTGCAGTGAAGTGCAAACACCAAAGCAGTGAGTGTCTGCTCGTGAGCCCTGGAGCTGCTGCTGTGCTGTTTCACAATAGAACTGCCACAGCTCAGGGGGATTTGGGGCAAGCTTTTCTGGGTGACTGTTTTCAGCAACTTAATGGGAATTAGTGCATGCAACTTCTTTTTTTTTTTAAAAAAGTACCTGAAAGACAAGAGAACAAAAGCTGCTTTATCTGTTGGACAGAACAGAATAGAAGCATTGAGTGTTAAAGAACAAGTTGCATTTTCTTGATCATATTTGTATTCATTTGCTGGCTAAACAGGCTGAAGTGTAGGCAAAACCAAGATTATTGTCCTGATCTCTTGCTGGCTGTGTGAAAGAACTATGTCACGTGGAGGGATGTTGATCAAGAAAAATACTCTCTGTTTGGGTTGACTTCTTCTCTTCTGTGAGATTCAGCAGCCCAGGCAGTTTTCTCACAGCACTTGTTCATTTTCCGTTGCCCACTACAAGTCACCTGAAGCGTATATTCAGAGGTGCTGATCCTGAGGTGAGTGAGAAAGGAACATTTCATGTTCCTGGTGCTTAAGAATTGTAGAGCAAGCTGTGAGCTTGGCCTGTGGCAGTAGAGTGTAGAGGGCCAGCTAGGAAGGCTGAAAGAAAATCCATTTCCATGTCTGCAGCAGAAATAACAAAGGCATCGCTGGCTATTTCCTAATTTTTCGATTTCAGAACTTTCAAGGAATGAAAAGCTCATGTTGCAGAGAGAATGTTGCTTCTCGATAGTAGCCAGGGCGTAATGTCTAATTCAGAACTATTGGCAATTCTGTTGAATTAGCCCATTTAAATTTAGCCACAGTGACTTAGAATCCCATTGTTATCAAAGTTTCTGATTTGTCCTTAGTAGAGCTGGTTGTAGAAATAGAGCTGAATAGAATAAAGTGCTGAATAGAAATAAGGTTATAAATTATAGGTAACTTTCTGTCCCCCACACTGCTGTCTGTCCAGAGATCACAGAACCAACAGCAGTCTCTCCTCTGGCTCCCTCTGCTCATGGAGAGGAGGCCGAAGAGGAGGCAAATGAGGTGGATGAGCACCATCCTCCATCAGTGCTCACACCACAGCCTGAACATTCTGAGCCAGTAAGTGCCAGCTGTGTGTGCTGCTGTCTTTAGTGCAGGGCAGAGCTGCAAGTTTCTGACCAGCCAGCACTTTACTGTTGCTAGCAGGGCTGAGGATGCTGAGTGCTGGAGTCCTGCCAGGACCCAGTGATTGCCCCCAGCCTGTGACAGCTGGACAATGGGCTTTGGTCTGTCATGTTTAGGCACCAGCTTCCTGGCATTTTGATAGGGGCCAGCCTGAAGCACGAAGGCTCCCTGTTCCCAGAGCAGGGAGCATGTCAAAGACACTGTGCTCAGCCTTGTTGGATACACAGGGGACACTGTGGCTTGGAGAGACCTGTCCCCCTGCTCAGACTGGCCAAGTTGCTGCAGGCACTAAAAAATGTTGATCTGACCACACAAGTTCTTTGCAGCACTTTGTCCCCACAAACTTCTTGGGTGTGCTTACTTGGGAGTATTTCAGAGACACACTGGGGATGTAGAGTTGCTGCTTGAAGTAAGGGATTTTGGTGCCTTTGTTGCCAGGTTGCTCTTTTGCCTCTTCAGGCAGAGCAGCCAGTAGCAGAGCAGATAGGTGCTCTGAGTCTGCCTGTTTCTTGGTCCTTGATAAGCTGCAAGGAGATGACTGTGTTGTCCATGAAGCTGTGTGGGGCCATTCTTGTCTAGTGTGGCAAAAGAAACAAAGGGAGTAGTTCTGAATACTTCTTCTGAGGCAAAAACCAGACGCTTTGTCTGTTGATACTTTCTATTGTGTAGTCTGCTTTGAAAACTGTATTGGAGCCCAGAATGGGAGCAAAGCTGCAAGTCCTTGACTGCTTTCTTGTAATGCTAAACCCAGGATGTACACGTTGCAATGGTGCCTGCTGGATCTGAAGTGAAATGGGCACCTTTGTGGCTGGGGAGCTGCGTGGGCCAAAAGGACGCAGGGCTGGCGGCCGTGAGCAGCTGCAGATGAGGCAGCGTGGGGCCAGGGGGCCAAGAAGGCCAAGGGCACGGTGGCTGTGCCAGCAGCAGTGGGGCAGCAGGAGCAGGGCAGTGAGCGTGGCCTGTGCTGGGCAGCGCTGCGGCCACAGCTGGAGTGCTGTGTGCAGCTGTGGGCCCTGGGAAGCAGAAAGTCATGGAGGGGCTGCAGCGTGTGCACAGAAGGACAGGGGAGCTGGGCAAGGGGGTGCAGCACAAGGCCAGGGAGGAGGTGCTGAGGGAGCTTTAGCCTGGACAATGGGGGCTCCTGAGGGACCTTCAGGCAGACTTCCATAGATCCCTGCCTTAGATCCATAGATCCAATGCTCAGCACAAGGGATGTTTCAGTGCCAAACATCCCTTCACAGCATCCAAGTGCTTTAGACACTGGAGTAGGTAACACTTTCATATTTTGTTTGTTTGTTTGCTAGAAGGGGAAGCCTTGTGTTATTTCTCCTTCTGCAGGGAGCAAGGGAGCTTTTTCTCAGTTTTCCTGCCCTTTTCCAGCACTGGCAGAAACACATCACTTTCAGGGTAACGGCTCCCGTGTCTTTTGGCAGCCCAGGGCATCAGTGTGTGTTGTGTTTGGGAATTGAGCAGGAAATCAATGCCCTTGCATTCCAGCTGGTGCTCAGAGATCACAGGAGCTGGGAGGGGCTGGGCTGCATTTCTGATTCCAGCCACTTCAGCACCACCAGTGTGATCGAGTCCAAGAGAGGAACTTGCCCGAGCACAGATGCACAAAGAGTGCAGTTCCCAGTGCAATGCTCTGGGTCTGGTTGCATTCCATAAGGACCTACATGCTCCAGATTCCCCAAGAGTGTGCTTTTTTGAAGCAACAGGAGAGCAATCTCAGGATTGTAGCTGAGTGGGGCACTGGCTACCAAGTTCTGATGTGTGTAGCAACAGAGAGGACAGTAAAGAGAGATTTCAGTAATGAGATCTATCTATCTATCTATCTATCTATCTATCTATCTATCTACGTAACATTTACATAATTGAATCTTCCTGGCTCTGGTCCAAGGCAGTTGGAGGTGCAAAGCTCACCTAAAGCATCCCTTTCAGGAGAGGATTAGAGGCATGCTCCCTCGACCAGTTCTGAGCAGGCGGAGATGTTTTCCCCTCCAGATCTGGTGGGTTTTTTTCCCCTCAGAGTTGTTTTCCTCCTCCGGCCTCTTCTGCCCTCAAGTCCCCAGTTAATTCTTTAAATTTCTGCCTGTCCTAGAGAGGTGCAACAATTCCATGTTTAGGTGGTGTTTGTTGACTCTGGTCACACATGCATTATGTGACACATGGTTTCCTTCACTGGCATTCCCAGGGCTGTGTAAGTGCATTTGTTCATGGGGCCTTAGGAGAGTCTTCTCTTTCCCTCAGCAGCAGCAGCAGCAGGGAGCGGTGGCAGGGTCAGGACGAGGAGGAGGTGGCTGCTCTGGCCCTTTGCTCCCGGGCCCCAGGCCAGGAGGGCTCTGGCTGCAGCAGGGCGCTCTTCGGGCAGCCCCTGGCAGCCTCTGCACGGAGCACGGCACGCTGCCCCGTCCTGCTGGTGCCACTTTTCTTCAGCAATACCCTAGCTCCTCTTCACAAGGAAAAAACTCCAGCAATCTAAAAAGAGATCATTCAAGTACAGTTCTACCTGCCTTTGCATTGTAGTTCAGGGCATGTGTTTTTTGGTCTATAATTTCATGATTTTTATGAAAACATGCATTCATATCTTCACATTTTTGTGGTTTTAATTATTCATATACCTAAACACTGCATTTTAAACTCCTGATTTATTGCAGTTGGTAATTTTCAGGTAGTATATTTTAAAATGTCACAAAACAACACCTTTTGGGTAGTTTTTCTCACTCTTAAAAAAAACCCATAAGCCATTTTAGTCTCTGTCTCTCCAAATTGGTTCATATCGGCCTATTTTAAATCAGGGCTACAATACTTTTATAGGATTGAGAGAGCTCCAATGAAATGCACACCGGTGATTCCTCTTGTGGAATATCATGGCCCCACCATAAAGCCTCTATTTACTTTTTTTTCTCTCATTAGCTCAACTGCAAACACGTTTAGTTGCAAACTTACACAAGATGAGCAAAATCAAAATGATGTGATGGGCCTTTGTGATCTCCATGCTGATCCTTCTGCTTCTTCAGCTGAGCAAGGCTCTGATCCAGGCAAAGAGATTGCACTTAGTGCTACACAACCATTTGGCTGGAACTCTGCTGATTTCTAGGAACAGCTGGAGGCCTCCATCTCCCCAGGATGTTTTGGCTGAGCCAAGCTTTGCTGGGTTTTGGCTGCAAATACCATTGCCCTTGCTTTTCTATATCCACAAGTACCATGGCTGGGCAAAAACTGCCACGTGGGCCATCTTCCAAAGGCACGTTGGTCTGGAGTTTGTGAATGAACAAGAGCCTCATCCACTTCCAAACCACATGAAAAAAATCAGGAAAGAAAACTTCCCATCCTTAACAAACAACTGACAATTCACAAGTGGATCTAGAGCTTCTTTACGCAATGAAAAGGAAGGTAATCTTCCAATGGAGTTGTGCTTTTGGGAGTTTTTCTTCTGACTCCCACTCCCATCTGGCATTGGAAAAAGTCACATCTCTGCAAGTGTCAGTGTCTTCTGTCTGCCATCAGTTGTTTTGCTGCAACAATCAGAACAGGCATCAGGCTGCAGAGAGGCTCAGCTGATGCTAGCAACAGGAGCTGCCCCAAGGAGAAAAAAGACATGAACTTTTACCTCCCAAACCCATCTCCCCAGAGGCTCAAGCAGGATTCCTCTGGTTCCCAGAAATACAAAGAAACAGGGCTGAGAAGACCCTTTGCAGCTATGTGTTCATGCCCAAGACTTGACTGATGCCATTTTGGTTTTGCCTTTTTTTCTTTTCTCTCTTTTCTGTATTCCTTGCACATCAATTTAGAGCTCTGTAGGCTACTCGATTAGTGACTACTTTTCCCACTCCTTTTCCATGGCCTTTGCCTAAGCAGAAAGACAAACTTCCAGAGCTCCAAGCGCCAGGGGGTAGAAGGCCCCAGTGTTATCTTGGTTCTTCCTGGGACAGACCCCTGCAGGGAGCTGGTGGACTCACCATCCCTGCAAGCCTTTGAAAGAAGACTGGAGTGGCACTCGGTGCTGTGCTTTAGTTGAGGTATTTTTTAGGCCATAGTTTGGACTCGATCATCTTGAAAGTGTCTTCCAAGCCAGTGATTCTGTGATTCTGTGACTGAGGCAGCTTTTCCTGCAGCCCTGCAAAGGGCTGCCTGGGCCCTTGGCCAAGGACGGGGATCAGGGCTCATGGAAAAGAAGCAAAGGGCTCAAGGCAAAGGCTGAGAGGGCAGAGCTGCCCCAGCGCGGCGCAGAGCGAGCCTCATGTCCTCCTCCTCACCCTGCGCCCTCTGCACTGCCCTTTGCGGCGCCGGCGGCTCCTCTGGCTGCGGGGCTCCAGGGCGTGCTGGGGGCCGGGCCCCTCGTCTTCGGGAAGCGCCGGAGCCTCGGAGGCGAGCGGCTGCTGCTGTGGCCGGCAGGGGAGAGCTGCGGCTGCGGCCCCGGGCACGGCAAGCTGCTGCTATGGCCGGCTCCTGCCGCGGCTCCTGCCTCGTCTGCGGGCTCTGCTCCTGCCCTGTGCGCACAGACACGGCCGAGGGCTGCCCGGCAGCTCCGTGCCGCTCCGCAGCGGGCCCGGCCGGGCTGCTGCTCTCTGCGGCCTCTGCCCGCCGCTGCCGGCCCCGCCGCGCTCCCGCCTGCCTCTGCTGCAGCCGGGCTCACACGGGAGGCAGCACATTATGGCTGGCTCGGAAAAGCCCTGCCCACAAACCGCCCGCCACGGCCTCGGCCTCAGGGCACAGGCTGCCGGCGTCCTCGCAGCTGCGAGCCGGCACGGGCCGCCTGCCGGCCTCGGCCACAGCTCCCGCCTGTGTCTCCATGGCCGCGGCTGCTCGGCACAGCGGGCTGAGCACAGGCAGCGCCAGAAGCACCTCCTCACGGGCCCAGGCCCTGGGCGCTCCGAGCCCGCCCTCCCCCGAATCCCAGCCATGAGGGGCTTGGCATCCCAATGCATCCCCTGGGGACAGCAGAGTCGGCCGCTGAGCTCAGCCCATGGTGACACCACCGAGTGACCAATGGAAAATTCACCAAATCCTCATCAGAGACAAGAGAAAACTCCCATGGTGCCTGACAGCCTGAAGCAACTGCCAATTCCAGA
The DNA here is from genome assembly GCF_028551555.1 of Melozone crissalis. Taxonomy (NCBI): domain Eukaryota; kingdom Metazoa; phylum Chordata; class Aves; order Passeriformes; family Passerellidae; genus Melozone; species Melozone crissalis. Next base: position 5,820,933 of record NW_026535781.1, read on the forward strand.
TCATTCCATCCATGTATGAAAAGAGGCTTTTGCATTAAAGCAGAAAAGAGTTATCGAAAAGGAGGACATGAACAAACAACAAAGTTATTTGGACTCATGCTTCTTGTGTCTGTTAGAAAGGCCAAGAAAATGCACTCCTTGCTCTTCTGACACAGCTCTCTCTGTTCATGATGTGGGACAGCGAGTGCTGATGATGTGCAGGAGCTGATGCGAGGGACACGGAGAGGATGCAGCAGGCACGGTGCCAAGCTGATAGAGGGATGATCTCTGGCAGTGGAGCTGAAGGAGAAGAGTTTGCAGGCAGCACAGAAAATGGCTCTTTGTTTCCCCTCTTCTTTCAGTGCTGCTGAAGCCATTCATTACAATGAACAGTAGTTTCTGAGAAAGAAAAGAATTAAAAGACCTGAGGAATAAAAGAATTAAAAGACACTCTATCAAGGGAAACACAGAAGTTAATAAATAACCTAAAATACATTGTTTGGGAAAACCGTGATTAGATAAGTTAATAAATAATCTAAAATACACTCACAAAAGAAACTTTGGAGTTAGAATATTTGAAGAAGCGAAAGTAGAAGCCAAAAAGTTAAGGTGACCTCCCAAGCCGTCAGAATCAAGCCAAGTGCAACAGTGATTTCTGCCAAGTCATGGAAAAACACGCCAAGGATGACAGGAAGATGCCCAAATTAGGAAAAGCTTAAAATTTAACTAAGGAAGACCAAGAGTTCTTGGAAAACCCCGCCTATACTCCTGCCTGCTTATTAATATGCATATAATAAATGATGTAATCCTTGTTCAAAATTGTATAAAAACCTGCTTTTGCTGTACCTGATTTAGAAATCCACTTGGTGATTTCTCCAACGCGTTGTCAATAAATACCTCCTGCCTATAGACCTCAAATCTAGTCTCTGGGCAGCTTATTATCGCCTTTTGGGGCAAAATTCGGCATCATTTTTGGCGACCGCGGCAGGACGGAAAGGGTCCTCCCGAGCCTTGGCTCGGGGGACCAGGATCTCTTCGGGGCCCTTGACGGAATTCTGTCAGAGGGGATCCCCATCCCCCAGCCAACGCGCAACGGTGGACAAGAACTTTCTGCATCTCCTGCTCCAAATTAAGAGGTATTTATCTTTGCTTAAGGGTTTTATGGTAAAGCGCTTTATTGGGAAACGAGGGTCAGACGTGACCGCTCGAAGGGAAGCCGGGGGACGCCCTGGTAAAGAATCCCAGTTGTGTTAGAGGTACGGTAATAGTAACGCAGGTTAGAGTCCTGCTGTGAGGAATATTTGTTTTTCGTAACGCAGGTTAGAGTCCTGCTGAAAGGAATATTTGTTTTCGTTTATCTTGGTATCTTTGGAAAGAATATTTGTTTTTGTTTATCTTGGTATCTTTGGTTTGTTCTTATTATGTGGGAAACCATTTTAACATTGTGTTTAATGTTATAATACTGTGAATTAAGGGTCAAGAACTGAAATTGTTCTCTGAGACCGGAAGAGAGGTCGGTCAGTTCGTGGTATTTTTGTGTCTGCTCTATGTGTCTGTTGCAAAATCTTACAGGAGGCGTCTTGTCACTCTTCATGTAATAGACGCACGTCTCAATCCCGGGAAGAAATTTGTCACCCCCTGCAATTGTTACGGTGCTTTGCGATTGCATGAATCTGGCAAACCGGTATCTCACGGTCTGTAGGCGACCTCTCGTGACCCTACCTGGTAAACAATCCGTTCTGATATAGACCATAAGGTAGGAACTATTTCATAAAGGTGTGTGGGTGAGAGTGAATGAGACGCAGCATCGCTGCGAAGCGAGAGGGAGTCCCACTCCGCATTTCCTGTTCTTCGCGAGAAGCCAGGTCGGAAACGGACAAAGCGATTGGAAATTGTGTGTGTGAAGTGTTAAAATCAATTGGCATACAGTATTTGCGAAAAAGAGACTGTTCCGGTTAAACAGAAAACGCAGACACAGGAAATAGCAATGGGAGGTCAACAGAGTAAGGACGTAAATATGAAAACCCCCTTAGGATGTATCCTAAAGCACTGGAAGGACTTGGGAGGGATTCCGGGGGGAAACATAAGTAAAAAGACGCTCCTTAAATATTGCACACAGTGGTGGCCATTGTATAAGTTAGATGACGATGAGAAATGGCCACCGGAGGGAACAACTAATTATAACACTATTTTACAACTGATGCTTTTCCTCCGTCGACTTAATAAATGGGATGAAGTGATGTATGCTGACATGTTCTTTACCCTAAGAAATAAACCAGAGTGGCAAAAAGAATGTGGGGTAAATGTAGCACCTCAGGACCCCCTAGTACTAGCTCTAGAAAAAGATAAGAAAGGTTCAAAGCCTAAAGAACGTTGCTGTGATGCATGTAGCATTGGGGAACAATGCCTTAAGCTAACGAGAAGGGATAGTGGAAAGGAGAGCGAAATAAGCCTGTGGGAATATCATCCATTCGCCCCAGGACGGGAAGGGCCTCTACCCAGGCCAAAAGAGGAACAAGGGGACCCTAGCCCATTAAAGGAGCTGGAACGATGGTGGAAATCTAAGTTTGGGCGCAGCCCTCAGAAGCTAGACAACAGTTGGCAAGAAGGTAGCCCATCAAAATCGGGGGTTGAAAAGAGGGAAAGCAGCCCGCAGGGACCAGATAGTCCACAGGGGTCGGGGAACTACAGGGATGCTGACAGCCCACCTAGACTAGAAGTTGAGAGGGAAGAAGCCAGTCCACATGGAGCTGAGAGCCGAGGGGAGACACGCAGCCTGCCCGAACTAAGTCCATGTAGGGCTAGTAGCACACCTAAGAATGGAAGTTTAAGGAAATCAGGTACCTGTAGAATGGAAACTAGCACACCGAGGACTAGAGACAAAAGTAGCTCACTGGGAGGCGATGTCTCTGAGTTTAAATATAGTGAGAAGAATGACAATGAGGCATGCGAAAGAGAGACAGAGAACAACTCACAGAAGCTGAATATAGTAATCCAGATAGAGGATAAGAGAGACGGAAGGGGAACGGAAGATGAGGAGGACAGTAACCCAGAACAGGACAGGCGTCGGCAGATGCGGGAAGAAAGGCGACAGATGCAGAGCGAGAGGCGGTTGGACTGTGTAAACCATGCTAGGGGAGTAGTAGGAAAAGAGTTGACAGAAATTGAAAGTGAAGATGAAGAACAGGGAAAGGGAAAGAGAAAAAAGAAGAGAAAGAATAGGGAAGACACTGAGGCACAGGAAGAAGATCCCGGGGAGGGGATCAGTCACTCGTATTATACCAGATCTGTGGCACGGAGGGAAGCGAAGCAAAGAGAGGAAGGTAACCATACGATAGCTCCTCTCCGACAAATTATGCCAATGGTAGGGGAAAGGACTAGGGTAAAGGTGCCGTTCTCCACGAGTGACTTGAACAATTGGAGGGATGAGGCAAGGAACTTCAGGAGGAATCCAGAGGGAGTAGCGAAGAGGTTTGAATTAATGGTGAAGAATTTAGATATTGATTGGGAAGACATAGAAGTGATGCTTTCAGAATTGACAGATACCGAAAGGGAACTCGTATTGGAAACAGGAAAACGACATGCTCAAGTATTATCAGGGAGACTAGAAGATAATTTCCCCAGCAGTAAACCAGAATGGGACCCGGGCAACGAAGAGCACTATCGGCGGCTGGTGCAGTATAGAAAACTGATAGCGATGGGCTTGCGTAATGCGATCCCTAAAGCTATCAATTGGTCGATGCTATATGACATCAGGCAGGGAAAGGATGAGACCCCATCAGAGTTTTTGGATAGACTTAGGGCAGCCATGAGACAGTATACACCCCTGGACCCAGCAACGGAAGAAGGGAAACAACACCTGTTAGGATTAATGATGGGGCAGAGTAATCCAGACATCAGGAAGAAATTACAAAAGCTTGAGCATCCAGCAAATAAAAACCTGGAGGCATTGCTGAATGAGGCATGGAAGGTGTATAATAATAGGGAAATAGAGGAAAAGAAAAAGGAAGATAAGAGGCTAGCTCGAATAGTGGCTGTAGCAGTAGGAGCTCAAAATACAAACCATTTGGGGCCTAACACCAGGGGTAGGGGTAGAGGCTACCCAGTGAGAGGGGGAGGGAGGTTCCAACCCCACCCAGTTAGAATAGGGCCAAACCAGTGTGCCTATTGCTTCCAAACGGGACACTGGAAACATGAGTGCCCTCAATTAAGAGAAAGATCAATGGACACTACTACTGTCGCACATCAGGGCAGTGAATGAGGGGGACCGGTGGGCCGTACCCTAGCAGACCCACTGGTTAAAATGGAGCTAGGGGAAGGTAAAAAGGAATTGGATTTTTTGATTGATACAGGAGCAACATTTTCGGTTTTAAATCAGGAATTGGTACCTAAGAGTGATGAATTTGTACAAGTTGTGGGAGCAACAGGCCAACCAGAAAAAGCTTACTTTTTGAAACCCATTAAATACAAAATTGGGAAACAAATGGGAATTCACCAGTTTTTGTATTTGCCAAATTCACCAAAGCCTCTACTAGGAAGAGACTTACTGGAGAACTTGGGAGCCATAATAAAATTCAACAAAGACAAATTGGAATTTCAAGTAAGTGAAGAGCAACTGATTACAGCCTTAAGCCTAACAATCAGTTGTATAGAACCGAAGCCTGAAGGCCACAATATTGAGCGTATCCTGAGTAAAACATATCCATTAGTATGGGCTACCGATATACCTGGGAGATCGAAACAAGCAACACCTATCATTATTGAACTTATACCTGGAGCGAGGCCGGTAGTTAGGAAACAATACCCACTGAGGTTAGAAGATAGAAAGGGAATTGAGCCCATAATCAAAAGGTTTTTAGAATTAGGTTTATTGATAGAATGTGAATCAGATTTTAACACCCCAATTCTGCCAGTAAAGAAACCTAATGGAGCTTATAGATTAGTCCAGGACCTGAGGGCAGTAAATGAGATAACCAAGACGCTACATCCGGTAGTTGCTAACCCTTACACACTCTTAACTAAATTAAAAGATAATTTGACATGGTTCACAGTGTTAGATTTAAAAGACGCATTCTTCTGCCTTCCTTTAGCTCCGGAGAGCCAAAAGATCTTTGCGTTTGAATGGGAATCTGTAGATAGGGGAAGAAAAGCCCAACTCACCTGGACGGTGTTGCCTCAAGGATACAAAAACAGCCCTACAATTTTTGGGAATCAGTTAGCCAAAGAATTAGAACAGTGGGAAAGGCCGCTGGGAGATGGTACTCTTTTGCAATACGTAGACGACCTCCTAATAGCAACAGAAACAGAAGAAGAATGCATTGAATGGACTATTTCCCTGTTAAACTTTCTGGGTTTAAGTGGATATCGAGTTTCTCAACAGAAAGCACAGCTGGTGCGAGAAGAAGTGGTGTATCTGGGATATGAAGTTTCCAGAGGACAGCGATCCCTGGGAGCAGCCAGGAAAGAAGCCATCTGCCAAATGCCTAGACCAGAGACGGTGAGAGATTTGCGCGCTTTCCTGGGGATGACCGGTTGGTGTCGGCTATGGATCTATCAATACGGAATACTCGCCAAACCACTCTATGATTTACTGAAGGAAAGTAAGGGTATTCTAGTTTGGACCCCCGAGGCAAAGGGAGCCTATAAGAGACTGAAACAGGAACTCATGAGAGCACCAGCCTTGGGTCTCCCAGACGTGACAAAACCATTCTGGCTGTTTTCTCATGAGCGACAAGGAATGGCCCTAGGAGTCCTAGCACAACAGTTAGGACCACATAAAAGGGCTGTGGCCTACTTCTCCAAACAGTTGGATGAAGTGAGTAAAGGATGGCCTGGCTGCCTGAGAGCAGTGGCCGCAGTGATAATCAACATTGAAGAGGCCAGAAAGCTCAGGCTGGGCCAGAAAATGACTGTGTTAGTGGCTCACACTGTGTCTGCTGTGTTAGAGCAGAAAGGGAATCACTGGCTGTCACCTTCCAGATTCCTAAAGTATCAAGCTATCTTGGCTGAGTCAGATGATGTTACTATTCAGGTAACTAACGTTGTGAACCCAGCTTCATTCCTAGAAGGAAAGACCTCAGCAGAACCCATCGAGCACGATTGCCTGGAAACAATCGAAGCCGTTTACTCCAGTCGCCCGGATCTCAAAGAAGAGCCATTCGAAGATGCAGATGATTGGTTCTCGGATGGTAGCAGCTTCGTAAAACAAGGAATAAGAATGGCTGGTTATGCAGTAACTACCACAGAAAAGGTAATCGAGTCAAACCCTTTGCCTGCAGGGACTTCAGCCCAGAAGGCAGAATTGATAGCTCTGACTCGAGCCCTGGAATTGGCAGAGAACATGCGAATAAATATTTGGACAGACTCTAAGTATGCCTTCTCCGTTGTTCACGCTCATGGAGCCATCTGGAAAGAAAGAGGACTGTTGACTACTCAAGGGAAAACAGTCAAACATGCAGAGGAGATTCTACGATTGCTAGAAGCAGTCCAACTCCCAGCACAAGTTGCCATAATGCATTGTAAAGGACATCTAAAAGGTAACACTATTCCAGAAGTTGAGAATAGAAAGGCAGATGCAGAAGCTAAATTAGCTGCTGCAAGGACCGGAAAGGTAGATATAACAGCTCTGATACCAGGGGAGCTGGATGTAAACATCCAACCAAACTATCAGGAATCAGATCATAGATGGATTCAAAGAAATAAAGGTAAACTGTTAGACAGTGGATGGGGACGATTAGAGACAGGACAGTTGGTAATACCAGGGAACCTGATGTGGCAGGTTGTAAAGACGGAGCATGAAAAGGCCCATTGGGGTCTAGATCCGCTTTACCAATATTTGCAAGCCAGGATAGCAGGATCGAAATTATTTACCACTATAAAGCACGTCACATCCCAGTGCGAGCGGTGTCTGAAAAACAACCCGAATACGGGAACCAAGGTACACCAAGGAGCCATAAATCAAGGTAAATTCCCAGGTGAAGTATGGCAAATTGATTTTTCTGAACTCCCAAGAAAAGGGGGGTTTCGGTATTTGTTGGTATTAACTGATACATTTTCTGGGTGGCCTGAAGCATTCCCTTGCAGGACAAATAAGGAAAGAGAAGTGACTAAAGTGCTGTTGAATGAAATTATTCCACGGTTTGGGGTACCGAAAAGCATTTCTTCGGATAGGGGTACACATTTCTGCGCAAAAGTGGTAAGAGCAATAAGCAAAGCATTACAAATCAAATGGCAATTACACACGCCTTACCGCCCACAGGCCAGTGGGCAAGTGGAAAAGATGAATCATCTCATCAAACAGCAAATTGCCAAAATATGCCAGGAGACTAATTTGCAGTGGTATCAAGCTTTGCCTATTGCTCTGCTTAGGCTGAGAGTCAAACCAAGATCAAAAGAAAAGTTAAGCCCATTTGAAATTTTGTATGGTAGACCTTATGCTATGCAAGTGGTAAATGGAGACGCTATAGACCAAATCGGTAATCAGTACATTTATGATTATGTAATTATGGTGGGGAAACAGTTCGATAAGAATGCTACTGTAGTGATAGAGCACCAGCCTAAACAACCTGACTGCAAATTGCATCCGTTTAATCCCGGTGATTGGGTGTATGTTAAGAATCTTTTAGGAAAACCCCTACAAGAAAAGTGGGAGGGACCTTTCCAAGTGCTGCTGACTACCTTCACCGCGGTTCAGATCAAGGAGCGACCTACGTGGATCCATTACTCACGGGTCAAGAAAGCTCTGGGGAATAAACAAGAGGAGCAGACACCATGATCCTGACTTCACCTCAGACCCTCCTGATCATTGGACTGATAAGTATTCTTCCCCGAGACTCCGCCTCAATAGACCCATGGTCTAATGCACACCAGTGTATCCACCCGGAATTGGAAACGGAATCGAAGGGACCCTATTTTGAGGTATATGCCTTACGTAACCAACAGCCATACGCGAGTGAAGTATGGAATCAGCCTTCCATGGTAGCATACAAGGGAGACCAAATCCAAATTGGGTGTCGAGAACTTGACCCAGTAGAAGGAAAAACAAGGCGGCTAGTACTAACAATTCAACCCTTGATAACAGCCTCTGAAAATAACCTAATTACCTATAGTCCAGTGAAAATGGGCAAGCCCACTGTCTGGATCCAACAGAAGGGCCCAATTTCATGTCAGTGGAGTGATCTCAGGGAAGATCCACTCGGAACACAAACACAACCCCAAAACTCGGTAATCTATACAGAAGATTCGCTTGGGGAACTACATCCTCGAAACATAACCCTCGACCCCCATCCTCTTCTCTCCCCTGCAGGAAAGATTGTAGTTTCTAGTGGTCCTGAGGAAGGGAGAGCGCAGTATGAGATGGCCTTTAGATTAGACCAGTCGGTGACGTTCACATGCGAAAGGGAGTTGAAAATGCCAGAGCGGGGTTTTGGCTTCCCTAGGCGTGCTGTCCAATATAAGGTGGCATTACCGGGAGACATGATCCCATTGTATCCAGACCTAGACCTGCCCCAAGAAATCACTCCACCGGTGGAATGTAAAGCAGTACACAACCTAACCTTTATAGGGCCTCAGGTGATTAGAAGATCTAATGAACAAAAATTATTGTTAGACCCCACTTATTCTCTGAAAAAGGTGCAGATGAACGTTCACACCGATATTACGTATTTACAGAAGGATTGCCAACCATTTATACAGCAAAGCCTAAAGGGATGGAATGCATGGCTAGCAGCAAGGTCTCATCACAGAAGAGCACAACGAGATCTAAGTGGGTGGATTGGTACAGGATTTGGTATATTAAATACGATAGACCAAGAGGTTTTAGTGAACAAATTAAGTACCGTCACGTCAAACTTAGGAAAGCTTAAAATGCCCCTCAGTTCATCCATACTTACATTAGCAGAAACACAATCGTTAGTAGTAAAATTGCTAACCATGGTAGCAAACCACACTGCAGAGGACTTTGTGAAATTCGCTGACTATACAGGAGAACTTAGCAAGGAAATAGCACTAGCTATCCAATGCCCTCAGACGCAACAATGGGTACAATCAGTAGCGGCAGGAATAATGAGAGAAGGAACGGCAGGTATATTACCTCAAGAAATCAGAGAAACAATATTAAAAGACAATCATACTACACAATTTGAAAAAGACCACCAAGCCTGGTGGCAATTAGTAAATTTCACTTATGACTCTCAACAAGAACACATTGAAGCCTATGTCCTCACCATTAGCGCGGCAGAGGAAAGAGCTATCTTTCCTATCCTCACTCTAGGGACAATACATCAAGATATCATTGTTAAGCCAATAGACCATAATGTCTGGGCCAGTTATGATAATTCCAAAAATAGATGGCAATCGGTTAGTATAGATGCATGCATTCCTAGAGGACAATTAGGCTATATCTGCGAAAACGCTGTAGTAGAAGCAGAAGATTTATGCTTAGATGCCGAGAATAGTATATGTACTTTTGAAATGCTTCCGCATAATAGAACACAATCACAAGTATACTATATAGGGAATGGGTGCGCTTGCGTGAGGACAGCTTGTGACAACATCACTATAGATAATTGCCAAGAAGAAACTAATAACACTAACTTCTGTGTATGCAACTTCACCAAGATAGTAGGTTGTGACTTTCATTATACTGTCCCAATAACGACTCAACAGCTAATTAACGCAGATTTCAACCTATATCAAGAGATACCGAAATTACAAATAGAGATAGACGTCAAAGTTCTTAAAGCAATGCTTGCACATCCTAAAATAGAGAAATTGGTGCGGAAGGTGAATCAAACAACTAAACGAATGGTATGGCAGGTAGAACATAATTCAGAAAAAATAAAGAATGTCCTGACCGAAGTAGAACAAGTAGGCCAGCATCATTGGTGGGATATCTTCACAGGATACTCCCCAACAGCTACACAGGTCTTTAACTACCTGGTGCACCCAATGCTAATAGTAGTTGTAGTTCTGTTACTATTAACTCTCACAAATATTTGTATGTGGTGGAGACTAAGAATCATAATGAAAAGGACCCAAATGATTTGGGCTATGGTACGAGCGTACCAGTGCCCTATAGGATTAGAATTTGACGAAAGAATTCGTAAGTTATAAGAAAAGGGGGGAATGAAGCCATTCATTACAATGAACAGTAGTTTCTGAGAAAGAAAAGAATTAAAAGACCTGAGGAATAAAAGAATTAAAAGACACTCTATCAAGGGAAACACAGAAGTTAATAAATAACCTAAAATACATTGTTTGGGAAAACCGTGATTAGATAAGTTAATAAATAATCTAAAATACACTCACAAAAGAAACTTTGGAGTTAGAATATTTGAAGAAGCGAAAGTAGAAGCCAAAAAGTTAAGGTGACCTCCCAAGCCGTCAGAATCAAGCCAAGTGCAACAGTGATTTCTGCCAAGTCATGGAAAAACACGCCAAGGATGACAGGAAGATGCCCAAATTATGAAAAGCTTAAAATTTAACTAAGGAAGACCAAGAGTTCTTGGAAAACCCCGCCTATACTCCTGCCTGCTTATTAATATGCATATAATAAATGATGTAATCCTTGTTCAAAATTGTATAAAAACCTGCTTTTGCTGTACCTGATTTAGAAATCCACTTGGTGATTTCTCCAACGCGTTGTCAATAAATACCTCCTGCCTATAGACCTCAAATCTAGTCTCTGGGCAGCTTATTATCGCCTTTTGGGGCAAAATTCGGCATCACTGCTAAGAATGTAGCCTGGAGCAAGCTGGGAACACCAGAGCCTGGAGCCCTTTCCAGGCAGGGCTGCATCAGACACAAACCAGCAGGGGACTGAGGAGCCCCTGGGGTGGCAGTGAGCAACCTCGGGCTCTGCTCACTGCTGGTGGCATTTTCTATTGAACCATCTCCAAGGACTTCTGTTGTGCTCTGTATTTCTAAGGGTTTTCCCCCTTGGTTTTTTTTTTTTGTTGCCTCCCGCACCTTTTTTTCTCCACATTTTCCTATCCTGTCAGCAGCAGCCCTTGTCCAGAACTGGCTCTAAAATATCAGCAAAGTAGCTCGAACGACATTGGGTGGAATCCTGCGGCTCAGGAATTTGTATGCCAGAGCCCTGCCTCTGCCTCATGCTTTGTCAGGACCTCCTTCTCTGTGCAAAAACTAGGGATTAGTGGAGTTTTTTTGCCAAAGAGCTCCTGAGAAGCAAATGTTGTGCTAGGTTTCTCAGGAGTGTATCCGTTAAGTTCATTGCTGGCAAACAGAAAGTAAGGCCAGGGTAGCAGAGCAGCCAGGAGCTGGTCACTCCCTGCAAAGGGCTGGTGCAGGATGTGGGAACACCAGGTTCCAGGATGGGCGAGCAGTGTCAATGTGCTCAAGGTGCTGCCAATGAGGTTTGGGTTCACTTAGAGAGTAGTCAGGAGCAGTGAGCACTGCAAGATCCAGCTGCAGTCCCCATCCATGTCCCTTTCAGTGCTGGCTTTAGGGTGTCTGCAGCCTAGATCCAGAGCGCCCTGGGGGGCTCCTGAGGCTGCCTTTGCACTCAGGGTGAGGATGCCCAGGAGCCCCTGAGGCCGGCAGTGGGGATCAGGGCTGGGGCTCGTGGCCTGGCAGGTGTGGCTCTGGGGGCTGTGACATGCCAGGGCATGGGTCACTGTCACTGCCCTCCGCAGCCCTGGCTAGCTCTGTGATGCTCCAGAGACAATGGCAAGAGGGGGGATCTGGCTAGGATACGGTTTTGCCTGAGCCAGAACCTCTAGGCCAAATGCCAGCAGTAGAGACCCCTGGAGGACCGAGTGAAGGAAGCAGAGGAGGCACTTCTGTGGTGTAAAGTGCAGCAAATTCATCAGGAGAGGCGGGGGGAAGGTCGTGCAGGCAAGAATTCCCAAAGGGAACAGATGTTGAAAAAACCCCCAACATCCCTGTGACCGGATTTTAAAATCTTTCAAAACAGGGGGTGGACACCATATAGTAACCAATAAGTGACTCTTGGGGTGCGGTTTTGAGGGCTACAACAAATCAGAACAAGGGGAGGAGAGAGCGTTGGCATAGGGATTGGATCTTAGGGCGAGGGACAGGGAATTTTCTGGAACAAAGGGTAGGGTTTTGGCTGATGGATGGGGCAAAGGGGCTGGGTTGTCTTGACAGACAGGGAAAAATCTGGTGAGGAGGGAGGGGATTCCTCGAGGGACACTTGGGTAGGAGGGCATAACATAGGGGAGAAGCTAACTGTAATAACTCGGGGAGCACTTGAACATACCACTATATAACAGAACATTTGACTCAATAAACTAACACAGTGCAACACAGAAATTCAGGCTTTCGGCAGCTGAGAGGTGGCACTGTTAGAACCTGCAGCAGCTGGTGAAAGCCATCTCTGTCCTTCAGGTTCTTGCTGTGTGGGAAGGTGCTGCGAGTTGTGGTGGCTGCACTCCCCCTTTGCTGGGAGGATGATCTGTACCAGGGCAGAGCAGAAAGCTGCCATGGTGAGCAGAACATGCTAAGAGCATTACAGTTCAGAGAATGGCACTGCCCCTGAAGGGCAAAAAGCTTTAAAGCATAGAATTCTGTGCAGAACCATTGCACAAATTTTCTCTTCTAGAACATGCCCATTTTTGTATGCTGTAGATGAATGCTCTGGGTTTTATAGAGTACATGGGGTCTTTTCTTAAGGTTTTTGGGAGAACTCTCAAGTTTATTTCTGTTTGTATTTTATATCTAGCATGTATACAGTTTTTTTATTATTAGTTTTCTTTAATAAATACTTAGGGAAAAATACCTAAGCATTTTTTAATCCTTTGGGATATTGTGATTAATATTCTTAGAAAGAAAACCTTGTTGAACAAGTGTGAAAACACAGAGAGAGGGAAAATAGCATAAAAGTCTTTTAGAACAGGGTGTGTAATAAAGACTGCAGACCTGAGTAATTCCTCCAAGTGCAGAATTAGCAAGTTATATTACTGTGATAAATAGGTATGATTTGTGCTGATAAAGATTGAAACAGTAATCAATAATCATACAGTAATTAATATTTGAGAATAATAAAATAGTTAAAAGTTGTGATGCCAAGGAGGAGAGGGAGAGGAGGGGCTCCACCTCCCCCAAAATGAGCCTTGCTTGGTCTTATCCTAGGCAAGCTATTACAGCTCCAGAGCTCAGTCTCCAAGGGGACTGGGTGCCAGAAGCCAGCTCGCTCTCAGACCAAGGCCGCGGGACAGCCCTAGCAAGCAGGGAATATTCAGCTCTTAGTGATTAGGCAGCTCTTGTGATTTCAGCATTGCTTGCTAGGTAGCTTTTCCCTTGGCCTAAGGCTCCAGCAGACGGTAGAGAGAGAAGAAGACGCCGGCTGTTCCACGTGTATGGCTTTATTGGAGGGGTTCGTGAAGGGTCTCAGCTCTTCTTCTTCCGAGTTAGTAGGGGTACAGTATGCTACTTTTATACCCTTGGCCCGGATCCAATCCTGACCAATGGCAAAGGTGTTAGAGTGACCATAAGTGACCAATAGTAGGGTTAACGACATATTGCCTTACATGGCTATAGGGATAAGGTACAAGGCGGATGTCCCTGGAGACAGGAAACTTCTTTGCCACTGTGTCAGCTTTCTATTCTCCAAGGGGCCCTGGCTAAAGCTGAGGGGTTTACTACACCCCCCCTTCCCAGCAGATGTTCTCAAGGACCACAGGAAAGAAGCTGAAGATACAGTTGCTAAAAATTACCAAGAACCTGGTTGGGTACCAGAAAATGCTAATTATAAGGGATTTATTGCCTTGATATGTAGATGCAGTGATACGTTAGTCTTGGCTTACATTGTACTGGCTTGATGCGCATGTGTAACCCAAAGGTGAATTAAAAGACAAAGAGGAAGAGGAGAGGTCTTCATCCAAAACGACCCCCAAAGACTTGTGTGAACACCAAACCGAGTGGTAGCGCATGCGTGATAAGGGTGGTAATGAGGGCGGAGATAGAGATATGATGAACCGAAAATGAGAAGAGATGGTATTGACACATGACATATAAGGGGTGATTTTCACTTGGCAAGCTTGTACGTGAGGTGGCAAGAGTCCCAGAACTCTGCCCTCCGTACCCCGCGGTTATCGTTTGCTTATGCGCTATTATTGGAACCAAATTATCTCTTATTTTAATCAAATTATATTGTATCCAATTTTAATTTTTTTTTATTTTAACTATTCAATTAAAATTGCTACTACTTTTAATATTATTGGGTTTTTTTATGATGAGATAATTGGACAAACATAACACTTTCCATTTTCATTTCACCTGTGGAAAGCTGTTTCACTTCCCCAGGAATCTTCTCCACACTCCTGTCTGCCCTTTTCAAGAACCTTTCCTGGAGAACAAGGTGCAGCTTCTGTCACAAGATGTGCCCCCAACTGCAGCTTCTCTTGGCTTTCCACACCGTGAGCAGCACGACTTCTGCAGCAAAGCAAGACAAATGTTTGGATTCCTTGACAACTTGTCCTTTCTTTTCCTTGTGGGCTGGACAGTTGTGCCATTGCTGAGTTTTTCATTGTGCCTGTTCTAACCCAAGAAAACAGGAGGTTTTGTTGGGGACTTGCTGGGGAATGCAAGCCTGATCGAATGCAGAAAGAATCTCCAGGACACTCTGGGAGCTCCCCGGGCTGGGCTCAGGTTCCCGCTGGGACTCTGCAGAGGGCAGGGCTCCAACTGGGATCAGCAGCAGTGCAAAATACCTCTGGGCATCTCCATTTTCTGCTGCTCCGAGGAAGCAATGAAGCCAGCCAACTTCAGTATTTTCGTTCTCCTGGTGGATTTTTTCATTTGATTTGCCACTCCAGAGACAATTTCTGTGATGATCTCTGTAGGTTGATTCTATTTCAACAGCACCAGCAGCAGGGCTGTGTTTGAGTGCTGTCAAAGTGATCTGTGATGCTTTCATTCCCCTCGACTTGGTGCTCAAGGACTTGTGAGCATTTCAGTCTCTGCTAATCATGATGCCTGTGACAAAAACACTGAGTTCACCATCACAAAAGCACAGTGGGCAGCAGTGATTGAAAGAGGCAAGTGCAGTTGTACTGATAAAATTCAGGTGGCAAGCACAAGAGGGCCAAGAGCAACCATGATCTCCAATTGCCAAGGCAAAGGCACCAGCAGCCTCCTGCTGTCAGCTCAGGGTGAGTAAAAGAGCCTTGAAAACAGCACTGGAGCCCGATCCTTTCTTCCTCTGAGGGCTGGCTCAGGGCAGCACAGGCGGGCCCTGAGCAGTCAGGGCTGTGTGTGGGTGCTGGCTGCTCTGCTCCAGAATTGAGCTGTTAAAAGCCCTTGGGAGCCGAGGCAGGAGCAGGCGGAAAGGGGCCGGCGCTGCTGCTGCTCCTGGCCTGGAGCCCCGGCTGGGCCGGGCCGGCGCCCCCTGCGCTGCGGCTGCTGCTGCTGCCAGAGCCGGGCGGGACTCGGGGACAGGGAACGGACACGGGGGGACAGCAAAGGCCTGGCGGCTGCAGGGATGGTGGCGCTGGGGCCAGCGCCAGCACAGAGCTTCAGCCCGCAGTTAACCCCGAGGGAAATGCTGGGGAAACGCTCCATTTCAGCTTTCTTTTCTTGTTGCTGTAATGAAGGGACTGAAATGAAAGGGGAACAAGCAGGGCCTGACCCCTCCTCTGGGAGGAGCCCCAGGACTGGGCCTGTAAGGGGCCGTGGGGGGCTGTGAGGGGCCGTGAGGGTGTTATGAATCAGAAGCTTGACTAGTCCAATATTCAAGCAGCAATCAATTTATTATTTAATGTGATAAAGTATGAGCAATACAGCGCCAGGTACAGTGGGGGAAGTTTTCCCTCCAACTGCATACCGATAATTGATGGTTACAGGTATTTACAGGGGTACCCATCAGTTTTTTTCAGCAGTTTCTATTTCCAATCTTTTACTCATCAGCAATTTTTATTCCAAATTATTACATCACAATTCTATAAACTATTGTGATTTTAATTTCTCAGGATCTATCTCAAAGGAGAATTCCCAGATGGTGACGGTCCAGTTTCCAAAAGAAGAAAGATTAATTCCATCTGGTGGAGTCCAGCTCCCCAGATATGGGTCCACCTTTTAATTGCAGAGACTCCAAATCTCATAACAGTGATGTCCAGCTTCCCTTTGGTCGAAACCATAAACCCTTGAAGTGATGTTCATCTTCCTTTTTCAAGCTGTTTTTCTCTGCTTCAATAATGTCTGAGATAAGCATATTTCCTTTATATATATTCCAAAGCTACAGTTTCAAGGATACAAGTAATATTCTAAAATTATACTTCAAAAGGTTATTATTGCAGAACTCTTTATGGATTAAATGCAAGCAAAAAGCAACATCTATAACACTTTAATTCAAATGCTCCTAAATCAACTAGGGTTAATTTGCAAACAAAAGATAGGTTCAAAAGTCTTTTTCCATGCTTTTTTTTCCTCAGTTATTACTAGAATTCACAACTATCCCATTGTCGGTATCCACACATTTCTCATTCACAAGTACACACGTTGCCTGTTTGTACCTGACACGAAACACAGCTTTGCATCTCACAAGGGGTTGTGAGGGGCCGTGAGGGGCTGTGAGGGGCCATGTGGGGCTTTGAGGGACCATGAGCAGCTGTGAGGGGCCCTTGCCCCTCTATGGAGAACTGTCATTCCTGTCCAGGAGCCCATGGCTGAAATGGAATTCCACCCCAAAACTCCCCATATATCCAAGGTTTGCTTTCAGACAAAAGCTGCAAGGACAGACAGGTCTGGCTTGCCTTGGCCTCTGGGGACTGCTTCTCATGTGCCTTCAAAACCCTGGAGTTCTGTGATTTCCTTCCTATAGGAAAGAACTGTCCCCATTGTCCAGGTGCTCCTGGCCTCAAGCACTTGACCACTATACAGGGATGCAGTTTGACAAGAAAGTCTCACAGATATGTATGCTTGGCTGAAAGATTTTTGAATGTAATGTCTGAAGACGAATATAAATGAAAGCAAGTTTTGATATAAAAGAAAAGAATTGATGAGCCAGTCTTTTTGGATAGCTAAGAAGGCAAAGTGTATGTTAGTTAGAAGGGGTTTTTATGACTTAGAGCAAAGGATAAGCCCACCTCAAACAAGAAGATTTTACCAAGCAGAAAGATAGCACAGGCAAACAAGTCAGCAAATTTTGCAAGTAGAAAAAAGGTCTCAGAATTTTCCACTGCAAGAAAACTGGAAAACAACTTTTAGCTTAAACTTTAATGTACTAACTTTTAGTGATTGGAGAATAGTAACGTGAATATGGTAATGATAGTAGTTATGATTGGCTATAGGTAAAAGTTAAGGTATAGATTGGTTCTATTGTGTGAAGATGCTCAGCAAAGAAAAGTATATCATGCATTTGTAACCTAAACTAAGGGTCTCCAGGCCTGCAGCTGGAGCTGACAGCTGTAGCACAGCTCTGTCACCCATGACTCTGGACTGCTGTATTACCTTGGATACAATAAACTGCACTTTGAAGAGCCGCCTGGCGTCCCACATCCCTCATTTCAGCTCTTACAAACTGGTGTTGCCCGGAACTGCCAGTGCCCAGATCCAGAAATTTCCTGGTGCTGGTGCAGCCCAAGTGCAGCAATTTGCAGGCAAAAACCCCCAAAATCTGGCAATTTTCCACTGCTGGCTCTGTTGCTGCCCAGACCTGGAGTTTCCCAGCACTGCCATTGCCCAGATGCAAAAATTTCCCAGTGCTGGCAAAGCCCAAGTGCAGCAATTTGCTGGCACAGAAATCCAAAACCTGGCAAATACCTGGGGCCGGCACCACCCAGATCTGGTGTTTTCCAGCACTGCCAGTGTCCAAACATGGCATGGCAATTTCCTGGTGCTGGCACAGCCCAATTCCAGCAAATTGCTGGCAAAGAAAGCCTAAATCAAGCATATACCTGGATTTAAAAGGTATTTAAAGCAACCCAATCTCATGTTTGCTGACACCGCCAGTGCCCAGATCCGGAATTTTTCAGATGCCTGCACAGCATAATTCCAGCAATTTGCTGGCAGAGAAGGTTCGCATTTGGCAATTTCCCGGTGCCAGCACATTCCCCACCCAGATCTGGTGTGCACTGGCACTGCCAGTGCCCACATCTGGCAATTTCCCGATGCCAGCAAAACCCAAAGGCAGCAATTTTCTGGCAAAGAAAGCCCAAACTTGGCAGCGCCCAGATCTGCTGTGTTTGGGTTGGTTTAAAAGAAGGAGACCTCGGCTTAAGGCTGTGGGAAAACCCTCTTTAGGGTGAGCAGGAGCTCCCGCCCATAATCCTCTTGTTCAGTTATGCAGATTGTTACTAGAAAGTTCTGAGTTCTCTTTGCTACCATTGGTTACTTTTTGCCGCAAAATTGTAATATTCTTAATCATTCCTTCCTCTTGGATCCTTCCCTCAGATCCCACCTTAACCCCTCCCCATAAATAAATGTATAAATATCCCTGCTAGATCCTGGACCCAGGCTTTTTTCTGCTTCGCTCTCTGTACTGTGCACGCCATCCTGTTTGTTGTGTTTGCCTTCAGTAAAGTTCTGTTTCCACACAACCAGATGAAAGCAGTCTCTGTCTGTAAAGTGGCCAGAGCTGGTTCTCAGGGAAACCACTGGTCAACGGACCGGACGAGGACCAGAAGGTTTCACTGGTGTTTGCTGGCACTGCCAGTGCCCCGATCTGGAAATTTCCCTGTTCCAGCACCACCCATGTCCAGCAATTTGCTGGCACAGAAAGCTAAAACCTGTGGCAGCTTCCTGCTGCTGGGTCTGGCACCACCCACATCTTGCGTTTGCTGCACCAGTGCCCAGACTTGGAAATTTCCCGGTGCCAGCAGAGCCCAAATCTGGCAGATTTCTGTCACTGGCAATGACACCACCCAGATCTGGTGTTTGCTGGCAGCGCCAGCACCCAGATCTGAAAACTTCCTGGTGCTGGCACAGAAAGCCAAAGTTTGGATATTTCCAGGTTCTGGCACCAGCATCATCCAGATCTGGTGTTTGCTGGGACCACCAGTGCCCAGACTTGGAAATTTCCTGATGCCTTCACAGCCCAGGTCTAGCAATTTGGTTTTAGCTAGCTGGGGCAGAGAAGTTCCTCGGACTGTGACTTTCCTTTTTCTTGGAATTGTTTAAACCCTCTCTGGAGGGAAGTCTTTTCCTCACCTAGTAGGGGGAGGGGCCGCTGGAACTTGCTTTCTAGACTGACCCCTTTTGGAGGTTTCCTCCCAAAATTTGCCTGAAACCAGCACAAACAGTCACAATGAAAACTTCACCAGTGGCACAACTCCCCAGCCCAGCAGGAAAAGAACGGACATGTAAAGTTCTCCTAACATTTGTCCTGCTTTGCTGCAAAAGTCCTGCTGCACACACTGTGCACTGTGGAAAGCTAAGAGAAGCTGCAGCTGGTGGCAAATCTTGTGACAGAGGCTCAACCTTGTTCTCCATGAGAGATTCTTGAGAAGAGCAGACAGCAGATGATTCCTGGAAAACTGAAACAGCTTTCCAGAAGGGAAATGAAAATGAAAGAAACAATCCAAGATGTTTTCCTCTATTTATTTCTATGCTCCTCTTTTCCATGTTGCACTGCTTCTCCATCCCATTCATTCCAAATGCACCTCACCTCTAAAATCTGTGACTTGGCAAGTTTTAGACACTCTAAAATACCATGAGCTACACACAGTTTTCCTTTTCCACACAGGAAAGCAACACTGGAGGTGTAAGTGCAGTGCTTGGGTCAGGTAGGAATCCTACCCCAAGGGAAGGTGGCCCGACAGTGTCTGACCCTCAGCAAGGACAACGCACAGCAGCGAGGAAGGAGATCGCTGTGCCAGTGCACAGGAGTCAGGGCTCTGCATCCGGGCTCAGCGCTGCAAAGTTCCCGTGTTTGGGCAGACGGAGGGGCTGTCCCCGGGGCGCGCGGGGCTCGAACGTGGGGCTCGTGGGGGGAGCGGGGAACGGACACGGGGACGAACGGCCCCGGTGCCTCAGTTGCAGCAGCGGCAGCGGCGGCGGCAGCAGCAGCGGCGGCATCAGTAGCGGCAGCAGCAGCAAAACAGATACTTTTGAATAGTCTTTCTCTCTCTCTCTCTTTCTCTTTCTCTCCCTTTCCCGCTGTCGGGCACCCTTCTCTCGGGGTCCCTTGCCCGGCGTCCCTCTCCTCTCCCCGCCTCCCTCTCCCCTGCTGGGCCGGGCCATGCCCCCGGCCCGCCCCCGGCCCCGGGCGGGGCTGTCCCGTGCCCGGCCTCGGCCGTCCTGCCGCGGTCTCGCCTCCGCCCGGCTCTGGCCGTACTGGCGGTGGCGTTGCTGGGCGGGCATCAGTGCCTGGGGCGGGGGCGGCATCGCCGCCCTTTGCCTCCGCCTGGCCCGGCTCCGGCCCCAGACCCGAGCCCGGCCCCGGCCCCGGCCCCGGCCCCGGCCTCGGCCTCGGCCCCGGCCCCGGCCCCGGCCCCCGCTCCTCCCGCGGCCCGCGGAGGACACACGCGGCGCGGCCGCTCCCGCCGCCTCCGCTGCGGCTTCCCCGGCCCGAGCTCCGCCGCTCGGCAGCGCGGCCGCCAGCCCCGAGCCTCCCGTGGCGCGTTCCGAAGATGGAACGCCTGGGCATGGCCGGCCCGGGGCGGGTGAGGGGCGCTCGGGGGCCATTGCTGGCCCCGGGCCGAGCGCTGACAGCCGCGTCCCGCCCGCAGGGACGGCGCAGGAGGCCCTGCAGGAGCGGTACCGGCTGGGATCGCTGCTGGGGCGCGGCGGCTTCGGCAGAGTCTTCGCGGCCACGCGGCTCTCGGACGGCGCCCCGGTGAGCGGCGGGCGCAGGAGGAGGGGATGGAGGAGGAGGAGGGCGGAGGGCGGAGGATGGGGCTCGCAGTGCGGGCGGCGAGCTCACCCCGCTGCTGCCCTTGGCTTGCAGGTGGCCATCAAAAGGGTGCCACGGAACCGCGTCCGGCACTGGGGCGAGCTGGTGAGTGAGCGGGGCCAGCAGCCGGGGCTGCCGGCCGGGGATGAGCCGGCTCCCGGCACGGTGGGAGCCACCAGGACGCCCCGAGAGAGAGCGGGCGTGGGGCCAGTGCAGGGCGCAGAGCATCCCGGGCTGGCTGAGGGCTTCCCCAGGCCTGGCACTGCATCGGCCCCACTGACGGCATCGTGCTCCTCCCGCAGCCCGACGGCACCAGTGCCCCGCTGGAAATCGTGCTGCTGGCCAGGGTGTCCACTGGCTTCCCCGGTGTGGTCCAGCTGCTGGAGTGGCTCGAGCTCCCCAACTGCATCGTGATGGTGCTGGAGCGGCCAGAGCGGTGTCAGGACCTGCATCATTTCATTCGGGCACGGCGGTTCCTGCCTGAGGAGGTGGCACGGGAGCTGTTCCGCCAGGTGCTGGAGGCCGTGCGGCACTGCACCAGCTGCGGGGTCCTGCACCGCGACATCAAACCAGAGAACATCCTGGTTGACCTGGACACCGGGCAGGCCAAACTCATTGACTTTGGCTGTGGCACCTACCTGCAGGACACAGTCTACACTCACTTTGCAGGTGAGCCTGCAGAGGGCTGTGCTCCCGCTGCTGACATCTCATGGCCCAACATCTCCCAGCCCAAGCTGGCTGTGGCAGCGGGGATTCTCCCTTTTGCTGCCAGTCAGGGCACTGAATCTTCAGCTGGGTTGCTTTAGAGCAGGGCTGGGTGGGCAGCCATCTTCCAGCCCTGCTGGCAGCCTTTGCCAGCCACTCTGCCCAGGACTAGGGCTGGGCTGGGGCAGCCAGCCCAACCAAAAGCCCCGTGGGTGGGGGTAGCAGAGAGGGAGGGCGGAACCTTTGCCCCAGCCACTTTGGTATGCAGATGACAGGAAGGGCTTGGGCTGCTTCACTCGCCCTGTTTCCCTTGGCTTCAAAATATTTTTGGGGAAATGCAGGCAGGGAGGATAAGGGCATGTTTTTTTCCCCAGCATGGAGTGGGTTTTTCCTTTGCATGTCATGGTCAGGCCTAGCCAGGGCTGCCCTCTTCCAACACCAGAGGCTTCTTTTCCAACCCTAACTTTGTGCACAAGTCCCAGATGCTGGCGAGAGGGCAGTGGTCACCCTGAGTGCCCCTGATGCAGCCCCCGCACACCCAGGGATGCTGGGGCCAGGCTCTGGGAGCAGCAGCATCCCCCTGATGAACTCCATCTGTATTCCATAGGAACACTGTCCTACAGCCCCCCGGAATGGAACGACTTTGGCTGGTACCATGGCGAGGCAGCAACAGTCTGGTCCCTGGGCATCCTGCTGCACCAGATGGTCTGCGGGGAGCACCCTTTCAGAAGGGGCCAGAACCTCAGCTGGGGCCAGATCCCGCTGCCACAAAGGCTCTCTCAAGGTGGATCCTCTTCTCTGGGCGCGGGGGGAATCCCAGTGCTGGGAGCCAGCAGCGGGCTAGTGGGCATCCCGCTCTGGCAGCTGCTGAGGAGGTGGCACATGTCCTGCTCTCCTCCAAAACAGGGAATTGATGGGAAAGTTTAGGCCCAGCTTTGAGCACATGCAGCATGGCCTGGGTGTGGGAATAGTGGGGCAAAGCAGACAGGAGCCTTCTCTGGCTGACCGGCAGTTTCTGCTTTCTCTTCCCAGAGTGCAAAGACCTGATCAGGTGGTGTTTATCTGTGAACTCCTTGGACAGACCCGCACTGGAAGACCTGTTCTGTGATCCTTGGATGTGGGATATTCCTCTGCCATAGAAGAAGGGAGAGAGCCACAGGCACACTTTGATCCAGGGCCCTGGTAAGTTCCTGCTCCACATATGCCTTGGCAATGAGAAGCAAAGGAACCCAGAGCTTTTTGTGCTGCCTGTGTCACTGCACCGGGGTCATGGGATGGGAACACACAGCCCTTGTGCTGGGGCTGAGCTGCTCTGCCCAGCACTGGTGGCCGCCATCCCAGCTGGTTTTGCTTGTCCTGGTTCCCTGACAGCTGGGGCCCTGGGCAGAGCCCTGAGAGCCTGGTCTGCCCCCAGGGAAGGAGAAGGAGCCCCTGGAGAAGCTGTACCGAGTGGGGATGCTGCTGCTGCTGCTGCTGGAGACAGCGAGGGTGACATCAAGGATGACAAGCTCTTCCTCAGCCTGGCCACGGGAGGCTGAAGGTGGTGCACTTTGATTCTGGCACCTTCTTCAAAGCCACACTCCACAGGGAATTTGCAGATGAGTCCCACCCGGGAAATTCTGCCAGATCTGGGCATGACCCAGCGTGGCGGGGAAGCAAAGGCTCCCCCTTTGCTGGGGCAGATGCAACTCATTCTTCAGTCGCTGTCCGGCTGCTTTTGGCAGGGCTGGATCCTGGGCTGGGGTGGGTACGAAATGGGAGTGGGCTCCTGGCCCTGCCAACAGCCCCCAGCACCCACCGTGCCCCGGGCTGGGGCTGGGGCTGGGGCAGCCAGCCCGACACAAACAAAGCCCCATGGTGGGAGCAGAGGTGGGACTCCAGAACCTGTGCACAGCTGCTTTGCTGTGCAGGCAAGGAAGGGCTTGGGCTGCTCCACTGCCCTTGTTTGCTTTGGGGTCACCGTGATTTTGGGGGGCAGTGCAGGGGGGAAGAGACAAAGTGTGGGTTTCCCACAGCCATGGCTGGGTTTTTCCCTGGCATGCAGGGGTTGGGCCTTCCTCAAGACCCTGACGGAGATAAGACTTTTTACCAATTTTCTTGTTTTCCCATTTTGTCTCTAAACTCTTTTCAATAATGTGTTGTTTGTTATTCCAGAGGAAGCATTCCAGGTGGTCCAGTGTGGATGGGGAAGTGCTTGGGAGCAGCTGTGGTGTGGATGGGCCATGCCCTTGGAGAAGGCTGAGGCCGTGGTTTGGGAGCAGCTTTTCTTGCAGCCGTGGCTGGTGTGAGGTGGGTCCCTGTGTGCTTGGCAGGGTGGGATCAGAGCTTTTGGGAGATGGCAGCGAGCACAGGAGCATCCTGCTCTGGGCAGCTGCTGAGGGCTGGATGTGCCGTGGCTGGCTGCAGGCTGGGCACATGTGCTGCCCTCCTGCTCTGCTGCCAAAGGCAGCAGGGATGGGCAGCTCTGGGCACAGCTCTGGGCACAGCCAGCATGGCCTGGGCACCGCAGGCCTTGGCACAAGGGCACAGGAGCCCTCAGCTGACAGGCGGTTTCTGCTTTCTCTCCTTGCAGCCGGGCTCTGCGGGTGCTGAGGCTGCTCTGGGCTCTGCCAGGGCTCTGCTGGGCTCAGCCCTGGGGCCAGCTGGGCTGGCTCTGCCCTCACATTGCTCTGACAGCTCTGCATCAGATGAGCCCGTTGCGAGCGCAGTGCCTGAGCTTTCTGCTTTGGCAGGTGAGTGAGACTCTGCTGCAGGCCCAGAGATTGCAGCTGGGGACACACATGCAACTGGCAAGGACCCAAACTCTCCACAGTCCCAGCTGAACGCCTGCATCTGTACAGGGTGTTTTGTCTGTCCCATTCTTCCTTCTTGATTGGCTGGAATTGTGCAATTGCACTTTGTTCCTCCTCTAGAAGTGCCACAAGTGGGCCAAAGCTGGTGAGTGGGCCGTGCTCCTGAGGCAGTGCAGTCTGGAGCTGGTGGATGGAGAATTGCCCTTCTGCACTGCCAAACCAGAGCAAAAAGCTGTCAGTGGGACTTCGTGTCTCTAAGAAACTCCTGGCAGTTACAACAGGAATGTGCAGCTCATTTGCAGGGTGAGAAGGAAGGTGATCTTCTAAAGGATTTGGGGTTTGACAGAGTTTCCATTCCCAGTCCTGCTTGGAGCTGGAAGGGCACAAAGCAATTTGCTCTTGCTTCAACCACAATTTCAAATACCAGTGTTGGGAACAAAGCCCAAAATCTTTTAAGAGGCTGCTGAGGTCAGTAAGATGGATCCATGCCATCAGCACATTTACAATGTAAAGAACTGAGTTCTCTTTTGAAAAAGATCATTTACCTCTTAATGCAAAGAAGGTGTCTTTGCATTTATGTTTTGTTTTTTTTCACTAACATTGTGTTATGTTTTTTCACTAACACTTGGATTTTATTCTTATCTTTTACAATTTACCTAGTTTTTTCCTTTTTCCTTTTTTTCCTTCTAAATAGAAAACACGTCCTACAGAAGAAATGTCCTTTGCTCCTGGTTCCCGTGTGGAGCAGCTCCCTTCCTGCTGGCCGAGCTGCTCAGGCAGAGCCTGGCAGCTCCTGGCCCTGCAGGGCTGAGGCTTTTCCCCGTTGCTGGGCACAGACTGATGGAGCAGCACTGCTGAACACGGGCACACAGAGGGAGCAGCAGCAGCTGCCTTTGGCCACCTGAGGCTCCAAGGCCCAAACTCTGAGCAGCCAGGGCTGGAAGAGACTGGCAGGATCTGATCCCTGACTCTGGGCCAGGGCTGCACAAATGACCCCACAGCAGCAGCAGCAGCAGCTGGAGCTGACTTTGAGCACAGCCCCTGCCCCTCTTCCCTCCCGTGTGCAGCGGTGTCACAGCAGCCTGAGGCACCTGGGAGCCCCCAGTGCCAGCAGGGACTGGAGATGGCAGCCCTGGGCTCCTGGAGGCTGTGCAGGGAACGGAGCTGGGCACTCCCTGTCCATGGGGAGCTTCCAGATGGAAAAGGCGGCTGTGCCCAGGCAGCTCCAAGGGCACAGAAAGGAGGCTCTGGAGCACTGGATCTGTGCCAGTGCCACAGTCCTGGGCAGCAGCCAGCGAGCCCTGGGGAAACAGAGGGCACAGCAAGAGGGACAGAACCAGGCAAGGGCAGAGACTGGAGAGAGCCAGGCCTGGGAGCAGGAGCAGCTGCTCCATTGCACTCTTGGAGAAAGCTCTTGGCTGGTTCAAAGCGCTGAAAGGTGTGAAGGGCAGAGAGGAGGCCACAGCAAACAATGCTCCTGTTTGCACAGCCTCCCCTCTCCGTGTCCCAGAAGGAATTGCATGGACTGTGCTCTTCTCTCCGATTCATCTCATTCAGCATGAGCACCTCAGCACCAGGAGCTGAAGGAGCTGAAGCCTCAGGCCACAGGAGCTGGGCAAGAGGAGACTTTCTGAGCAAAGTAATGCTGCTAAAATAGCCCCAGCTGAATGCAGTGGATATTAGCATGGAATCACAGAATCCTTTCTGTTGGAAAAGCCCTCTGAGCTCACCCAGTGCAGCCGCTCACCCAGCAGTGCCAAGCCCAGCACTAAAACACGTCCCTGAAGTGCCAAGGCCTGGACACCAGCCCTGAGTGCAGCCTGAACAGCAGGCCCTGAGCCAAAGATGGCCTCTGGATGAACCTTCCAAGCAAAGGTTATCTTTGTATCTGCTCCCTGATGAAATATGCATGGTCATTAGCACTGAGATAGATGTAGCCACTCATTAGTGAAACATGTATTGACCTTTGTGTATTTAGAAGCCAGACAAGGCCATGAAATCTGACATCTGGCCTTGTTTGGGGCTGTATGGTCAAAGTCACCTCCCTTGGTTCCTCCTTGAGCCCTGGCCAGGCTTTGGGAGGAACCCAAGAGGAGGATGAAACCAGATGTTGCCACACTAGCAATGCTGTCAGTTTGTTCATTCAGCACTGTCAGAGCTGGGCCCTCTCCCAGCGGGGTTGGAGCCTCACCTGGGGCTGGAGGCACCTGCAGGAATTCCCAGTGCCCAGGAGTGGCTCTGCAGCCCTTGGCTGTGACAGCTTCCCCAGCTGCTGTGTGGGTCTGGGGGATGGTAAAGGCTGAGGGTAAATGCTGCTGGATCTTTGTTAATCACTGCAGGCAATCTTTGGTGGGGATGGTTGGGTGCATTGCTGAGCTGCTCCTTTTGTGATTCTTTGATGCTCTGAACTGCAGGAAATGACACTGATTCCTTCAGCTGGAGTCTGTGGCTTTGGTGCTGACCCTGCCCACTGGTAAAACAAAACTGGCACAGTCTGGCCAGATCCCAACAAAATGTCACTTGTTCAGTGTAAATGTGAGGAATCAGTCCCATCAGAAATTCCCAGCTGGGAAGCCTTTCCCTGGAGTTCCCTGGCTCTGGAGTGGGCTAAGGTTGGAGCCCCGTGGGAGCAGTGGGGCAGTTGGGTAAAAGAGGCTGTACCCCTGGATGTCTTCAAATGCATCCAAAAATTGCACATGGAAAAGGAAAAGACCTTGTGGGTTTGGGCAGACAAAGATGAGTTTGTTGAGAGTACATAGGAAACAGCACCTTCAGAAGGAACAATGATTGTTGGAATGCTCCCACATGGAGCAAGAGAAGAAGGTTTTAATCTTGAACTGATATGCATTTGTGCAAGTGAAATATCTATATACATAATAATTATATATGTATTTATAGTATAATAAGACCTCAATATATCTATTTATACAAATTTATTTATGTCTGTATCTATCTATATTTCTATATCACTATCTATCTATGAAATTATATAATAACGTGAAATAGTGCTGACAATACTAATTTGGTATCTTTGGCTGCTCAGGGATGTAACACGAAATACCCTACAGAACAGGACTGGCCAGGACCCTCATGTCAGTGGTCAACTTTTTGAGATTGTATACAATGAAAAAGGGAGAAAGGGAGAAAATTGGCTATTTTTGCAGGGGTTGCTGATACTGTGGTGCAGGGTGCTTTGTCTGTTCCTGTGAAAAATACAGTGATTTTGCCTGCAGGGTTTTTCATGTACCAGATTATGCACAAGCTGCAGGATTGGGTGCACGGGTGAAGGGGTTGTTAAAAGAGCAGTTGGAAAAATAAGGAGATGGGAACCTTTGTCCATGGAGAACCCATCTCCCAGATGTGCTCCATGCCCTTCACAATGGCCCACGGGGGAAATGGAAACCCCCTGGCTGTGCACGGCTGCCCCCAATTTGCAAATCCAGCCATTGGCAGTGAGACTTGGGCTGCCTGGGAAATTGTTCTGGCTGTGATGGCCCCTGGCAGGGCCAGCCCAGAGGCTGCAGGGCTGGGCCTTCATGCACTGGAATTAATTAGGAGAAATTCAAAGCCAATGACAGCTATCAATTCTGAAACAGGAATTCAGATTCCTCCACTTTGCTTTGGTTACTGCTCCCTTGGAGCTTGGCCTTGCAAAGTGTTCCTGTCATGGCAGGAGGAAATGATGCAGAATATCAAGGAGAAATTACAGTAATTCTGTAAACAATAGTGACCAGGATTGGATTAGTCAACCCTGTGACAGGGTAGTACAATTATTGATACTGCATTTTTAGGAATGATTGTGAAAAAAGGAGATCCACCTCCAATCACCACTGTTTGTGCAAATAAAGGGTTTGGGTGCAGCAGTCCTAATAATGGAGCCAGAGTGTAGGTCCCGAGGCCAAGTGGCCCTCCCAAGGCAGCTGAAGGAGCAGCTCCTGGGAAAGACAACTCTGAGTCCTGAAACCTGGGCAGGAACAATGGGAATGTGTCCCTGCATCCAAGGATTCTGTGTGAGAACAAGGAGATCTGACAGGATATGGTTTAACACATCCTGCCAGACCAGATCTCCCTGTTTGCCCCAAGGGCCCCTTTGGGAAATGCTCTGATCCACGGGGCTCCATGTGAAGGCTGCTGTGACGCTGCGGGACTTGCACAGCAATTCCATCCAGGAGCCTGGGTGCCCCTCAGGGACTGGGACCCGGCCCCTTCCAGCCAGAGGGGAAAGGGCCCCCCAAGCCTTGTTAGCCACAGACAGCATGGTAAAGCTGAACAGCAAAGGGCCTGGGGGCATTATTCTGGAATTAAAAAGGTGCCAGCTCCATGCAAAACAGAATTCTTGTTCCTAATTGGAATGAGATTGAGAAAAAAGACTGAAGAACGGTATCACTAAAGTACTGCTGATGTCTGTAAGGTGTACCTTGATAGTCAGCCAGAATCTTTGTCTGCCACAAACACCTCTGGTGTTTCACCAAGGGATTGGTCATCAAAATGTAATGATGGGTTATGATGGATTGCTGAGCTTCTTTTGTAATTCATTGCTAATGATGATGTGCTTTGCTGAGCTTATCCTTTTGTAAATCTTTGCAGCTGTGCATGATATAAATGACACAATTCCTTCAGTTGGTGTCTGTGTCTTTGGTAGTGACCCTGCCCACTGGTGAAACAGGGCCCCCTCTTGCCTAAGTGTTCCCTGGGAAGGCAAAAGCCCTCCCTCCAAAATTCCCCCCTTCCTCCCTGTTCCCCCCTTCATACCCTGAGCATGATGTGCTCTGGTCTGGGCTATGCCCGGGGTCAGCTGGGGTCCCCTGTCCTGGCTGTGTCCCCTGCCCAGCTCCTCCGCAGCCCCAGCCCCTCCCCAGCGTGGCTGGACGAGGGGCAGGACAGGCCTTGGCTTTGCTGCAGCTCAGCAAGAACAAAACCATCTCTGCGTGCTCAGCCCTGTGCTCAGCACCCGGCCCAGCAGTGTCTCAGTGCCAGGGGCTGTGCCCTCAGTCCCTGCCAGGGGTTTCCATGGCAACTGCCAGGCCAGGTGACCCAGGTGTACCCCCAGTGCCGGTTGCCATGGAAACAGTGCCCAGCCCTGCCCCTTTCTGTCTAGCTGACCTGGCCTTTGGCCCTGGCAGTGCCGTTGGCTGCTGGTTCCTGGTGCCTGAGCGGCCAGCGCGGCACAGGGCAGGTGGCCATGGCACAGCCCCCAGCAAGGGATCCCCTCTGGCTCTTGGCAGTGACACCAGCCCTGAGCAAGGGCCCAGGGCAGCTTTCCATGGCCACCAACCATCACAAGGGCTCCGGGCATTGGTTGCCATGGCACCAAACCAAGGAACGGGTCCCCGTGGCCATTGCCATGGCACCTGGTGGCACCAAGGAGTGTCACTGCAATTGTACCTGGAACAGCCCTGGCACTGCTTTGTCCCAGGGTTGCCATGGCTGCTGAGGACAGCAACAGCTCTGCAGGCAAGTGGCCATGGAACGTGGCTGCAGAAATGGCTCCTTGGGCTGGTTTCCAAGGAAACCTGAACTGATGGGGGTTGCCATGGCACCCAAACCCAGCAGTGGGGTCATTGCAGTGTCCATGGCAACAGTCCCTTGCAATGGCACCATTGCATGTTGGGATGATGATCCACCCTCACAGCTGGCCCAGGACAGGTCTGGAGTGCTCCTGGTGGCAGCTTGGGCTTGGCACACACTTGAGGAGGATGTCTGTTTGCAATGGGGAAACTCAGGAGTTTTAAATTGCTTCAAAAATCAAAGAAGGAAAATCCCTCTTTGGCTGTGTGCAGCCAGTTCTTCAAGCAAAGCAGGTTCCAGGTGAGTGAGGAGAGACACAATGGGCTTGGGGAATGTGGAGCAAGGTTGTCTACACTGGCTCAGAGCTCAAGGCACAGCTTCTGTGAGCAGGCCAGGGCTCCTTAGGAGAGTCCCTGGATCAATATAAGTCACTGAATGCTGCAATCATCTCTTGTGTAATAGGAACAGCAATAAAAGACACCCTTTAAAATAGGACTACATATTTCCTGGAAGCTCTTTGAACTATTTCTCCATAACTGTCAAAGGAAACCGTCCTATGAACTGCACTGGAGCAGAGGGAAATCAAGGCAGAGCCAGGGTTTGTCAGGATTTGCTTGATCCTCATGAGCCTCACTGTGCATTTGGAGCTGAGCCCTTGAACATCAGGGCCTGGGAGGGGATTGCACAAACCTTGCCAGGAGTCAAAGGCAGAGGAAACACCCCAAGTTTCTCCAGGCATTCATGGCTCCCACTGAGGTCCCTCTCCAACACAGGCTCCTCATGCACTCCTTGCAGGAGAGAATTGGTGGCCAGGATGGCACAAAAACCTCTCAGACACTCAGTGTGGAAAGGAAAATCCAAAGCACCTTCAGCACCTTGAGTGTCTCAAAGCATTAATGAGCCCCACTGAGTATCAGTACAAAGCTCTCCAGGGACTAATTAACGCAGATAATTGGGGCCATGATTGGACAAATATCTCCCAGAGTCTATCCAAAGGGAAACACCAAGTACCTTGAAAGAACTGAAGTACCTTGAAGCATTAATGAGCCCCACTGAGTGGTGTTACTGACAAAGCCTCTCTAAGAACTAACTACAACACATAATTGGAGGCCATGACTGCACAAAGCTGTCAGAGACTCCAAAGCAAAAGCAAAACTCCAAGTCCTTTGAAAAGCCTGAAGTCCCTGCAGGGAGCATTCAGGAGCCCCCAGGGCCATTGCTGAGCAAGGCTCCCCAGGGACTCCTTCTAGCAGATCCTTGAGGCCACTGGTATGTGGGCTAGGGGGAGATGCTGAGGACAGGACAAGGGGCTGACAGTGCCCAGCCTGGCTGGGGCTGTGCCAGGAGGCCCCAGTGCCTCAGGACAAGGTGTCTCCCCCCAGCCCTTGGTGACACAGACCCTGCTGCTGTGCCCCAGGGCACCAAGACTTGGCTTCTCTTTGTCCGCAGCTGCCATCAGTGCCTGCAGTTCTCTGCTCTGCCTGGGGCCTGGGGACACTTTCCCTGTCGTGTCCCTTACAGGGATCTCTTCAAAGTACAAGAAACTTCAGTGTTTCAATAGAACTGAGTTCTTGAGGGTTCTTGAAGGTTCTGTGACATCCCAGAGCTGGCTGTGACATCACAGAGTAGGGTCTGAGGCCATAGAACACAGTCTGCCATCATAGAGGGTGGCTCTGTGGCATCAGAGAGTTGGTTGTGACATCACCTGGTGGCTGTGGAACATCATAGAGGAGGCTGTGACATCACAGAACAGATTGTGACATCAGAGGGTGACTTTGTGACATCAGTCTTCTGTGATGTCACAGCACTGCTATATGACATCACAAGGTGACATCGAGTTGGATCTGTGACATCAAAGGGGCAGTGTCACATCACAGAGAAGGCTGTGTGACATAACAGGGGCTCTGTGACATCACAGGGGCAGTGTGACATCACGGGGGCTGTGTGACATCACAGGGGCTGTGTGAGGTCACTGGGAAGGTCACTCTGCCCCGGCACCCCTCACAGCTCCCCCCAGAGCAGTCCAACCCTGCTTGTGCACAGCGGGGTCCCCTGTCCTCCCGGGTCCCCCCACCCCTGGCCCCGCAGCCTCCCCCAGAGGATGTTCCACGAGATCGACCCCAGAGCCTGACACAAGGATGGGGGGCCGGGGCCCTGGGGGTGGCACAGGGGGACAGGGACCTCCCGGCAGGGTCCCTGTGTCCCCCAGAGCCAGAGCCTGGGCCAGGGCTCCTTCACCCTGTTACGAACAAGGGCTTGAGAGCGCTGAAAAAATCCCCAGCAAGGGAGCAGCAAAAATCAGATTTAATATTAACCAACAGCAGCACAAAGTTCCTTGCCAAGAGTCGCTCTGCTCCTGACTGGACTCTTCAGGCACACCAGGGAAACAAAGCAACAACAAAACCAAACAGAACCCAGGCAATCAAACCAGAAATTAACTCAGAACTGTCCCTCTGTGTGTGTGTGTGTGACACAAGGACAGCAAGGGCAAGGATAAAAGGAACACGGCCTGAAAGCTTAACAGAGCTCAAACTTAACCGGACATTACTTATACATTAACCTTAACTGATAGTTTCAACCTCACAATTTAGCAAAAGAGCAGAGTGTAACAGCATGTAACCTAACTTAAACCTATGACTTCGCAATTGAACAGAGGTATAACATTTAACAATATTGAACTTAACATAAAACTTATATTAAAGGTAACCACTTAGCAAAAGAAAAACTCTCAGCAGCATTTAATTTAACTTAGGCCTCGTGATTTAACCTTCCCTACAGGCCTGACTGACTCAGCTATCCAAGGCACAACAACCCCTCAGAGAGCAGCATTTCTGCCACATTTCCCCAACACAGGCACTCCTGTGTGCACACAGACACAAAGAGTCAGGGCAAGGCACCTGTGAGAAATTCCCCTGAGGGCAGGAAATGCTCCCTGTGGATCCTTTGGCATCTCCCCAGTGGGCAAAGGGTTGAGCCTGGAGGAGTGGGGGGATCAGCCCAGGCTCTGTCGTTGTTCAGGATCCCCAAGTGCAGCAAACGGGAGAGTTCCCGGATGGGAGAGGCCCCACTCAGAGGGAGTCGCTGGCTCAGGAGAGCTCCAAGGGCTCCTTTTGGAGCGCTGTTTGCAGGGCCCCAAGAGAGGGGCTTCAGTCCCAGCAATGGTTCATCCTGGCCACACTTGGCATCAACAGCTTTCTTTGGCAGTGTGAGAACAGGGATGTTGTGCCACGGAGGGAACAAAAACAGTTCCCAGGGCTGCTCCTACAGAAACCAGGAGCTAGTTGGGCAGCAGCAGTGGCTGGAGCAGTGTTTGTGATGAGCTGCAGAGGAGCTGAGCCCAGGGGCTGTTGGCCAAGACCGAGGCCCAAGGAGCATTTTTCAGCTGGCAGGGTGGCCTGAGAAGGGGAGGGGGGAATGCAGCAGCACAGGGCCATGGAACCAAGGGAGCATTGTGACACTGTGGAGCCTTGTGAGACCAAGGGACCATTGTGACACTGTGGGGCCCTGTGAGACCAAGGGACCATTGTGACACTGTGAGGCCCTGTGAGACCAAGGGACCATTTTGGCAATGTGATGCCTCATGGTGTCATGGAGACCACTTTGACATTGCTGGGCCTCGTGGAACCAAGGGGACTGTACTGACGCTGTGTGACTCCATGGAATGTAGGGATCATCATGACATTGAGAGGCCGCATCGGACCAAGGGTCCATTGTGACACCACCGGGCCTCATGGAACCATGGAGACCATTATGACACTTTGTGGTGTCATGGAACCAGGCAGCCATTGTGACACTGTGGGACTCCATGGAACCAAAGGTTCACTGTGACATTGCAAGGCCTCGTGGAACCATGAAAAGACAATTAAGACACTTTACAGCCTCATGGAACCAAAGGGCTATTGTGACACTGAGGGGCCCATGGAATCACAGAGACCATTGTGACACTCAGGGGACTCATGGAAACCATTGTGACACTATGAGGCCCCATGGAATAAGCAAAGCATTGTGAGACTGTGAAGCCTCATGGAACCAGTGAGACCATTGTGACCCTCGGAGGAGCATTGTGATATTGTGGGGCCGCGTGAAACCAAGACGCCTTTGTGACACTGCAGGGCTGCATGGAACCAAAGGTCCATTGTGACACTGCATGGTCTCATGTCATCAGTGGTCCATTGTGACACTGGGCAACCAAAGGAGACCATTGTGACACTGCAGGGCTGCATGGAACCAAAGCTCCAGGGCGACACAGAGTGGCCTCCTGTCATCAATGGTCCATTGTGACACTGTGGAGCCAGAGGAGACCATTGTGACACAGCAAAGCCCCAGGGTCCAAAGGTTCATTGAGACATTGCAGACTTCATGGGACAGAGGAGTCACATGACATTGTGGGGCCTGGGGAGCCACAGAGACCATTGTGACACTGCAAGGGCTCATGGAATCCTTGGAACCATTGTGACACTGCAAGGGCTCATGGAATCCTTGGGACCATTGTGACACTGCGGGGCCTTATGACACCTGGGGGCCACTGTGACATTTTGGGACCCCATTGAACCTGGGGGCCAGTGACACTGCATGTCTTCTTGCAATCAAGGGGCCATTGTGACACTGCTGGAACCCATGGAATCAAGTCACCATTATGACACTGCGGGGCCCCATGGATCCAAGGAACCATTGTGACAATATGGAGCCCCATAAAACCAAGGGAAAACAGAACAGGTCTGGCTGCTTTGGCTTCCCATGGACTGCCTGACTGGTCCAAGTGACCTTTGCATGTTGAGGGTCACTTCTCATCTGCTGCTGAAACACTGAGGCTCTGTGCTTTCCTTCCCAATGGAAAAGAACTATCCTTCTGCTCCAGGCGCCCATGGCCAGAATTGGGATTTCACCTCCAAAGTTCCTTATATCCAGAGATTGTTCCCATAGGCATATTGCCAGGATAAGTCTGGCTGGCAGTAGTTTCACAAGGGTCACCTCTCATCCGTCCCCAGAACATTGGGAAAGGCTCCATGCTCTCCTTCCTAAGGAAAGAACTGTCCTGCTTCTCCAGGTGCCCATGGTCGAGACTGGGTTTCCACCTGCAAATTCCCTAAATCCAAAATCTGCAATTACTGACAAGTCTAGCTGGCCTTGGCCGACTGCGGCTCTCACCTGCCTTCCAAATCTTGGGGCTCTGTGCTTTCCTTCCTATGGAAAGAACTATACTTCTCAGCCAGGTGCCCATGGGCACAATTGGGATTTCACCTCCAGCATTGCCTGTTGTGATAGACTGGAGGAGATTGTTGGCTCTAAACATTTTGTATGTGGGGGAGGAAGGGGCAGGTCCAGCCTTGCCCTGCCCTGTAAGCCCAGCCCTGCCCTGCCCTGCCCTGCGACCCCAATCACCCCAGGGACCTCCAGTGGGTTTACGGTTTCTACCTGACCTGCGGCACACTGAATCCCCAGCACTGCCATCCCACCCTGGGCACTGGGGCCCTCTTGTCTCTACTCAGGGCTGCTGCTGTACTCGGGGCACCCTAAACCCCGCTAGGGACCCGTGTCCCCGCACTCCAGGGATTGTGTGCGACTCACACTGCCCCGATCCTCCACGCACCCGGAGCTCCGTTTGGGGTTTGCGTGCTAACTCACAAATTCACCTGCCACCTTTACTCGAATTTGGTGCACAGGGAAAACACCAGCCAGATATCTGCAAGACGTCAGGAATTACACAAATTTTTACAGGTAAAGTACAAAAAACCAAGAAACTTTGGAAGAGGATTTCATGCAACATCCAATTACAAAGAAAACACTTATCGTAGCAATAACTTCATTAACTTAGTTCATTTGACGTAGAAATCAATGAACACGTAAGCTGTTGAGGTACCCAAAAATGTTCCATATAAAGAGCATTAGAAGGAGAAGAAAGAGAGAGAGAGAGACAGAAGCTCTATAGAAAGACACACATATGACTAACAGCTCCTAGGGTTCCAGCGTGTGTGAGACACAAACCCCAGGAGAAGGCAGAGTCCATACCAGGGGCTGACCTTGCACTCCATGTTTTTAAGCCTCCAGGTCTTTGTGGGCCTCCCCCAGGTGGAATTTCTGATCACACAGGCAATCAGGGCTGGGTTAGCACTGTACCCACTGTGTGACTGATTGACAGCTCATCCCAGGGTGTCTCAGGACATTGATCTCATCCATCCTCTGATAGTGACTATGGTGACACTGGGGAACCTCATGGAACCATGGGTCAGTTGTGACCAGGTGTGTCCAAGGACACCATGGTGACATCAGGGAATCTCGTGGGAACAAGTGGCCATTGTGATGCTGTGGATCCCCATGGAACCAAAGGGAACATGGAACAGGCTGATGCCTTCAGTTTTAGCTGTCATATTTCCAGATTCTCTACTGCATTAGTCTGTAACTCTGGACTTCATACACAGTGTTAGCAAGTTCTCTTCACAGTGTAGTCAGACAAAACAATCCTTTTCCAGCCCCAGAACCGGACACTGTTGCAGCTTCAGGCACAAAAAGTGCAAACAACAGCAAATTGAGGAGAGCAAACCGGGAGGATGGGACTGCATAATCTGAGGCTGTAACTGGACAACTAACCCCAATATTTAAATGGACCAAACCTTATAAAAGTGTGAAAACTCCTGACCAGTCATCCATTTTGAGTGTAGCCTCAACTGGGCTCTTGTCCTGCTCAAGGTGAATCCTTTGAAGGCCTTTTAATAAATCCCAGCAAGAGGAAGAAGCCATGAAAAAGCTGACAACTCTTTGTGAGAACCGAGTTGTGGAGCAGTGAAAAACAACTTGTTTTTCCTGAGAAAGAGCTCTAGGACTGTGGAAAACAACCTACTTTCCCTGAAAAAGAGCTGTAAGACTGTGATAAACACCAGCCACCCGTATAAACTGTATTTTCCCTCTTAGACAGAAAAATGAAAACTATCTCTCACAAACAACTTTTCCTGCACATACACACCAGGGGTTTGAGTGACTAGTCAATACTGGGTAACAACTTGTTGCTGACCAACTGGGGATAGACAGGGGATGTTCTTAAAAAACCCTACGAAAAGGTCTATAAAAAGACTGTATAAAAATAGCAGAGGATCGATCCTTTCTTTTTGCACCATAAAACGTGTCCTGCATCCCTCTATATCGGGCGCTGTTGCAGTGCCTTTTTATTTCATAGCTTTTTGGATGGTCTGTTCCAGTTCACCCCCTGTATGTTGTCTTTCCCCAAACTGGATTATTCCCAGGTTATATCCCTCCCCTTTTACCCTTCAATCATTATAATCCCCACCTTGTATTCCAGTGCCTTCCCTATCCATCCCTGTAAACTCTGCCCCTGTTCTGGACCCTTCCCTGTCAGTCTCCTGTAAACCCCTCCCCTGCAGGTTCCATCCCTTGGGAATTCCCCTCATGGATGATGCCCCATTGGCCCATGTGACCTGCCCTCTCCACCCCCTTATCCCATTGGTCCCTGAGATGTATTCCCCTCCTTTTGCTCCTCCCTCCCTGATTCCCTATTGGCTCAGCGATCATGCCCACCCACAGTTCTAGTGCTCTATAAAATCCTGAGCACACTGGTGCTTGAGGCTCTTTGGTGCCTGTTCCCTCTGATGAGTAAAGCTTCCTCAGAATCTCACACCAAAGGCCTCCCTCTACTCTTTAGTCTGCTCCCTGACGCTGACACCATTCCAGCTGTGGAGCAGGTGGCTCCAAGGTTCAGCTCTCCCTGTTTCAGGGGAAGCTGTTCCCCACTCATGGCACACGGCACCCCTGAGCCAGCTCTGTAGTCCATCGCGGTGTCAGTCCGGGGCTCCTGCTGGGCTGAGTCTGCCCTCACGCAGGGCTCAGCTCCCCCACAGCATTTCGGTGTCACCTGTGAGTCCCGAGGAGAAGACACCTCTGTGCCCTCTGCTCAGAATTTCACTTGCAGGACAGCAGGAATGCAACCCAAACCTGCCTTCAACCTGCTGGGGTGGGCAACTCCTGCACCAGCGGCTTTCTGGCCATTCTGCTGCTGATGGCCAAGACATTTTCCCTGCCCCTCTGCCAGGGGAATGCCCTGTTCCAGTTCTGCTGTGAGGCTTCCTTGGGGCGATGCTGGCACCAGTGGTTCCTTCAGTATTGGAAGTGGAGTCAGCGAACATGACTGGTGAGCTCTCAGGATGGCCGGGGACAACTGATCCACCTGGCCCACCCTAAAATTCACCCAAGTCCTGCTGGAGCCGATGGACCCAGCGGCCAAGAATGACCCAAGAGCCAGGTAGAACCACTCACCCTTTTCCAGGACACTGTGGTGGCTCTACCCCACTGTGGCCAGGCATTACAGGTGACCGTGTAGGGCCCCTCACCCAGGAAACCCCAGAGCCCCACAGTGCCCCATAGACAGGTGTGGGATCTCAGTCTCTCAGAACTGGGGCACAGGGTGAACCAGACCCCCCCTGGGGGGCTCGGGAGTCCTGGAATGCTGCCAGAGATGTCTGGTGGCTGGACTTTGATCCCACATGGGAGATGACATCAGTATGAGGACGGGAGGATTTCACTGGGGTGAATGGTGAAGGGACAAGTTAATTGGAGTGTGAGATACAGGGTTTAAGATCCCTGTACAGGGGGGTCTAGAGAGGCAAGATGGAGGGATTGGGGCGTGCCCTTCTCCTTCTTCTTCTTCCTCTAGGCCTCCATCTTCTGTGGTGATGTTGGCACTCCGGGATTGGACCTTACTAGGGGAACACTGGTTAATAAGGGTAGAGGGTATTGGAGAAAAATGATAAATATTGTATACGTAACTCCGGGTATAAAGATAGGTGACCGCCCCAGGGGCTTTCAGTGTGTGCCCATGGCTGACTGCTGAGCAGAACTCTGTCAGGCCAAGAGAAAATCTTTTAGATAAGCAATTAATAAACACCGAGACCGAGAACAAATCCGAAGCTTCCTCTCGTCCTTTCGAACCCGGGGGCCCAAGGCCATCTTTGGGCTTTTCCCCAGACCATCTGAACAGCCCAGAAATCCCACAATTGGCGTCCGCTGTGCGGGCTATCTCCCACCAAACCTTTCGGGGGGGGGAAAGCCCTGAAGAGCTGAAGAGCCAAGAGAACAGCACTGATAACTCCAGAGGAGGGAAGCCTGAAGAAAGAAAGAAGAAAAAGAAAAAACCGGCCGGGAGAAGCTGCAAAAATCAGCAGTCACTGAGAAATCCCATCTCTCAGCTTCTGCTGAAGACAGCTCGTAGCAGAGCGGCCTGGACTGGGACCAGAAAGGCGCCTCTGATCCATCCCTCGTAATCTGCTGGACGGAGAACAAGGGCCTCCAGACCACGCTGGCGACAGATTCGGTAAGAAGGCCAAAATAATACTATGGGGGCCTCACTCTCCCAAGAACAACGGGAAATCTTATCCACCTTACAAAGTGTAGCAGAATTATATACAGAAGGGATCCCAAAGAAAGAATTAAAACAGCTGTTATTATGGGCAAGGCTCAATTACCCACTTGCAGAAACATATCTTTTGTTCGAAGTCGGGTTTTGGCAAGAGATTAATAGGCATTTATATATTTTAGCAACAAAAAAAGATGAGACAGCGTTAAAGCTACTCTCGCCGGCAAGAATCATGTTACAAGGTATTGCAGTCCAGTCTAAAAAACTGGAAAAGCAGCGAGAAGCTGCGGTACCCTCAGAGGAGGGGGCGGAGCGGCAGAGCTCCGGGAAAAAAATTGCTCTGGCTTTGAAAGGCCAGGGGGAAAGGGCTCTCGAAAAAAGAGAGCGGGAAAAAATATTAAAACCCCCGATCAAAAAATGCAACAAACCCCAAGGGCGTCCTGAAACTCCAGAGAGTGTGGAGGAGTCAGGAGCAGAAGGGGGGGAGCAGGAAGATAAGGGATCGGGGGGGGGGCCTGTTCGCGGCGAAAGCGGCGACGCGGCGGCGGCGGCAAACGCGAGCAGCGCGGGTGAGGATGAGGACACGCGCGCGGAGGGCGAAACTCGCAAAAACCGGGGTGTAGACTCACACGCGAACGCGGAAGGCGGGCTGAGGGAAAATTCGCAGCCTCAGAGGGCCGCCGCGGCGGGACGCAGGAGGCGCGCGGGTGTGACGTCAGAGCCGGTGCGACGGTCAGCTCGAATCGCGGGTAGAGCCGGGGTGGCGGCGGGGGAGGCGAACACAACGTCAGAGGAGGAGGG
The DNA here is from genome assembly GCF_028551555.1 of Melozone crissalis. NCBI lineage: Eukaryota > Metazoa > Chordata > Aves > Passeriformes > Passerellidae > Melozone > Melozone crissalis. The sequence continues at coordinate 5,860,891 of NW_026535781.1, forward strand.
GTCGGATTCCGGGACAGACCGAGGGGCGGGAACCTCGGAGGTGAAACAGGGGGGAGACGATGATGACGTCACCTTGGGGGACACCGGAAGTAGCTCAGAGAGCACGCACGCGCAGAGAGTAAGACGCGGGCGGGCCCGAGCCCGGTCCCCTGTGACGTCGCGGGTGAGGAGGGGCCGTGCTAGGGATTCTACGTCCCAGGGCTCCACTCCGTCTCCAGATCTGGTGCCTTTGGTCCCGAGCCTCGGAGTTTCAGTTCCTTCCCTTCATGGGAGACGCCGAGCCGGAAGAGGAAGTAGGGTAGTCGAGATTGCACCGTCATCCGAGCCAGGGAGGCCGGTGACAGCGCCACCTAGTGGCAGGAGGGCAGAAGTGCACGACATGCCGGGTCGGCTCGGCGGAGCCACAGCGCCATCTCGTGGCGAGACTGCAACAATGCAGCAATTTTTTCCAACAATATATAAAAAGAAAAGCACCTCGAAGAAAACAATGTTAACACGACAAAGGGATTATCCATCCACTTCGGGATTTCATGAAGATGATGAAAGCTCAGATGAAGAACAGCTACAAGGGGAAGATGTCATAAGGATCACAGCATCGGAAGGTGTCCCAACATGGATGCTATCAGCAGCAGAAGCAGCGAAAAGCTTCTTGCATTCATTCGATGCAGTAAAGAAGAAATATCAACAGGATCCTCGAGTTTCCTTTTCGGATTTAGGAGCAAGGCCAAAAACCTCAAGGCAAAAAATGAGACACTATGAATCACCGATGACATCTACAACACCATTATTCATGCAAATCCCAATGGAATCTGATGAAGAGGGGTTTCAAGAGCCGGTGAAGACAATGGATTGGAGGCAAATCAGAAAAGCATTGGAAAAGGAAAAGCATTTATTCCCGGGATCAGGGGATTTGACAATGCCAGTGACATATGATGCCCAGGGACAGAATCCAAGGTGGGAAAGGATGGGTCATGAGACACTCAAAGACCTAGGGAAGGCAGCTCAGACTTTTGGGCTGAACTCACAATACTTCAAACAGCTATTAAGAGGGACATTCTCTATGTATGATCTCACACCATATGACATTCGAAGTATTGTGGCAATGATCCTCACTGACACACAGAGTCTTGTCTGGGAAAAAAGGTGGAGAAAATATCTTGCTGAGTTGCGGAACAGATACCAAGGTGGGCCGAATGCGAACCTCACAGAAGGGCAATTAGCAGGGGATCCTCCAGATGACAATCCAGGGGAACAAGCAGCGCGGCTTCCACGGAGAGTGTTAAGCGACATCAAAGAAGCAGCGCGATTGGCAATCATGCAAATTACGCCGACAGGAGCTCCGGATGTCCCGTTCTCTTGCATCAGGCAAGGTCCCACAGAGCCATTCATGTCATTCATCGACCGACTCACGCAAGCCGTGGATCGACAGGTGACAACAGAAGAAGTGAAGAGGCCTCTCTTGGAGAATTTAGCTTTCGGCAATGCCAACCCGGATTGTCAACGGGTGATTAGCACCATGCCAGGACGGCCATCCTTGGCAGAGATGGTGGAGGCATGCAGCAAGGTGGGGACGCCTCAGCACGTCGCAGCGATTGTAAAGGATGAATTAAAAGAGGAATGGGAGAAACAGCTAAAGGAACGCTCAGAAGGGCAATCAGAGGACAAGACATTGGAGAAGATGTTCGAGAAATTACTTCATCAACAGGACGAAAACATCAACAAAATTCTCGCGGCAATGCAGGAAGAGAACAACCCCCAAGGAGGACAGTGCTACAGATGCGAGGGAGATCATTAGTGCTTGTCCAGACTGTCAGCTTGTGCAGCCACCTTCTTCTACCGGGGCCATCAATCCGCTGGGGCTGCAAAGTCTTCAGTTGTGGCAAGCTGATGTCACGAAATACCCATCTTTTGGGAGGCTCAAAAATGTTCAAACAACACATAGGCAAAGCTAAGGGAAAATCCTTTGGTTTTGATCAGAAACCCAGAAACAGGTTAAATAGAGGGTCCTTTCAAACTAATCATTTGGGGAAAGGGTTTCGCTTGTATCTCCACAGATCGAGGTCTGAAGTGGGTGTCGGCACGGCACGTGAAGCCATTCCGAACACGAGAACACGAGAATGCTGATCCAAGAAACAAAGAGACGAGTACTCAGACAGAAGTCGAGACTCAGACTGCGAAAAACGACCCAGAAGAGAAATGAAAAGAAACTGAGGACTTTGGGGGGTTTTCACATAAAAGCAAAAAAAAAGGTCTTTTGGTGCAAACAGAAGGGGGAGATGTGGGATCTCAGTCTCTCAGAACTGGGGCGCAGGGTGAACCAGACCCCCCCTGGGGGGCTCGGGAGTCCTGGAATGCTGCCAGAGATGTCTGGTGGCTGGACTTTGATCCCACATGGGAGATGACATCAGTATGAGGACGGGAGGATTTCACTGGGGTGAATGGTGAAGGGACAAGTTAATTGGAGTGTGAGATACAGGGTTTAAGATCCCTGTACAGGGGGGTCTAGAGAGGCAAGATGGAGGGATTGGGGCGTGCCCTTCTCCTTCTTCTTCTTCCTCTAGGCCTCCATCTTCTGTGGTGATGTTGGCACTCCGGGATTGGACCTTACTAGGGGAACACTGGTTAATAAGGGTAGAGGGTATTGGAGAAAAATGATAAATATTGTATACGTAACTCCGGGTATAAAGATAGGTGACCGCCCCAGGGGCTTTCAGTGTGTGCCCATGGCTGACTGCTGAGCAGAACTCTGTCAGGCCAAGAGAAAATCTTTTAGATAAGCAATTAATAAACACCGAGACCGAGAACAAATCCGAAGCTTCCTCTCGTCCTTTCGAACCCGGGGGCCCAAGGCCATCTTTGGGCTTTTCCCCAGACCATCTGAACAGCCGAGAAATCCCACAGACAGGTAGACCCAGCAGCCCCATCCCGCCAGGAAACCAAATTTCAAGACCAATAAATAATTTCAACATACTTTTGACATAGGAAGATTTTTTTTGGCATTTAAATTCTTTTGAGTAAATCAAGAATTTTGGGGGTGTAATATTCTATTTGCAGGGTTGCCCAACGAAGGCAGGAATGATGCATTTAACTCCATGTTCTCAGAAGGCTAATTTATTACTTTATAATACTATCTTATAATAAAGTATGCTATACTATACTGTACTATACTATACTATACTATACTGAAGAACAGAGAAAGGATTCTTAGTGAATGTTCAAAAGATAATAATGAAAACTCGTGACTCTTTCCAGAGTCTCGACACAGCTTGGCCATAATTGGCCAATGAGTCAAAATAACTCACACCAGAATCCAATCAAACAATCACCTGTGGGTAAACAATCTCCAAACACATTCTGCACATGAGCACAACACAGGAAAATCAAATGAGATAGGAATTGTTTTCCTTTTTCTCTGAGGCTTCTCAGCTTCCCAGGAGAAAAATCCTGGGCAAAGGGAGTTTTTCAGAGAATGTGAATGCCACAATGTTTGAGATGAGTAATGAGATGGTTGGCTCTCCCAATTAAAGGGTGAACATGATAAGTATGTTAAGAGAAGTTGTACAGATGTATAGTTATGTTACTGCAATGTGTCCCCCCCACCCAGCATTGTTATCCCGGGCTGATATTGGTAGTCCGGGCATTTGGGGAGGGGCAGATTGTTCCTAAGAGGCACGGCCTAGCAACACCTGCCCTCCAATGCAGTTCCACGAAAGCAGTCTACACCAATGGACAGTGACCAAGAGTCAACAGACAGCCTTTGGAAGGAACTAGGGCTGCCTGTTGCAACAGCAAGGATATAAAAGGGAGAGCAGCCATTGTGTGGATGAGCCAGCCACATGGTTACCAGCCACCAAGTGGGGGAGGCTCCCAGCGCTGTAACTTTTTCCTTATTTAGTCCTTTTGTTGTAAGTTTTATTAAGTTTTTAATAGACCTTTCAAAATATTGAGAAGTAAATGGTGATTTCTCAGGGGAGAAAAAGTTGTAAAAGAAAGTTTCTTTGAAATTACTTCTTTTTCTTTTAAACCCAGGTCATTCCTACCATGCTGACAGTGAACCACTGCCTTTCTCACCACTTGGACATCCACCCCCCCGTCAACCCACTCCCCCTGGACTCTGCACAACTCCCAACACACCATTTGTCTGGGGGAAGGCACAGACTGTGTAAAGGCAGCAAAGCCCAGACCTGGCCTGACTTCCCTGGACCACTGGAAAGGAGGAAATCCAGTTCCATGGACACACATGGACACAGAGCAAAGCTTTGCTCAAAGGATTTATTGATTCTTGATGATTGATTCTTCAGGGGAAATGGCCCAGGGCTCAAAGAGTTCAGGGGTTTTTTCCAGTGATGATCATCTCCTCATGCCACTGGAGAGGAAAAAGTACACTGGTCCTTCACACCCTAAAAGACAAACCCCAGAACGTGACCTCTGGAGCCCACTGGGACATGGATGGGCTTTGTCTCCAGCCCTGTCCCTGCAGGCACGGCTCACCTAGGCATCCAGAGAGGCAGCCAGGCGCTTCTGCTGCAGGAGAGCCCGCAGCTCTTCAGCCACAGGGGGCTGGGGAAAAGGCAGCGTTAGAGACACAATGGGGGCACCGGGCTGCACTGGGAGGCAGGGGAGAGCAGGGGGGCCTTGGGGAAGGGGCTGTGGCAGCAATGGGGTGCAGGAGCTGCTGTGCTGCTGCCCAGAAGCACTGGGCTCCTGGCCAAGAGCCACAGCTGGGGCAGGGGCTGCGTCCTGGCTCATCCAGGGGGTCCTGGGGTGACAGGGGTGGAATGCAGCAGGGCCCTGGGCAAAGGCTTCACTGGGGAGGAGCCCTGGGGCAGGGCATTGTCTGGGCTGTCAGGAGGGGTGCACTGGGCTGTGCTGGGACACACTGGGATGGCCTGGGCTGTGGTGGCCATGCAATGGGAGGGTCTGGCACCGGCAGAACTCATGGTACCCACCAGAGTTGTCTCCAGGACCGCGACATTATCTAAATCCAACTGCAGAGAGACCAGGAGACCTCGCTGGTCACTGGGATGTCCCCGGTGCCAGCAAGGGATGGGGGCACAGCACTGCCCCCCAATTCCCTGAGGGGATGTCCTCCAATGCCAGCAGCCCACTCACCTCCCGCAGATCATCTTGGGTTCCTTCCAGGAGTGCCTGGAAAGGAGAACAAAGGCTGGGTCCGGACTGGACCTTGTGGGGCTGGGGTGGGAAATGGGTGCAGGGAGCAGGGTGCAGGCAGAGGGATGGGAATTCAGGGCCTCCAAAAAGATCTGTTTGAGGTGGGGGGAGACCCAAAAACATTGAGAGTCCAGGGGACAGGGCTGGGGGTGTGGAAGGAGCAGCGTGTGAGGTACAGGGGAGGAGAAAGGAATTGAGGTGTAGGGACATGGGAGTGCAAGGGAGGGGTTGGTGGGGACAGGAGAATGAGGACAGGTGGGGACAAAACCAACAGGACTGGGAGATGGTGTGGGATTGGGGGGTGAGTCAGGGAATTGTACAGGGGGACCCCTCTGCAGTGGCCAGGAAGAAAGACAAAGGATTGAGGGGGGACATGAAAGGAAAGGCCTCAGGAATGGTCAGTGGGAGGGCAGCTGGGGACCCTGAATGGGACACAGAGGAGGGACCAAAAGGGTGGGATGGGAGGCCAGAAAGGGCAGGATGTGGGGACAGTGTTTTTCTGGTGCCTTACCTTGGCCTGTGGATGGAGGAGGATGGAGAAGAGCAGGGCCACGCTGAGCACAGCCACCTTCATCTTCCTCTCGCTCTGGGCAGCGCTGCCTGAGGCTGCAGCAGGTGAGGAGCACCTTTATCCCTGCCGGGACTCCTCCCCGCACCCTCCCTGCAAGCCCCCAGGCCAAAGCCCAGCTTGGCACAGCCCCCAGCCCTGGCCACAAGCCCAGCCCTGGCACAGAGTCCATCCCACCCCACCTGTGGCACAGATCCAGCCCCCTTGCTCGGCATCCCTCCAGCTTCCTGCACGGGGCAGCTGCCCCTGGAAGGGCCCAGGCACCTGGAGGGCCAAGGGGGGCAGGCAGGGAGCCAAAGGCACCTGGGGACCCTGTGGGGACAACCCCCAGTCCAACACAATCCATCCTCCAACAGCCCCCAGTGCCAGATCCCCCATCTCCTGCTGCCCCTCCCCTCCCAGAGCTTTCCCTGGGGGACACCCCAGAGCTGAGCCCGGCCACAAACCCAACACGTGGGAGAACAAGGGGAACAAGGGACATGTGATCAGATGGCTGATTGGCATCTCAGGCACTGCAGACCATGGGGAGCACTGGGCAATGCTGATCACCTGCAGACAAGGCTGAGGGCTGGGGAATGGCTCAGCAGTGACAATTCCCACATCCACACAACCCGATACCCCTTTCCCCGCAGATGCCAAACCCGACCAAGCTCCGTGCCCAGAGCACTGTCCAGAGGAGAATATGCCCTGCCCTGCCCCTCATCCTGTCACACGCGCAGCCACGGAGCCCTCCCAGAGCACCTGGGTCATGGCCCTGGCTCTGGGCCCAGGCCAGCACTGGCCCCGAGCAGGATGTGCCCATCCCAGGCACATGGGGAAGTGGGCGCCTGTCCCCAGGCAGCCACTCGGAGCTAATTGGGGTAACAGAGGTGCCCTGTGAGGAGGAGGGGTGTTGGTGCCCTGCCAGCATCTCTGACAAGCCCTGTTTACCCAGGGCCTGAGGCACCAGGAGGACATTCAGACATCTTGGGCTTCCAGGAAGGAAAATCCACGGTGAAGTGGTTCTGAAGAGCTGTCTATGGCTGTGATTCCTGTTTGACATTCCAGGGCATTAGTGAAGGGTTCTGCACATCTCTTTCCCCAGGGACAATGTGGATCCATCAGAGAAGTCTTATGACTCAGCTGGGAAAACATTTCAGGCCACTGCCCTGACTGTTTGCTCTGGAACTCACCCAAGGAGGCGCAGGGCCCAAGGGGGAAGATTTTCCTAGGGGGTTTTGCTGCTTTGTGCCCTTGGAGAAGACACCAGAGTGTCCTCATGGGGGATTCTTGACCAGATGGACAAGAGCTGTGACATCATTGGTGGGTGGGGTCACCTTGGAGAGAAATTGAGGAAGTGTCTGCAGGGTCCTAAATGGTGAATGAATGGATGAAGGAGATTCTCACTGTCCTGACCCACTCTCCAGCAAAACCACATCCAAGGGAAGAGGCCTGGTGGAATCAGGGGGGAAGCAGACCTTGTTGAGCCTGGTGCACACTGGGCAGTGTGGGGTGATCCCCTGCTGGTGTCCCAGCTGTCAGTGCAATACCACCGCTCTGATGGACTGGATCCTTAAGAAACAAAAGAAGTGATCAAGCTCAGGGGAGGAGGGGATCTGGTCGCACTTCTCTTGTCTGGGAGTTTCTCTCCGAGGGGGACATTCCATGAGAATTGGGATGCAGTAAAGGACAGGGCTGAGGGCAGCTGCTCCCTCTATCTCTGGGCTTCGGAGGAGGACGCTGGGAGCTGCTGCTTGGAAAAAGGAATTGGTTGCTGCGGGTGGCCAGAGCAGCTTCCCCAGGCAGGTGCTGTCAGGTGCCTGCAGCACCGAAAGCGTCTCCACTTGGGGCTGCCTTGACAACTCCCCCAGCCCAGCAGACCCTGAGCCCAGATGGTGCAATCAAAGCCTCAGCAGAGGGACGAGAGGACTCCTCGCAGAGCAGATCCAGCTGGGTTTACTAAGGGAAAATCCAAGGGTCCAGGGGAAGTGAGGGTGCAGAGGGAAACAGGAGCAAGCAGGAACACAACATCTGCTGAAGGGAACCAGAGGCGAAGAGCCAGGAGCAGGACTGGGGCCAGGGTATATAACTGGAGAAAGGCAGGAGGGGTCAGGGTACAAATGATCCAATGGAGAAGGGAGCCAGGGCTGGAGATAAGGTGGGGTGACACAGGATGCACCAATAGGGGAGCAGCAATTTTTTGGAAAAAGAAGACAAAACACAGCAATTTCCTGGTGCCAAGTCTGTCACCACCCAGACCTGGTATTTGATGGCACTGCCCATGCCCAGATCTGGACATTTCCCTGTGCCACCACAGCCCAAGTGCAGCAATTTGCTGGCAAAGAAAGCCAAACCAGGCAAATACCTGGTGCCTACACCAGCCCAATCTTGTGTTTGCTGACACCACCAGTGCCCAGATCTGGAATTTTTCAGATGCCTGCACAGCATAATTCCAGCAGTTTGCTGGCACAGAAAGTTAACATTTGAAAATTTCTCAGTGTCAGCACATTCCCTTCCAAGATCTGGTGTGCGCTGGTGTTGAAGATTGCAATGCAAGATGTTTTCCATTACCATCTGTATGGCAGATTACCTTTGTCAAGTGGGCAGTCTGCCTTATCTCTCTCTTTGAGTGACCACATTCACACCTCCCTCGGGAGGGGACATCTGCTGATAACAGACTATTGAATGTCACTGCATGACTGATAAGAACGATAACATCCCATTGTGAGATGTTCCGCCCAGAGGGAGGAGCCAAGCATTGCTACCCAGATATAATCCAGAGGTTTTTGAGACACCGGCACGGCTTTCTCCACGGGATTCCCCAGAGGAACAGCAGCTGTCTCTTCTACCACTGGGTCTTCAGAGGAAGAATACATCCTTCTCTACAGATCCCCCCCGCTCCAGCAGAACCACATCTGACGCTTCAGGAGGGCGTCAGCCACATTTCCAATTGGACTGCCACCAACACCCTGACCCACAGGGTGTCAGGTTGGGTTCTGACTCTGTCAGTGTTGTTCTAGTGTACTGCATTGTTTATTTTATCTTTTTTTTTTTTTCCCCTTAAAGAACTGTTATTTCCTGCTCCCATATTTTTGCCTGAGAGCCCCTTAATCTAAAATTGATAGCAATTCGGAGGAGTGGGGAGGGTTTACATTCTCCATTTCAGGGGAAGCTCTTGCCTTCCTTAGCAGACTCCTGTCTTTCCAAACCAAGTCACCAATTAACTCCTACCAAATTCGGTGAAACAAATTCCTTGGTAAAGGCCGCCTGGCTTATTGCTTGAAACCTGGCTCCCCGGTTGCAGACGGGGCAAAGAGCACCGGAGTGGAGTGACCACCCACTCCGTTCTCGCCGTAAATGTGGCCCCAATTCGATGGCTCAAAATCCGGATTTTGTCCTTAGGGGGGCGGGGGTGGGTGGTCTGGGGGCTGCCAGTACGCCTGTCCAGGGTATCGGTGGGCACTCAGACTCAGATCCTAGCCTCCCACGAGACACTGAACCGTTTGTGCTTGGTGAGGGAAGCGGCAAAAAGGTGAGTGAAGGCACACCAGAGGCATTGCCTCTAGTGCCTGGGAAACACGGAGGGCACTCACCGGATAACGTGGTGAAGGTGACTGTTCCTGACAAAAATCCACCTTGTCCCTGTTGTGTGGTACCCGGGTAAACTCTGTGTTAAGCCTGATTGAACAGCTAAAGGAGTCACACTGGAAAAGGAGGGTTTGCTTTCGGTGTGCCAAGTGTGTAAAGGAAAATATTAACTATCATAGTGTTATTTGTCATTTTGCAAAATGCAGAGGTCCAGAAACTGAAAGGGTTCCAGCTGGAGAGTGGATATGTGAAGTATGAGTCAGAGACTTCAGAACCAAAATTGGCCTGGGACAACACAAAAGATTGGCACACCCATTGATAAGAAACCAAGAAAGGATCATTGCTTCCCAACTGAAAGAAACATCAAATCCAGGAGCCCACAAAAGATGCTGGACAAAAGAGGAGGAAGAACTGCTGATAAGACTGGAGGCACAGTTCGAGGGAAACAAAAACATTAATACACCTATCGCCGAACACATAACAACAAAAACAGCTAAGCAAATTAGTTACAAAAGAAGATTGCTGCCTAGGAAACCAACAGATGGAGCTGACAGAGGACCTAGGTGAGTCATCACACCAGGAGAGCAGCTGAGGGCATGGGAATGGAACCTGGGTTGAGTCAGCAATCCCAGGCAAGAACCGTGGACAATGGACCTGGGGAGAACCATCCACCAGGGAGGCCAGCTGCCAGAGAGAAAACAATGGATAAATTAAGACGACACCCTGATAAGGACAACTGCCGCCAGAAACCAGCAGAGGGCGGGGCAGCTGCAGGCTCATTACCAAAAGACAGTCAAGGAACGCTTATCAGCTGGAGCAATTAACCACTTCCCCAGAGCATTCAAGCAATTGATGGACGGCCAGGAGATGCTGACAATGATTAATCAGGCAGTGCAGGACTGCTTTGGATGCCAAGAATCAATAAGCCAGATAAGAACTGCTACACGTGGTAAAATGGGAAGGAGACCCAGGAGAAGCAACCAAGAAAGCCATTTCAGAAGTGGATGAAGGACAGAGTGATCAAAAAAGGTAATTACCTTTGCTTTCAGCATTTATTCCATCTTGACAGGAGGAAACTAGCAAAAATTATTTTGGATGACGTAGAGTGTTTGTCCTGGGATATATCATCCAGTGAAATTTACTCGGTATTTAAAGCCAGATGGGAAACACCTGGTACTTTTGCTGGCATCAGGGACTTTGAAATTAATGGGAAGGCAGACAACAGCACCTTCAGAGGCTTAATCACGGCCAAAGAAATTGAAATGTGCAGGAAATGAGCAAGGGCTCGACTCCAGGTCCAGATAGGGTTACTCTTGGGGACATCAAAAAGATGGATCCCAGGTATTCCCGGACGGCTGAGCTCTTCAACTTATGCTTAACATCTGGGGAGATCCCAGACATGGTGAGGGGGTGCAGAACTGTTTTGATTCCCAAATCTACAAAACCGGAACATTTAAAGGACATTAATAACTGGAGGCCTATCACAATCAATTCCATCTTGTTGAGACTGTTCTCCAGGATTGTAAAAGCAAGGCTGAGCAAAGCGTGCCCCCTCAACCCAAGGCAAAGAGGCTTTATTAGAGCAGCAGGATGCTCTGAAAACCTGAAACTCCTGCAAACTATACTTCAGACTGCCTAAAGTGAACACAGACCACTGGGTGTTGTATTTGTGGACATCGCCAAGGCTTTTGACACCATAAGCCACCATCACATCATACATGCTTTGCAGCTGAGGGGAGTGGATCCCCACATCATTGGCCTGATGAACAATATGTACAAAGACATCAATATGTATGTCACCACAAAAATGAACACACACACAGACAAAATCCAGATCCGGGTTGGAGTAAATCAGGGTGACCCGCTGTCACCCCTTTTATTTAACCTGGCAATGGACCCCCTGTTGTGCAAGCTGGAAGAGAGTGGTAAAGGATTCCACCAAGGACAGAGTAGTATAACAGCAGTGGCATTCGCTGATGATCTGGTCTTGTTGAGCGACTCCTGGGAAAACATGAAAACAAATATCAAGATATTAGAGGCCTTCTGCGATTTCACCGGTCTCAAAACACAAGGGGAAAAGTGCCACGGCTTCTACATCAAGCCCACGAAAGACTCTTACACCTTCAATAACTGCGCTGCATGGACCATCAACAGTGCACCCCTGAACATGATCAACCCCAGGGAATATAAGAAATACCTTGGCCTACACTTTGACCTCTGGACTGGGATAGCAAAAGCCAACCTCCCCACAAAACTAGAATTCTGGCTTGAATGAATTGATCAAGCTCCACTTAAACCTCTGAAAATACTTGATATCCTCAAAACATACACCATCCCTCGACTGACCTACCTGGCTGACCATTCACAAATGAAACAGGGGCCCTTGAAGCCCTTGACCAGAAGATCCGAACAGCGGTCAAGGACTGGCTGCAACCACCTCTGTGCACCTGCAGTGCCATCTTGTACTCGAGCACGAAGGACGGCGGTTTGGGCGTCACCAAGTTGGCGGGACTGATCCCCAGTGTACAGGCCCGGAGACTGCACTGGATTGCACAGTCCTCGGATGAAACAATGAAGGAGTTCCTAGAGAAAGATCAAATGGAACAACTGTATAAGAAATTGTGGATTCAAGCTGGAGGGGAAAGCAAGAAGATAACCTCAATTTGGGAAGCACTACCAGCGAATGAACCACCCAACAGTGCAGACACAACCTCGGAGTGGGAAGCACTGACCCTTAAAACTAAATTTCCTAAACCTTGTGATTGGTGGAGAAAAGAATTCAAGAAATGGACCAAATTAGTATCCCAAGGCCGTGGAATTAAAAGCTTTGAAGGTGATAAAATTAGTAGTGATTGGCTCCAATACTATAGATGCATTCCTCACAGGAAACTGCTCACTACACTACAACTTAGGGCCAACTTCTACCCCACAAGAGAATTTCTCTCCTGGGGTAGAGAGGAAAATTACATCAAGGCCTGTAGGCACTGTGATGCGGACAACGAAACCTGCGCCCTAATCCTCGGCTACTGCCCAGTGATTCAGGACGCTCAAATCAAGAGGCACAATCATATCTGTGAAAGGCTTATTGAGGAGGCGAAGAAGAAGGACTGGGTAGTGTTCAAAGAACCACCCATAAAGGAAACCATCAAGAAGCTGTACAAACCAGATCTGATATCTGTTAAGGACGGACGTGCATTCATCGTGAAAGTGACAGTACGATACGAAGCCTCCAGAACATCTCTGGAAGAAGTGGCTGCAGAGAAAGTAAACAAGTGCAAACATTTGGAAACCAAGGTGCAAAGCCTCACCAACGCAAAGGACGTTGTTTCTATGGGCTTTCCCCTTGGAGCGCGGGGGAAATGGTACAAGGGGAACTTTGAACTTTTGAGTACACTTGGCCTCTCCAAATCGAGGCAAGCAATGGTTGCAAAGACTTTATCCACAGAAGCACTCCTATTGTCTGTGGAGATTGTACATATGTTCACCAGTAGGGCCAGAAGATTACATGATTCAGGGTAGTGAATTTTTGCATTTTTTGTACTTTGTAATGTTTTGTAGATTTTTATTGCTGTTTTAATATGTTGATTTTTGTATGCAATTTTTTTTTTTTTATGTATCACTTTTACATTTTAATAAACTAAAGAGTAGCTAGGTTCGTAAGGAAGCCACAAGCCAGTTAGGTAGCTCATAGTGAGTAGGGACAAAGACTTTAATTCATAACGCATCAATTACCACCCGATTCAGACCAATTTACTGTATTTGAAACAATTTACCGGATTTGTCCAAGGTGGACGGGCCACCTTTATTTAACCCGGAAAAGGAACATATATTATTTATATGTGTTTGAAAAATAGCCAAATGCCTCGTCATCTAATTAGTGACATGCATGAATGGATGAATGGATTCCCACTGTCCCTACCTACTATCCAGCGAAACCACAGCAAAGGGAACGGGCTTGGCAGAATCAGTGGGGAAAGAAGACCCTGTTGAGCTTGACTCTAGTCTGGCACTGTGAAGAGACATGAGAGGTGTAGAATAAGTGGGAGGCCGGGCATGCGCTCGGCAGTGCGGGGTGACCCGCCCGCTGGCGTCCCGGCCGTTGGTGAAATACCACTACTCTGATTGTTTTTTCACTTACCCCATGAGGCGGGGGGGCAAACCCTGAGGGGGGCTCTCGCTTCTGGCGCCCACCCCCAGGGTGGCTAACGGCCACTCTATTGGATAGTGAACCCCCATCTCCCAGTCGCTCTATTGACTGATCTGCCTGCAGGCACAGGAATGAGGCTGAGCACTCAGACATCTCTTAGTGGGCAGCAGAGGGCACAGCCGCACAGCAGCCAGTCCTTTCAGGAGTCTTGGCAGCCACGGCAGGGCACGGAGGGGCTGCAGGGTGCTCATTTAACACAGCCAGGCTGCTCCGGGCACCTCCACCACCGACTCCAGGGATGGCACACTCAGCTGACGGCGCCCTCCCGCCGGGGGCAGCGGCACAGCCCCGGGTGACCAGGGGACATTCTGCTGGGAAAACACCTCTGCCAAGGGTGGCAGCACAGTCCTGAGGGCAGCAGGGCACTCCCTGGGCAGGTCACTCTCACCTGGGGAGGCTCCACGGCTCTGCCTGGTGGCCTCTTGGTGGGCTGTGCCTTCTGCGCTCATCCTCTTCCCTTGCTCATCCAGCACAGCGTCTGCTCTCCCTGCTGCCTTCCCCAGTGCCCTGCTTTCTCCGTTAGCCTTGGTGGAGAGCCAGTGAATGCCCCATCCTTGGAAATATTCCAGCTCGGATGGGCTCTGAGCAACATAATGGAGTGAAAGATGCCTCTGCCCCCACCCCACAGGAGGCCCTGTGGTGTCAGCTACTGGAGTGGTCAGTGTCTCTTGTAGGATGCAATTCCCCCAGAGAGCAGAGAGAACACAAACACCACAGCTGGCAGGAACACCCTCCATGGAGATAGGAATATTCTGGATCAACAGGCTCAGGCTGCTGACTTTTGCCCCCTTGTAGATGGACACAAGTGTCTGAAGTTACTGAGAGCCAGGAGGCCCCACAGTGTCTCTGAGTCCCCTTGGTTCCCTGCGATCACACAGTGTCCCAGTGTCCCTTTGGTTCCATGAGGCCCCACAATGTCACAAGAATCCCGGGACACAACAAGGTTCTGGGGGATCCCAATGGATTGTTGGTTCCAACTGGCCTCACTGAGTCACAAGGGCCTCTGGATTCCTTGAGACTCCACAGTGCTACCATGTCCCTTTGGTTCCACAAGCGACAGCTTCACAATGGTTCCTGAGCATCTTTAGGCACCAGAGTCTCAGAGCATCTCCTCAGTTCCATGAACTCCACAGTGTGACAATGTCCCCTTTGTTCCATTTTGTTCTGCAGTGTCACAAGGATTCCTGGAAAGCATGAGGCCCTGAGGTATCACAATGGATGGTTCCATGAAGTCCCAGAGTTTCACAGTCTCCTCTTGCTTCCATGGATTCTACAAGACCCTGGAGTGTCACAGGGCCCCTACAGTCCCATGAGTCTTCACAGTGTGACAATGTCCCCAGGAGACACTGCAGTGTGACAATGTCCCCAGGAGGCAGTGCAGTGTCACAGAGGAGCAGCACTGGAGTGGGCACAGCACCAGGGGAGGTTTGGCAGTGCTTCCATGTCTGTGACACAACAGTGGTGGCAACACCAACGTTCCCATCTCTAAGATAACACAGATGTTCAAGACCGAGCATTCCCCTGTCAGTGACACCCCAGTGGTGGCAACCTCAAAGTTCCCCTGTCTGTGACATGACAGCAGTGGCAATACCAATGTGCCCCTGTCTATGACACCAAAGCAATTACAAGCCCAGTGTTCCCCTCTCTGTCACACCACAGAGGTGGCACCCGCAGCATTCTCCTCTTTATGACAGCACCACAGTGGCAAGCCCAACATTGCCCTCTCAGTGACACTGCAGGGGTGGCAGCCCCAAATGCTCCCCTGTGACACCACAGCAGTGACTCCCCAACATTCCCCTCTCTGTGATACCACTGAGTTGGCAGTTCCAGTATTGACTTCTGCAGGACACCACAGGGGCAGCAGCCCCAAGATTACCCTGTCTTTGAGCCCACAAGGATGGCAGCCCCAACATTTCTCTCTCTATGACACCCCAGCAGTGGGAGCCCCAGAATTCCCCTGTCTGTGAAACCCTAGCAGTGTAAGCCCCAACATTTCCCTCTCTGTGACATCATAGTTGTGGCAGCCCCAAGTCCCCCTCTCTGTGACACCAGAGCAGTGGAAGGCCCAGAGTTCCCTGTCTGTGACACCACAGCTTTGGCAGCCCCAACATTCTCCTCTCTATGACTCCACAGCAGAGGCAGCCCCAATGTTCTCCTCTCTATGACTCCACAGCAGAGGCAGCCCCCAGCCCCCAGCATTCTCATGTGTATGATACCATTGTGGGGGCAGCCACAACGTTCCTCTCTCTGTGACGCCTCAGTGGTGGCAGCCCCAGTTGTCCCTTCTATGACACTACAGCAGCAGCCACCCCAACATTCCCCTCTCCATGACACCTGAGCTGTGGCAGCCCCAGTGTTCCCCTCTCTGTGACACCACAGCTGTGGCAGTCCCGTTGTCCCGGTTTCTGCGACACCACAGCGGTTGCTGCCTGAACGTTCCCCTCTCTGTGACACTGCAGCTGTGGCAGCAGAACTAAAACAGAAGCAGCAGCCGTGGAAGAACAGGGGAGCAGGGGAGGAGCAGAGAAGGAGCAGTGGAACAGTGGTAGATGAGCAGTGTTGGAGCAGCAGTGGAGCAGTGGTGGAGGAGCTGAGGAACCGTGCTGAAACTGCACCACACAGCTTTTGAACAGCAGTGGAGTGAGCATGGAAAAGGAGGAACAGTGGTGGCACAGGAACTACAGCCATGAAATTGTGGTGGCACAGGAACTACAGCCATGAAACTGTGGTGGCACAGGAGCTACAGCCATGGAACAGTGGTTACACAGGAACTACAGCCATGGAACAGTGGTGGCACAGGAACTGCAGCCGTGGAACAGTGGTGGCACAGGAGCTACAGCCATGGAACAGTGGTGACACAGCCCCACAGCTGTGGAGCGGTGCCTGAGATGCCGAAGCTGTGGGACACAGAGCGGCTCCCAGCGCTGTGTCCTGCAGGAGCCGGTCCCGCACACACCAGAGCGATGCCCCTCTGGCTGAGCCAGAGCTGGGGGCACAGGTAGGAATTGCTGCTGGGCTGTGCAAGGCGTGGATCGAGTGCAATTAATGGTGACCTGGGCATTTGATCCTGCTCATTGTGGCTGCTTTTGTGCAGTCAGGACCATTCCAGTTCATCTGAAGTCATGAGTCATGAACTCAGGAGAAACTTGGGACATAAGGAATCAAAGTGCCTTCTGTCCTGCTGTCTTGGTTTGAAAGACAGGTGCCTGCTAAGGAAGGCAGGAGCCTCCCATGAAATGGAGAATGTGAACCCTCCCCCTCTGAATTGCTATAATTTTAAATTAAGGGGCTCTCAGGCAAAAAATAAAAAGTATAGGAGCCGGAAATAACAGTTATTTAATAGGGAAGAAAATAAAAAGATAAAATCAACAATGCAGTACAGTCAAACAACACTGACAGAGTCAGAACACAACCTGACACCCTGTTGGTCAGGCTGTTGGTAGCAATCCAATTGGAAATGTGGCTGCAGTCCTCCTGGAGTGGCAGGTGTGGTTCTGTTGGTGCAGGGGCTCCCGTAGAAAAGGGTGTAGTCTTTCTCTGAGGATCCAGTGGAGGAACAGGCAGCTGCTATTCCACTGGGAAATCCAGTGGAGAAGTTGTGCTGCTATTCCAGAATCTCCAGATTCTATCCAGTTAGGAATGCTTGGCTCTTCCCTCTGGGCGGAGAATCTCCCAATGGGATGCTGTAATTCTTATCAGCCATGCAGTGACATTCAATAGGCTGTTATCAGCAGATGCCTTCACCCCTGGAGGGAGGAGTGGTTGTGGAAGAGATAAGGAAAACTGCCATACAGATGGCAAATAAAATCCATTTTGCCTTGCAATCTGGGACACCTGCAGAGGAAGACATCTTGGTAGAAGTTGAATGATTTCTGATTTGGGAACCAAAGTGGGTCAATTATTGGCCTGTGGTTTGTTCTCATCCAGAAAGATGTTCCAAAGTACTGCAATTTGGAAATAAAACCAGGAACGTGCTTCTTCATCTGGATATTGCATATGGACTATAGAGCTATTTGTGGTCAATATGATAAGAAAACAACTGGAAATATTTTCTTGATTTCACTCTTTCTTCCAGTCTCTGGGATTAGGCCTCCAACACTCCCTGCAGGTCTTCTTTCCATAATCTGCTCCTCCGGAGTTGGGATGTGACAAATCAGCAGTGGGAAGAGGGAGGACAAGGGACCATTACAACTGCAAACTCCGGTTTTTATAGTCTTTGGATTTCCAGTGCTTAGAAATTGTCATGTTTTCAACTGTCTGAACAAATCCCACATTTGTCACTTTTTCCGTGGCAGAAAACCTTCCTTTGGCCTTATTTAGGAACCGACCCTGGGAAACACCTCAGTGCAGATGCTTTTTTGTTGGTTTTGCTAAGAGATGACAAGAAAATGAGCACACAGGGCACGGATGAGAGAAAGGGAAGAAACAGTTCCTTTCTTTTCTCTTCCTTGTGGAAACTCTCCTTAAGAGGTTGTGCTCCAGCCGGAAACTTCCTGGGCCAAGGGCTGAGGGAAGCAATTCAGCTGAGGCAGTTGAGGCATCTCCTCCCTGGTCTGTAGCCCTAGGGCTGAGAGGGGACATTGGTGCTCCCCTTGCAGCCCTTGCAGCCCCTGGAATGGGGGATTCCTCCTGCCTCTGCCAGGTGCTCCTGATCCTGGTGTTAGCCCTGGCCTGGGTGCTCCTGCCCTGAGCTCCCTGCCATGGGCATTGCTGGTGCTGGAGGGCAGGAGGGAGGGATTCAGTGCAAACCTGGGAGGCGCCGGTGGACTCAGAGATGGCTGGAGGTGACAGTGACAGAGTGACGGGAGGTGCAGATGGACACAGGGGCAAGACAACATCCCAAAGAAAACCTCTTGGAAATTTGGGGGACTTTGAGTGTAAAATACACACGAACACAGACACACAGACAAAGAATACTGCAAAGCATTTCCCAGCTATCTTAAGTTGGACAGTGGGGGTGTATTCTATTCCTATCTGATGGGGCAGTTATCTTATGTTAATTGGGCAGTTTTCTTTATCTCTTTCACAACCCAACCTCCCTCCCAGAAGATATCTTTTGTTAATGGGCCATTGAGTGCCACTGCATGACTGATAAAATTCCATCATCCCATTGTGAGAAGCTCCACCCAGAGGGAGGAGCCAAGCATTCCTACCTGGATATAATCAGAGGGCTGGAAGACCAGAGTCAGCCTTTTTCACTGGATTCCCAGAGGAAGACCAGGCCCAACACCACCACCACTGGATCTTCAGAGGAAAACCCCACTGTTCTGCAGGATCCCTGCCACTGCCACTGTGACCCACATGGTGTCAGGTCGTATTCTGAATCTGTCAGTGTTTTTTCTTTGTACTATTGTGTTTATATTTTAATTTTCCTGCTAAATAGCTGTTATTCCTATTCCCATATCTGTTTCCTTAGAGCCCCATAATTTCAAAATTATAACTGTTCAGAAGGAGGTTGTTTACATTTTCCATTTCAAGGGAGGCTCTTGCCTTCCTTAGCAGACGCCTGTCTATTCAAACCGAGACAATGCCCCAGGACACCCAGGCGGGTGAGGAGGAAGTCAGTGCCCCTTTCCCCCTTTCTCCTGCTCCATCTCCCAGCCCAGCACAGCCCCCAGCTGCAGGACAACCTCACTGCCAATGCCGTCCTGCCGGGGAAGCACTGGGGAGATCTCCTTCCCCTTCCTTTTGTCACAGAGGCAAATCTCATCCTCTCTTTGTCCTTCCTGCCCTAGACAAGGAGCTGAGGATGGAAACCAGGGCGGACAAATCCCCACAGCAGAACCTCGTGGAAGAGGCTGTTTTGCGCAGCTCCATGGCACAAGAATCCAATGGAGAGGAAAAGCCCTGGAGATCCCACAGGAAGAGGGGCTGCAAACCCAGCCCAGTGTGCTCTGAGGAGGAAAGACCCACCCTGGGCCAGGAAGGTGGACGGAACTTCAGCCAGAGCTCGGAGCTGGTGGTGCATGAGCAGCTTCACAATGGGGAGAATCCCTACAAGTGCTTGGAGTGTGGGAAGAGCTTCAGGCAGAGCAGCACCCTGATCCGCCACCAGGTGATCCACACCAGGCAATGGCCCTACAAGTGTGAGGAATGTAAGAAGGGCTTCAGCTGCAGCTCAGAACTCATCAGGAACCAACGCATCCACACTGGGGAGAGGCCCTACGAGTGTTCCCATTGTGGGAAGAGGTTTCAGATCAGCTCTCATCTCCTCCTGCATGAGCGGATTCACACTGAGGAGAGGCCCTTCCACTGCCCTGAGTGCGGGGAGGGATTCCAACACAACTCCCACCTCAGCATCCACCAGCGCACCCACACCGGGGAGAGGCCCTACAAGTGTCCCCAGTGTGGGAAGAGCTTCTTAAACAGCTCTACCTTGTCCCGACACCAACGGAGGCACCGGTAAGGGAAGCCCTGCGTGTGCTCCAACTGCAGGAGGAGTTTTGTGCACTGGCACAGCTTCATCCCCCATGGGAGGACCCACATTGGTCAGAACACTGGTGACCCACATTCCCAGTGATCCATGTTGGGAGGAGACCTGGCTGGTTATCCTTTTGGCCCTAATTTTCTTCTGATTTGTCTTTATCACTTAAAAACACCTGAAACAGGACTAAAATGAAAGTAATTGATCAAGGATGTCTGAAGTCCCACCATTTAACAGGTATTTGAGGTGGAATTTATGGTTTGTGAACATTTGTTCTGTAGGATTTGTGGATTCTTGGGGGATTTCAGCAAGTGTTCTCCATATCTTTGCACTCCAGAATTCCAGATAGATTGGTCTGTCACCTCAAAATGATTCAATCCCATTGAAAACACCTCAATTTTACCCCAAAATTGACCAATCCATGTCAAAATGCCTTATTCCCACCTAGGAAAAATTCACTCCCATGACAAATCTACTTGATTCCACAGTGTCCAGGGTGAGAGGGGGTTGGAAGGAGATTGGGAGAAGTGGCATCCAAATTTGAGGGTGTGGGATTGGGATTGTGTGGGGCTGGGTGTGTGGCTTGTATTTTGATAGTAAATAAAACTTCCAGAATGACTGATTTCTGTCCCATTCATTTTTTGTCGGTTCCAGTTTGTTTTTCAGAGTGCCACCTTCGCAGCTGATTGTGTTTGTGCCCTTCTTTCTCTCCTGCCTTTCTTTGCCTGCTCTGTTTCCCTCTCAGTGTCTCTCTTGACCCAGGGCAGCTCCCACCAAAGACCCTGCCCTGATTTATTTCCCACTCCCGGAGCTACAACAACCACAGGTGAAGCTATGAAGGCTGGCAGTGAAATGTCACTGTAAGATCGTGCTCCACTTGGAGCATCTTTTCCTGCCTGGGAATGGGAATTCCAGCCCCTGGCAGTGTGTGCCATGGATCCCAGGGGGGCATTCCCGAGGCTCCCAGGGTGCTGCTCCTGCTATGCCTCCCAAGGAGCTCTGCAGGGCCAGTGGACAAGGTCCAGCAGCTCTGTTGGTTCTGCAGTGCCACAAGGGCCCCTGGGTCCATGAGTGTCCTTACTGCCAACAGCGGTTCCTTGGTTCCCATGATGCCCTGCTGTGTCACCATGGATATTTGGTGCCATGAAGTTCTTCAGTGTCACAATGGCCTCCCTCGCTCCATGAGCTTCCACAGTGTCACAATGGCCTCCTTGGATGGGCAGTGTTACCATGGGCCATTGGCTCCATGCAGGCCCGCTCGGTCACCATGGACTCCTTGGTTCCACGAGGTTCTGGGGGTGTCTCCATTGTCTCCTGGGATCCACAGTGTCACCATGGACCACTGGATCCATGTGGCCCTTCTGTGTCACCATGGCCCCTTGGTTCCATGGGACCCCAGGGTCATAATTGACTCCTTGCTTCCACGTCACCTCCTCAGTGCCAGAATGGCCCCTTGGTTCCATGAGGAACAAAAAAGTTTTGTAGAAACTTTGAAAAATCAATACACCTGGGAACATCTGTTTGCATTCAAGAGAAAGGTAAAAGGTGAGGATGGCAGGAGCAGCTTCATCTGCAACAGAGATCCAGGGAAACGACAGGGACAGAGAATTCAGGTGCAAGACTCAGACAATTCTGCTCCCAGAGATCATTTCTGCTCACACTGTCCCTACTAGAAAGGTGACATCATTCCAGGCAGTCTGGACTGAGCAGGTTGTTTCTGAGGTGGGTTTGTTTTTCAGGAAACCTACTCAGGGTTTTCCATTTGTTCTGGTTTGAAAGCAAAACCAGAGAGAGACTCGATGTCAGAAATACGATTTATTAGGAAAAAAAAATCAAAAATCATGCAATAATACATAAGAAAAAACACTGATAAAGGCAGAATATAACCTGTCACTCTCTTGGTCAGGGTGCTGATAGCAGTCCAGTTGGAATGGTGGCTGCAGTCCTCCTGGAGTGGCAGATGTGGTTATGTTGGAGCAGTGATCCTGTAGCAGGGTGTAGCCTACCTCTGAAGTTCCAGTGGAAATGGCAGCTGTTGCTCTGGGGAATCCAGTGGAAAGGCAGCTTGTTTTGTCCCAAAGCCCAGATAATATCCAGGGGGGCATGCTTAGCTCTTCCCCCCTGGGTGGAGCATCTCACAATGGGCTGATATCATTCTATGAGTCATGAGGTGGGTCCATTAAACAGAAATGGCTCCTGGAGGGCATTATCTCTGAGTCATGCAGAAAGGCATTGATAGGCCTATTAACAGGAGATAAGGGATAAAACAATACCCCTCCTGTTTCAACAGCTCTTGAGGATGGGAATAGAGTACATCTTTATATTGTAACCTAGGTCATCTCTCACCAATGGAAGGGTAGGACCGAATAACTTCATATTTGGTGTCATTTTGTGCTCTGCTGGGAGTTTTCCCGAGGGCTGGCAGTGCTGTTGGCTTCAAGAACAGTTTGGGTAATGGCTGTAGGACTGAGGGTTGGGTAAAAAACCAGAACAGTATTCTTGTATTTATAATCTTTTGTTACATGTCCAGTTTTCCTGCAGTTATAACAGTTTCCACTGCCTTTATTACATTCTGTATTGTGGGGAAGCACATTTGCTGCAACCAGCATTTCAATTGCACCCTGGCTGGCGGCCTTGGCTAGGCTGGAGTCACGGTCTGAGACCGCTTGGAATATGCAAGCATCAACCATCTGAGCAATGGTAGGCTCAGGGTCAAGGGGGAGGCTGTGAAGAACCTTTCTGCAGTCAATACTGGCATTATAGAAAGCTAATTTGCTAATAAGATCATCCTGGACCTTTTGATCATCTACCTGTTTTTCCAGGGCTTTCATAAGGTGCTTTATGAACTTGATATAGTTCTCATCCGGGCCCTGGTGAATGTCAGTGAAGTCAGTGTGGGGTGCAGAATTATCAGGTGTTTGGAGGAGGGTGGACCATGCAGCGCCTTTGAGATCTTCCAGTATTGACTGGGGGAAGACTTCAGCCTGATACTGCAGTCTAGTATAGTCTCCTTCCCTGGTAATGCGGTCCATTGTGAGGTGTTGTCGCCCTTCTTCCTCAACATAACCTTTTGGTAACTCATGAACTTTTTTTATCCAAACTCCTTTCCAGAAAATAAATTCATCGGGTGACAATATAATTTTCATACACCATTTTAAATTTTGTGATACCATTGTGTGGGCAGTAAGTGGCACGTCCAGCAAATTGTTAAAATAGGGAGAACCCCTCCCATAATCCTTGGCAGCCTTTACTAAGTCATTCATTTCCCTATGGAGGTAGGGAATCCAAGATTCAGGTGGCACCTGTGCAGTATAAGCAGGGGCCAAAACCTAAATGGGAATCTATTCCCTATGGATTCCCAGGGGCCAAAGCCTAAATGGGAATCAATTCCCTATGGATTCCCATTCAGGTTTTGGCCCCTGCTTATACTGCACACCACCTGAATCTTGGATATCACCTCCCGGTCCCCCTCCTTTGCAGCTTTTCTCCACATCCTCTGCCAAGAATCCTTGGGCTCATCCTCACTCTCAGATAAGCTATCACTCTTTTCCTCTGTAGAGGAGGCAGGTCTGCTGGCAGAGGCGCAGGCCTTTCTGCCAACCAGCAATGCCTGGCGTTGAAGGCCTTTGGTAGCCCAAATAGCTTCCTTCCAGTTGGCCCCATGTCCGGTTCCAGTGATGTGGGAACTGGAAGAAGCTGGACTGGAGAAGGGGTCTGGAAGTGGAGAGGTGGAGCCTGCACCAGGGAGGAGCTTTCTGATGACAGGGGAGGGACCCAATGCAGCGGTGGAATTCAACATTAAGGTGAGACCCGTCACAGAGGAGGCACCTGAAGCAAAGGTGGGAAATGGGGATGAAGGTGGGAGGGAATCTAAAATGGCGGTCTCTCTAACAGGAGTATTGCCGTCTTGTGATTTATAGGAAGGAGGATTAGAACTAGGGAATGAAGGAATGTGGGTGAGGGAATATCTCAAGGCAGTATGGCCACTACCACCCTGAGGAGAGGACAGAAAAGGAGGGGAGATGGCAGACAGCAGATGGCTTGTCTGTGCCAAAGGGCGGGCGCCATCTCCCATCCTGTTCTCAGGGAACCTGGGTTCGGGAACGTGAAGGGCGGGTTGAATAAACCAGGGAAAAGGGTTGGAACCATGAACTCCTTAAATGATCCTATAAATTGAATGAAACAACAGATAAAATTTCGCAACTTTTAAAACCCCTTGTGTTTGTAAAATATAAAACTTTTCCCCGACAGCATCCCAAAACGATAACTGATAGACAGAATCAACAGAGATATCAGGAAGCTCCTCAAATAACCATGAACAATCCCTTTTAAACTCCCTTCAGAAATATAACTCCCCTCTAAATTTAAAACTCTCCAAAACTTAACAAAAACATCCTTTTCAGCTTGGGAATGAGTATTTCCCGTAGCTGCCCCCAATGGAAGAGGGAATGCACACCCACAGGAACAGAAAATCAGACGCCCAAACCCCTGGGACCTCTCTGCCACTCAGTCACTCACTCTCAGTCTCACAGGCACAATCTCCAGCCAACGTGGGGCTTGTGGGGAGCACCAGAGACAGCTTTCCCTTGCTTGTCCCCACCTGGCATCACTGCCTGCAGGGTTCTGTTCTAGCTGGAACCTGGGGACACTTTCTCAGTTGTGTCCCTGACAGGGATCTCTTCAAAGTACAAGAAACTTCAGGGTTTCAACAGAACTGAGTTCTTGAGGCTTCTGTGACATCACTGAGGGGATGGTGACATCACAGAGCTGGCTGTAACATCCCAGAGCTGGCTGTGACATCCCAGAGTAGGATGTGAAGCCATAGAGCAGAGTCTGCCATGAGAGAGGGTAGCTCTGTGGCATCAGGGAGTGGGTTGTGACATCACCAGGCAGCTGTGTAACATCACAGAGAAGGCTGTGACATCACAGAACAGATTGCGACATCACAGGGTGACTTTGTGACATCAGACTTCTGTGGCATCACAGCACTGCTGTATGACATCACAAGGGGACATAGAGTTTGTTCTGTGACATCACAGGGTCAGTGTGACATCACAGGGTCAGTGTGACATCACAAGGGCTGTGTGACATCACAGATGGCTGTGTGACATCACAGGGTCAGTGCGACATCACAGGGGCTGTGTGACATCACGGGAGCTGTGTGAGGTCACTGGGAAGGTCACTCTGCCCCGGCACCCCTCATAGTTCCCCCCAGAGCAGTCCAACCCTGCTCGTGCACAGCGGGGTCCCCTGTCCCCCCGGGTCCCCCTGCCCCCGGTCCCGCAGCCTCCCCCAGAGGATGTTCCACGAGATCGACCCCCGAGCCTGACACGGGGTCGGGGGGCCGGGGCCCTGGGGGTGGCACAGGGGGACAGGGACCCCCCAGCAGTGTCCCTGTGTCGTCCAGGGCCAGAGCCTGGGCCAGGGCTCCTTCACCCTGTTACGAACAAGGGCTTGAGAGCGCTGAAAAAATCCCCAGCAAGGGAGCAGCAAAAACCAGATTTAATATTAACCAACAGCAGCACAAAGTTCCTTGGCAAGAGTCCCTCTGCTCCTGACTGGACACTTCAGGCACACCAGGGAAACAAAGCAACAACAAAACCAAACAGAATCCAAGCAATCAAACCAGAAATTAACCCAGAACTGTCCCTCTGTGTGTGTGTGTGACACAAGGACAGTGAGAGCAAGGATCAAAGGAATATGGCCTAAAAGCTTAACAGAGCTCAAACTTAACAGGACTTAACTTATATCTTAACCTTAACTGATACTTTCAACTTCACAATTTAGCAAAAGAGCAGAGTGTAACAGCATTCAACCTAAATAAAACCTTTTGACTTTGCAATTTTACAAAGGAATAACACTTTACAATATTTTGCTTAGTTTATAACTTACACTAAAGGTAGCAACTTAGCAAAAGAACACCTCTGCAAAAGAACAACTCTTAGCAGCAATTAACTTCACTTAGGCCTTGTGATTTACCTTTCCTACAGGCCTGACTGACTCAGCTATCCAAGGCGCTCAAACTCCTCAGAGAGCAGCATTTCTGCCACATTTCCCCAACACAGGCACTCCTGTGGGCACACTGACACAAAGAGTCAGTGCAAGGCACCTGTGAGCAATTCCCCTGAGGGCACAGAATGCTCACTGAGGATGCTTTGGCATCTTCCCAGTGGGCAAAGGGTTGAGCCTGGAGGAGTGGGGGGATCGGCCCAGGCTCTGTCATTGTTCAGGATCCCCGAGTGCAGCAAACAGGAGAGTTCCCGGCTGGGAAAGGCCCCACCCAGAGGGAGTCGCTGGCCCAGGAGAGCTCCAAGGGCTCCTTTTGGAGCGCTGTTTGCAGGGCCCCAAGAGAGGGGCTTCAGTCCCAGCAATGGTTCATCCTGGCCGCACTTGGCACCAACAGCTTTCTTTGGCAGTATGAGAACAGGGATGTTTTGCCACTGAGGGAACAAAAACAGTTCCCAGGGCTGCTGCTAAAGGAACCAGGAGCTGGTTGGGCAGCAGCAGTGCCTGGAGCAGACAGTGTTTGTGATGAGCTGCAGAGGAGCTGAGCCCAGGGGCTGTTGGCCAAGACCGAGGCCCAAGGAGCATTTCTCAGCTGGCAGGGCGGCCTGAGAAGGGGAGGGGGGAATGCAGCAGCACAGGGCCATGGAACCAAGGGACCATTGTGACACTGTGGGGCTCTGTGACACCAAGGGACCATTGTGACACTGTGGGACCCTGTGACAACAAGGGACCATTGTGACACTGTGGGGCCTCATGGAATCATGGAGAGCACTGTGACATTGCTGGGCCTCATGGATCCAAGGGGACTGTACTGACGCTGTGTGGCTCCATGGAATGTAGGGATCATTGTGACACTGAGAGGCCTCATCAAAACAAGGGGCCATTTTGACAGCGTGGGGCTGCATGGAACCATAGAGACCATTTGGACACTTTGGGGTGTTATGGAACCAAGGGGCCATGGTGACACTGAGGGGCGCCATGGAAACACAGAGACCATTGTGACACTCAGGGGACTCATGGAAATATGGAGACCATTGTGACGCTGTGAGGCCTCATGGAATCAGTGAGACCATTGTGATCCTGGGAGGACCAGTGTGATATTGTGGAGCCTCATGAAACCAAGAGGCCTTTGTGACACTGCAGGGCTGCATGGAACCAAAGGTCTATTGTTACACTGCAGGGCCTCCTGCCATCAGTGGTCCATTGTGACACTGGGCAACCAAAGGAGACCATTGTGACACTGCAGGGCTGCATGGAACCAAAGCTCCAGGGTGACACAGAGTGGCCTCCTGTCATCAGTGGTCCATAGTGACACTGTGGAGCCAAAGGAGACCATTGTGACACAGCAAAACCCCAGGGTCCAAAGGTCCATTGTGACATTCCAGACCTCATGGAACAGAGGAGTCCTGTGACATTGTGGGGCCCGGGGAGCCACAGAGACCATTGTGACACTGCAAGGGCTCATGGAATCCTTGGGACCATTGTGACACTACAGGGCCTTATGACACCTAGGGGCCACTGTGACATTGTGGGACCCAATGGAACCTAGGGGCCAGTGTGACACTGCAAGACTTCTTGTAATCAAGGGGCCATTGTGACACTGCTGGAACCCATGGAATCAAGTCACCATTACGACACTGCGGGGCCCCATGGATCCAAGGAACCATTGTGACAATATGGAGCCCCACAAAACCAAGGGAACACAGAACAAGTCTGGCTGCTTTGGCCTCCCATAGACTGCCTGACTGGTCCAACTGACCTTTGCATGTTGAGTGTCACTTCTCATCTGCTGCTGAAACACTGAGGCTCTGTGCTTTCCTTCCCATGGAAAAGAACTGTCCTTCTCAGCCAGGTGCCCATGGCCACAATTGGGATTTCACCTCCAACACTGCCTTTTGTGACAGACTGGAGGAGATCGTCTGCTCTAAACATTTTGTGTGTGTGGGGGGGAGGAAGGGGCAGCTCCAGCCTTGCCCTGCCCTGTAAGCACAGCCCTTCCCTGCCCTGTGACCCCAAGGGGCCTCCAGGGGGTTTATGGTTTCTACCTGAACCGCGGCACACTGAACCCCCAGCACCGCCGTTCCACCCTGGGCACTGGGGCCCTCTTGGCTCTACTCAGTGCTGCTGCTGTACTCGGGGCACCCCAAACCCTGGTAGGGACCCGTGTCCCCGCACTCCAGGGATTGTGTGCGACTCACACTGCCCCGATCCTCCACGCACCCAGAGCTCCGTTTGGGGTTTGCGTGCCAACTCACCAATTCATCTGCCACCTTTACTCGAGTTTGGTGCACAGGAAAAACACCAAGCAGATATTCGTAAGAGGTCAAAATGACACAAAATTCTACTGGCAAAGTGCAAAAAATCAAGAACTTTGGAAGAGGATTTAACGCAACATCAAATTACACATAACACACTTACCATAGCAGTAACTTCATTAACTTAGCCCATTTATCCTGGAAACATTAAAACACGCAAGCTGTTAGGGTATCCAAAAATGTTCCATATAAAGAGCATTAGAAGGAGAAGAAAGAGAGAGAGGCAGAAAGACAGAAGCTCCATAGAAAGACACACATATGACTAACAGCTCGTAGGGTTCCAGTGTGGGTGCGACACAAACCTCAGGAGAAGGCAGAGTCCATACCAGGGGCTCACCTTGTGCTCTATGTTTTTAAGCCCCCGGGCCCTTGTGAGCCTCTCCCAGGTGGGATTTCTGATCACACAGGCAATCAGGGCTGGGTTAGCACTGTACCCACTGTGTGACTGATTGACAGCTCATCCCAGGGTGTCTCAGGACATTGATCTCATCCAGCCTCTGACAGTGACCATGGTGACACAGGGGAACCTCATGGAACCGTGGGTCAGTTCTGACAATGTGGGTCCAAGGACACCACGGGAGATGTCATAGACAGGTAGAATAATGATAAAAGAAAAGCCTTTTGAAATGAAGCCTTGTTCAGCCATATCAATAGCTGGCCTATCATCTCTTCTGTGTGCAACTAAGCAATTACAAGTTCCCATGTGAAGATATTTTGAGAATGAGACTTTGTGACCATTCTATTCTGTGGGTGAAAAACAAATGCACCTGCAATAACAAGTAATTTGTCCCATGAGAATCAGTGAAGAGGTAAACAATACAATAGAGAGATTTGATGCACAAGTAAAATCTATTTTATTAACCAATAATCAACTAACTGATAAGAAATCTTTGAACGAACTAAAGGTGCACACAAGGTCTGTTAAACTGTGTAAAATGAGTTGTATGAATAAAGACTAAAGAGTTTTTCTCCATCTTAGCTTAGTCCTTTGGGATTTCAGTTCCCCCCTTCTTGACGGCTTTGGGTTCTCCCTTCTTTGGAGCTTTGGGTTCCGCCTTCTTTGGGTCTTTGTCTTCCTTCTTCTCTGGGATTTTGGTTTCCTTCCTCTCTGATACTTTGGTGTCCTTCTTCTCTGATGCTTTGATTTTCTTCCCTTCTGATGCTTTGCTTTCCTTCTTCTCTGGGATTTTGATTTCCTTCCTCTCTGGGATTTTGGTTTCCTTTTTTGGGATTTTGGTTTCCTTATTCTCTCGGGTCTTGGTTTTCCCCTTTGCTGGTATTGGAGGTTGCTTGCCAACAGAGACACTCTTCTTTCCCTTCTTCTGCCTCTCTTCCTCCTTCCTCCTCTCTTCCTCCTCTAAGGCTTTTGCCTCCTCCTGCTCAAGCTTTTGAGCTGGCTCCTTCAGCTCCCTTCTGCAGACAAAACAGAAAATATGGCTGAGAGTCCCACCAGAACCTTGGGCTCCCTAGTCCTGGCTGGCCCTGCACTTCATTCCTTGACCCTGAGGCCATTTCCGTGAATTCTCCTCAACCCACATAGGTTGGGAACATTCCAAGTGAGGGCATTGGTGGAAGGGGACCTCCAGGACCAGCCAAACCTGAGCTTTGCCATCATAAGGTGTTGACTGTGCCAGCTCCCTCTGAAGGCACAGCCAGACCCCTCCAGCCCCTGCCAAAGGCTGATCCAACAGCACTCTGCGCTGGTGCCTGGAAACACCCTTTGTCTCTTGGCTTCCCAGTTTAAAGCAGAGCACAGATTGCTGACATCTGCTTAGCTCTCCTACAGTTCTTACTCAGCTCATTCAGCTCCCTTCTCCCTGGGCATAGCTGAAGCATGATTTTAAAGAGTTCAGATTTCAGCTGAGGGTTAGAAGCAATTCCCATTGATCAGGATGTAGGTTAGATAGGCAGACCATAGGTTAATGATTATGAGATGCTTAAGCTGGAGCTGATTGTTCTATTGTTTACCATTAGGAGCTTCTTTCTAGAGGGAAGTGGAGGAAGTGAACTGTTATAAGAACATCTTGAAACCAGGAGAACAATGGTTAGCACCTGGGCTTGATGTCAATCAATCACTAAGCAGGGGACCTTGGATGGTGCCAGAGGGTCACAGAGACCTGATGAAGACATTCCTGACTTCATCCCTTAAGACCACTGACCCAATTCGAGACCACCAACCCAATTCAAGGGAAGAATTGCACAGGAGTGAAGGACCAATGACCTCATTTGAATACAGAGCAGGGATGGGAGGTGCTGGGGTTGTGCAGATGTATTTTATGTAAGATCTTGGGAAATAAAGAGAGGGCAAAGAACCTTGGACAACGCGGGCACGCCTTTTAGGGACGGCTCTGGTGCCACCCGCCGGTGTTAATAAACATCCCACTGTCTAACTTTAATTAGAGAGTCTCTGTCCGTGATCTTCGGTTTTAACGACTCCTAGCCTGCTCCTTCATGAGAACAATCCTATCAGTCAGAAAGCAAAGGCTGCAGGAACTCCTCTCCTGCAAGACAGGCTAGTGTCAGGCAGATTTCCTGCTGGAACCCAGCTGGGACCAAGCACCAAGCAAACCAGTGCTGGCTGCCATGGAAACCACTGGAAGCAGCCTCGTCCGTCTCCTCCCCATGAAACCAACTTCACTCTGGCCTGAAGAAGTCCTGCTGCACAGGCTTGCTTTAAGCAGCCTCCACTCCCAGCTCCACACTTGTGCCTGTGTGTCCTGAGCTGGGCTGCCTTGCTGGAGCTGAGCTTCTCCTGTGCTTGCCTACAGCTGCAGCTGCAGGGGAGCCCAAAGGACAGGAGCTTTTCTGGCTGCTCTGCCACCATAAGGAGAACCCTGGCAGATCAGCAGTGCAAGGAGTTCATCTGTGGCAGGAGCAGGACCCAAAGCAAGGTTTGCTCTGTGCCCCACGCCTGCCCATACCACAATCCCACTGTTCTGGTGAAGAAGGCAGATGATGAAGAAGATGCCACTCAACACCATGGACTTCAAGACACCTCTAGATGCGGTGCCAAGGCAAGCCCAGAGCCCAGCTCCCCGCAGACAGCAGCTAAGCCAGGAGGGCTCAGAACTCAAATAGAGAAGAAGATGTTCTGTCTCAACAGAAGAAGGTCCTTCCTCTCTTGGCAGCCAGGGAGCTCAGAGTGGCCATCCCTGTGTTGCTGCTGGCCTTTGCTCTGCAGCTCCTCTGAGCTCAGAGGCCTTGGAGCAGGGAAGCCCTGCAGGGACAATAACCCATGGCAGAGCAGGAACCCATGGAAGGCTGAATCACCTGTCCCTGAGAGGGGCCTGAGAGCCACAGCTGATCTCCTGGGGGCTCAGGGAGGAGCTGACACGTGAGGCCGCCCTGGGCACCAGCACCTCGGAGGTGGAGCCTCCCTCCATGTGGCACAGCTCCGGGACATTGCAGGTGGTGTTGAGGTGGCCAGAGAAGGTGGAGGAGACCTGCTGGCTCTCTCCTGGCTGCAGCACACCTGCCAGTGGCAGGATATTGAAAGCCTGGATGGAAGACAGGAGAGATTGAGGTGTTGAGCATGGAAATGGAGGCAGAAGAGCATCTTGGAGCAAACTGCCGCTGTAGCCAGAGGGGCCTATTCCCCAAACACTGCCAGAATCACCCTCACCTCATCCTGCATCCATGCCATTGACCAGTGCAGGGACCATGGGGAAAATCTTCTCCCATACTCATGGGTCAATGCATTAATTAGTACATGACATGAAAGTGAACTGGGATGGCTCCTGGCAGTAGAAATTCTCTCTGATGCACAACTTGCCTTTAAAAAGTTTTAAAACTACCTGCTTTTAGAAAAGGAGGAGACTCAGAGTGAGAGCTCTTGGAGCTGAGGGAAGGAGTCCAGCCCAGCTCATCTGACTCCTGAGGCTCTTCCCCTCTCTCTCTGATTTAAATGCTTCTTTCTCAAGGTGCTACAGCAAAAGCTCCTGCAAAAATTTCCTATGGAGCACCTGAGGAGTTCCAGGGGGAGCAGTGCCCTCCACAGGTGCCGCACAGCGTCCTTGGACAGCCCTGCAACGTGTCCTGCACGGCCTCTCCAACAAGCAGCTGCTCCAGCAGCACTTTGTGATGGGCCTGCAGGGATGGGAGGCCCCTCTGTGGCCAATGCTGAGGGCCCCCAGTGGCACTGGCAGCTCCAGCCCTGCTTGCCACACTGACAATGGGCAAGGGAGACAGATTCCCTCTTGCCTTCTCCGCTCCCAGGGCAGTGTGCGCCACGTCCAGGGAGCACCTGAATCCCTCCAAGCCTCGAGGCAGGTGAGGGTGCTCAGGACTTGGTGCTGGCACCCAAAAAACAAGCCATTTTTTATGCTGGGAAGAAGAGACAGCCCCTCTGCAAAGTCTCCCTTTGTCAGACAGCTCCAGGGCCAGCAGTGCAATAGCAGCTCTAGGTGAAAGCAGAGCCCTGCAAAGAGGGAGTCTGGCTGCCTTGGGAAGAGGATCCATGGAGATCAGGATCATCCCAGCTTGCTCTGGGAGGGAAGCTGGAGGTGTTACCATGATGATGCAGAGAAATGCCTCATCTTACATTGGGAAGGAAACAAGGCAAAAAATCCCACACTCAGCACAGGCCTGTAGGATCTGAGTCAGCTTCTCCAAGGAAAACTCTCCTATTTCTCCCTCCCCCTCAGCCCATGTCCAGCCACTGGCCCTGCTGCCCAGCCCACTGTCAGGGCACAGCACAGCAGGGCAGCAAAAAGGGAGCTCAGCATGAGCAGGACTTGGTGCTGGCAGGCTGGGGAGGCAAAGCAAGCAGTAGGTGTACAAGAAAATCTACCTCTGCTCCTGAAGAGTGGGTAAAATCCTGCACTTCTTTCAGGGCTCTGGCTGCCTCCTCCTTTCCAGTCCTGAAGTGCCTCCATCGAGTTGCCGCACAATCCAGACTGGTTCTCCTCTCCTTCGGTGGCTGGGGTTTGAATTTAGGTGGGTGGAGCTCATCTCTGGAAAATAAATAACTATGAACAGGGACCTGCAGTGGGACGGAGGGAGGGACACCTGCACGAGCAGCTCCTGGCCAGGATGCAGCCCCTGGCTGAGTGCTGGCACGTTGAACTGAGAAATGGTTTGATCCAGCCCTTCCCAATCCAGGCTGGGGCAGGTCTGTTCTAAAGGCAGCCCAGGGGTGACACTGAGGTGCTGCAGGAGCTGTACCTGCTTGCATTGAGCAACTACAGAGGACAGGCATTAACACCTGGTGGGGATGCAAAAAGCACAGTGGGAGAGGAAAAGACAGAGAAGGCAGCAAAAAGGTGAGATTTGAGACACCGAGGGGCAGACCCAGCCAGTGCCCAGCCAGCACAGCCCACCCAGTGCCCAAGGCCAGAAACTCGGCAGCTCCACCGGGGATTTATCAGGAACGTTCCCCTGACACCGCTGGGGGATTGGTTGACATTTTCCAACACTCCCAGGCAACTCAGGTCGCATTCCCCATCCATCCATCCTTCCATACATCCATACATACACAGGCTGTGGTGCAGGGATCCTGCCAAGCTCTGCCAGCCTTGGGCTTGGGGAGATTTCTGCCAGCCGTCCTGAGCTCCATAATTGTGCTCTCTGTTCCAGGAAGCAAGCAAGAAAGATTTTAAAAAACCCAAAACAAACCACAACAGACAAACCTAAAAAAGCTTCAACAGCTCAACCCTGCTCAAGTTTTTTCTTTAGGGACAGCTACCACTCTCCAGCTGAAATGCTGGGCTTTTGGGGAAAAAGAAAATTACATGCTCACCTCCAAATTGAAAAGGATTAAGGTAAGAGAACCATTCAAACTAAAAATTATAGGCCCAAAGCTTTTATTTTTGCAAGAAATCTCTAGGTAAGACCAGCCTGACAGTTAAACAACTGGTTCTTCTGGTGGGGAGAAACCCTCCTCTTTAAGGGAAGCAGCCTGATAGTTAAAAGCAACTGTTTGGTCAAACTTCAGGCTCCCTGGCACAGCCTGCATTGCCTTTCCTTCCTGTTCACTGATTTACAGGCAGTGCTACAATGGCCCGGGTTCAGATGTTTGGTGCCATCCAGGGAATTTGGCATTGCCATTTCCATATGTTTTAGTTGAAGTTTCAGTCCTGGCAAACACTCTTCAAATGCCAGCTTTCCTTTCTTTTACAGAAAGCTCAAGGTTCCCACAAGTCTTCTGACATCCTCTTTTGCACTCAGAGAGATGACATTTTCAAACAGATGTTTCCAAAGTTAACAGCATTTGAAAGAATAATGAACTCAAATGCGGCAGGAGCTGTTTGTGCCCCCCATCCCTCCTGTCCTTCTCCCCAGCAGCCTGTGCCTGTTTTCCCCGGCACAATCCCTGTCCCTGTGCACGCTGCCAGGAGCAGCTGCACACAGGCTCACATCTCCCCTTGCCCTCACCAGGGGGTTTCTCTCATCCCCGAACACGCCGATGAGAACGTTGGTGCGATGAGTGCCCAGGGCCTGCACTGCCACCACAACTGGGATCTCTGCTGTGCTCTGGGGCTGCACAATCCCACAGGGCTTGGGGCTGGAGTAGAGCACAGCAGAGTCCTCCTTGCGTTTCTGGAAGGGACACAATGAAACGCAGATTCAGAGGGAACTCTCAAGAAACTTTAGGCTCCTTAACATCCACCACAACAGCAACTTACACACACCTTTAAAACTCCCCAGGACACAGGTCAAAGGCACAAACAAGATGCCAGAATTGTAGGCTTAGCACTCCCAGGGCATCCTCCAAGGAGGCTGCCAGCACAGGCACTGGTGTCTGTGGGTGCAGCAGCTTTTCACAACCCTCTAAGATCTCCCACAGGAAAACACCCTGAGGACTAGAACATCAACTGTTTCCTCAGGAGCTTAAACTGCCTCCTAAAGTTTACAGTAGGGTAGGATCCTGTTCTCAGCAGATCTTTAGGATTGATTAGAAAGCTGAAAGGTCTTATCCAAACCCTTTTTTCCCCTAATAATCTCTTCAGGAATATTTGACAGGTGGAGGTGGATGTGATGCCAAACCTGGGGAATAAGCCCGTAGCAGCCAGGAAGGTGGCTGGGATTCCTAATGAGGATCTTCCTCTCATAGGGCACCTTCAGGTGGCACTCATCACACAGCAGCACTTGGGGGACACTTGGAGCTCAGGAACGAGACATCTGGGCAAAGAGATGACCCCAGAACAATCAGAGATACTGAGAGAATGGAGAATGCCTACCTCCAAAGATTGTGAAATGGAGCAGAACACATTGGTCACTGTCAAATGCACATTGAAGAGCCCTACAGGGATAAATTGCCTTCTACCTCTTCCCACTCCAACATGTCTTGCCAAGGAGGGGCAAACCCTGAGAGGCAGCACCCAGAGGCTGCCAAGTGCCCCAGGCAGAGCACTTTGCCCCACAGCTGCCTCAGCCCCTGCTTTACCCAGGAAGGCTTGCAAGGACTCCTGGAAGAGTCCCAGTGACCCACGAGCTCTGGGGGAGCCTTCCCAACAAGGATCAGTGCTCCCTAAGGCTCAAGGAACACACAGCTCCAGGGTCTCAGTAAAAATGACTCCCTTCTCTGCCATGGTGCTGTTGCCCTGCCTGAGAACTCAGCTCTTTGCCCCAGCCCTGGAGGGCACAAGACAGCAGCTGCCCCACAGAGAGGCTGATCAGCCCCTGCCAGGCCCTGCAGCTCCCTGGCTCCTTCACTGCACAGCTCCAGGCACTGCCTGGCCCCAGCTCCACCTGCTGTACACAATGGCAGCCCAGGCACTGCCTGGATGGCTCTGCCTGGCACAGGGAACAGCACCAGGGAGCTGCATCCCTCTGGGCATCACACTGACACCCACAGCAGCACAGCAGCATGGAATTCTGCTGCAGCAACAACGACTTTTGCTCTCAACTCTGACAACATTAAAGCTCAAAATGGGAAGCAGAGGGAAGGACAAAAATTGGAGCTGACCTGCCACATCAAGGGCTGCTTTCCCCTTGTCAGACCTTGCCCTCCCCACTCTTGCTGGGAGCCACTTCCCCCCTGCCATGTGCCCTCATGGACAGAGCCAGAGCCTGACTCCCAGCAGCTGCTTGGTGTGGCCCAAACCAGTGCACGGATCTCACAACCAGCACAACCCCACCTCTTGCGGTTGGAAGGAGAGGAGGCCCTTGGGAAATTTGTTCCACCTCAAGCACCAAAAACAAGGCCAATCAATGATATCATTCCTGGTGCCTTTAGAAGAGGGCCCAGGACCATGCTGGGCTGTGAGCAAACGTGCTTTTCACCACGGGCTGTGGCCCAAGCACTGCTGTTCTCGTGTCCAGCTGGCACAACATGAGGGCATTCAGCAGCACTTCTCCTTGGCAGCTGCAGCCAGCACAGCCTGGGCAAGGCAGTGCCTGCGGGAGGCCAGGCAAGGGCTGGTACCTGGCTGTGATGATCAGGGCTGCCACTCCCTTGCCAATACCCTCCAGGTCTACCAGCAATCTCCGGTAGAACTCCATCACCGTGTTGGAGCACAGGGTCACCTGGTGGAAGAGAAGAACAGTCAATTCTTCCTTCCAAAAGCTCATTACCCACAGGTGATATCCTCCAGTTCCTGAGGGAGGATTTGCCCTTCATTCTTCTGCTGCTCCATGTGTAGAGCACAGTCTCAGAGTAACAAAAGCCTTCTGGCAATACCAGATTTGTTAAACACACCTTGCTATCAGGGCACAGGTCAGCTACATTAAAACATTAGACTACAGCTCCATGCACCACTGCATTAAAATTAAGGGGCCAATTGCTCATCTGACTACAAAGACATCCATGTAGAGGAAATCTGACTTGACCACAATGAGTTCAGCTTTACAGCAGGAGGCTGAGGGCAAAGTGTGGCCCAGCAGGTGCTGGGCAGTTCATGGCTGCCCTGGGAGCCTGAGCCCAGGCTGGCTCTGAGAACTTCACACCAGGAGTGGGGAACTGTGCTGGGGTGGGCATTGACCAGAGGCAGAATCCTCAGAACTTCCTCAGGGCGAGCATTGACCACAGGCAGAACCCTCAGAACTGCCCCAGGGTGGGCATTGACCACAGGCAGAACCCTCAGAGCCTCTTGCTCAACACCGCAAGAGATAAGCAACCAACGGGACCAGGCAGAGGAGAAAGGGGGAGGATCTGTGTCTTGAAGTTCCACAAGAAAGGGTTCATTCCAAGCAAAAGGATCAGATCCAAAAGAGCCCTGCACACTCCTGTGCAAGGAATTTTGTACAGACACAAAGCAGGGGGTGGATACAAACAGCAAACCAAAAGGGAATCCTCAGCGGAGCACTGAGGGGATTACATCAAGTGTCTGGGGCCACTTTGGATAGGAGGGTGAGGAGGATGGCTCACATGGGCCAATGGGGCCTCCAAGAATAGGGGAATTCCAAAGGGGTGTTGCAGACAGGGATTGGCTCCAGGTTAAATTGGCAAAGAAGGTTGGGGAACAAAAGGGGCTGGGTTTGACAGGCAGGCAAAGAGCTGGAACAAGGGGCAGGGAATGGCATGAGGGACAGCTTTGTGGGAGGGTAAAACCCAGGGGCAAACCAACTCGGGGAGAACACGGGGTACAACAGAACAAACCACTTAACAAGGAATCAATACAATAAATTTGAACCGCTACACATGGCTGCAGATTTTTTGTCTCCACTGGAGCTTCCTGCAGTGAACACAAATCATTCTGCTCCCCAGGAGGAGGGAAAAGAGACCAAGAAGAAAAGCTCACTGCTTGATACAATGACATCTCTCTAACAGCCACTTTCTGCCCTCGTCCTTGCTCTGCCCCATTGCAATCAAATCAATCGTTCTCAAAAACACAAGAATGGTTTCAGGCCTTGGCCATAAGGTCTGTGAGCTCAGCATATGATTTTGGAAAGCAAACAGTGCTCCCTGAGGAACATCCCGAGGAAGCCAGCTAGCAGAGGCCCCCAGCAGTGCAGATCTCTCAGTGCCAGGATGCTCCAAGCTGGCACCAGAGCTAAAGCCCTCCCACCCTGCAGTGCAGCTCCAGCCCTGGTGCTGCAGTGTCAGTGGCTGGGCTCTTGCCGTACCTCGATGTCCTGGTGTCCCTGGGGGAGGATGGTGCCTTGGCTGGGATTCATGGTGAACTCCCTGGGCTCCACATGGAAATGGATTCCCTTCCTCCAGGCCGGGTCGGTGTCCCTGCGGATCTGATCCACGCTGTCGACAGCCGGCTGCGTGCCATCGTCCGACATGCGGAGCTGGAACGTCAGGGGCACCGCGGAGCTGTTGGTGAGGCGGCAGCGCTGCGTGTAGGGAAAGCCTGGGCAAGGACACAAATATCCATTCAGGCACTCAGCAGGGCATGATCCTGGGGGCAAGATCCTGGCAGGATCAAAGTGGGATTGGAGCTGAGCTTATTATTATCTGAACTACAGCTCACCTAGAAGCTGCATGAGGAATTAATCGTCACTTAGTTCCCTTTGACACAGATTCCAGACTGCAGCCTTGAAAATGCCCACTCCTAGCCCTGCTGAACACTGCAAGCTTCTCTCTTTGGGATGGGGACCAGCTCCCTCACCTGCCCCAAACCAGCACCAGTTCTCTCTCAGTGATGAGTGTGCACCCAGACCCAGCATTTACTCTGAGAATTCAAGCTGTCCAATTCCCTGCTCAGCCTGCCAACACTCCCACCTTTTTCAAGACATATAAAGAGTGAGTTGTCAGTGAGAAGAAGCTACAGCAAAAGAAAATGAGGATGGAATCAGGAACTAGAACGTGATGCAAAGCACCCTAATGCAGCTTCTCTCTGCAGGACCCTTAAGGCATCTCTTGCTTTGGGCCAAACAGCTGAGCACATGACAGCTCAGAGCCCACTCAACTGGGGACACAGCCAAGCCTTGCTTTGAGATTAGCAATTAGGAACCAGGTCCCACCTCAGCCCACAAACAGGGTCATCACAGCCATGCTGCTCACTGAGAGTGCTGCCTGCAAGAGTTTACCCCACCTTGGCTCTGAGATTTGCTTTCCATCCTGCAAAGCCAGAGATACAGCCACTCATGGTGGGGATGTCCTGCAGAGCGCGCAGAGCAGCCACAGCCTGCTCTGCACTGCACATCTAGCTGGGCTGGCCAGCTCTGTGGGGAGGAGACTTCTCCCCAGGCCTGCTCACCAAGAGTCACTGGGACACAGATGGGGAGAAAAAACAACTGCAGCTGCAGCCCAGAGCTTCTCTGTGCCCATCCAAGTGACCACTGCCAGCTCCAGCAGGGACTCCAGCAGGGAGGCAAGACAGGCACAAAAAGGACAAACCCAGATGTCAAAACCTCCAATGAGACTGAGGCCAGCACATGCAGACAACAGTCAACAGTTACAAAGAAGCAGAGATACAACAGCTGCCTTCAGCCCAAGAGCCCT
Organism: Melozone crissalis; assembly: GCF_028551555.1. Taxonomy (NCBI): domain Eukaryota; kingdom Metazoa; phylum Chordata; class Aves; order Passeriformes; family Passerellidae; genus Melozone; species Melozone crissalis. Next base: position 5,900,482 of record NW_026535781.1, read on the forward strand.
TAGGAATGAAATTGGATTCAGCAGGATCTGAATCTCCTGCTTCAGACCCATATTTCCATCTCTTGCCTTTTGTGTTTCATTCCTTCCAAAGGCAACTTGACAAGCGCCTCCGTGGTGATGCAGGCTGGGGAAGAAGCAGCTCAAAAAAGGCAATGAGTTTCCTTCAGAAGTTCATGAACTTCATTGTTCTGGGTTTAGGCTTGGCAGTGAATGTTGCCCTTGGTCTGGGAAGGGGGATAGGGGTTCTGGGGTGTTCTGGGGGGGTTTGGCCCTAGGCTGGGCTTTTCCCTTGGGGTTTTTTTGGGAGTTGTGGCGTGATGCCGTGGGCGGCTGTGCAGTGGGAGCTGAGGCTGGGCAGGGAGCGGAGCTTCCCTTCCTCCCGCTCGGGGGTCGCAGCTCAGCCGCTGCTGCTGCGGGAGGTTTGTGCTTGGCCCGGGGCTGCCCTGGCTGCAGCTCAGTGCTGGCACCGACCCTGCCTGCCTGCCCCGCTGCTGCTGCTGCTGGGCACTGCCCACATCCCCCTGCCCTCTGGGGCTGTGCAAATGGAGCATTTCCTCCTTCCCTTCCCTTCCCGCACCGGCTGGGGGGGGATCACTGCCCTGCCAGAGCCCACAGCTCCTCCTGCTGTGACCACAACTCCACCAAAGGGGAAAAACAGGACTTGGCATCTGGGAGATGTCTGTTCTTGTCTTGTCTGTGCTCTCCTGAGATAGTCTAGCAAAGAACTGTTATTCCTTTTCCCACAGTTTTGCCTGGGAGCCCTGTCATTTCAAAGGGATAATCAATTGGAGGGAGGGGCTCATCTTTCCATTGCAGCAAGATTCCCACCTTCCTTGGCAGACATCTGTCTTTTAAAGCAGCACAGAGACACCAGAAAATACTGCCTTTCTATTCCTTGCTTCCATTGGATCTCACAATGGCAAAATGCCCCCTGAGGCAGCAGCAGCAGCAGCAGCCCTGCAGTTCACAGCCTGAAGAGGCTGCTGGGGCAGAGCAGGAGTGAGGGATGCTTTTCTGTTGGAAGGCACAGAGCCCTGAGGCTGTGTCCCAGCCCAGGGAACACTCACCAAAGCAGATGTCCCCGAAGTCGAGCTCAGCGAGGTCGAAGTGTAAACTCAGTGCAGTGACGCTGCCCCTGGAGGCCGAGGACAGAGCAGGCAATGGCTCGGTTAAAGGCACAAGACTCTGTGCTTTGATGCTCAGGGACAGCTCAGGGGAAATGTGCTTCTGCCCAGCAGCTGCTGGGCTTTGTGCCCTTCTACAGCCCCAGTGAGGAAACAAAAGTTCCTGGCCCTGGTGCTTTGTTGCTGGTCAATCTGTCACTTCAAATGTGTTCTGGGGACTTTGCTGATGAATGCATCACACACAGAAACAAAGAGAACATCTGCCAAGTTGAACTTTGTTCATGTCAGTAGTAACAGCTGATGAACTCGCTTCAGGTTCTGCTCATTAAGGACCTCTTGCTGTAATTATGGGCTGACCTGTTCCCATTGCCACTGGTGAGAACATCACTGCTGGCTGATGGAGAAGCCTTGGGCCAGCAATGTTCATGTGCTGGACGTGAGACTTTGGAGGCAGGGGAGGAAAGACAAGGCCCCAGCAGCCCCAGAGCCAGATCAGTGCTCGTGCTCCTGCATCTGCCCCGGGGCTGATGCCAGCACTGCTGCAGCTCTGCTGGGGCTGGGGGGATCAGGGCCTGCTGGGGGCAAGGCACAGCATTCTGTTCTTAGTCTTTGGCCAGAAATTTCACCACAATAGAGAAGCTGCCAGTTAGGGGAATCCCTGGCCACACTTCAGCACTACCTTCCATTCCATTCCCTTCCCACTCCTGCCCCATGTTACATGCTCCTGCCTTCAGGTGGCAGGATGGGAATAACATTTCCAATAACGACTTCAGTGCTTGCCTGAGAAAGAAGGTGTCTTCTCCTTTTCAAATTATCAGGAGAAGAGGATCCAGCCAAGTCCAGGACTCAGCCGTCAGCACTGAAAAACTGAGTGCAAATCAGCCCCCGCATCTCTTCAATCCCTGGGCGGTACCCACCAGACTCCTCTGTTCCTGCTGTAGCAGTCATCTCTCACACACACCTGGCTCCCCAAGACCCAAAGACACAAGCTCTACAAGTCTACAGCTAAACGTAACTCCTCTGAATTTCATCCAACACCACTAAATTGTTCCCTGAGCCCACAGCTAGAAGAGCTGTGAAGGAGACATCCCTGACACTGTAAGAACCAAAGGAAAATCACTGCCAAGAGATAGGCCTGGAAAGCTAAATTTTGGGCTTTTCTCTGTTAATTGTGAGCTGCTCCTTAAGACACTTCTCATCCTGTTAGATCCATCCTCTCAATGAATCACTGCTGCACCTGACAGGCAGAAAAGATAAGGTATGGAGGGGTTTTAAAAAGGTTGTTTTCTTCTGCTTTTATAACTAGGTCCATTGACATGTTTGTTTTCTTGTATGGCATCTAAAGACAGGTCCATGTCTCCCAATGGCACCTTGCAACCCCCAGACACTGCTCTTGCTTTGAGCAGTGTGTTTGCTCAGATGATTTCCAGAGATCCCCTCCAGGACCATGCAAAGCCACGTGCCTGTGGCCTCCCAGAGAATGGCTCTGTTTGGCTGACAGTGCTGAGGAAGCATTTCAGAAGCTGCTTGTGCTCAGCAGGGTGCAAGCCAGCTCCCAACATGTTCCAGCAGCCTCCAGGGAATCTGGGACACAGAAAGCTCCAAGGCCACTGAAAGCAAGAGCAGATGCCTTCCATCCTGCTCACTTCCAGCCAGGCTGCAGGGCAGCAGATCCGACGCTTGGCTCATTCTGTAGCTCTTTCCCAACTCCGCTCTCACCCAAAGGTGTTTGCACAGCGACAGATGAGCTGCCTCACCTCTGGGTGCTCAGCTGGTACCGAGCTGCCCGGGCACCGACATTGCGCACCAGCCGAGTCTGCTGGGCGCTGACCTTGACTGGACACTTGGAGAAGTCCAGCTGGGCAGGAAAGTCCAGCACAGCTCGGGCACCAATGGCCCGAATTGGCACAACGATCCTTTCCCTTGCAGTGAGGCACACCAGCTCGTGGCAATAATCCTGCAGGAAAAGAAACTGGCTCAGCACAGGACATTTAGTGCCATCCCCACGGCAGAAGAAAAACCATTTCCTATACCCCTTCAAGGGCATCCATTTACCTATTGCACCCTCAAATGAACACGAAGTTCTACTACTATGTCACATTTTAAAGGCACCAGTGCACTTTGCAAAATCTGTCTCAGTGGCATTCAGCTCTTGTGTCACTTGGCTCATAGAGATAACAGCCCTAGGCCACCATCATTCCTACTCTAAACTTTAATGATGTTAAAGAATTCCTAAGCCCCTTCTAAGCAACATGGAGCTGGGGAACACAGGACATTGCTCTTTAGGCTTCTATATTCCCACTGTCTGAGAATAGGACAAAGCGTTCAACTGACTCTAAGCAGCAAAAGGAAGAGGAGAAAACAGCTGCACCCAAAGACATCCTGCACCTCTGGCCTGGTGCAGAAACATCAGTTGGCTCACAACTCCCCTCTAACTTTGCCTGTCCAACCAAGTCAGGAGAAGAACAGTGCTAAGAGGTAGCAGGATGCTGTTGGAAAGGGCCTCTCTTTGTTTCCCTGCCAGGCTTCCTCCCTTCCATGCCATGCCCTCAACCCTTCTGTATGAACAAGCCTCCAGATCAGAACATGAACCCTCCAGATCCCCGCACTGAGATCAGACTTGCCAGGGCCTCAGCACTGCCGTTCAAACCTCCCCACAAAAGCACCTTTGGCACGGAATGGGTGCCAGCTGACATAGCAAGCACAGCGACAGGCATGAAGACAGAGCCCCAGCAGTGTCACTGCCACGGGCTCTGGGCCCACAGCTCTGCCTGCAGCTTGTACCTGCCCTACACCAGCTCCTTCAGGCAGGTGTCCAAGTCCCCTGCAGCTCAGCAATCTCCTGCTGACCAAGGGCACCTAGAGCCCAGTGTGCCTGTGCCAGGCCGGGCTCACAGGCACAGCACATCCTCTGCCCTGGCCCTGCAGCTGTGCCATGCTCACTTGTGCTCTGGGACAGCACAGCTGCAAGGCTGCACAACAGAGGGGGGGAAAAAGCACCGGCTTTGCTCCAGCCCAGGGGCAGGCAGGGAAGCTGTTGGCAGTCTAGGAAGGAGGAAAGCTCTCTGACCTCTTTGTTCCTCTGGTGTTTTCAATCAGAATGAAACCCCTTCCACTGCACCTAGAGATGGCCCAACATCCATCAACAGCCCTCTGTCATTTTCATCCTGTTTCCTGTGCATCTTCCCTTGGCAATGCTCAGCAATGTGCACGGAGGGGAAGCAGAGCCTCTCAGGCCTGGCTGCAGTGCCTGCCAGCAGTGCCAAGGTGTGACTGGCTGCAGGCTGCCTGCCCACGCCTGGAGCCCAGCTCACAGCATGCAATGGGCTGGAGCCAGAGTGCAGGGAAAACAATGGCTGTGGAGATCATTGTGTGCTTTGGCTCCTCCAGCCTCACCTTGTTCTTGCTGGGGGTGAAGCGGATGCGCACAGGGGCAGAGGCGCCCGGCGGCACGGCACGGTACGCATCGCTGGAGCTCACCAGCTGGAAGTAAGGTGAGCTCTCCATGGAGACCTTCACCACGTGAAGAAACTGCAGCAAAGACATGAAATTTGATTTTGCCACTTGTGGAAACAGGACGAGAGGAGACCTGTCCATGCCCTGCTACCATCCCTCCCTTGCCCCTTTTCCAAAGCACTTTCAGCTGAGCAGGCACAGGCACATCATTCACAAGGCTGAACTTGAATCCCTTCTCTCTGGCTCCCGCATTTTGGCCAGGGGCAGTAGGGCAGTGCCTGCTGGGAAGGAAGGGCCGAGCAGGTCAGCACCAGCAGGATGGAGACACAGCATCTGAACCAAGTCACCTGCGTATTCAACAAGGCCAAAAAACCTGCTGGCTTCTGCCTGCACACAGCCATGAAGTTGTCATGTTCCAGAGGGGGAATGTGCTACCTAAAAGCAAACCAGCACATTACTGTGGGGCAAGGAAGAAATTCCCTTCCAGCAGATCAGGTTTGGGTAGGGACCTTCTGGGGATACAGTCAGGCAGGCAGAGCAGCAAGACAGGAGACCAAACACTGTGGTATTACTGGGAATAAAAGCAAACCTGAAAAGCAAAAGAAGGAATGAACACAGCAAGACAATCCCTAAAACAAGGAGATGGCAATGAGAACTTAAATGGGCAGTAAAGCAGCAAGGAAGAATCATAAAACCATGAGAGCAACCAGCTTGCCAAAAGTAACAGAAACACAGACAGGCGGTGTCTATTGGCCATGGGGCTTCAGAGGCATTTTCTGCCTGGAGAAACAGGACCAGCACTGACTGACAGTGTGGTTCCAGTATGCAAAGCCAATCTTGGCTCTCCAGGGCTTCCTGCTGCCTGTACAGGCAAGCTGGGCTGCTGGGCATTCCTGCCTGCAGCCAGGAGGCCAGGTTCTGCCCTCTGGGGTACCCATGCACAGCACACATGCATTTTCTAACACACTGATATCATCAACCCCTGAGCACCAAAATGCTCTCCAAAAGTCTAAACCAGATGATTTGGACTCCCTCCTGTCTCCTCCCACCAGCCCACTTTTGGCACAAGCCTCACTTGAGAAAATGTTTCCCTGACTGAAATTCAAATGGTCTCAAGTTTTCCTCTTTACAGTGGAACACAACTGACATTTTTCAACTTTTTCCCTCTCAGCTCTCTTGGGAAACTGCAAAACAATCCCAATTTCTTCAGGTGAAGGTGGAAACCTCCAGGAGCACGTGGCTTTGGATGTGCTGTGCTTCTGCAAAGGGAAAGCAGGGCACCGTGCTGCTTTTGGAAAAGCTGAGCAGAGCTGGATGAAGCTGAGGAGGAGCCTCAAGTGGCACCTAAAGGCCTCTCACTGCTTCTGCTCCATCACTCTGATTGCAGGGCTCTTGCAGAACACGGTTCCTGCAGGGCCAATGCTATTAATGAGAAGTGATTCCAGCATAAAGTGCAGAAGGCTCAGCCCCTGAGCTTTGTCTGTGAGCTGCACAAAGGGAGCCAAACTGGTTGAGAGAGGCAGAGATTCCTACCAGGAGCCAAGATTAACCAAGGAGACACAGCGTTGTGGTATAGACCCAAGGCAAAGCATGAGAGCAGGTAAGAACTGTACAGCCCTCAACATTCCTGTCAATCCAGAGCTTTCGAGAGAAGGAAACTCCTTTGGGATAGACACCATCAACGCCTGGCAAAAATCTGGGCACAATTCCCAGCACAGGAAGATTTCCACCATCTTGCAGAAGAAGGTGCTGAGACATTTTCTTCTGCATGTGCTGCAGCAGATAACTTGCTTTGCTCTACACTGAGGGAATGACAGCACTCTCCTCTTCCAGCACAGTGTTAAAGCTTCACGTGCCAGCACTTACCTTGTCCTTATTCATGAGAGACAGCACCATTTCAGAGACCTCCCGAGCGACGAAGTTCTGAAATACCAGCTCTGGTGGGGAAACCCCAAACCAGCTCTGTTTCGGAGCAGCTGACGGCAGCTGGAGAGGAGAGAGAGCAGGGAGAGCTTCAGCTGCTGGGAGGAAGGTTCATGCAGGAGAATCTTCCACTGATCCCCAGTGAAGTACAGACTCTGGGGGAGCACGTCTGCCCAGCCCACACTGGGGAAACAGTGGCTCACCCACCTCTGCTCTGAGCTGATCCACAGCTGCTGGGCCACACAGAGCAGGCTCAAGCCAAGCTGCTCTTCTGGCATGGATTTCTCCAGGTTTCTTTCTCCAGAATGCCAGGCAGCACTTTCCTAAAATACATCCCTGTGCCCATGCGGTCACAGAGCTCTGGGGCACTGACTGAGCACTCATGGAGTAAGTAAAACCCATGAATTTACAGGAGACTCCATGGGAAAGGATTTGGGATGTCTTTTACTCTGAGACAGGGAAACCGAGGCCCACACAACTGCAAATATCTTTTTTGCTCTAGAACTTAGAAATCAGTAAGAAGAGCACAGGACCAGAGGAGGTTTGAGAGATGAGGTGACATTTGGCTGAAGCCAAAAGGTTATTAAGCAAAAGAATGGAATTTGTTGGTTCTGTGTGTTATTTCTGGTTTGCATTTGTTCAGGTTGGTTTGTTGAGTGTCACAGTGAGAGGGACAGGGTTGAAGACCTGACCAAAAGGAAGGAGGACGAGAAGGGAGGGCACAGAAAAGTTGGTGCTCAGTAGAGAATGGAAGCTCCTGAGTACCCATCCAATGGCAAAGGGCACAGGGACTGCCCCAGCCGGGTACAATGGGGATACAAAGATTGCCATTTTCTCAGAGGGTGTGTGTGCGCTTGGCTCTCAGGGAGGGAGACATCCCCGGCTCAGCTGAATCCTTACTAAGGTACACTTTTCTTTTGCTTTGATGATTTTGTTCCTTTTCATTGTATTTAAAAGTTAGTGTGTTCCAAAAAGAGGAAAAGGCAAAAATAAAAACACAAATGAGCTGAAAATAAAAAGACAAGTGAGGTGAATGCTGAATGAGGATAAGTTTCAGTTATTTTCTCAGCAACTTGGGTAAAAGTAGAGTTGGTATCTCCTTTTTCAGTGGCCTTTAAATGGGTGCTTTCTTGTCATTACTGCGATCTTATTTCATGCCATTCTAGAGGAACATCTGGAACGACACAACAACAGCAAATGCTTCTGGAGCAGAGACATTGCTTGGAGAAAACTCTGCCCTGCTTTGTCTGCCTTCTCCAGCCACACTGCTGTCACTGCAGAGACACAAGCAGGTCTCCTCTGTGACTTCACAGCAGACACATTCTGCTGAAGGGAGTGACTGCAGCACACTGTCCCTTAGCTGTGCCCTTCCCTGAGGTGTTCCCAAGGCCCCTCTCCAGGACAATCCTTTACCTGGATTGTGTTCCATGTCTCTTGCTTCCAATTTCCTACTCAACAGCCCACCTCAGTCACCTACCCGTTTGGACTGTGCTTTACACCAAGCTAGTCCTGCCAGAAAAGCAGCTTTAAACACACCTCTGAGTAGGCACTGATCCAGACAAAGCACATCCATTCCCCTCTGCCCAGGGCCAGTCCCCTGTACATCTGGCAGCCTGCAAAATCTAACACCCCGTCAGGGTCCAACACATTGTTCCAGCCCAAAGCAGTAATGCAATTTGTTGTGTTCAATCTGAAGTAATTCCTGCAGATCCTTGGCCTTCAAAGGCCAACGCTGCCAATCTGCAGCGAATCCTGTGACCCCGAGCATTTGATGGTGACCACACCAAAGCAAGAGGTGGCTTCTTCAGCAGGAGAATGGCAAGGGGCAATTTTGGGCCTCTGTGTCCCCAGCCTTCCTCCCATTGTTTTAGCAATGGCAGCTGCGCTCCAGCACACCCCAGCAGCTTCAGCAGAGGGTATTTGTGTTGCATTAGTGCAGATCAGCACTCCCAGTCCACCACTCCCAGCACTTTGCAATGACAGCAGGACCTGGACACTGAGGTATTTTGCTGGAGGCAAGCCTGTCACAAACACACACCCTCTTCAAACTTCATGTGAAACAGAAAGGAAAAGAGCAGGAAAAGGCTACCTTTGGGCGAGTCTCACTCCTGTCTAGAAATGGGCCAATTCTGGGCAGAATACTCCCCGCAGTGCTGGCCTCCTTCTTCCTGCTGAGAAACTTCTCCCTCTGGAACTTAGAGGGAAGCAGCTGAAAGGCAAAAGTAAACCAGCTAGAGCCTCAGAGTTGTGCTTGTTCAGAAAGGCTTTTCTTGAACAAGTGGCACTGGTGAATAACTTGTGATCACAGCCACTAGGACATTCCTGGAAGCCCTGGGGGTTTCCTGCTGAAATACTTAGCATCAGTGAATTAATACAATTAATAATACAGAGTGGAACACACATACTCCAGCCATATGGCTCTGTCCCATTGCCTTCTCCATGATTGCATGGGACATGGTTGGGGATTTCTGCTCTTTGGGCATTTGTTTCCTCTTACGTGCCATTGGACTGAGGCAGTGACCTTTCCAGAGAATGGGGAGGAGCTCTCAGAACTGCCTGAACTCCATCCCTGCACAACGCTCAGAACTCACAGCAAGGAGATATCGCTGCTGGATGAGTCCAAGAGATGCAAGAAGGGAACACTGTACCAAGAGTGAGGTGCACAGGAATGTGTCCAGGTTTTAGTTCTCCCTGTTAATTGTTTTCTCTGTCTGGGCTGACAGAGTCCTCCACAGAAGAAAACAGAGGCATCTCCTTGACAGAGCCTCAGCAGTGGGGCATCTTCAGCCAAGTGAGCTTTGTGGCCCTGGCTCCAGCGCTGCCTGCAGGGCTGCATCTGTGCCCACACAGGAGCTGGGAGAGAACAGCTGCTTTGGAAGCTCTTCCAGCTGGGACCAGCCGTGGCTCTCAAGGCTTTGGGCAGAGTTTGAGCTTCCCCCCACCACATGCCCAGGTGCCCAAGGGCAGGATGGTCAGAGCAGCACAGGTGAGTGCCCAGCCTGACAGAAGGAATTCCTGTGGCAAAGGGAAAGGGACAGAACACATGCTCAGGCCTTCAGCTGTGCATTGGTTTCACTTGGCTCTGCTGGCACAGCCAGGCAAGACACAGCTGAAGCATCCCACAGTGTTCCCTATTGCACCAGGACAGCCCCAGCAACAGCAGCACAGCACAAAGGGCTGGGCAGGGGCTCTGCAGCTTCACAGCACTGCTGGACAACAGGGGCAGGGAGAGCAGGGACACCAGGGCAGTGCCAGCCTTAACACAGCCACAGTGGGTACTCACAGTATGAGGCTTCAGCCCTTCCCTGGACAAAAGACGAGGTGTTGGTGTCTTCTTTGGCAATCCAGACGCCATTTCCAAGGGACGATGTCGCAGGTGAGCGACAATGCCTCAACAAAACTGGAAGGAGCAACAATGGAACTCTGAAAATCCACAACCCAATTCATGGCAGCTTCAAGGCATATTCTGGTGCTAAAAATGTTACATTACGGGAAAGTAGCTAAGTGCTTGTTTGGTGTAAGTAGCTAGTATAGTTAGGCCACTAGTTGGACTTTATTTGAACTATATGGCTACCTTGTGCAATTCAAAGTTAGATCATACTGAAACCTGGAGCTAAAAATCTGAACATTAATAACAGTTCGAAGAGACAAAACTGTAGCCTAAATATTACTCAAAAATAGCTAGAGTGGGCCTCCTCTTCTTTAGGCTAAAGCACCCTTGCTCTATCAGCTGCTCCTCACAGCTGAGAGACTAATGAGAGACTGGAATGTTACGGCTAATGGCTTAAATATCATTATAAAGGACTTTCTGTCCATTGTGACAAAACTGTATAAAGCAGCTGCGACCACCCAAGCCCACCCCTCCTGACTGGAACTTGGCACTGTGAGTTAAGCTGCCTAAGGGAACTTGAGACAAGATCAAGGTGACACTATTGTCCCATTACCTCAGGTCTGGGGAGAAGTAAACAAGGCTGAGGAGAAAAACCTATCCACAACAAAGCCAAACCCAGCAGCTGTCCTGAAAATCAGCTCTGTCTGGGTTCAGGCTGGGGAAGTCATAGCCACAGACTCTTCTGCTGAGGCCAGGTTTGCACACAAACCTCCCAGCTAAGACCTCCACAGTGCCTCCAGACCCATTCCTGAGGCCTTGCACCAGACGACTGCAGGGCATGCAAAGCAACACAACAAATCTGAAAATCCAGAACCCAACTCATGGCAGACTCAAAGGATATATGGGTGCTAAAGATTTTATATTATTTGAAAGTAGCAAGAGACAGAGTCCAACTTGCCCCACCCCTGGGAGGTACCTGGGCAAGGTATCACCTTGCCCAAATCTGCATTAACCCAGTGGAGTCTTACATTTTGCCAGACCTCACCACAGAGAAGACCAGAAGAGGATTTAATGGTAGGCCAATGGGATCCATGGAATAGTGATATTTTCTACTAAATCTCTCTCTGTCACTCTCTTTCTCCTCCCCCCCTTCCCAACCTCCATTCCACTCCCACTTTTTCTTTTCTTTCTCTCTCTTTCTCCCTCACATTTACTGTTCCATAAAATCCAGACCATTGGCTTTGGCATATGGTCTCGTCTGCACCTCAATACAGAGGCATCTCCCTAAAAATTTTAAAACCCAGATGATAAAAACCCACTGAAACTTGAACAGAACTCATTCACCTTTAAGCAGTTTAAGCAGTTACTATAGGGAAAAAATGTATAGACTACTATCTTTAGAAAATGTTGCACTTCTTCAGTAAAAAAAGCACAATCAGTAGTCCATTTATTGTTCATCCTCTCAGGTGTACATGTCACTGAACTACTGCGCCAGAAGACTGGCATGATCACATTCTCTGTATCCCTTTGGCATTCTCTTTCAGAGCACAGATGAAACAAAACCAAAAAGTTCAACTTTAGTCGGTCTTTACCTTCAAATGAAATTCAGGACTCCCTAGCAGACACCAGTGTTCTGCACGCTGAGGAGCTTTTCGCAGAGGCCAATGCTCTGCACCTTTAGCAATTCTCTACGCCGATAGTTCCCCTGGCGAATGGCCCGGTGCAGCCGCCTGCAGGAGCCCAGGCTGCGCACACCCAGCCAGGGCCGCGCTCTCAGGCAACTGAGGCCGCGCCGCTGTCACAGACGCTGAGGGCCCGGGCGCGGTTACCGGGCAACCGCGGCACCGAGTGCGGGCCCGGGCCGGGCCGGGCCGGGCCGCAGGGATTTGCAAAGGAGATTGGCACTGCAGCGACGGACTGCAGTTTGGGGCTTCCCAAGAGTCTTTCTGTAACTAATGAAAGGTTAAAATGTGGTGACGAAGGCACCTATGCCAGGTCTGTACATTGCTCTTTGCAGCACTAGTATCCGACTCTGGCTGGAACAGCAGGAGGGGCTGAGGCAGCAGGGAAGGGGGCTCAGCCTGGAGGAAAGGAGGCTCAGGGGGGACCTTCTGGCTCTGCGCAACTCCCTGAAAGGAGGGGACAAGAGGCTGCTGCAAGTTCAGGCAGCGCCGGAGCCGCCTGGCTCCCCCTCTCCTCCCCCGCTCCGCCTCTTCCTCCCTCCCTCCTCCTCCTCCTCCTCTCCCGCAGCCCTCGCAGCCCCCGGGAGGGGCGGGGATAGAGCCGGGACAGGTCGGAACGCAGAGAGGCCTGGGGAGATGCCAGGACTGGGAGTGACTGGGCTGTACTGGGATCATCCTGGGAGCAGCTCCTGGGTGACTGAGTTCTACTGGGATCATCCTGGGATCACACTGGCAGTGAGGAGGAGCAGCGCGATGGCTCCAGCCCTGGGGCTGAGGGCGCTCCTGGGGGGCCAGGGGCGAGTGGGACCCCCGGCACCGGGACCCTGAACCGCCACTGCCAGCACCGGGACCCCCCTGCTCCCCTTAGCCTGCACAGGGACCCCCTGAATCCCCCTGTTGTGGACATCAGGACCCTCTGCTCCCCTTTTCCCGGGCATCCCATGGCTCCCAGGCTCCAGACTTGGCGTAGGCTTGACTCTGGGACAACCTGGAGCGCCTTGGTCTCCCATTCCTGCCTTTCCCAGGCACACCTTTCTGCAAAAACAGAGACCCCCTGAACTCCCCCTTTCCGAACATCCCGGGTGTCCTCACTCTGGTCCCCACTTTTAGGGAAACCCTGGACTCCCCTTTCCTGGGCTCAAGGACCCCCTGGTACTCCCTTCTACCTCTCCACGTCCCTGCCCACCCCACCCATGACCCTGAGACCCCCTGGCACCCCCATTCCTGAGAACCCAGACCCCCCTGCATCTCTTCATCGAGCACCAACGCAACGTTTTCCTCACCCCCCACCTCTCCCAGCCCCCAGCCCCACCCTTCTCTCTTCCCACAAGTGCAATTGACTGAAAACAAATGTGACAGAAAGGAATAATTTTGCACCTTTTATTTACTATTGAAATACAATTTCCTCCCTTTCTCACAAATCTCCTCTCTGTGTCATTCAGCAGGGCTGTCAGAAAGTCCTTAATTCTGAGTGGGTGTTCCAAGCTGCAGCCACAAGGAAACAGAGAATGGGGATTTTCCTGCTCCTGGGAAGTTTGACATCCTCAGCTGAGGAGAGGAGGAGTCACCGGAAGGAAAGGGCAGCTGGGCTTCCTCTTTCCACAGGGAAGAGGGGGGGAAAATCTCTCATCCTGTCTGCATCTTCTCCCACAGGGATATGAGGGCTGATCCCAGAGCCCTAAGGGTCACAGTCAGGGCTGCCCTCAGGGAATGCTTGCCTGGTATGGAGGGGCAGTGTGCGAGCACCTGGATCTTGGGGCACCCAGCTGCCCAGTGTGCGAGCACCTGGATCTTGGGGCACCCAGCTGCCCCTCATGTTTGGAGGTGCCTGAGGAGGGCTAGGATGATGCCAGGGACATCCTGCAGTGACATCCCCTCTGTCCCGCTCTGGATGAGCTCAGTCCCAAACCTGACCCTGATTCTGGTCTCAATCTCACTCCACGTTTACACACACACACAGTTCTGTATTTAATCACATCCCAATTCAAAACTTGTCTAGCCCCAGACCACAACCCAACCCCAGCCCAAAGCCAATCCCATGTCTAGCCTTAACCCCAATCCCAGCTCTAATCCAAATCTCAGCCCCAACTCCAACCCAGCCCCAATTCCAGCCCCTTCCTAAATCCTCAGCCCCAAACCAAATCCCAGGTTCTGCCTTTCTGGGGGTTTGCGGGTGTCTCTGTCCCTCTGACCCCGATGATGTTTGGGTGGGGTCACACCAGGGCTGAGAGGGACAGAGACTGCCCCGACCTCCGCAGGTGTGAGAAGGTTGGAGAGCCCCCCCAGCCCCAAGCACCCTCATCTGTGAGCAGCACCCCTGCCGTGTCCTTTCTCCGGTGACAGCACAGACATTCCTCTGTGCCCGGGTCCCTGCCAGTCCCGCACACGGCGCTGCTCTGCGGCAATGGGGACACGGGAAACGGTGCCCGTCGTGTGTCCCCTTTGTGTTGCTTTGTGTCCCCCCATGTCCGGCTGTGTTCCCCCGGCCAGGTAGCTGCTCTGGCCCGGGATGGCCGGGCCCAGCCGCCGGGCCTCGCCGGCGGCGGGCAGGAGCCGGCCCGGGCTGCGGGACACGGCGGGGCTGCCCAGCTGGAAAGCAGCTCTGGCTCCTGCCAGGGAGCTGTGGGCAAGGGGCTGCCGGATGTGCAGGAGGAAAGCCGCTGGGCCGGCCCCTAACGCTGCCCTGCAGAAAGGAAGGGGAGGAGGGAGCTGACAAATGAGCTCGGAATGTGGCAGTGCAGAGATGAAGGGACAAGTGCCCTTGGGGGCCGCGGGTCAGGGCCAGCCCTCGGGCACGGCTCTGAGCGTCTCCTGAGCCGGCATGAGGGCTGCCTGTAAGGATTGCAGGCGGCAGCCAAGAGCAGCAGTGCCGGCAGTGCCAGCCGGGCCCCATGGCCATCTGCCCGTGCCTTCGCAGCTCGTGAGGGCCGCGGGCTCTGCAGCGCGGCTCCTGCTCCCACAGCCGGCCTGGAGCCTCAGGGCTGCCCCGCAGGCTGCGCGGGAGCAGCAGCGGCCTCAGGACCTGGCCCGGGGCTCGATCTGCTCAGCCCGGGGGCAGAGCCACAGCAGGAGGGAAGGAGCTGAAGGAGCACCAGGGAGCCCGGGGAGAGACAGGCTGTGAGACAAGGCTCTGCCCGTAATTTTAACAGTTTTTATTAACCTAATAACTATATACAACTAACTTAGTTATTATATACAAGTAAAAAGTCAAGTTCCTTATGACAGTTGTCACAGGTGTTTCTCGCTTCGGACAAGATGTCCCAGGCCGAGCATTGGGCGCTGAGTCCTTTCCAGCTGGCCGGGGCCTGTTGATGTCTGGCGGGGCTGGAGAGGCTGCTCGAGCCCTGGGGCCCATGAGACCTGTCAAGGAGCTGTGCCTGGCCGGTGCTCTCCTGAGGCGGCAGGGCCTGGGTGGTGAAGGACAAGGGTGAGCCGCCACAGGTGCTGGCCCCAGCGCACCAGGACTCAAGGTCTTGTCCCACACTGGGCATGGCCATTCTCCCACGTAACTCCAGCTCCAAGCTCAGTTGCCCCATGTGCCAGTCCTCCTGCTCCATTCTGCCCCTTCCTTCTTACCCCAGACGCAAAATACCCATGCCACATTACCCAGCTCACTACACAGAGCCCCACTCATCCTCCAGCTAGCACCCTGCAGATAATCAGCCCCCTGTCGTCACTGACCCCCTCGCCCTGACAGGGCTGTATCTGACGCATCCTGTGTCCTGATCACCGTGCGATGCTGGTCATTACGGCCCCTCGAGATGTGTCCATCACCGTGCAGCAGGGTCACACTAGGCTGAGGAGGAGAGGGCAGCTGGCTGCAATGCAGGGCCCAATCCAGCACCCCCCAATAATCCTCCCAACCCAGGTCTCCCTGGGGACTGAAGGCACAGATTCCTCCTGGATAGTCAGCAATGCTTAAAGCCTCAGTCACCATTCTGTGTCTCTACCTTCATCACACCTACCTTGTTGTGGTGTACCAGGAGACGCTGCAGCTGTGTACTTGTATGTGGGGAAGTCTTGATGTTCTGCATCGTGAAACTGCTGCTTTGATGGTCCCCAGAGATCTGAGGCATACGGGGGACACTGGCACAGACCAGCAGCCTCCTGTGGGATGGGACAGAGGAGGCTCAGTGCCCAACCCTGTGGCATGCAGGGCATCACCCTGCTGTGCCAGGGAGGGCACTAGCAGTGCTGCTTGCAGGGGCATGTCCCTGCCAGCTCCTGTCCACCTGCTGCAGGAGCCCCAAGCCCATCCCACCAGGCTTGATCTGCTGGCTCTGTCCCCACAACAAGGTGTGCTGGCCATGGCCATGGCAGGTCCCTGTGCACAGGACACCAGCTGGCAGGAGCTGCGCTGTCCCAGCTGCAGGGATTGGTTTTGGGAACTCCTTTCACAGGAGGCACACAACTCCCCACCAAGCCTGAGCTCAGACTGAAAACAGACACAGCTCATCAGATGTGCTTTCAGCAACCTTGGGACAGAGAGGTGGGCCGGACAGGGCAGTGCAAGGCAAGGAATGCAAAAGCCCCTAGCCCTGGGGCAAGCACTGGCCCTCCACAGCTGCCTTCTGCTCCCCTACGCTGCCCCGTCCCCCCAGGCTCCTCTGCCCCAGCCCAGGTGCAGAGCCCTCCTTGCTGTGTCAGGGCTACCCTGCACCCCAGGCACGGGGAATGTGTCCTCAGAGCCCTCACCTTTGGCTGGGTGGTGGCTCCTTGCTAGGGGGCATCGGCTGCAAATACAGGAGTTTTTCGGGGTACCTGGGGAGGGCAGGGGTCACAGGTGTGTGGCAGGGGACAACGAACCTGTTCCTGTTGGAGGCAGCACCCCCGAAGCCATGGGATTGTAGCCCATGGCATCTCGCTGCCTGTAGCCCTTGGGATGAGCCCCCACAGGCCCTGCTGATGGGCAGGGCTGCAGAGGGGGCTCCCCACATCAGCCCCTCCCAAGCAGACACTGTCACCCCTTTGCCCAGCACAGTGGGTCACTGCTGGCACCCATCTCCCCCCATGCCAGCCCTGCTGCCCCTGATGCACTGGTGCTACTCACTGGCCAGGAACCTGCACGCTGAGCATGCGGTCACAGGACAGACACGTGAAAGGGACTGGCAGCTGCCTATGGAGGGTGAGGGAAGAGGGCCGGCTGAGCTCCTGGGGCCACAGGCCTGCAGCACACAGGCAGCAGCTCCCTGCAGCAGCCAGCTGCAGGGCAGGTCACTGCACAGGGTCACAGCCATTGCAGGGTGAACCGTGGGCTGTTGAGCCTGTTTCTCCCCATCCCCAAGGTGCTGGCTGATGCCAGGTGAAGGGCACAGGCACCCATGCCACCATCTCAAGCAGCCCCTGCAGCGCTTTCAGCCCCTCTCTGGCACCAAAGTCCCCCCGTGTGCACGGCCAGGAGGGCAGGGCATGGCCCAGCTCAGGGGCATAGTGTGTGACAGCCCTGCCTGAGGGGAGCAGTTCCCATCTCCATTCCCAAAGCCATCAGAATCTCCATTGCACTCACTTCTTAATCCCAGCGGCGTTTTCACGCAACAGCCTATCCTCGAGTTCCTCCATGCTCCTGTTCCAGGAGTCTTCCAGGTGTTTACGGAAAGTCTTCAGCTCCAGGCGATCCAGCTGTGAACAGGTGCACAGCCTCAGCCAGCTGCTCCAGGATGTGACATGGAGCTCTCCAGGGAAAAGCCTGGAGGGGGATCCTCAGAGGGATGCTGCCACGGGCTGTCAAGAGCCAAAGGTGCCAGTTCCTCATGGTGGGGACGAAATACCCCTCACCTTGTCTTCAATTGCATTGCTGAACTGCTGCTGCATATTGTTCCAGTGCTGCTCCTGGCCTGAAATCTGGCTCTGCAACTCCTGCATTCTCTCATCCAGCTCCTCCATGTTCTCTTCAAACTGGCTGCAATCAACTTTGCTGTCCAAGGCAGCTTTGTCCGCCTTCTAGCAGAGGGGAACGGCAGGAGAGCGGCGGGGAAAGGGATGAGGAATGCCAGGCAGGGCCAGCGTGTGAGGGGCAGAGGGAGGAGTGCTTCCTCCAGGCCATCATGCCCCTTTCAGGCTGCTGTGGCCCCATTTGCCCCATCACCCTGGTGAGCTTGGTCCCACCATGTGAAGGGTGAGGGACCCCATGAGCTCAGGAAATTCCCCCTCCCAAGGGGACAATTTCTGCCACCCAGCCCCCAAGGGACAAGGGGCATTTGTCACCCTGCCTGGGAAGCCCTGGGCTGGCACAGAGGCCCCTTAGACTGTACCATGTCCATGGCAGCCATCACGTCCTGCTGATCTGCTTTCTCCTTCTGCAGCTTCTCCAGAGGCTGGGACAGCATCTTTCAGCACAGAAAGGAACCCATGACACCACAGCAAGGTTGGGGCACACCCCAGGATGTAGGAGCACACTCCTCTCCCCCTGTCTGCACACACTCTGTCCCTGATTTGTCACAAGCCTTCTGCCCAGTTGGGTCTGTCAGAGACGAGCAAAATGGACAACAAACAGGGTGAACAAAAGGGTTGATAGAAGCAATAAGCAAAGCAATGATAAAAAGGACGAGCAGCCAGCAGGCTCCTTCTCCTTCCAAATCCCTTGCAGGACTGAGGCCCTCCTCAACACAACTCCTGTTGCCAGGCAACGCACCCCACTCCACTCCTGGGAGCCAGTGGGTCCCATGAAGTCATAGATTAATGGAGTCTTGGAATGGCATGGGCTGGAAGGGACCTAAAAAATCATCTCGTTTCACCCCCTGTCAGGGACAGGTAAAGGAACATTTTCCACTAGACCTGGTTGCGACAAGATCCCATCTAAGCTGCTCTTGGACACTTCCAGGAATGGGGCAGGCTCTGTTAAGGCATCACCATGCTCACAGGGAAGAATTTCTTCCCAATATCCCACCTATCTCTCCCCTCTGTCATTGTGACGCCATTTCCATGCCAAGCCCTTGTACAAAGTCCACCTCCAGCCCTTTTATAGTCCTTTTAATTCCCATAAAGTGCTCCAAGTTCTCCCAGGAGAGTACAGCCTCATTGTTTTTCTTTTGATCAGTTTAAGATGTGCGTCACATCTGAGCCAGTTCCCCCACTGCTGCAAACCCTCAGCCTGGTTTGGAGCATCCATTGGGATCAGCCTTTGCCAGGGGGGCTGTGCATGAGCCCCTGGCTGAGCTATGGGGTTGTTGGGGCACAGAATCCTTTCTTCTCAGGAGTTCAGGGCAAAAAGTCTCTGTGGGTGAAGCCTTTGGACATTTTCCTCCAAGTCAGGTTTTATGTCAGCTTGACAGTCCATAAAGAAGACAATGACATAATTGCTCCTGCCAATGTCCCCAAGACTGTTGGGGAAGACAGATCAAGTTCTTCCCTTCAATACCTGCCATTTACTATATGTTCTACTTTAGGTGTCCACAGAGCCCCATAATTACGTTGGGCCGCCTTGATTTGTTACTGAGTTCTCAAGGTAGCGCTGACTGTTCCATTAACTGCCACTTTTGCAAAATTTGCTACAGTTTCAGTGAGGTTTCATTATCCCCTGGGGAATGGCCTGGGGTGACAGGGACAGGGACAACCCTCCCAAGCCCCTCCCAAGCATCTCCCAGGGCGAGAGGCACAGAGACCCCTTGAGCATCTCCTGGGAACTGGACAAAATAAACTTGGCAGAAATCAAACTTAACTCTGCATAAATCACTTTGAAGAATATTTGCTCTTCCCACAAGTAACTTGTGATGGAAATGCAAACAAATCCCAAATATGAATAAACCGACAATCCAAGCATTGATGTGGCAATTCCAAGTTTCATTGGTTCCTGCACAGCTCCAGCTCAGCTGCTGGCAGCTTCTGATAGAAGAAAAGAGAAAATTTGGCCCAATACAGATTATTAAAAGGAAGGGGAAGTTCTGTGTAGCTGCCACAAAGGTAACAGGGATCAAGAGAAAAATGATTCATTCTCACATTTGGCAAAGAACCCAAGCCTGGGAATTCAGGAGATATTCGGGAATTTAGGTACTTGAGCTGGGCTTCTTGTAGGACTTTCAGCAGCCTTGTGTTCCTCACCGTGGGGTGAATGAACCTTGTCAGTCTCGCTGGTAACATTTGCTCCCTTTCCTCCAATGATTTTAACACACTTTTCAAGGAAGGACAACAAAATATTTTCTTTTCACTGGCCACCCACAACAGCCATTTTCCTCATCAGTTCTCCCGTAAGTTGCTCAGAGGAAGCTGCATCCAAGTTTCCAAGAGTTCCTCCAGAGAGAACCACAACCTCCTCAGAGGACGGGAACCATGCTGTTGTCAAAGGCACTTGGGGACAGACAACAGTGCCCTGAACTCACTGTGCCAAAATCATGTCGCAATCTGGTTAAGAAAATTGTTAGAGAGATGCCTCAGCCCCAATTAAGGCACTAACGAGACCAAATCCAAAGTGGATTTTATTGAACAGTAAATGTGAGGTAGAGAGAGAGATGGAAAGAAAGAGAAAAGGGGAGGAGAGCAAGGGAGTGACAGGGACAGAGACCTCCCCTTGAGCAGGTGTAAGAGTCTGTCCGAATTTTCCCTCATCTGCCTCACGATCATCATTTGAGGACCACTGAAGAGAAGATCCCCCGTCTCCTCTGTAGGAGAAAGTCATATGCCACAAGGCCCTGAGACCTGAGAGCATTGCTAAGCTACTGTTTCCACAGGTGTTGTTTGCTGTATGCTACACTGAGCCCAATGACAAGAAGGGGGCACCATGCCCTTTTTGCATCAACAGCCTTGGAAGCTGCCCCACCTCTCGGTCTGGCTGGACTTCTCCTGAGTGGTGGAACCCTGCCGAAGACCCCTCTCACTCGTTTGCAACCACCGTGACACACAGACTGAGATGTAAGAAGCCTCTTCATCAAGAGACCAAGACATCAAACCCCCATGTGAGAAAGCCCCCTCTTATACTTTCCAAGGACTGGGACTGAGACCCCCAACCCGGGGGAGGTGTGTGGGGAGAGGCAAGCTGACCAAAGCAAGATGGATGTTGCAGGTGTGAGCATTGGACCACAAAAACAATGGCTCACGCCCACTGCCGAACATGGACTGTGTGTACCCTTTCGAAACACCATTCTTTCCCCAAAACTACCTTTGATTCAGTTGCAAAATTCATTCTCCCTTCCCCCATTGAAAAAGAGTATAATTGGGGTCCAGATGAACTGTGCCTCTGAGATCTCCCTGACGTAACAGGCGGATCCTCAACTGGACTGGACCAAAGGACTTCATCTTTACGTTTGGTAGCTATACCCCCCTCTCTCTCTCTCTTTTCTCTCTCTTTCTCTGTATTTTTCTCTCCCTTAATCCCTCTATCGCATTTTGCTGTGGTCATTCAATAAAGGTGCATTTGTTTTGATTATTACTGCAAATCCCCCTGTACTGTGTCGGCTTTTTGCACCCTGAGATCAATCCATGAACAATCACGAAACCCGTTCATAAGGATGGATTGTGACACTGGGGTTACTGGGAGCTACCAGGCCCATGCTGGGAGCTCTCTGTGCACACAGTGGGAGGAACTGGGAGCAACTGGGAATGACAGGATGCATGCTAGTGACAACTGGGATGTCCTGGCAGTGACTGGGATAAAACTGGGGGCAGCTGAACCATGCTGAGGTAACTGGGAGTGCCTGGCAATGACTACGAGAATGTTCAGGGCAGCTGGGATATACTGGGAGTGCCTGAGACCATGCAGGCAATGACTGGGACTGGACTAGGAGCGACTGGGAGCCACTGGGAGCGTGCTGCGGGGAACTGGGACCATGCTGGGGGCAACTGGGGGCAAGTGTGAATGACTGCGGCCCTGCTGGGAGAGACTGGCATCATACTGGGAGTTACTTGGGGCTACACTAGGGGCAACTGGGAGAACTGGGAACACACTGGATCAAAGAGGGAGCAACTGAGACCAACTGGAACTGTGCCAGGGGCAAATTGCATCATAATAAAGAATGACTGGGAGCAACTGGGATCATACTAGGAGCAGCTCCTGGGTGACTGAGTTCTACTGGGATCATCCTGGGAGTGAGGAGGAGCAGCGCGATGGCTCCAGCGCTGGGGCTGGGGGCGCTCCTTGGGCCCCAGGGGGGAGTGGGACCCCCGGCACCGGGACCCCCCTGCTCCTCTTATCCTGCACAGGGACCCCCTGAATCCCCCATTCTGGACATCAGGACCCCCTGCTCCCCTTTTCCTGGCCATCCCATGGCTCCCAGCCTCCAGACTTGCCATGGGCGTCACCCTAGGATGCCCTGGAGCACCTTGGATCCCCATTCCTGCCTTTCCCAGCCCCCAGCCCCACCTTTCTGCAAAAACAGAGACCCTCTAAACTCCCCCTTCCCGAACATCCCATCCCGAGTGTTCCCACCCTGGTCCCCCCTTTTTGGGAAACCCTGGACTCCCATTTCCTGGGCTCAAGGACCCCCTGGAATTCCCTTCTACCTCTCCACGTCCCTGCCCCTGTCTCCTGTCCCTCAGCTGTCCCCTGTCCCTCGGCTCTGTGAGGCCAGGGACAGCAGCAGGACGCAGGGCAGCCCAGGGGGAGAACAACCCTCAGCCCCAGCTGGGCCAGTTACCCCAGTTCCCCCCAGGTCACTCCCAGCATGGGCCCTGTGGCTCCCAGTCACTTCCAGTTACACTCAGTGTGATCCCAGTATCATCCCAGTCACTCCCAGTATGATCCCAGTATGATCCCAGCATGGTCCCAGCACAGTCCCAGCTGTTCCCATTCACCCCTACCATAGTTCCAGGCACTCCCAGTATGGTTCCAGTCCTTCCCAGTATGATTCCAATATGAACCCAGTCACTCTCAGTACAGTGCCATTTGCCCCCAGTATGATTCCAGTCACTCCCAGATACTCCCAGTATTATTCCAGTAACTTTAAGCTTCCTCTGTGATCCCAGTCACTCCTGGTCTCCCCCAGTATATCCCAGTTGTCCTTAATGTGTTTCCACTCACTCCCAGTTGCTCCCAGTAGTTTCTAGCATTATTCCAATTGCTCATAACCACTCCCAGTAACCTCCAACATGATTCCTGTCACTTCCTGTATATCCCAGTTGCCCCAGCATGGTCCCAGTTGCCCTCAGCCTGCTCCCAATCACTTCCAGTATGATTCCAGAAGGATCCCAGTCACCCTCAGTGTGGTGCCAGTTGCTCCCAGTATGATCCCATTGGTCCCCAGCATGTCCCCATTTCCTCCCAGTGTGATCCCAGTTGCCTCTAGCACAGACCCAGTCCCTCTCGATATGATCCTTCTCTGATGCCATGATGATCCCAGTTGCTCCTAGTATGGTCCTGGTTGCTCCCAGTTGCTCCCAGCGGCCCTGTGTTATGCTTTGGAGTGGGAGGAAATTTAGGGAAGTGATGCAAAGTTTTTTGTGTATCTGACAGTCTGTTGAGCTACTGAAAGCTAGACACGCTTTTGTGAAACACACATGGTAAAGATGAAAAAATTCAGAAACTTTTTTTCTTTGTTGGTCGGCAGGGAGCTGCTGGGTTTTGGCTTCTGCTCTGTGTCTGGGCTGGGCTGGGCTGGGCAGTCTTGCTGCAGGCTGGGCTTCTTTTCTATTTTCTGGGCTGCTTGCTAGCTTCTCTCTCCATGGGCTCTGGTTTGGCCGCGCTGGGCCTCAGCAGCTGCTGGGCAAGGAGACAGGGGAGGCTGCGGAGCTTTAGCCAGAGCAGGGCTGGCTGTGGCTGTGAAGATCTCGCTGTCAGGCTGCTTCTTCTTCTTCTTAGCGTGGCTGAGACCAGAGATTTCTGTGGCTGGTGTAGAAAACTAAACACTAACTATAAAGCTGATCTGAACACAACTGAGCCACAGCTTTCTGTTAGTAGTAATTGGTGGGTTAGGTAGGCCTCATGCGTGATGTTAAGTTTTTCAGTACTTCAGTCTTCTTCTGAGTGAGAGAAAAGAACAAAATGCAAGTATATAAAAAACAACATGAAGACACTAAAGTCAATAATGAAGAAGTTAAGTCTTAGATGAGAGGGCTGAGAAGATGCTTTGTTTTTAGAGCTGAAATCTTCTTGTAAGCTGTAAAGGAGAGGAATAGTGGATTTGTTTTTACTAACAATCTGTGGGTCTGCTCGTAGATAAAACCAGCTCTGGAAGATAAAAGAAACAATGGGAAGGATTCCACTGATCGATGATTGGAAAAAGATATTTGCTTTTACAAATACACTTTAGGTTTGCAGATAAACAAAATAAGCCATTGAGAAATGAAATGGGGAAGAAAAACCCCTAAACTCCGTAAGAATTAAAAACTAAAAGGGAGGGTTATACATTAGAGGGAAATCTTTGGGAAATCTTCGGCGTCAGGCGTATCAGGGCATCTGTACCTCTCAAGCACCTCAGCCAAGGGGAAAGAGAGAAGGGAAATGTGGCCAGGAAATTAGGATAAAAAGAAGGTTGCATCCTCCAAAAATTCAAGAGATCCCAGGGGAATGCCCCATGGCCTCTCCCTTTATTGGAATAAAGCCAGAAAGGACTCCTCTGTCTCCTTTGTGAACATAAACCTCTGGTGTTTCTGGATTAATTTTCCTAACAACAAGAAAATACTCTTTTTCTTCATAACGCATAAAACTATAAGGAGATTAAAGGGTTCAAATTGATATCAAATAAAGGCTTCTATGTTAAAGTAAGCAGATGTTAAAATAGCTGTAATCCCATGAGAAGTTCGAACAGAGAAAGAGTAGTCTTGTGCTTCTAAAAACTGAAGAAGGAGCTGGGAAAAGGTTGAGTTGGTGCCGGATAAAGGGGTGTAGGGGGGTCTCAGTACTGAGCAAAGGGGTAAAAGGGCATCTGAGTTCTCAGGAATGGGGGTGCCAGGGGGGTCTCAGGGTCATGGGAATGGGGGGGTGGGCAGGGACGTGGAAAGGTAGGAGGGAGTTCCAGGGGGTCCTTGAGCCCAGGAAAGGGGAGTCCAGGGTTTCCCAAAAAGTGGGGACCAGAGTGGGGACACCCGGGATGTTCGGAAAGGGGGAGTTCAGGGGGTCTCTGTTTTTGCAGAAAGGTGTGCCTGGGAAAGGCAGGAATGGGAGACCAAGGCGCTCCAGGTTGTCCCAGAGTCAAGCCTACGCCAAGTCTGGAGCCTGGGAGCCATGGGATGCCCGGGAAAAGGGGAGCAGAGGGTCCTGATGTCCACAACAGGGGGATTCAGGGGGTCCCTGTGCAGGCTAAGGGGAGCAGGCGGTCCCGGTGCTGGCAGTGGCGGTTCAGGGTCCCGGTGCCGGGGGTCCCACTCGCCCCTGGCCCCCCAGGAGCGCCCTCAGCCCCAGGGCTGGAGTCATCGCGCTGCTCCTCCTCACTGCCAGTGTGATCCCAGGATGATCCCAGTAGAACTCAGTCACTCAGGAGCTGCTCCCAGGATGATCCCAGTACAGCCCAGTCACTCCCAGTCCTGGCATCTCCCCAGGCCTCTCTGCGTTCCGACCTGTCCCGGCTCTATCCCCGCCCCTCCCGGGGGCTGCGAGGGCTGCGGGAGCGGAGGAGGAGGAGGAGGGAGGGAGGAAGAGGCGGAGCGGGGGAGGAGAGGGGGAGCCAGGCGGCTCCGGCGCTGCCTGAACTTGCAGCAGCCTCTTGTCCCCTCCTTTCAGGGAGTTGCGCAGAGCCAGAAGGTCCCCCCTGAGCCTCCTTTTCTCCAGGCTGAGCCCCCTTCCCTGCTGCCTCAGCCCCTCCTGCTGTTCCAGCCAGAGTCGCATACTAGTGCTGCAAAGAGCAATGTACAGACCTGGCATAGGTGCCTTTGTCACCACATTTTAACCTTTCATTAGTTACAGAAAGACTCTTGGGAAGCCCCAAACTGCAGTCCGTCGCTGCAGTGCCAATCTCCTTTGCAAATCCCTGCGGCCCGGCCCGGCCCGGCCCGGCCCCGCACTCGGTGCCGCGGTTGCCCGGTAACCGCGCCCGGGCCCTCAGCGTCTGTGACAGCGGCGCGGCCTCAGTTGCCTGAGAGCGCGGCCCTGGCTGGGTGTGCGCAGCCTGGGCTCCTGCAGGCGGCTGCACCGGGCCATTCGCCAGGGGAACTATCGGCGTAGAGAATTGCTAAAGGTGCAGAGCATTGGCCTCTGCGAAAAGCTCCTCAGCGTGCAGAACACTGGTGTCTGCTAGGGAGTCCTGAATTTCATTTGAAGGTAAAGACCGACTAAAGTTGAACTTTTTGGTTTTGTTTCATCTGTGCTCTGAAAGAGAATGCCAAAGGGATACAGAGAATGTGATCATGCCAGTCTTCTGGCGCAGTAGTTCAGTGACATGTACACCTGAGAGGATGAACAATAAATGGACTACTGATTGTGCTTTTTTTACTGAAGAAGTGCAACATTTTCTAAAGATAGTAGTCTATACATTTTTTCCCTATAGTAACTGCTTAAACTGCTTAAAGGTGAATGAGTTCTGTTCAAGTTTCAGTGGGTTTTTATCATCTGGGTTTTAAAATTTTAGGGAGATGCCTCTGTATTGAGGTGCAGACGAGACCATATGCCAAAGTCAATGGTCTGGATTTTATGGAACAGTAAATGTGAGGGAGAAAGAGAGAGAAAGAAAAGAAAAAGTGGGAGGGGGATGGAGGTTGGGAAGGGGGGGAGGAGAAAGAGAGTGACAGAGAGAGATTTAGTAGAAAATATCACCATTCCATGGATCCCATTGGCCTACCATTAAATCCTCTTCTGGTCTTCTCTGTGGTGAGGTCTGGCAAAATGTAAGACTCCAATGGATTAATGCAGATTTGGGCAAGGTGATACCTTGCCCAGGTACCTCCCAGGGGTGGGGCAAGTTGGACTCTGTCTCTTGCTTCTTTCAAATAATATAAAATCTTTAGCACCCATATATCCTTTGAGTCTGCCATGAGTTGGGTTCTGGATTTTCAGATTTGTTGTGTTGCTTTGCATGCCCTGCAGTCGTCTGGTGCAAGGCCTCAGGAATGGGTCTGGAGGCACTGTGGAGGTCTTAGCTGGGAGGTTTGTGTGCAAACCTGGCCTCAGCAGAAGAGTCTGTGGCTATGACTTCCCCAGCCTGAACCCAGACAGAGCTGATTTTCAGGACAGCTGCTGGGTTTGGCTTTGTTGTGGATAGGTTTTTCTCCTCAGCTTTGTTTACTTCTCCCCAGACCTGAGCTAATGGGACAATAGTGTCACCTTGATCTTGTGTCAAGTTCCCTTAGGCAGATTAACTCACAGTGCCAAGTTCCAGTCAGGAGGCATTTTCAGGGAGGGATGGGCTTGGGTGGTCGCAGCTTCTTTATACAGTTTTGTCACAATGGGCAGAAAGTGCTTTATAATGATATTTAAGCCATTAGCCATAACATTCCAGTCTCTCATTAGTGTCTCAGCTGTGAGGAGCAGCTGAGAGAGCAAGGGTGCTTTAGCCTAAAGAAGAGGAGGCCCACTCTAGCTATTTTTGAGTAATATTTAGGCTACAGTTTTGTCTCTTCGAACTGTTATTAATGTTCAGATTTTTAGCTCCAGGTTTCAGTATGATCTAACTTTAAATTGCACAAGGTAGCCATATAGTTCAAATAAAGTCCAGCTAGAGGCCTAACTATACTAGCTACTACACCAAAAAAGCCCTTAGCTACTTTCAAGCAATGTAACATTTTTAGCACCAGAATATGCCTTGAAGCTGCTGTCGGAGGAAGGAGACCCAGACACCAGTTGGTTCATCCAAGTCCAATTTATTGATCGAATATGGCGGGTTAAATATAGTTCTTAATAAGCTTCATACATATTGCAAAAGTTGAGCTCAGGATTGGTTAGTTACATATCAGCAACTACACCTACTTCTACATTCTTGTGCTTATTCTTCTGTTACATTCTGCAGATATTCAGGACTAATCTCACCTCCCTTTCCTCATGTTGCAGCAAGGCCATCCGGTATTCTTGCCTGTCAGCAGTCACTGAATCAGAGACTGCTGACCTCCCTTTCAAGCTTAACCAGCGGCATTAAGTCAGTATGGCCTTTCTCAGCTAACCAACTCTTAATAAAATCCTCCACATTTCCCCCGTTTTCTTCTTGAGCAAGGAGATTAGTTTGCCAGGTTTTTGCTATCATACGGCTAACCATGTTTTGAATACAAGTAAAAATACAAGGCAAAATAAGCAAAAACATTAAGATCACACCCAGTAAGCCGATAGCATATGTCACAATGTTCCTTAGCCATGGTCCAAGCCCTAAGCCTTTAAGCCATTCGTCAATTCCTAAACCTTCTTCTTCTTTGAGATTGTGAAGTCCCTGTTGTAGTTCTTTTATCTTAGTATGAATGGACACCGAATGATCAGACAAATTCATACAACACATTCCCTCAAATTCTTCACATCCATGTCCTTGTGCTAAGAGCAAAAAATCTACAGCAGCTCTATTTTGTAAAACAGCATGGTTAACACTTTGCACATCTGCAGTCATCATGTCCAGAATTTAGGATGTCTTGTTCAGCTCATTTTTTGTCCAGCACCCTAATTGTTTTGCTAAATTCATAGCCTTATTGGCAGATCCTCCTGGTAAAATAGTTGAAACTACTACTTGTCTGAATGTACCCCAAAACTTTTGATCTCCTATCTGGCTGCAGTCCAAGTCATGTATACTACGCTTTTTCCTGTTTGATGTTTGACTGAGCTGCATTAGCAAGGACACATTAGGATGAAACAAGGACAATTTTCCCAAATAACAGGGTCCACCCTGTGGTTTAGCTGGTACACCATTCCACGCCCTGTCTCCACAAATTAAAAATATTCCTGTAGGTAATTTCATTGGTGCCGTGATTTTTGTACTGTTACATTGACTGTAATACTGTGGAGAGAATTAACTCAAATTCAGGGATGAATCTAAGGTGGCCCATGTTTCTTTAGGTTGATTTAAATTTTGAACATCCAAGGGTTTGAAACTGAACCATCCGCCAGCTGTAGTATTAGATATACTGGCATTTGCACTTCCAAAAAATCCAATTCCTCAGGAGGAGAATGCAAAGAGGTGTTAAGTGATTGGATTAGTAAGCATTGGCGATAGCCATCACTCTGACCTGCAGTATATCCTTGCTGTGCTGGCAATGTGATGTTAGACATGTTAGACATACATAAGGTTTGATTATTTATCAAACCGCAAAATTCTCCTGGAGACCACACCGGAAGTCCTACCAGGCATGTTCGAAATGGGTTAGTAATTCCTCCAAGACTAAGACAAAGCGATGATTGATTAATTTGATTAGCAAGTGTTACCCATAGATTTTCTCTTGGCTGACTGAAACGTGTTATCCCTATTGCTTCACTTACTGCAGCATTGAGCAGTATAAAAACAAACCTCATTCTTCTTTCTGCTTTCTCTGTTTTTCCTTTCTTCGCTGTCTTTTCCCTGGTTTGTTAGAATGTCTATTGTGAGGCTGAGTCCATTTCTGAATACACTGATCTAATTCCAAATCAGCATCCTTGCTTACAGGTATAGCGTGAGGTAAGTTTAAAGGCAAATCAGCTTTACAGCGAGCTGCTATAATGCGTGAGGATGTAGTAATTTCAAGCTCCCTAAGTACTTGCTGCAACTTCCACCTAATATATGCTATAACCACTTGTTCTGCACTCTCAAAAAACTCCAATCCTGCCCTTCCTGGCAGGCCAGCACTTTGCTCAAGAGCTCTAACCCAGACAAAATCTTGAATCCACTTCCCGAAACAAGGTCCACACCATAAATTTGCTATTGTTTTTTGTGAGTACCAATAAATCTTATTACAACCTGCACAAAGCAAAGCTATCCATGCACAGCACTTATCAGCATCCTTTTTGCAAACATAATAAGGAAGTGAATGTAAGTAAGGACCAGTATAAAAATCTGTCTTTTCGACCCAATGCAACCAATTTAATGGTGGTGATTGCAAAGCCTCTTCACCTTTCTTACTATATAAGGCTAATAGTTCAAGCTCTTTCTATAGTGCAAGGCGTATTTTATTTCGTAATCGTTGTTCCTGCTCGTTATCTTCTTCAATAACTATATCATAGAAAACTAATTAGCCTTATTTAGAAGAGGTTGTTCCCTTTCTAGCCTTCTTTTTCCTAATTTCACTGGTCCTGTCACTTTCAAGCTTAATTTTTGTAATTTTTCAATGCAATGATCTAATTCTCTTTCAGGATTCCCCCTGAAGGGCCCTACAATAGAGCGTTGTGTTAAAGGTACTAATTTTCTACACCTTACAGAAATTATAGGTGATTTTCTTTGAACCTCAATTCTATTTACAACACATTGTACTTCCCATTGATAATAAGCAAGAATTTTCTGTTCAGGAGACTCATAAAGATTTAAAGCTACATATGCATTTAGCCCCGTTTGTCTCCTTAATTCATCTTGCCAGTTTTTACCCCACGTGTGCTCGTGCTCACAAGTGTGACACCATAAATCCCGTAATAATGATTGTTCTATCCAAAAAGTTCTATCACAACCCCCACAAGGTAGGGCTATCCAGGCAGCACAATGTGGGTCGTGACAGTCAAGGCAATGTTCCTTTGCTGGATTTATTAAATGAAAAGTTGATAATGAGTCAATAAAACCAATAAACTCCTGGGCCGTCCGATAGTGACGTGTCAGTGCTCTGTCCAACACTTTCGAGTGTCCCTTCAACTGTAACAGTAGTGGTCGTAGGACTAGAAACAGTTTCTTCCCCAGTAGCTCCTTGTCCTCCTCTGTGAGACAGTCCACCAGAGGCTGCATCAAAAACAGGTTTAGTCCACTTAGCAGGCACCCACAAAGGTCCTGTAGGTGAGGAAACACAAAGATATCCCCGACCCTAGTATAATAATTTTGCAGGTTTTTCCCATAGTCCTGTAGTCGGGTTTTAATTTCCTGACCTGACCTTGGATGATGTTTAATTGCAGGAGGGGTATCATCTTCTCCAAAAATACATAAATGATTGATCACATACAGAACCTTAGCCAAACATGATTGTGGGTCCTTTATATCTTGATGCTTTTCAGTATACTGCTTAAGGGTACCATTTGCTCTTTCCACTATTGCCTGTCCAGTAGAAGAGTATGGAATACCTGTCACATGTTTAATGGACCACCGATTCAAGAATTTCTGGACCCTAGCACTTACATAAGCTCGACCATTATCCGTTTTGATGCTTCTTGGAACTCCCATAACAGCAAAGCAACTTAACAGGTGCCTAATAACATGTGTAGCTTTTTGTCCTGCCTGAGCCGTAGCCCATATGTAGTGACTATATGTATCTACAGTGACATGCACGTACTCAACTTTACCAAATCTAGGTACCTGTGTAACATCCATTTGCCATTTTTCATTTATTTCCAAACCTCGAGGATTAACTCCCATGCCTAAACCTATTCCTTCATTATGATAACTACATATTGGACATGCTCTAACAATGGCTTTAGCTTCTGATAAACTCAGCTCAAAATGTTTTGCAAGCCCTCTTGCATTTTGATGATATCTGCTATGTGCTTCTCTGGCCAATGTATGCTTGTCAATGGGACAAGAGTTATCAATGGGTAAAGTAACCAATTTGTCTGCACGTTCATTCCCTTCTCCTAAACCTTCAGACCATTTATGGCTCCTAATATGAATCACAGAATACGCTGCACTTCTTTCTCGTAAAGCTTTCCTTAATTGTATCAATAACTCATACAATCGTTTATTATTCACTTCCTTAATTGCTGCTTCCTCTATTCGTCTGACTACACCTGCAACATACATAGAGTCTGTGACCACATTTAAAGGCTCCTGTAAATTAGACACTGCCCATACTACTGCCAACAATTCCAAAGTTTGTAAACTATCTGCAGGATCTGCTGTAAGAAGCTGATGCTTCCATTGTCCTTTTTCTTGCCAGGTGACAGCAGCACGCCTTGATTTCTTTCCTGCATCTGTAAAAGCTGTAATAGCTCCTGTATCCAATAATCCATAAAGGGTGTTATGGTTTAGGCCTGGCAAAGCCAGAGCCCCCATAAATATACCCTTTACCTGATATCTGCTGTGAGATGTGGCCAGGAAATAAGCAAAGCAGGCTCCAACTTAAACATAAAGAGAAGTTTATTAACTAAACTACACACAATATTACTAAACTACACACACACACACAGGAAAAAAAACAAGGAGAATGAAAACTACACAGAAACACTTCCTTATCCTCCTCCCACCAAATTCCCAAACACATTTACATTTCCCAAAAATTATCCACACTCGGTCTGGCACCACCCTTTGGAAAAAAATCAAATCTTCAGCTCATAAGGGATAGACGGAGTCCTTCCTTGTGCCACGGACTTCTTGTCACAATCAGCAATCCGCCCGGTATCTTGCTATCTCGTGACATCTCCTTTCCATGCCGAGGTGCTCTCACCACCTGGCATGGGATGGGGCAGGGGCCTGCCTTCAGGGCCTTTTAAGAATGCCTCGTCTCGTTCCAAGTAGAGTACAGTCACATCCCTGGGACCTCTGTCCCCCCCCATGTCTTCTATACCCCCTGGGGCCGAGGGGTCTCAAAACCAAACTCTCTTGACGCCGAGCCTCCGCTTCCCCCTGCAATACAGCCTCTGCATCACCAGGAAACAGTCCATGGAAATACAACAAAAAGGAGTCCAGCAAAAACTGCCACTCCATCTTCCTCCATTCCTTCAACATCTCTCTTCTCCCTTTGCCAGACCCTCCTTACTGGCCTGATTTTCTTCCTTCATCTTCCACTCCTGTCCCTTTCCCAGGAAAGGCAATGTTCTGCGAAGCCTTCATTCCCCAAAGGGTTAAAAGCTCTCCCAGGCGGCCGGACTGCCCGCTGCCCCCCCCTTTCTCCTCCCAGCCGTGCTGCCTACCGGCACATGATATCAAGTTTCAAGATATACAGTTCGAGCACGGGCTGCATTCTCTGGGGGGGGAATAAACAGGTCGCTCAAGGGTCTGCCACCCTTCCTCCGAACCCGGGCCTACCGTAGATGGGCCACGTGGCTTTCCCCTCCCCCAGCCCAGCCAGCAACTGGGCCGGGGGAGAGACTTCTTCATGCCGGAAATCCCAAGAGGACTCCGAAGGCCAAGAGCCCTGCTTTTAACCCCTTGGGTTCGTAGTCTCAAGAGGCGGATCCAAATGTCCCACTGGTCAAACTAAGTGCCCATCTTAAATTCCAATTACCCATTGGTAACCACAGCAAAACAACATATCCCAGATGTCCCATTTCCGGTCAAACCACGACAAAGGGTTATGCTTTGATGCCCATGGGTAATTTCCACTTTTTGTTTTGGTCTATTTTGTAAATCCACAGTCAGAAGTGTAACACCAGTAGAGCCAAAACCCTTTTCATCCCGCGTTTGTCCAGTAAATGATGGTATACCAGATGTCATTTGTGATAGTGGTATTAATTGTGCAATGCGTTGTCCTTTTGTTATTTTAATAGGAGGATAAAGGGTGTAAACCATGATTTGTATTTCCCCTGTATAATCCGCATCGATAACACCAGGCAATACAAATAATACCAGCATAGTTATTGAAGAACGTCCTAATAACAATGCTCCACATCTTTATCCATTTAATATAAGAGGACCCTTTACTCCAGTTTGTATCCTCTCAGGCCGGTTCGTCATGAGTGTGACGTCTACTGCTGCTGATAAGTCCAAATCGAGGCTCTCTGCTGTTGCTGTTGCAGACAGGAGGTGACAGCGATGTTACGTCAGCAGCTGGTGTCTCCGATGTCACGGCGGCTACTTGTGTCTGGGCGCGTATGTCCCTCATTGCCGCATCAGAAACACTTGATGAATGGTCTCGAGCTCTGCGTGTCCGCCAGTGACCCGCTTCGGAGAGGAGCAAGAGCAGCTAACACCTGATTTTGAGTAGACTCTGCTTGCTTTTGTAACCCTAATCCTAATTCCTTTAAAGTTTCTGCTATAAATGCCTGTGAAGCTGTTGGCATTAATGCCATTCGCTCTAAAGCTTCCTCAATAGTCCAATTTGCCCCTAAAGTAGCTAACACTCTTGCATTTGCCTAACAGGTTCACTTTTTACTCCAAACTAACTAACCGTAGAACGTAATTGAGCTAACAACTTCCAATCTAAGGAAGTATATTCCGCTATATTATGTGTAAGGTTCCCCTGTGCATCATATTGTGGTGTGTATGTGACCGGACATGCAAGACTAGAAACTATTTCCACCGCCTCGCCATCCCCCATTTGCATTACTTCTTTTGCCACAGCAGCCCAAGCTTCCCTCCTCTGTTTAGCCATCTCCCCCCATAGATCACGGTGTGCCCCTGGGATGGGATCTGGCCCTTTAAGGGTGCTATGCTGCTGGCACTTCGGTACCGAGACCGAGTTCTCGCACGGGGAAGGCAGTGGAGCAGGGGCCGGCTCGCGCGGGGGAAGCGGCCCCCCCGCTGCTGGAGCTGACAGTGAAACCGGAGACGACTCACGCGGGGGAAGCGGCCCCCCCACCGGAGCCGGCCCGCTCGGGGGAAGCGGCGGAGGCAAAGGTGGCGGCGGAGGCGAAGCTGGCTTGCTCCCACCCCCACCATCCGACCCGCCCGAAGCTGGCGGCGGAGGCAAAGCTGGCTTGCTCTTACCTCCACCATCCAACTCGCCCTCCCCCTCTGACAGGAAGGGTGCAGATGGTTCCACTGTATCTAAGGGAAAGTTTTCCACACCATTTTGCTGGGGACCCTTAGGCATAAGTATCTGAGTTACAGAGGGTACTAAGGGATCATCCTCACGACCATACCCTATATTCTTCTTATAAGCTTCTGTTGCCCTTTCTGCTGCCTTTCTCTCAGAAACCTGCTGAAGTAACGTATTATACACCACCCGCCATAACTTGCCAAATTTCTTTGCTGACTTATCATCATCTAACACTGCATCCCACAGGATATCCCCAAACTTTTTCCACTCTACTATCTCATGAACTGTGTGTAAATTAGCAAAAATTCCTTTAGAATGACCATAAGCTAATAATCCTGGTAATTCCTTTTTTAAATCTATCCCTGTTACTCCTCGTCTTTCTAAATATGAGGAGAAGGGACCGTATGTCGCTTGCCTATCCATACCTATATATCAGCGCGCGCTGTTGAAGCCCTTCCCGGCTCCTGCGACATGTAGAGAGTTGAGATACCGTTGTAATCCTCAAGGGTGCTTTTAAAATCCGGCACCGTCCCGGCTGCAAGGACTCTCACCCAACTTCCCCGACCGTGGCGAATTTATAATCCAAGAGAGCGAACGTTCAGAATGCTGCCTTTGCCCGCATTCTCCACCATTTGTCGGAGGAAGGAGACCCAGACACCAGTTGGTTCATCCAAGTCCAATTTATTGATCGAATATGGCGGGTTAAATATAGTTCTTAATAAGCTTCATACATATTGCAAAAGTTGAGCTCAGGATTGGTTAGTTACATATCAGCAACTACACCTACTTCTACATTCTTGTGCTTATTCTTCTGTTACATTCTGCAGATATTCAGGACTAATCTCACCTCCCTTTCCTCATGTTGCAGCAAGGCCATCCGGTATTCTTGCCTGTCAGCAGTCACTGAATCAGAGACTGCTGACCTCCCTTTCAAGCTTAACCAGCGGCATTAAGTCAGTATGGCCTTTCTCAGCTAACCAACTCTTAATAAAATCCTCCACAAGCTGCCATGAATTGGGTTGTGGATTTTCAGAGTACCATTGTTGCTCCTTCCAGTTTTGTTGAGGCATTGTCGCCTGCGACATCGTCCCTTGGAAATGGCGTCTGGATTGCCAAAGAAGACACCAACACCTCGTCTTTTGTCTAGGGAAGGGCTGAAGCCTCATACTGTGAGTACCCACTGTGGCTGTGTTAAGGCTGGCACTGCCCTGGTGTCCCTGCTCTCCCTGCCCCTGTTGTCCAGCAGTGCTGTGAAGCTGCAGAGCCCCTGCCCAGCCCTTTGTGCTGTGCTGCTGTTGCTGGGGCTGTCCTGGTGCAATAGGGAACACTGTGGGATGCTTCAGCTGTATCTTGCCTGGCTGTGCCAGCAGAGCCAAGTGAAACCAATGCACAGCTGAAGGCCTGAGCATGTGTTCTGTCCCTTTCCCTTTGCCACAGGAGTTCCTTCTGTCAGGCTGGGCACTCACCTGTGCTGCTCTGACCATCCTGCCCTTGGGCACCTGGGCATGTGGTGGGGGGAAGCTCAAACTCTGCCCAAAGCCTTGAGAGCCACGGCTGGTCCCAGCTGGAAGAGCTTCCAGAGCAGCTGTTTTCTCCCAGCTCCTGTGTGGGCACAGATGCAGCCCTGCAGGCAGCGCTGGAGCCAGGGCCACAAAGCTCACTTGGCTGAAGATGCCCCACTGCTGAGGCTCTGTCAAGGAGATGCCTCTGTTTTCTTCTGTGGAGGGCTCTGTCAGCCCAGACAGAGAAAACAATCAACAGGGAGAACTAAAACCTGGACACATTCTTGGTGTGTGTCCACTCACTCTTGGTACAGTGTTCCCTTCTTGCATCTCTTGGACTCATCCAGCAGCGATATCTCCTTGCTGTGAGTTCTGAGCGTTGTGCAGGGATGAAGTTCAGGCAGTTCTGAAAGCTCCTCCCCATTCTCTGGAAAGGTCACTGCCTCAGTCCAATGAAACGTAAGAGGAAACAAATGCCCAAAGAGCAGAAATCCCCAACCATGTCCCATCCAATCATGGAGAAGGCAATGGGACAGAGCCATATGGCTGGAGTATGTGTGTTCCACTCTGTATTATTAATTCACTGATGCTAAGTATTTCAGCAGGAAACCCCCAGGGCTTCCAGGAATGTCCTAGTGGCTGTGATCACAAGTTATTCACCAGTGCCACTTGTTCAAGAAAAGCCTTTCTGAACAAGCACAACTCTGAGGCTCTAGCTGGTTTACTTTTGCCTTTCAGCTGCTTCCCTCTAAGTTCCAGAGGGAGAAGTTTCTCAGCAGGAAGAAGGAGGCCAGCACTGCGGGGAGTATTCTGCCCAGAATTGGCCCATTTCTAGACAGGAGTGAGACTCGCCCAAAGGTAGCCTTTTCCTGCTCTTTTCCTTTCTGTTTCACATGAAGTTTGAAGAGGGTGTGTGTTTGTGACAGGCTTGCCTCCAGCAAAATACCTCAGTGTCCAGGTCCTGCTGTCATTGCAAGGTGCTGGGAGTGGTGGACTGGGAGTCCTGATCTGCACTAAGCCAACACAAATACCCTCTGCTGAAGCTGCTGGGGTGTGCTGGAGTGCAGCTGCCATTGCTAAAACAATGGGAGGAAGGCTGGGGACACAGAGGCCCAAAATTGCCCTTTGCCATTCTCCTGCTGAAGGGGGCACCTCTTGCTTTGGTGTGGTCACCATCAAATGCTCGGGGTCACAGGATTCGCTGCAGAGTGGCAGCGTTGGCCTTTGAAGGCCAAGGTTCTGCAGGACTTACTTCAGATTGAACAAAACAAATTGCATTTCTGCTTTGGGCTGGAACAATGTGTTGGACCCTGACGGGGTGTTAGATTTTGCAGGCTGCCAGATGTACAGGGGACTGGCCCTGGGCAGAGGGGAATGGATGTGCTTTGTCTGGATCAGTGCCTTCTCAGAGGTGTGTTTAAAGCTGCTTTTCTGGCAGGACTAGCTTGGTATAAAGCACAGTCCAAACAGGTAGGTGACTGAGGTGGGCTGTTGAGTAGGAAATTGGAAGCAAGAGACATGGAACACAATCCAGGTAAAGGATTGTCCTGGAGAGGAGCCTTGGGAACACCTCAGGGAAGGGCACAGCTAAGGGACAGTGTGCTGCAGCCACTCCCTTCAGCAGAATGTGTCTGCTGTGAAGTCACAGAGGAGACCTGCTTGTGTCTCTGCAGTGACAGCAGTGTGGCTGGAGAAGGCAGACAAAGCAGGGCAGAGTTTTCTCCAAGCAATGTCTCTGCTCCAGAAGCATTTGCTGTTGTTGTGTCATTCCAGACGTGCCTCTAGAATGGCATGAAATAAGATCGCAGTAATGACAAGAAAGCACCCATTTAAAGGCCACTGAAAAAGGAGATACCAACTCTACTTTTACCCAAGTTGCTGAGAAAATAACTGAAACTTATCCTCATTCAGCATTCACCTCACTTGTCTTTTTATTTTCAGCTCATTTGTCTTTTTATTTTTGCCTTTTCCTCTCTTTGGAACACACTAACTTTTAAATACAATGAAAAGGAACAAAATCATCAAAGCAAAAGAAAAGTGTATCTTAGTAAGGATTCAGCTGAGCTGGGGATGTCTCCCTCCCTGAGAGCCAAGCACACACACACACCCTCTGAGAAAATGGCCATCTTTGTATCCCCATTGTACCCGGCTGGGGCGGTCCCTGTGCCCTTTGCCATTGGATGGGTACTCAGGGGCTTCCATTCTCTACTGAGCACCAACTTTTCTGTGCCCTCCCTTCTCGTCCTCCTTCCTTTTGGTCAGGTCTTCAACCCTGTCCCTCTCACTGTGACACTCAACAAACCAACCTGAACAAATGCAAACCAGAAATAACACACAGAACCAACAAATTCCATTCTTTTGCTTAATAACCTTTTGGCTTCAGCCAAATGTCACCTCATCTCTCAAACCTCCTCTGGTCCTGTGCTCTTCTTACTGATGTCTAAGTTGTAGAGCAGAAAAGATATTTGGAGTTGTGTGGGCCTTGGTTTCCCTGTCTCAGAGTAAAAGACATCCCAAATCCTTTCCCATGGAGTCTCCTGTAAATTCATGGGTTTTACTTACTCCATGAGTGCTCAGTCAGTGCCCCAGAGCTCTGTGACCGCATGGGCACAGGGCTGTGTTTTAGGAAAGTGCTGCCTGGCATTCTGGAGAAAGAAACCTGGAGAAATCCATGCCAGAAGAGCAGCTTGGCTTGAGCCTGCTCTGTGTGGCCCAGCAGCTGTGGATCAGCTCAGAGCAGAGGTGGGTGAGCCACTGTTTCCCCAGTGTGGGCTGGGCAGACGTGCTCCCCCAGAGTCTGTACTTCACTGGGGATCAGTGGAAGATTCTCCTGCATGAACCTTCCTCCCAGCAGCTGAAGCTCTCCCTGCTCTCTCTCCTCTCCAGCTGCCGTCAGCTGCCCCGAAACAGAGCTGGTTTGGGGTTTCCCCACCAGAGCTGGTATTTCAGAACTTCGTCGCTCGGGAGGTCTCTGAAATGGTGCTGTCTCTCATGAATAAGGACAAGGTAAGTGCTGGCACGTGAAGCTTTAACACTGTGCTGGAAGAGGAGAGTGCTGTCATTCCCTCAGTGGACAGCAAAGCAAGTTATCTGCTGCAGCACATGCAGAAGAAAATGTCTCAGCACCTTCTTCTGCAAGATGGTGGAAATCTTCCTGTGCTGGGAATTGTTCCCAGATTTTGGCCAGGCATTGGTGGTGTCTATCCCAAAGGAGTTTCCTTCTCTTTAAAGCTCTGGATATACAGGAATGTTGAGGGCTGTACAGTTCTTACCTGCTCTCATGCTTTGCCTTGGGTCTATACCACAACGCTGTGTGTCCTTGGTTAATCTTGGCTCCTGGTAGGAATCTCTGCCTCTCTCAGCCAGTTTGGCTCCCTTTGTGCAGCTCACAGACAAAGCTCAGGGGCTGAGCCTCCTGCACTTTATGCTGGAATCACTTCTCATTAATGGCATTGGCCCTGCAGGAACCGTGTTCTGCAAGAGCCCTGCAATCAGAGTGATGGAGCAGAAGCAGTGAGAGGCCTTTAGGTGCCACTTGAAGCTCCTGCTCAGCTTCATCCAGCTCTGCTCAGCTTTTCCGAAAGCAACACGGTGCTCTGCTTTCCCTTTGCAGAAGCACAGCACATCCAAAGCCACGTGCTCCTGGAGGTTTCCACCTTCACCTGAAGAAATTGGGATTGTTTTGCAGTTTCCCAAGAGAGCTGAGAGGGGAAAAGTTGAAAAATGTCAGTTGTGTTCCACTGTAAAGAGGAAAACTTGAGACCATTTGAATTTCAGTCAGGGAAACATTTTTTCAAGTGAGGCTTGTACCAAGAGTGGGCTGGTGGGAGGAGACAGGAGGGAGTGCAAATCATCTGGTTTAGACTTTTGGAGAGCATTTTGGTGCTCAGGGGTTGATGATATCAGTGTGTTAGAAAATGCATGTGTGCTGTGCATGGGTACCCCAGAGGGCAGAGCCTGGCCTGCTGGCTGCAGGCAGGAATGCCCAGCAGCCCAGCTTGCCTGTACAGGCAGCAGGAAGCCCTGGAGAGCCAAGATTGGCTTTTCATACTGGAACCACACTGTCAGTCAGCGCTGGTCCTGTTTCTCCAGGCAGAAAATGCCTGTGAAGCCCCATGGTCAATAGACACCGCCTGTCTGTGTTTCTGTTACTTTTGGCAAGCTGGTTGCTCTCATGGTTTTATGATTCTTCCTTGCTGCTGTACTGCCCCTTTAAGTTCTCTTTGCCATCTCCTTGTTTTAGGGATTGTCTTGCTGTGTTCATTCCTTCTTTTGCTTTTCAGGTTTGCTTTTATTCCCAGTAAGACCACAGTGTTTGGTCTCCTGTCTTGCTGCTCTGCCTGCCTGACTGTATCCCCAGAAGGTCCCTACCCAAACCTGATCTGCTGGAAGGGAATTTCTTCCTTGCCCCACAGTAATGTGCTGGTTTGCTTTTAGGTAGCACATTCCCCCTCTGGAACATGACAACTTCATGGCTGTGTGCAGGCAGAAGCCAGCAGGTTTTTTGGCCTTGTTGAATACGCAGGTGACTTGGTTCAGATGCTGTGTCTCCATCCTGCTGGTGCTGACCTGCTCGGCCCTTCCTTCCCAGCAGGCACTGCCCTACTGCCCCTGGCCAAAATGCGGGAGCCAGAGAGAAGGGATTCAAGTTCAGCCTTGTGAATGATGTGCCTGTGCCTGCTCAGCTGAAAGTGCTTTGGAAAAGGGGCAAGGGAGGGATGGTAGCAGGGCATGGACAGGTCTCCTCTCGTCCTGTTTCCACAAGTGGCAAAATCAAATTTCATGTCTTTGCTGCAGTTTCTTCACGTGGTGAAGGTCTCCATGGAGAGCTCACCTTACTTCCAGCTGGTGAGCTCCAGCGATGCGTACCGTGCCGTGCCGCCGGGCGCCTCTGCCCCTGTGCGCATCCGCTTCACCCCCAGCAAGAACAAGGTGAGGCTGGAGGAGCCAAAGCACACAATGATCTCCACAGCCATTGTTTTCCCTGCACTCTGGCTCCAGCCCATTGCATGCTGTGAGCTGGGCTCCAGGCGTGGGCAGGCAACCTGCAGCCAGTCACACCTTGGCACTGCTGGCAGGCACTGCAGCCAGGCCTGAGAGGCTCTGCTTCCCCTCCGTGCACATTGCTGAGCATTGCCAAGGGAAGATGCACAGGAAACAGGATGAAAATGACAGAGGGCTGTTGATGGATGTTGGGCCATCTCTAGGTGCAGTGGAAGGGGTTTCATTCTGATTGAAAACACCAGAGGAACAAAGAGGTCAGAGAGCTTTCCTCCTTCCTGGACTGCCAACAGCTTCCCTGCCTGCCCCTGGGCTGGAGCAAAGCCGGTGCTTTTTCCCCCCCTCTGTTGTGCAGCCTTGCAGCTGTGCTGTCCCAGAGCACAAGTGAGCATGGCACAGCTGCAGGGCCAGGGCAGAGGATGTGCTGTGCCTGTGAGCCCGGCCTGGCACAGGCACACTGGGCTCTAGGTGCCCTTGGTCAGCAGGAGATTGCTGAGCTGCAGGGGACTTGGACACCTGCCTGAAGGAGCTGGTGTAGGGCAGGTACAAGCTGCAGGCAGAGCTGTGGGCCCAGAGCCCGTGGCAGTGACACTGCTGGGGCTCTGTCTTCATGCCTGTCGCTGTGCTTGCTC
This sequence comes from Melozone crissalis, assembly GCF_028551555.1. Classification (NCBI taxonomy): domain Eukaryota; kingdom Metazoa; phylum Chordata; class Aves; order Passeriformes; family Passerellidae; genus Melozone; species Melozone crissalis. The sequence goes on from NW_026535781.1 coordinate 5,941,702, forward strand.
TGTCAGCTGGCACCCATTCCGTGCCAAAGGTGCTTTTGTGGGGAGGTTTGAACGGCAGTGCTGAGGCCCTGGCAAGTCTGATCTCAGTGCTGGGATCTGGAGGGTTCATGTTCTGATCTGGAGGCTTGTTCATACAGAAGGGTTGAGGGCATGGCATGGAAGGGAGGAAGCCTTGCAGGGAAACAAAGAGAGGCCCTTTCCAACAGCATCCTGCTACCTCTTAGCACTGTTCTTCTCCTGACTTGGTTGGACAGGCAAAGTTAGAGGGGAGTTGTGAGCCAACTGATGTTTCTGCACCAGGCCAGAGGTGCAGGATGTCTTTGGGTGCAGCTGTTTTCTCCTCTTCCTTTTGCTGCTTAGAGTCAGTTGAACGCTTTGTCCTATTCTCAGACAGTGGGAATATAGAAGCCTAAAGAGCAATGTCCTGTGTTCCCCAGCTCCATGTTGCTTAGAAGGGGCTTAGGAATTCTTTAACATCATTAAAGTTTAGAGTAGGAATGATGGTGGCCTAGGGCTGTTATCTCTATGAGCCAAGTGACACAAGAGCTGAATGCCACTGAGACAGATTTTGCAAAGTGCACTGGTGCCTTTAAAATGTGACATAGTAGTAGAACTTCGTGTTCATTTGAGGGTGCAATAGGTAAATGGATGCCCTTGAAGGGGTATAGAAAATGGTTTTTCTTCTGCCGTGGGGATGGCACTAAATGTCCTGTGCTGAGCCAGTTTCTTTTCCTGCAGGATTATTGCCACGAGCTGGTGTGCCTCACTGCAAGGGAAAGGATCGTTGTGCCAATTCGGGCCATTGGTGCCCGAGCTGTGCTGGACTTTCCTGCCCAGCTGGACTTCTCCAAGTGTCCAGTCAAGGTCAGCGCCCAGCAGACTCGGCTGGTGCGCAATGTCGGTGCCCGGGCAGCTCGGTACCAGCTGAGCACCCAGAGGTGAGGCAGCTCATCTGTCGCTGTGCAAACACCTTTGGGTGAGAGCGGAGTTGGGAAAGAGCTACAGAATGAGCCAAGCGTCGGATCTGCTGCCCTGCAGCCTGGCTGGAAGTGAGCAGGATGGAAGGCATCTGCTCTTGCTTTCAGTGGCCTTGGAGCTTTCTGTGTCCCAGATTCCCTGGAGGCTGCTGGAACATGTTGGGAGCTGGCTTGCACCCTGCTGAGCACAAGCAGCTTCTGAAATGCTTCCTCAGCACTGTCAGCCAAACAGAGCCATTCTCTGGGAGGCCACAGGCACGTGGCTTTGCATGGTCCTGGAGGGGATCTCTGGAAATCATCTGAGCAAACACACTGCTCAAAGCAAGAGCAGTGTCTGGGGGTTGCAAGGTGCCATTGGGAGACATGGACCTGTCTTTAGATGCCATACAAGAAAACAAACATGTCAATGGACCTAGTTATAAAAGCAGAAGAAAACAACCTTTTAAAACCCCTCCATACCTTATCTTTTCTGCCTGTCAGGTGCAGCAGTGATTCATTGAGAGGATGGATCTAACAGGATGAGAAGTGTCTTAAGGAGCAGCTCACAATTAACAGAGAAAAGCCCAAAATTTAGCTTTCCAGGCCTATCTCTTGGCAGTGATTTTCCTTTGGTTCTTACAGTGTCAGGGATGTCTCCTTCACAGCTCTTCTAGCTGTGGGCTCAGGGAACAATTTAGTGGTGTTGGCTGAAATTCAGAGGAGTTACGTTTAGCTGTAGACTTGTAGAGCTTGTGTCTTTGGGTCTTGGGGAGCCAGGTGTGTGTGAGAGATGACTGCTACAGCAGGAACAGAGGAGTCTGGTGGGTACCGCCCAGGGATTGAAGAGATGCGGGGGCTGATTTGCACTCAGTTTTTCAGTGCTGACAGCTGAGTCCTGAACTTGGCTGGATCCTCTTCTCCTGATAATTTGAAAAGAAGAAGACACCCTCTTTCTCAGGCAAGCCCTGAAGTCGTCCCTGGAATGTTATTCCCATCCTGCCACCTGAAGGCAGGAGCATGTAACATGGGGCAGGAGTGGGAAGGGAATGGAATGGAAGGTAGTGCTGAAGTGTGGCCAGGGATTCCCCTAACTGGCAGCTTCTCTATTGTGGTGAAATTTCTGGCCAAAGACTAAGAACAGAATGCTGTGCCTTGTCCCCAGCAGGCCCTGATCCCCCCAGCCCCAGCAGAGCTGCAGCAGTGCTGGCATCAGCCCCGGGGCAGATGCAGGAGCACGAGCACTGATCTGGCTCTGGGGCTGCTGGGGCCTTGTCTTTCCTCCCCTCCCTCCAAAGTCTCACGTCCAGCACATGGACATTGCTGGCCCAAGGCTTCTCCATCAGCCAGCAGTGATGTTCTCACCAGTGGCAATGGGAACAGGTCAGCCCATAATTACAGCAAGAGGTCCTTAATGAGCAGAACCTGAAGCGAGTTCATCAGCTGTTACTACTGACATGAACAAAGTTCAGCTTGGCAGATGTTCTCTTTGTTTTTGTGTGTGATGCATTCATCAGCAAAGTCCCCAGAACACATTTGAAGTGACAGATTGACCAGCAACAAAGCACCAGGGCCAGGAACTTTTGTTTCCTCACTGGGGCTGTAGAAGGGCACAAAGCCCAGCAGCTGCTGGGCAGAAGCACATTTCCCCTGAGCTGTCCCTGAGCATCAAAGCACAGAGTCTTGTGCCTTTAACCGAGCCATTGCCTGCTCTGTCCTCGGCCTCCAGGGGCAGCGTCACTGCACTGAGTTTACACTTCGACCTCGCTGAGCTCGACTTCGGGGACATCTGCTTTGGTGAGTGTTCCCTGGGCTGGGACACAGCCTCAGGGATGTGTGCCTTCCAACAGAAAAGCATCCCTCACTCCTGCTCTGCCCCAGCAGCCTCTTCAGGCTGTGAACTGCAGGGCTGCTGCTGCTGCTGCTGCCTCAGGGGGCATTTTGCCATTGTGAGATCCAATGGAAGCAAGGAATAGAAAGGCAGTATTTTCTGGTGTCTCTGTGCTGCTTTAAAAGACAGATGTCTGCCAAGGAAGGTGGGAATCTTGCTGCAATGGAAAGATGAGCCCCTCCCTCCAAATGATTATCCCTTTGAAATGACAGGGCTCCCAGGCAAAACTGTGGGAAAAGGAATAACAGTTCTTTGCTAGACTACCTCAGGAGAGCACAGACAAGACAAGAACAGACATTTCCCAGATGCCAAGTCCTGTTTTTCCCCTTTGGTGGAGTTCTGGTCACAGCAGGAGGAGCTGTGGGCTCTGGCAGGGCAGTGGTCCCCCCCCAGCCGGTGCGGGAAAGGGAAGGGAAGGAGGAAATGCTCCTTTTGCAGAACCCCAGAGGGCAGGGGGATGTGGGCAGTGCCCAGCAGCAGCAGCAGCAGCGGGGCAGGCAGGCAGGGTCGGTGCCAGCGCTGAGCTGCAGCCAGGGCAGCCCCGGGCCAAGCACAAACCTCCCGCAGCAGCAGCGGCCGAGCTGTGATCCCCGAGCGGGAGGAAGGGAAGCTCCGCTCCCTGCCCAGCCTCAGCTCCCACTGCACAGCCGCCCACGGCATCACGCCACAACTCCCAAAAAAACCCCAAGGGAAAAGCCCAGCCTAGGGCCAAACCCCCCCAGAACCCCCCAGAACCCCTATCCCCCTTCCCAGACCAAGGGCAACATTCACTGCCAAGCCTAAACCCAGAACAATGAAGTTCATGAACTTCTGAAGGAAACTCATTGCCTTTTTTGAGCTGCTTCTTCCCCAGCCTGCATCACCACGGAGGCGCTTGTCAAGTTGCCTTTGGAAGGAATGAAACACGAAAGGCAAGAGATGGAAATATGGGTCTGAAGCAGAAGATTCAGATCCTGCTGAATCCAATTTCATTCCTAAGGGCTCTTGGGCTGAAGGCAGCTGTTGTATCTCTGCTTCTTTGTAACTGTTGACTGTTGTCTGCATGTGCTGGCCTCAGTCTCGTTGGAGGTTTTGACATCTGGGTTTGTCCTTTTTGTGCCTCTCTTGCCTCCCTGCTGGAGTCCCTGCTGGAGCTGGCAGTGGTCACTTGGATGGGCACAGAGAAGCTCTGGGCTGCAGCTGCAGTTGTTTTTTCTCCCCATCTGTGTCCCAGTGACTCTTGGTGAGCAGGCCTGGGGAGAAGTCTCCTCCCCAAAGAGCTGGCTTGCCCAGCCAGATGTGCAGTGCAGAGCAGGCTGTGGCTGCTCTGCGCGCTCTGCAGGACATCCCCACCATGAGTGGCTGTATCTCTGGCTTTGCAGGATGGAAAGCAAATCTCAGAGCCAAAGTGGGGTGAAGCCTTGCAGGCAGCAGTCTCAGTGAGCAGCAAGGCTGTGATGTCCCTGTTTGTGGGCTGAGGTGGGACCTGGTTCCTAATTGCTAATCTCAAAGCAAGGCTTTGCTGTGTCCCCAGTTGAGTGGGCTCTGAGCTGTCACGTGCTCAGTCTGTTTGGCCCAAAGCAAGAGATGCCTTAAGGGTCCTGCAGAGAGAAGCTGCATTAGGGTGCTTTGCATCACGTTCTAGTTCCTGATTCCATCCTCATTTTCTTTTGCTGTAGCTTCTTCTCACTGACAACTCACTCTTTATATGTCTTGAAAAAGGTGGGAGTGTTGGCAGGCTGAGCAGGGAATTGGACAGCTTGAATTCTCAGAGTAAATGCTGGGTCTGGGTGCACACTCATCACTGAGAGAGAACTGGTGCTGGTTTGGGGCAGGTGAGGGAGCTCGCCCCCATCCCAAAGAGAGAAGCTGCAGTGTTCAGCAGGGCTAGGAGTGGGCATTTTCAAGGCTGCAGTCTGGAATCTGTGTCAAAGGGAACTAAGTGACGATTAATTCCTCATGCAGCTTCTAGGTGAGCTGTAGTTCAGATAATAATAAGCTCAGCTCCAATCCCACTTTGATCCTGCCAGGATCTTGCCCCCAGGATCATGCCCTGCTGGGTGCCTGAATGGATATTTGTGTCCTTGTCCAGGCTTTCCCTACACGCAGCGCTGCCGCCTCACCAACAGCTCCGCGGTGCCCCTGACGTTCCAGCTCCGCATGTCGGACGATGGCACGCAGCTGGCTGTGGACAGCGTGGATCAGATCCGCAGGGACACCGACCCGGCCTGGAGGAAGGGAATCCATTTCCATGTGGAGCCCAAGGAGTTCACCATCAATCCCAGCCAAGGCACCATCCTCCCCCAGGGACACCAGGACATCGAGGTACGGCAAGAGCCCAGCCACTGACGCTGCAGCACCAGGGCTGGAGCTGCACTGCAGGGTGGGAGGGCTTTAGCTCTGGTGCCAGCTTGGAGCATCCTGGCACTGAGAGATCTGCACTGCTGGGAGGCCTCTGCTAGCTGGCTTCCTCGGGATGTTCCTCAGGGAGCACTGTTTGCTTTCCAAAATCATATGCTGAGCTCACAGACCTTATGGCCAAGGCCTGAAACCATTCTTGTGTTTTTGAGAATGATTGATTTGATTGCAATGGGGCAGAGCAAGGATGAGGGCAGAAGGTGGCTGTTAGAGAGATGTCATTGGTCTCATTTCCCCCCTCCTGGGGAGCAGAATGATTTGTGTTCACTGCAGGAAGCTCCAGCGGAGACAAAAAATCTGCAGCCATGTGTAGCGGTTCAAATTTATTGTATTGATTCCTTGTTAAGTGGTTTGTTCTGTTGTTCCCCGTGTTCTCCCCGAGTTGGTTTACCCCTGGGTTTTACCCTCCCTCAAAGCTGTCCCTCATGCCATTCCCTGCCCCTTGTTCCAGCTCTTTCCCTGCCTGTCAAACCCAGCCCCTTTTGTTCCCCAACCTTCTTTGCCAATTTAACCTGGAGCCAATCCCTGTCTGCAACACCCCTTTGGAATTCCCCTATTCCTGGAGGCCCCATTGGCCCATGTGAGCCATCCTCCCCACCCTCCTATCCGAAGTGCCCCAGACACTTGATGTAATCCCTTCAGTGCTCCGCTGAGGATTCCCTTTTGGTTTGCTGTTTGTATCCACCCCCTGCTTTGTGTCTGTACAAAATTCCTTGCACAGGAGTGTGCAGGGCTCTTTTGGCTCTGATCCTTTTGCTTGGAATAAACCCTTCCTTGTGGAACTTCAAGACAGAGATCCTTCTCCTTTCTTCTCTGCCTGGTCCCATTGGTGGCTTGTCTCTTGTGGTGTTGAGCAAGAGGCTCTGAGGGTTCTGCCTCTGGTCAATGCCCACCCTGGGGCAGTTCTGAGGGTTCTGCCTGTGGTCAATGCCCACCCTGAGGCAGTTCTGAGGGTTCTGCCTCTGGTCAATGCCCACCCCAGCACAGTTCCCCACTCCTGGAGTGCGGCTGGAGTTCTCAGAGCCAGCCTGGGCTCGGGGTCCCAGGGCAGCCATGAACTGCCCAGCACCTGCTGGGCCACACTTTGCCCTCAGCCTCCTGCTGTAAAGCTGAACTCATTGTGGTCAAGTCAGATTTCCTCTACATGGATGTCTTTGTAGTCAGATGAGAAATTGGCCCCTTAATTTTAATGCAGTGGTGCATGGAGCTGTAGTCTAATGTTTTAATGTAGCTGACCTGTCCTCTGATAGCAAGGTGTGTTTAACAAATCTGGTATTGCCAGAAGGCTTTTGTTACTCTGAGACTGTGCTCTACACATGGAGCAGCAGAAGAATGAAGGGCAAATCCTCCCTCAGGAACTGGAGGATATCACCCGTGGGTAATGAGCTTTTGGAAGGAAGAATTGACTGTTCTCTTCCACCAGGTGACCCTGTGCTCCAACACGGTGATGGCGTTCTACCGGAGATTGCTGGTGGACCTGGAGGGTATTGGCAAGGGAGTGGCAGCCCTGATCATCACAGCCAGGTACCAGCCCTTGCCTGGCCTCCCGCAGGCACTGCCTTGCCCAGGCTGTGCTGGCTGCAGCTGCCAAGGAGAAGTAATGCTGAATGCCCTCATGTTGTGCCAGCTGGACACGAGAACAGCAGTGCTTGGGCAGCAGCCCGTGGTGAAAAGCACGTTTGCTCACAGCTCAGCATGGTCCTGGCCCCCTTCTAAAGGCACCAGGAATGATATCATTGATTGGCCTTGTTTTTGGTGCTTGAGGTGGAACAAATTTCCCAAGGGCCTCCTCTCCTTCAGGCCGCAAGAGGTGGGGTTGTGCTGGTTGTGAGCACCGTGCACTGGTTTTGGCCACAGCAAGCAGCTGCTGGGAGTCAGGCTCTGGCTCTGTCCATGAGGGCACATGGCAGGGGGGAAGTGGCTCCCAGCAAGAGTGGGGAGGGCAAGGTCTGACAAGGGGAAAGCAGCCCTTGATGTGGCAGGTCAGCTCCAGTTTTTGTCCTTCCCTCTGCTTCCCATTTTGAGCTTTAATGTTGTCAGAGTTGAGAGCAAAAGTCGTTGTTGCTGCAGCAGAATTCCATGCTGCTGTGCTGCTGTGGGTGTCAGTGTGATGCCCAGAGGGATGCAGCTCCCTGGCGCTGTTCCCTGTGCCAGGCAGAGCCATCCAGGCAGTGCCTGGGCTGCCATTGTGTACAGCAGGTGGAGCTGGGGCCAGGCAGTGCCTGGAGCTGTGCAGTGAAGGAGCCAGGGAGCTGCAGGGCCTGGCAGGGGCTGATCAGCCCCTCTGTGGGGCAGCTGCTGTCTCGTGCCCTCCAGGGCTGGGGCAAAGAGCTGAGTTCTCAGGCAGGGCAACAGCACCATGGCAGAGAAGGGAGTCATTTTTACTGAGACCCTGGAGCTGTGTGTTCCTTGAGCCTTAGGGAGCACTGATCCTTGTTGGGAAGGCTCCCCCAGAGCTCGTGGGTCACTGGGACTCTTCCAGGAGTCCTTGCCAGCCGTCTTGGGTAAAGCAGGGGCTGAGGCAGCTGTGGGGCAAAGTGCTCTGCCTGGGGCACTTGGCAGCCTCTGGGTGCTGCCTCTCAGGGTTTGCCCCTCCTTGGCAAGACATGTTGGAGTGGGAAGAGGTAGAAGGCAATTTATCCCTGTAGGGCTCTTCAATGTGCATTTGACAGTGACCAATGTGTTCTGCTCCATTTCACAATCTTTGGGGGTAGGCATTCTCCATTCTCTCAGTATCTCTGATTGTCCTGGGGTCATCTCTTTGCCCAGATGTCTCGTTCCTGAGCTCCAAGTGTCCCCCCAAGTGCTGCTGTGTGATGAGTGCCACCTGAAGGTGCCCTATGAGAGGAAGATCCTCATTAGGAATCCCAGCCACCTTCCTGGCTGCTACGGGCTTATTCCCCAGGTTTGGCATCACATCCACCTCCACCTGTCAAATATTCCTGAAGAGATTATTAGGGGAAAAAAGGGTTTGGATAAGACCTTGCTGGTTTCCAATCAGTCCTAAAGATCTGCTGAGAACAGGATCCTACCCAACTGTAAACTTGAGGAGGCAGTTTAAGCTCCTGAGGAAACAGTTGATGTTCTAGTCCTCAGGGTGTTTTCCTGTGGGAGATCTTAGAGGGTTGTGAAAAGCTGCTGCACCCACAGACACCAGTGCCTGTGCTGGCAGCCTCCTTGCAGGATGCCCTGGGAGCGCTAACCCTACAATTCTTGCATCTTGTTTGTGCCTTTGACCTTTGTCCTGGGGAGTTTTAGAGGTTTGTGTAAGTTGCTGTTGTGGTGGATGTTAAGGAGCCTAAAGTTTCTTGAGAGGTCCCTCTGAATCTGCGTTTCATTGTGTCCCTTCCAGAAACGCAAGGAGGACTCTGCTGTGCTCTACTCCAGCCCCAGGCCCTGTGGGATTGTGCAGCCCCAGAGCACAGCAGAGATCCCAGTTGTGGTGGCAGTGCAGGCCCTGGGCACTCATCGCACCAACGTTCTCATCGGCGTGTTCGGGGATGAGAGAAACCCCCTGGTGAGGGCAAGGGGAGATGTGAGCCTGTGTGCAGCTGCTCCTGGCAGGGTGCACAGGGACAGGGATTGTGCCGGGGAAAACAGGCACAGGCTGCTGGGGAGAAGGACAGGAGGGATGGGGGGCACAAACGGCTCCTGCCTTAGAGGTGGGAATCTCAGTGTCTGACACAGAATGGAGTTGGGCTAAGCTGGAATCCAGGGGGATTTGAGTTCATTATTCTTTAAAATGCTGTTAACTTTAGAAACATCTGTTTGAAAATGTCATCTCTCTGAGCACAAAAGAGGATGTCAGAAGTCTTCTAGGAACCTTGAGCTTTCTGTAAAAGAAAGGAAAGCTGGCATTTGACGACTGGTTGAAAGGATTGAAACTTTGATTACCACATATGGAAATGGCAATGCCAAATTCCTTGGATGGCACCAAACATCTGAACCCGGGCCATCGTGGCACTGCCTGTAAATCAGTGAACAGGAAGGAAAGGCAATGCAGGCTGTGCCAGGGAGCCTGAAGTTTGACCAAACAGTTGCTTTTAACTATCAGGCTGCTTCCCTTAAGAGGAGGGTTTCTCCCCACCAGAAGAACCAGTTGTTTAACTGTCAGCCTGGTCTTACCTAGAGATTTTTTGCAAAGCTTAAAGCTTTGGGCCAATAATTTTTAGTTTGAAAGGTTCTCTTACCTTAATCCTTTTCAATTTGGAGGTGAACATGTAATTTTCTTTTTCCCCAAAAGCCCAGCATTTCAGCTGGAGAGTGGTAGCTGTCCCTAAAGAAATAACTTGAGCAGGGTTGAGCTGTTGAAGGTTTTTTACGTTTGTCTGTTGTGGTTTGTTTTGGGTTTTTTAAAATCTTTCTTGCTTGCTTCCTGGAACAGAGAGCACAATTACGGAGCTCAGGACAGCTGGCAGAAATCTCCCCAAGGTCAAGTCTGGCAGAGCTTGGCAGGATCCCAGCACCACAGCCTGTGTATGTATGGATGGAAGGATGGATGGATGGGGAATGCGACCTGAGTCACCTGGGAGTGTTGGAAAATGTCAACCAACCCCCCAGCGGTGTCAGGGGAACATTCCTGATAAATCCCAGGTGGAGCTGCAGAGTTTCTGGCCTTGGGCACTGGGGGGGCTGTGCTGGCTGGGCACTGGCTGGGTCTGCCCCTCGGTGTCTCAAATCTCACCTTTTTGCTGCCTTCTCTGTCTTTTCCTCTCCCACTGTGCTTTTTGCATCCCCACCAGGTGTTCATGCCTGTCCTCTGTAGTTGCTCAATGCAAGCAGTTGCAGCTGCTGCAGCACCTCAGTGTCACCCCTGGGCTGCCTTTAGAACAGACCTGCCCCAGCCTGGATTGGGAAGGGCTGGATCAAACCATTTCTCAGTTCAACCTGCCAGCACTCAGCCAGGGGCTGCATCCTGGCCAGGAGCTGCTCGTGCAGGTGTCCCTCCCTCCCTCCCACTGCAGGTCCCTGTTGGTGGGATCTCAGTCTCTCAGAACTGGGGGGCTCGGGAGTCCTGGAATGCTGCCAGAAATGTCTGGTGGCTGGACTTTGATCCCACATGGGAGATGACATCAGTATGAGGACGGGAGGATTTCACTGGGGTGAATGGTGAAGGGACAAGTTAATTGGAGTGTGAGATACAGGGTTTAAGATCCCTGTACAGGGGGGTCTAGAGAGGCAAGATGGAGGGATTGGGGCGTGCCCTTCTCCTTCTTCTTCTTCCTCTAGGCCTCCATCTTCTGTGGTGGAGTTGGCACTCCGGGATTGGACCTTACTAGGGGAACACTGGTTAATAAGAGTAGAGGGTATTGGAGAAAAATGATAAATATTGTATACGTAACTCCGGGTATAAAGATAGACGACCGCCCCAGGGGCTCGCAGTGTGTGCCCATGGCTGACTGCTGAGCAGAACTCTGTCAGGCCAAGAGAAAATCTTTTAGATAAGCAATTAATAAACACCAAGACCAAGAACAAATCTGAAGCTTCCTCTCGTCCTTTCGAACCCGGGGGCCCAAGGCCATCTTTGGGCTTTTTCCCAGACCATCTAAACAGCACAGAAATCGAACAACTGGCGTCCGCTGTGCGGGCTATCTCCCACCAAACCTTTCGGGGGGGGGAAAGCCCTGAAGAGCTGAAGAGCCAAGAGAACAGCACTGATAACTCCAGAGGAGAGAAGCCTGAAGAAAGAAAGAAGAAAAAGAAAAAACCGGCCGGGAGAAGCTGCAAAAATCAGCAGTCACTGAGAAATCCCATCTCTCAGCTTCTGCTGAAGACAGCTCGTAGCAGAGCGGCCTGGACTGGGACCAGAAAGGCGTCTCTGATCCATCCCTCGTGATCTGCTGGACGGAGAACAAGGGCCTCCAGACCACTCTGACGACAGATTCGGTAAGAAGGCCAAAATAAAATCATGGGGGCATCACTCTCCCAAGAACAACGGGAAATCTTATCCACCTTACAAAGTGTAGCAGAATTATATACAGAAGGGATCCCAAAGAAAGAATTAAAACAGCTGTTACTATGGGCAAGGCTCAATTATCCACTTGCAGAGACATATCTGCTGTTCGAAGTGGGGTTTTGGCAAGAAATTAATAGGCATTTATATATTTTAGCAACAAAAAAAGATGAGACAGCGTTAAAGCTACTCTCGCCGGCAAGAATCATGTTACAAGGTATTTCAGTGCAGTCTAAAAGACTGGAAAAGCAGCGAGAAGCTGCGGTACCCTCAGAGAAGGGGGCGGAGCGGCAGAGCTCCGGGAAAAAAATTACTCTGGCTTTGAAAGGCCAGGGGGAAAGGGCTCTCGAAAAAAGAGAGCAGGAAAAAATATTAAAACCCCCGATCAAAAAATGCAACAAACCCCAAGGGCGTCCTGAAACTCCAGAGAGTGTGGAGGAGTCAGGAGCAGAAGGGGGGGAGCAGGAAGATAAGGGATCGGGGGGGGGGCCTGTTCGCGGTGAAAGCGGCGACGCGGCGGCGGCGGCAAACGCGAGCAGCGCGGGTGAGGATGAGGAGACGCGCGCGGAGGGCGAAACTCGCAAAAACCGGGGTGTAGACTCACACGCGGGCGCGAAAGCGGCGAACGCGGAAGGCGGGCTGAGGGAAAATGTGCAGCCTCAGCGAGCCGCCGCGGGGGCGCCGAGACGCAGGAGGCGCGCGGTTGTGACGTCAAACCCGGTGCGACGGTCAGCTCGAATCGCGGGTAGAGCCGGGGTGCCGGCGGGAGAGGCGAACACAACGTCAGAGGAGGAGGGGTCGGATTCTGGGACAGACCGAGGGGCTGGAACCTCGGAGGTGAAACAGGGGGGAGACGATGACGTCACCTTGGGGGACACCGGAAGTAGCTCGGAGAGCACGCAGGCGCAGAAAGTAAGACGCGGGCGCGCCCGAGCCCGGTCCCCTGTGACGTCGCGAGTGAGGAGGGGCCGTGTTAGGGATTCTACGTCCCGGGGCTCCACGCCGTCTCCAGATCTGGCGCCTTTGGTCCAGAGCCTCGGAGTCCCAGTCCCTTCCCTTCATGGGAGACGCCGAGCCGGAAGAGGAAGTGGGGAAGTCGAGATCGCTCCGTCATCCGAGCCAGGGAGGCCGGTGACAGCGCCACCTAGTGGCAGGAGGGCGGAAGTGCACGACATGCCGGGTCGGCTCGGCGGAGCCACAGCGCCATCTCGTGGCGAGACTGCAACAATGCAGCAATTTTTTCCAACAATATATAAAAAGAAAAGCACTTCGAAGAAAACAATGTTAACACGACAAAGGGATTACCCATCCACTTCGGGATTTCATGAAGATGATGAAAGCTCAGATGAAGAACAGCTACAAGGGGAAGATGTCATAAGGATCACAGCATCGGAAGGTGTCCCAACATGGATGCTATCAGCAGCAGAAGCAGCAAAAAGCTTCTTGCATTCATTCGATGCAGTAAAGAAGAAATATCAACAGGATCCTCGAGTTTCCTTTTCGGATTTAGGAGCAAGGCCAAAAACCTCAAGGCGAAAAATGAGACACCATGAATCACCGATGACATCTACAACACCATTATTCATGCAAATCCCAATGGAATCTGATGAAGAGGGGTTTCAAGAGCCGGTGAAGACAATGGATTGGAGGCAAATCAGAGAAGCATTGGAAAAGGAAAAGCATTTATTCCCGGGATCAGGGGATTTGACAATGCCAGTGACATATGATGCCCAGGGACAGAATCCAAGGTGGGAAAGGATGGGTCATGAGACACTCAAAGACTTAGGGAAGGCAGCTCAGACTTTTGGGCTGAACTCACAATACTTCAAACAGCTATTAAGAGGGACATTCTCTATGTATGATCTCACACCATATGACATTCGAAGTATTGTGGCAATGATCCTCACTGACACACAGAGTCTTGTCTGGGAAAAAAGGTGGAGAAAATATCTTGCTGAGTTGCGGAACAGATACCAAGGTGGGCCGAATGCGAACCTCACAGAAGGGCAATTAGCAGGGGATCCTCCAGATGACAATCCAGGGGAACAAGCAGCGCGGCTTCCACGGAGAGTGTTAAGCGACATCAAAGAAGCAGCGCGATTGGCAATCATGCAAATTACGCCGACAGGAGCTCCGGATGTCCCGTTCTCTTGCATCAGGCAAGGTCCCACAGAGCCATTCATGTCATTCATCGACCGACTCACGCAAGCCGTGGATCGACAGGTGACAACAGAAGAAGTGAAGAGGCCTCTCTTGGAGAATTTAGCTTTCGGCAATGCCAACCCGGATTGTCAACGGGTGATTAGCACCATGCCAGGACGGCCATCCTTGGCAGAGATGGTGGAGGCATGCAGCAAGGTGGGGACGCCTCAGCACGTCGCAGCGATTGTAAAGGATGAATTAAAAGAGGAATGGGAGAAACAGCTAAAGGGACGCTCAGAAGGGCAATCAGAGGACAAGACATTGGAGAAGATGTTCGAGAAATTACTTCATCAACAGGACGAAAATATCAACAAAGTTCTTGCGGCAATGCAGAAAAGGAACAGACCCCAAGGAGGACAGTGCTACGGATGTGGGGAATCTGGGCACATGAAAAGGAATTGCCCACGGACACATATACCAACGCCACTCCAGAGAGCGGAAAGACCAATTTGCGCACGGTGCGGAAGAGGAAGACACTCTGTGAAAGAATGTTATTCCCGGACAGATGTGGAAGGAAATCCGTTGCCGCATCCGGGAAACGGGAAATTGAGCGCGAGAAATCCCCAGTGCGCTCCGACACAAGTACTGGCGGTGTCACAAGAACAGACAGGGCAGTCATCAGTGAGCGACAAGCAGATGCCCTCAGCAAAACCCTCAGTCGATTCCACAGTGACCCAGACCTCCTCCCACCAGGGGCACAGTGTGCATTGGCAGCTTCAAAACTAGTATGCTTTCTAGATGAAAGTCATGCGGAGATACCAACAGGTATCTGCGGGGACTCATACAAGAAACAAGATTTTTTGATAATTGGACAAGATAAGTGCAGTATTCTTGGACTCATTGTCTATCCGACAGTTGTCTCAGCAGACAAAAATACAGAGTTAACAGTTTTGGCAAGAGCGCTTCGTCCACCATTGACTGTGCCGGAAAATACTGTGGTTGCGAGAGCCTTCGCATTGCCACCACATGTAGTTGGAGAGGTCATGTCAATCTTCGACGAAGAAGGTCTCCCTATGAAAGAGCATGTTGAAGTACATACAACATGGGTGAAGCACATAGGTCGAGACCGACCCACGCTCACGTGCCAATTGACGTGTGGGGACAGGACAATATCGATCAGAGGTATGCTCGACACAGGGGCGGATGTAACAGTAATATCGTACATCTTTTGGCCACGCAATTGGAGCTTGGTCGCGCCATTGGGCTCTCTCTCAGGCATCGGGGGAGCATCTCTGTGTCTGCAAAGTGAGAATTCCGTCGTTGTCACGGGACCAGGAGATAAGACGGCGATCATTCGTCCTTTTGTCGTTCAAAAGCCGATCACAGTCTGGGGTCGGGACCTTTTGGCACAATGGGGCGCGAAGATCGAAATGGATTTTTAATAGGGGTCACTGCAGCACTCGCCACACTGAAGCTGACATGGAAAACAGATGATCCAGTTTGGGTGGATCAGTGGCCCCTTGAGCGGAAAAAATTGAGTGCTTTGAAAGACCTGGTCCAAGAACAATTGCAGAAGGGACACATCAAGCCAACAGACAGCCCTTGGAATTCTCCGGTGTTTGTCATCAAGAAAAAGCTGTCGGGCAAGTGGAGGTTGTTACACGACCTCAGGAAGATCAACGAAGTCATAGAAGACATGGGGCCACTTCAGTTGGGACTTCCATCTGTCTCGATGATTCCCAGAGATTGGCAGCTTGTGGTCATTGACCTCAAGGATTGCTTTTTCAGTATCCCACTCCATCCAGATGATGCTCCGAGATTTGCCTTTTCAGTCCCGAGTATCAACAGGGAAACGCCTCTGCAGCGGTACCATTGGGTCTGCCTTCCACAAGGCCTGAAAAATTCTCCGACGATCTGTCAATGGTACGTGGCGCGAGCTTTGGCACCAGCACGAAAGAAATTCCCGAAGGCGAAGATCATTCATTACATGGATGATTTGCTCATCGCAGCATCAACACGACAGGAGCTGCAAGAAGCTCGTGACTGTGTGATCGCAGAGGTGCAAAAGGCAGGTCTGGAAATCAGCATTTCAAAGATTCAAGAGGTTGCACCTTGGAAATATCTAGGGTGGAAAATCTCAGAGAAAACAATAAAGCCTCAAAAGGTGGAGATCAGCACGAAGGTCAACAATTTGCATGATTTGCAACAGCTTTTGGGAGAAATCAACTGGATGAGACCAGTTTTGGGAATCACAAATAGTGACATTCCAGCACTGCTTGATCTCTTGAGAGGAGACACAGACATTCGTTCTCCCAGGACACTCACACCAGAAGCAAGAAAAGAATTGGAGAAAATCTCGGACGCGATACAGAAAAGGCAGGCACATCGATTTGTTCCATCGTTGCCTTTTCAGTTGGCAGTGCTGGGGAAGAAAACGCAGTTCCATGGTTTGATCTTCCAATGGGATGAATCACAAAAGGACTCTTTGATAATCATAGAGTGGATTTTCCTACCGCACAGGCCCGCGAAAACGATTCTCACAGATCTGGAGATGGCAGCACAAATCATCATAAAGGCGAGAACAAGGCTGCTGACAATGGCAGGAAGAGAATTCTCAGTCATCAGGTTACCTCTGAAACGAGACTACTTCGATTGGGCAATGCAACAATCGAAAGACCTATTAATCGCATTGTTAGCGTTCCCAGGAGCTTGCACAATCCACTTTCCCCAACACAGAATACTGCAATCGCAAATATGCTATAGAGCAAAACCACAGATAAGTGAAGAACCTTTGGACGGGATCACCGTGTTCACGGATGGCTCGGGGAAGACGCACAAGTCAGTAATCACGTGGAGAGACTCAACGACAGGGGATTGGGAATCAGACGTGAGGATGGTTCAGGGCTCTCCACAGATTGTGGAGTTGGCAGCCGTTGTCCGAGCATTTCAGTTGTTCAAACAGCCTCTCAATCTGGTGACAGATTCCGCATATGTTGCGGGTGTGGTCAAGAGATTGGAGGGTTCGCTCTTGAAAGAAGTCAGTAATGAGGTTTTATACTCATACCTGACAAGCTTGAAAGCACTGGTAGAGAGCAGGGAAAGAGAGTATTTTATCACACACATTAGAGCGCACACAACACTTCCAGGGTTTTTAGCGGAAGGGAATGCTCGGGCGGACAGGTTGACAATGCCCATTTTGCAAACACTGCCGGACATTTTTGAGCAGGCAAGGTTAAGTCATGCGTTCTTTCATCAGAATGCGCAAGCACTGATGGAGTCCTTTCGTCTCACAAAGAGTCAGGCGAGGGAGATCATTAGTGCTTGTCCAGACTGTCAGCTTGTGCAGCCACCTTCTTCTACCGGGGCCATCAATCCGCGGGGGCTGCAAAGTCTTCAGTTGTGGCAAGCTGATGTCACAAAATACCCATCTTTTGGGAAGCTCAAAAATGTTCATGTTTCTGTAGATACATTCTCAGGTGCAGTCTTTGCTTCAGCACATGCTGGGGAAACAGCAGACCATGCTTGCCGACACTTTCTGCAGGCATTTGCAGCATTAGGTGTGCCTCAGGAGATAAAAACAGATAATGGTCCAACATACACAGGCAGGGTGCTTGACAGATTCCTGAAAAGATGGGGTGTCAGACACACGTTTGGTATTCCGCATTCACCTACAGGTCAGGCAATCATTGAGAGAACACATCACACCCTAAAATCCCTTCTGGACAGACAGAGAAGGGGTGAGCCAGAGGCAACACCTCACATGAAATTAAATAAGGCATTGTATGTGCTGAATTTCCTAAATAGCTCATCCTCGGAACCTGATCCACCGATCGTGAGACATTTTCTAAACAACACACAGGCAAAGCTAAGGGAAAATCCTTTAGTTTTGATCAGGAACCCAGAGACCGGACAAATAGAGGGTCCTTTCAGACTAATCACTTGGGGAAAGGGTTTCGCTTGTATCTCCACAGATCGAGGTCTGAAGTGGGTGTCGGCATGGCACGTGAAGCCATTCCGAACGCGAGAACACGAGAATGCTGATCCAAGAAGCAAAGAGACGAGTACTCAGACAGAAGTCGAGACTCGGGCTGCGAAAAACGACCCAGAAGAGAAATAAAAAGAAACTAAGGACTTTGGGGGGTTTTTTCACATAAAAGCAAAAAAGGTCTTTTGGTGCAAACAGAAGGGGGAGATGTGGGATCTCAGTCTCTCAGAACTGGGGGGCTCGGGAGTCCTGGAATGCTGCCAGAAATGTCTGGTGGCTGGACTTTGATCCCACATGGGAGATGACATCAGTATGAGGACGGGAGGATTTCACTGGGGTGAATGGTGAAGGGACAAGTTAATTGGAGTGTGAGATACAGGGTTTAAGATCCCTGTACAGGGGGGTCTAGAGAGGCAAGATGGAGGGATTGGGGCGTGCCCTTCTCCTTCTTCTTCTTCCTCTAGGCCTCCATCTTCTGTGGTGGAGTTGGCACTCCGGGATTGGACCTTACTAGGGGAACACTGGTTAATAAGAGTAGAGGGTATTGGAGAAAAATGATAAATATTGTATACGTAACTCCGGGTATAAAGATAGACGACCGCCCCAGGGGCTCGCAGTGTGTGCCCATGGCTGACTGCTGAGCAGAACTCTGTCAGGCCAAGAGAAAATCTTTTAGATAAGCAATTAATAAACACCAAGACCAAGAACAAATCTGAAGCTTCCTCTCGTCCTTTCGAACCCGGGGGCCCAAGGCCATCTTTGGGCTTTTTCCCAGACCATCAAAACAGCACAGAAATCGAACACCTGTTCATAGTTATTTATTTTCCAGAGATGAGCTCCACCCACCTAAATTCAAACCCCAGCCACCGAAGGAGAGGAGAACCAGTCTGGATTGTGCAGCAACTCGATGGAGGCACTTCAGGACTGGACAGGAGGAGGCAGCCAGAGCCCTGAAAGAAGTGCAGGATTTTAGCCAATCTTCAGGAGCAGAGGTGGATTTTCTTGTGCACCTACTGCTTGCTTTGCCTCTCCAGCCTGCCAGCACCAAGTCCTGCTCATGCTGAGCTCCCTTTTTGCTGCCCTGCTGTGCTGTGCCCTGACAGTGGGCTGGGCAGCAGGGCCAGTGGCTGGACATGGGCTGAGGGGGAGGGAGAAATAGGAGAGTTTTCCTTGGAGAAGCTGACTCAGATCTTACAGGCCTGTGCTGAGTGTGGGATTTTTTGCCTTGTTTCCTTCCCAATGTAAGATGAGGCTTTTCTCTGCATTATAATGGTAACACCTCCAGCTTCCCTCCCAGAGCAAGCTGGGATGATCCTGATCTCCATGGAGCCTCTTCCCAAGGCAGCCAGACTCCCTGTTTGCAGGGCTCTGCTTTCACCCAGAGCTGCTATTGCACTGCTGGCCCTGGAGCTGTCTGACAAAGGGAGACTTTGCAGGGGGGCTGTCTCTTCCTCCCAGCATAGAAAATGGCTTGTTTTTTGGGTGCCAGCACCAACTGCTGAGCACCCTCACCTCCCTCGAGGCTTGGAGGGATTCAGGTGCTCCCTGGACGTGGCGCACACTGCCCTGGGAGCAGAGAAGGCAAGAGGGAATCTGTCTCCCTTGCCCATTGTCAGTGTGGCAAGCAGGGCTGGAGCTGCCAGTGCCACTGGGGGCCCTCAGCATTGGCCACAGAGGGGCCTCCCATCCCTGCAGGCCCATCACAAAGTGCTGCTGGAGCAGCTGCTTGTTGGAGAGGCCGTGCAGGACACGTTGCAGGGCTGTCCAGGGACGCTGTGCGGCACCTGTGGAGGGCACTGCTCCCCCTGGAACTCCTCAGGTGCTCCATAGGAAATTTTTGCAGGAGCTTTTGCTGTAGCACCTTGAGAAAGAAGCATTTAAATCAGAGAGAGAGGGGAAGAGCCTCAGGAGTCAGATGAGCTGGGCTGGACTCCTTCCCTCAGCTCCAAGAGCTCTCACTCTGAGTCTCCTCCTTTTCTAAAAGCAGGAAGTTTTGAAACTTTTTAAAGGCAAGTTGGGCATCAGAATTTCTACTGCCAGGAGCCATCCCAGTTCACTTTCATGTCATGTACTAATTAATGCATTGACCCATGAGTATGGGAGAAGATTTTCCCCATGGTCCCTGCACTGGTCAATGGCATGGATGCAGGATGAGGTGAGGGTGATTCTGGCAGTGTTTGGGGAATAGGCCCCTCTGGCTACAGCAGCAGTTTGCTCCAAGATGCTCTTCTGCCTCCATTTCCATGCTCAACACCTCAATCTCTCCTGTCTTCCGTCCAGGCTTTCAATATCCTGCCACTGCCAGGTGTGCTGCAGCCAGGAGAGAGCCAGCAGGTCTCCTCTGGCCGTCTCAACACCACCTGCAATGTCCCGGAGCTGTGCCACATGGAGGCAGGCTCCACCTCTGAGGTGCTGGTGCCCAGGGCGGCCTCACGTGTCAGCTCCTCCCTGAGCCCCCAGGAGATCAGCTGTGGCTCTCAGGCCCCTCTCAGGGACAGGTGAGTCAGCCTTCCGTGGGTTCCTGCTCTGCCATGGGTTATTGTCCCTGCAGGGCTTCCCTGCTCCAAGGCCTCTGAGCTCAGAGAAGCTGCAGAGCAAAGGCCAGCAGCAACACAGGGATGGCCACTCTGAGCTCCCTGGCTGCCAAGAGAGGAAGGACCTTCTTCTGTTGAGACAGAACATCTTCTTCTCTATTTGAGTTCTGAGCCCTGCTGGCTTAGCTGCTGCCTGCAGGGAGCTGGGCTCCGGGCTTGCCTTGGCACCACCTCTAGAGGTGTCTTGAAGTCCATGGTGTTGAGTGGCATCTTCTTCATCATCTGCCTTCTTCACCAGAACAGTGGGATTGTGGTATGGGCAGGCGTGGGGCACAGAGCAAACCTTGCTTTGGGTCCTGCTCCTGCCACAGATGAAGTCCTTGCACTGCTGATCTGCCAGGGTTCTCCTTATGGTGGCAGAGCAGCCAGAAAAGCTCCTGTCCTTTGGGCTCCCCTGCAGCTGCAGCCGTAGGCAAGCACAGGAGAAGCTCAGCTCCAGCAAGGCAGCCCAGCTCAGGACACACAGGCACAAGTGTGGAGCTGGGAGTGGAGGCTGCTTAAAGCAAGCCTGTGCAGCAGGACTTCTTCAGGCCAGGCTGAAGTTGGTTTCATGGGGAGGAGATGGACGAGGCTGCTTCCAATGGTTTCCATGGCAGCCAGCACTGGTTTGCTTGGTCCCAGCTGGGTTCCAGCAGGAAATCAGCCTGACAAGAGCCTGTCTTGCAGGAGAGGGGTTCCTGCAGCCTTTGCTTTCTGACTGATAGGATTGTTCTCATGAAGGAGCAGGCTAGGAGTCGTTAAAACCGAACATCACGGACAGAGACTCTCTAACTAATTAAAGTTAGATTGTGGGATGTTTATTAACACCGGCAGGCGGCACCAGAGCCGTCCCTAAAAGGCGTGACCGTGCTGTCCAAGGTTCTTTGCCCTCTCCTTATTTCCCAAGATCTTACATACAATACATCTGCACAACCCCAGCACCTCCCATCCCTGCTCTGTATTCAAATGAGGTCATTGGTCCTTCACTCCTGTGCAATTCTTCCCTTGAATTGGGTCAATGGTCTCGAATTGGGTCAGTGGTCTTAAGGGATGAAGTCAGGAATATCTTCATCAGGTCTCTGTGACCCTCTGGCACCATCCAAGGTCCCCAACTTAGTGATTGATTGACATCAAGCCCAGGTGCTAACCATTGTTCTACTGGTTTCAAGATGTTCTTATAACAGTTCACTTCCTCCACTTCCTTCTAGAAAGAAGCTCCTAATGGTAAACAATAGCACAATCAGCTCCAGCTTAAGCATCTCATAATCATTAACCTATGGTCTGCCTATCTAACCTACATCCTGATCAATGGGAATTGCTTCTAACCCTCAGCTGAAATCTGAACTCTTTAAAATCATGCTTCAGCTATGCCCAGGGAGAAGGGAGCTGAATGAGCTGAGTAAGAACTGTAGGAGAGCTAAGCAGATGTCAGCAATCTGTGCTCTGCTTTAAACTGGGAAGCCAAGAGACAAAGGGTGTTTCCAGGCACCAGCGCAGAGTGCTGTTGGATCAGCCTTTGGCAGGGGCTGGAGGGGTCTGGCTGTGCCTTCAGAGGGAGCTGGCACAGTCAACACCTTATGATGGCAAAGCTCAGGTTTGGCTGGTCCTGGAGGTCCCCTTCCACCAATGCCCTCACTTGGGATGTTCCCAACCTATGTGGGTTGAGGAGAATTCATGGAAATGGCCTCAGGGTCAAGGAATGAAGTGCAGGGCCAGCCAGGACTAGGGAGCCCAAGTTTCTGGTGGGACTCTCAGCCATGTTTTCTGTTTTGTCTGCAGAAGTGAGCTGAAGGAGCCAGCTCAAAAGGTCGAGGAGGAGGCAAAAGCCTTAGAGGAGGAAGACAGGGGGAAGGAGGAAGAGAGGCAGAAGAAGGAAAAGAAGAGTGTCTCTGTTGGGAAGCAAGCTCCAAAACCAGCGAAGGGGAAAACCAAGACCCGGGAGAAGAAAGAAGCCCATGCGAAAGCATCAGAGAGGAAGGAAAGCAGAATCCCAGAGAAGAAGGAAAGCAAAATCCCAGAAAAGAAGGAAAGCAGAATCCCAGATAGGAAGGAAACCAAAATCCCAGAGAAGGAAACCAGAGCGCCAGAAAAGAAGGAAACCAAAGCCCTAAAGAAGAAGGAACCCAAAGCTCCAGAGAAGAGCAAAACCAAAGCCCTAAGAAGTGCAAAAGCAAAGCCCTAAAGAAGGGGGGAACTGCAATCCCAGAAGACCCAGCTGAGCTGGAGAACTCTTTACTCTTTATTCACAAAATTCGTTTTACACTGTTTGACAGACCTCGTGTGCAACATTAGTTAGTTCATAGATTTCTTAGCAGTTCTTCTGTTATTGGTTAATAAATTAGATTTTACTTGTGCATCAAATCTCTCTTTTGTATTGTTTACCTCTTCACTGATTCTCATGGGACAAATCCCTTGTTGTTGCAGGTGCGTTTGTTTTTCACCCTCAGAATAGATTGTTCACAAAGTCTCATTCTCCAAATAGCTTCACATGGGAACTTGTAACTGCTTAGCTGCACTCAGAAGAGATGACAGGACTGGTCTATGACATCTCCCCCTTTTCGTTCATTTAAAAAAGGCTCTTATGTTCTGATGTTGAAACAGCTCACTCTTGTGAGGGTATTATCTCATCACAGTTGTCACTGGTTATCTGTTAGATATGGGATAAGATAGATAAAAGACCAATTACAATCAACATAACTTACCAAATTCTATCAAGTCATTGACAAAGGGTTTTGCAGCATGAGAACACAAAGGAATAATGTCCAATGTCTCTTAGGGAAATGGAAATAAACGACCATTGTTTCCAATGAGTTGAGAAGTATGAGAAAGTCTATGAGGTGGAAATGTTGATCCTTGACATCACTGAATGTCCTCCTGGGCGCTGGAACAGGGAATAACTGCAGAAGGTTCATAGGAGCACTGTACCGTGAGGATGGTATGAGGCTTTTGTTGGCAAATTGCCTCTGTCAGTTTCCAGCCACAGCCATGTCTTGGCAGTGCTCCTTCTGCTCCTGCTCTGGCCACAAAGGCTGCAAGGTGATGAGGTTATTTCTCCTTTCACTGGGCCTCATTTTTCAGAGCTGATCAGTATCTGATGGAATGACCAGGTGACTGCTTTGAACTGCTGATGATAAAACACAGGCACATTTTCTCCTGAAGTTAATGAATCAATCAGGCTTCACTGTGGTACACTCAATTGGGATTTAGATGTGATGATCTTTTTTCCAAATTTCTCATGTAAATATTGCATTATTCAAAATGATTAGTTGTCCAAATTTCTCATGTACATATTGCATTACTTGAACGTTCTTAAGGTGTTCATTCCTCTTCTTTTTTGTTTTTTAAGAATGAGATTAATGTCTTTTATTATGAGTATGACAAAATATTATAGCAAAATATTACATGCAGTGGACAAGAAATTTACAGCAATTAGGAATAATTTGGATACAACAGTCAGGAATATTTCAAATAGCAGACAAAGCTAACAGGTTTCTTTCACCCACCAGAAAAAAAAGAAAGTTTCTTGGCAGTTCTCTGCTTTTAACCCCCTGTGTTCTCAGAGGCGTATCCATGTCCTCAGTTGCCACACCATGTGCCAATATTCAAATCTGGGCACCGATTGGTTTAACCACAGCATTACAAAAAACTCACTTGCTTTTCAAACCAGGACAGAGGGTCTCTTTCCCTTCTGGCTGGCAAAGAGGTAACAAGGCCGACCCGGCCCCCATCTCAGCCAGGCCGGGCCGGGCGGCTCCTGCCGTGGGGCCGGGCCCATTCCCAGGGACACCGCCAGGCCCCATCGGCTGCCGGGCAGGGCAGGGGAGGCCGCGGGGCCGAGGCCCGGCCGGGCCATGGCTGCAGTTGTGACCATCTGGGCTCTGCTGAGCCCTGCCCCGCCGCCAGCCTGAGCCCAGCCATGATCCGCCGGGCCCCAGGAGCAGCCCCGGGCCGGGCCGGCTCGGCCAAGATTCTGCCACCGTTGGGGTTCAGACGCAAGCCCCAGGCAGGGGGAGGAGAAGCCATCGGCCCCGGCCATGCTGCTGCTGCTGTGTTCTGGCCTGGCTGCTGAGATCCTGGCCCTGCCCCTGCATGGCCCATCCTGACACAGCCCCAGTGCAGCTGCTGCAGAAACCTCCATCATAAAACAGCTCTGGCCGCAAGCACCGAGCCCGGCCGGGGTCACAGAACCATCTGCAGGCCCCGGGTGAGATATGAACTCTTTCAGTGCTTCCATCCACCCTCGAGGGAGAGAAAAAGACAAAGTGCAGGCACACAGAGAAGCAACATGAAGACACTGAGGTCAGTGAAGAGCAAGTTGAGTCCCAGATGGGAGGGATGAGGAGATACCTTGACCTTGGGGCTGAAATCCTCTTGTAAAGCCATGGAGAAGATGTAATGGATACATTAGACTCTCTTATTCCCTATAACACGTTGAAAATTATGGAGAGATGACTTGTTCAGCAAAGGCCTCCATGCTAAAGTAAGCAAATATTGAAGTAGCTGTGATCCCATGAGAAGCTTAACAGAGAAAGAGAAAAGAGTGATCAGACCCTGTGCCCTCACAGGAGAAGAAGATCTCTATTTTCAGGGATGAAGATGATTTCAGAAATAGATGAAGTGAACGTTTGCTCTTAAACAGCTTATCTTTAAACTAATACCCCATGAATTCACATGACCAATAAACACAGCTTTGGGAAAAGCGGTGGGAAAATGGAAGGGATTCACAGTTTCAGATTTTCAGGGCAGCTGCTCTTCATGGGAATTGAGAACCACAAGAGAACTGTTTTCTTATAGAGAAATCTCCATAGCATGAAAGTGAGACTCCTCTCCCTAAGTGAACTGAAGACTATTCTAGAGGTGGTAAACTGACTGAAAATTTTAGGTTTTGTCTCTTTTCATTGTCAGTAAGAAAGAAAAGGGTGTACGGAGAGGAGAACTGTTTTGAATTCTTATTACTCTTAGTTACTATTGACAAACTTTTCTTTATACCCTTTTAAAGCTTTGAGCCTACTTTGCCTTTCTCTTAATCCTATCTCACAGCAGGAAATGAGTAAATGTATTCTAGTGAGTGCACTCATAATTACCCAACCACACCACACTAATTGATGCTTTGGCCAAGAAATCTCAAATTGGTGAACCAAAACCACTACAGAAACCTTCCTGATGAACTGCATGAGAGCAGAGGGAAATCAAGGCAGAGCCATGGTTTGTCAGGACTTGCCTGATCCTAATGAGCCCCCTGGTGCATTTGGAGCTGAGCCCTTGAACCCCAGGGCCTGGGAGGAGATTGCACAAACCTTGCCATGAGTCAAAGGCAGAGGAAACACCCAAAGTGTCTCCAGGCATTCGTGGCTCCCACTGAGGTCCCTCTCCAACACAGGCTCCTCATGCACTCCTTGGAAGAGAGAATTGGTGGCCAGGATGGCACAGAAACCTTTCAGACACTCAGTGTGGAAAGGAAAATCCAAAGTACCTTCAACACCTTGAGTCTCAAAGCATTAATGAGCCCCATTTTGTGTCAGTACAAAGCTCTCCAGGGACTAATTAATGCAGATAATTGGGGCCATGATTGCACAAACCTCTCACAGAGTCTGTATCAAAACAGAAACACCAAGTACTTTAAAATAACTGAAGTACCTTGAAGCATTAATGAGCCCCAGTGAGTGTTGTTACTGACAAAACCTCTCCAGGGACTAATTACAGCAGATAAGTGGAGGCCATGATTGCACAAAGCTCTCAGAGACTCCAAGGCAAAAGCCAAACCCAAAGTCCTTTGAAAAGCCTGAAGTCCCTGCAGAGAGCATTCAGGAGCCCCTCAGGGCCATTGCTGAGAAAGGCTCCGCAGGGACTCCTTCCAGCAGATCCTGGAGGCCACTGGGATGTGGGCTAGGGAGGGATGCTGAGGGCAGGACAAGGGGCTGACAGTGCCCAGCCTGGCTGGGGCTGTGCCAGGAGGCCCCAGGGCCTCAGGACAAGGTGTCTCCTCCCAGCCCTTGGTGGCACAGACCCTGCTGTGCTCCAGGGCACCAAGACTTGGCTTCTCTTTGTCCCCACCGGTCAGCACTGCCTCCAGATCTCTGCTCTGCCTGGGGCCTGGGGACACTTTCTCTGTCGTGTCCCTGACAGGGATCTCTTCAAAGTACAAGGAACTTCAGTGTTTCAATAGAAATGAGTTCTTGAGGGCTTTGTGACATCACTGAGTGGGTGGTGACATCACAGAGCTGGCTGTGACATCCCAGAGTGGGGTGTGAGGCCATAGAGCAGTGTCTGCCATCATAGAGGGTGGCTCTGTGGCATCAGAGAGTGGGTTGTGACATCACCTGGTGGCTGTGTAACATCATAGAGCAGGCTGTGACATCACAGAACAGATGGTGACATCACAGGGTGACTTTGTAACATCACTCTTGTGTGATGTCACAACACTGCTGTATGACATCACAAGGTGACATAAAGCTGGTTCTGTGACATCACAGGGAGGGCTGTGTGACATCACATGGGCTGTGTGACATCACAGGGGCAGTGTGACCTCACAGGGGCTGTGTGACATCACAGGGGCAGTGTGAGGTCCCCTGTTTTGCGGAGAAAAGAAGAAACCACACAACTTTATAAAAGTTGTAAAGATCGGTATGTTTATTTACGGCGCGGGACACTTGCGGAGAAAACTCTCCTTAAAAAGGCATGCGTACCTCTGAGAACTTCAGATCTCCTTTTATCCCCCTCCCAAATACATATGCATACAGTTTCACAATAGTTCATACATATTCATTTTTGTGGGTTTCATGTGACTTTTACCACTAGTTCCTTTTTATCAGAAAGAATTCCGAGGTCAGGCTGACTTGCCCTTACAGCAGTTCCTGTCTCTCTCTATCATCTTCTGTCTCCTCCCCTTTATCTCTGTCCTTCGCTGAAGTAACTTCACGGAGTTTAGGCCTTGCAGCCTGGCTAAATAACTACGATTTCTAACCAGAGACTCAACTCAAAAATGTACATTTCACCTAAATTAAAATGGATTTCTATCCTGGAAAATTTTCACTTTGCTTCATTCCCTCCTTTCCTAAAAGGAAGAAGTAAATTCTTTTACTTCGTACAAATTCCCATGACAACAAGTGTACTTTAGTGCTTTACCATGTACGTTTGATAATGGATAATCCTGAACTTATTCTAACTAATATTAACAAAACTACAGTAGGATGACACAACTTATTAAGGATTCTATTTGTAGTTGGTGACCACCTAAAGACCACATCCCACCAGTGATGATCTGCATTTTGTTCTCTTCTTTGCAGAATTCTAGTTATTTCTTTTGTATCATGTTGGAGAGTAATTAAGGTTTTCTTTCCACTTTCTTGGATTTCTTTCAAGATTTCCAGTAGGTCTTGGTGCTTAATTAATTGTTTCACTAATGTAAGGTCCAGCCCAATAGGGGTAGGTGATAATCGGAGTTACATTTTGTAATTGGTTTTAACAGGTGGGATGTCACTGGGGCTGAGTACAAAAAATCACACCCGATAATCTTAACAAAATTACAAATACAGAAATTAGAATGATTTCTACTAGACAGAATAACATCATTGCTATCAATTTTTACAGCAGCACAGGCAGTTCTCAGGCATACACACCCTTTTCCAATATACATGAGCACAGTTTTCTGGTCAGTGACTGGATGAATTTCAAAGTGGCAAATACTCTGTTCAGTGTCTAGACACACATCTTGGGCATTAATAGTATTTCTTTCACAAATGAATCCCATCTGCTCTCTAGTAATGCAGGATTCTAAGTTTACTGTCTGCCACTTTTCATTCATCTTTCGTGCCCACACTCTATGCTCTAAAGGGTAGAGTATTGTTTATTCATGGTTTAATCTTAGTGCAATGATGGGATGGATAACATAAACAGTGGCATTACATATGGTAAGCACAAAGGCAGTGGCCACATTAGAAGCAGGATCATAGGTGAAGTTCACCATAGTCCATCAGGATTGAAACTTCCTTTCAAAATCTATTGCAGTATCCCAAACAATTCTCCGAATTTCAGCTGGAAAATGACCTTCACCCCTTTCCTGTATGATCAGAGCTGCTGTTGCCTGCACCCATAACTGTGCTTGTAGACAACTGAAAGCTAAAGACACATTATCTTGAACTGTACTAAGTGCTTCTACTATTAACTTGTGGTCTTGGTCCCCGGCCTTTTCATACTTCCTTACTTTGGCAGTACTTTTGAAATCTGCCACTGGCTAGTTCCTAATGCCAGTAGAGATGACTGTAAAGGTTGCTTCAATTTTGTTAGGCTACCTGCTGCAGTGGCCAGTTTATTCATCAGTATTTCTGAATCAATTCCATTTAAAACTCCTAATCCTGTCTCAAATATGCCAGTTAGAGCCTTTCTTACTCTGGTCCTGAGATATGCCTTTTTTTGTAACCACGTCGTTCAGCCCTCAAAGGATGTTTTTAGGAAGGAGGAGCAGGCTGGTTGGATTTTTGAGATGTTAATTTGCATTATCAATTCCACACGTTTGAGAGACCATTCTGGATTGAATAATAGCTGTTGTTCACTCACATTCTTTACTACATAGGGGCCTGTTTCATACACTTTAGGTTCAAGTTTGGGTAGAGTCTGAACTAGTATGGGTTGTATAAGGCCCTGCTGTTGTAAAAAGTGCAGTGTCTGCTTTGAATTTAAATGGAAGTCTGATAGCAACTCGAGCTCAAAGGCAGGTCACTTCTACAGGCTGTATCAAGGTGAAATTACACCAACAGTCTGATTCACTTAGGCTATCACAGACTTCCTGGTGTTCATATACACCAGGGGAGGTTGAGACAATAATTACATCTGGTCTCTCATAAGCCGTCCTATTGATGACCTGGCACTCTACTTTGATTTCTTCTCCTCTGATTCCTTGAAGTGTCCACAGTTCCCGTTCCTGCCATTCTTGCTCCTCATATACCTGATTCTCATGGATTACTACAGTAGATACGTTTAAATCTTTTATCTCAGAAGGTTTTCCCATGGATCCAGTATACTGATTAAAAGCCTGGGACCAAGGCCATTCAGCATTGCTTTGGATAGAGGTATTCTCTAGTTCTGAAATTTCAGTTACAATTACATACAAAGCAATTCTGTAAACTAAAGTATGAACTACTCCCGACCGCAATATACTCATTTTGCCCGAGTAAGTTTTAGTCTCAGTTCATTCTCTTCTGGTATCACTCTCCAAGGGACTTCTAGGGCTTTCTTCACCCAAGAGTGATGGATCCAGGCATTCTGCTCCTTGATTTTGATTGCAGTGAAGGTGGTGAGTAGTACTTGTAGTGGTCTCTCCCACTGTGGTTCCAAAGTCTTCTCTGTAAGAGACTTAACATATGCATCATCCCCAGGCTATCTAACTCCCTGCTCCAAGTTTGCAGCCACATGTTTCTCAATTTCTCTGAGCTGTTTGCTTAAAGCCACCATGTAGGTGGACATTCTGGACATTCCCTTTGTATTCTATATGGTCTTCTATAAGGCATTTCAAAAGGATTCAGCACTCCTTTAGCTCAAGGTTTAGTTCGAATTTGCAATAGTGCTAGTGGAAGAGCTTGGGGCCAGGGTAGATTAACTTCTTGCCCCAGTGTTACAATCTGCTGCTTAATCAAATTATTTGTTTTCTCTACCTGGCTACTTGATTGGGGCAGTATGGAGTGTGAAGTTCTTAATCTATGCCCAGGTGGCCACTAATCTGTTGCACTGCTTTGGAAATGAAATATGATTCTTTATCTGAGGATATCGTGGCTGGAACTCTGAAGTGTGTATTATTTCTTGTAAAAATAATCTGGTCACCTCTTGAGCTTTGACAGTTCTGGTGGGGAATGTTTCTGGCCCCACAAAATGTATCTATCAATACCAGTAAATACTGATACCCCCCCTTTCCTCGGGAGTTTTGAAAAGTTAATTTGCCACTGCTGTCCAGGCCCATGGCCTCTCCCAGTCTGACCGAGTTTCGGCCGGGGGTATTTTGGGGTTAGTCTGGAGGCATGGATCACATTGTCGGCTTACCTGAGTGATAGTGGCATGTAAATGCCTGACAATGATTCTTTCAATCAGATGTGTGTTCTAGAAAGCCTGTGGAAATTACTACTTCAAAGTCAACACTTCATTTCAGTGCACTCTGTATCACTGGCAGCCTTGGTCATTTTGAGAAAGGAGCCACACTCTATAAAAAGCTTTTAAGTAGTTAGGCCCTAGAGTGTTTTCTAGTGCTCTTCCTTCACTAGTAACCACGAAAATGGGAAGGGATTACTAGCTCTCTTTCAATGGTAGCCCACCACTTGCAGTTGTACGTCTCTTTTGATTAGTATTATTGTATTCTGGCTTACTTTCGAGGAAAATCTGTACCTCATCCTTTGCTGCTTTCTTTGCCTCTCCATCTGCCAACTCATTTCTTTCCTCCAATTTTACGCTCACTCTCTGGTGTGCCTTAATATGCTTTTTCAGGTAGCTGAACTGCTTCCAGCAGCTGGATTGTCTCTTCTTTCCCTGTAAGGTCAGCAGTCCCCTCTCCTTCCAGATGGCTTCACGTGCATGCACAACTCTGAATGCCTTTTGCTGTTTCTAAGGCATGGGTCCATGCATTTATCTGAGCCTTCTGCGCAGAGGTACCTGTTGGTAAGGGTCCAGACTCTATTACCTCTCTGCAGGTAGTCACTGTGTACTTTGCATGTCGCTTCCCATTGGCAATGTAGCTACTCCTGTCAGTGAACCAGGTCTCTGCATCATCCAGAGGAGTGTCCTTTAAGTCTGGGCGGCTGGAGTAGGTAGCTTCAATGGTCTCTAGGTAATCATGGTGTACTGCTTCTCCTTGATTTCCACTGAGAAAAGAAGATGGGTTGTCAATATTAGTCACCACTATCTCTACATCGTCTTGCTCTACCATGATGGCCTGGTATTTCAGAACCCTCTGTGGTGAAAGCCAGTGGTAACCCTTTACTTCCAGTAAGGGACACTGTGTGGGACACTAGCACAGTCATTTTCGTCCTGGGGTAGACTTGCATGCCTCTTGAATGTTCAGCATGACTGCTGCTACACCTCTGAGGCAACCTAGCCATCCTTTGGCTGTTGCATCTAGTTGCTTAGAGAAGTAAGCAACTACCCTCTGGTATGGACCCAAGTCCTGAGCCAATATTCCCATGGCAGTTCCTTGCATGAAAAAATAGAAAGAATGGTTTACTTACATCTGGAAGTCTCAAAGCTGGAGCTGACATGAGGGCACTCTCTAGCTGGTGAAAGGCCTGTGTGGTGTCTTTGTCCACTGGAGATCTTTGTTTCCATTGGCAATAAGAGCATGGAGGGGTCTGACGAGCAGTCCATAATTATAAACCCACAGCTGGCACTACCCTGCCATGCCTAAGAAGGTTCAGAGTTCCTTCGTTGTCTGGGGTTTCAGGGTTTGGCATAGGGCTTCCCTGCCTTAAAGTCTGCTGCTCAGCACTCACTTCTTACCCCAGGTAGATTACCTTCTTAGATTACTTTCTGTTTCACTACCTGTGCCTTTTTCTTTGAGACTTTGTGCCCTTGGAGTCCTAGGAAATTCAAAAGGTTACTGTGCAGGCTTCTCTCGCTTCCCTCGTCCGAGTAGCTACTAGAAGATCGCCCACGTACTGCAACAGCCTCCTTTCCTCTTGTGGAGCTTCCCGGGACTCTGGGTCTTTGCAAGCTGTTCTCCAATTGGAGTGGGGAATTTTGAAGCCTTCAGGCACATGGACTATGTGAGCTTGTGTTTGAATGCAAAAATTTTCTGGCTGGCTTTGTGGATAGGGAGGCAAAAGAAGGCATCTCTTAGGCCTAAAACAGTGAACCAGGTTAGCTCAGGTGTTAAGCAAGTTAGTAAGGTATATGGATTTGCTACCACAGGGTATAAATTCTGTGTTATCTTATTGACAGCCCTTAATCCAGTACTATCAGTTATCTGGCTGATTCCTTCCTTATCTTCCTTTTGAGGGTACTACTCAGTTCTCACTAGTTGTGTTTATTCCTCAAGCTTGATGCTCATGGGGGAGCATCTTTCACTCTCCCTGGTACAGCAGAGGCCCATACCCTTGAAAACACTTGTTCACTTATTCCAATATCTCCTTACTAATGTCTTTCATTTCAGTGTCTGTTAACGTTAAGCCTAACCTCTTTGTATCATTTGCCTCCAGAGTAACCTTTCTCATTTGAGAATTTTTAGCAAATTGAGCGAATTGTACAAAAGCTTTTAGGTACACATAGTACACATGTTACTTTAAAGGTTTGCACAAGTATGCCTTCTCAGACTGGCCGGTTGTTCATTCCCCACACTACAACATAAACATTCTCCACAGGTACTAAAGCTTTATTAAAACTGAATATATGACCCTTGTGTCGACAAAAATTCTTCCCTTTTGGGGAGGTCATCTTTACCCTTCCTCCCTTACCTTGGGAGGAGCCTTTAGCAAATCATATGTACTCATTTTGCGAACTGTGATTGCTTTGCATTTCAGCATGATAATCCTTGCCTGATTTCATACGTTGCTATCTCATGCTGCATGCTGAACAGCATATTTGATTTGCTTTCCTTTGCCTTGTTTTCCTTTTTCAAGGGCCAAGACCAGAGGGCGGTCTGATCTTACAGTCTCTTTGCCATTCTGGGTGATTTCTTAAAACACAAAGACATTTCAGCATACAAAAACCCTATCCCATTTATCTTCCTATTTTAAAACAGTACTAACTGCAATGAAGTATTATAAATCTTTTTATTTTCTGAGCTGCTCCTACTGGCAGCCTTCTCCCAGTGAGCCCCTCCCAAAAGGGGCTAATTTAGGAAACTCTTTGCTTTGGTCAGTTCTCATTATTTATTTCTCCTTGCCCTATCTTGCTTCCACTCAAACCTTTTTACAGACCTTCACAGTAGTTTCTCAGTTTTCCTTTTACACACACAGCTCCAGGTGGCAGGTATCAGATGTGATTCCCACACACAAGCTCTAAGACCTTAGGTCCTGAATCCGCTTGACCAGAAACCTCTAATTTACACTCGGGGCATGTGCCCTGACAGCAAAACAGCAATACCAGT
This sequence comes from Melozone crissalis, assembly GCF_028551555.1. Taxonomy (NCBI): domain Eukaryota; kingdom Metazoa; phylum Chordata; class Aves; order Passeriformes; family Passerellidae; genus Melozone; species Melozone crissalis. Next base: position 5,974,659 of record NW_026535781.1, read on the forward strand.
GTTTCTCATAAACACCACACTGCAATAATACCTGCACATCCAGCTTTTGCCCACAGGCCATTCCCGTGTTCCCTGGGGAGATGGGGCAGCCAGAGCTGTCCCTGTGCCCAGGGGACAGCCACTGTCACCTCACACAGCATGCTAATCAAAAACGTGACATAGACACTATGTTCTGATCAAACAAAATATCAGTCTTTTCTAGTTCTCTTCTTGCATAATCTAATTAAGTACTGTGCCTACTTACACTTGTTTTACTGCTTTGCAAAAAGGCTGTGCTAGTCACAGCCGAAACTCTGATATGCCCACAGACACGGACACATGCACCCGCACCCCCCCTTTATCTCAAATTCACTAGAGCCAAGGCTTGAATTGCTGTGAGGGGGGGAATTCTTGGAATTCCTTTAACTCGCTTTACCGTAGTTAAGCATAAATCACCATACTATAGTTCTCCTATGTAAAATGCTACTCTTGTTGCAAACAAAATCTTAAAATCTCCACAAACACTACTCTACAATCTGAGAATCAAATTACCACAATGCAGCAGAAGAAAATCACCACACAAAATCACTGGGAAAGGGCATAACTCTCAAAGTGCTCACTTTTCTCAGCACAACACAGCATACCATAATTCGGCATTTACTCACATCAATTTTTCCTGGACACAATCAAAATAACAGCACACAGTGTAGAGATCAAATCCAAACATCCAAGGCAAAGGAACTCTCTGAGCTCATACTCACGGTTAAAATGTACCAAATCTACACAAATCACTACATTTAAACAGGATAAATACCATCACTGACATTCCTCCACTCGCTTCTCAGCGGGGCACTTCTCTCCCTGCCCCCGCAGCCTGCTGCAGCTGGCGCCTCAGGCCTCACTCGGCTGCTTCAAACACGGGTAGTACTCACCCCCTCCACACTGTAGGGCACTGTAGATTTATTCTCGTTTGTATACCATACACTTATACACTTGCACGATTAGAAACACAGTGCACTGACCACACAATGCACACATTAACCATACAGCAACACAGTGTCTGGACATCACACACACACACACAAACAAAACACACACGGGCTCAGCGGTTCTGCTCCATCAGAACAATGAACCCCCAACACACACATACACGGGTTCACCCGGCTCACCCCCAGAACCGCTTGCGGTCTGCTCTATCAGAACGATGAACCCCATCTCTAATACAGCTGCTCTATCAGCTGAACCCAGACGTCTCTGGGTGGTTTACTCTCTTGCTCTCCTTTTCCTCCCCCGGGGCCCCTCAGTACATACCGTATCTTCCTCCGCAGGCCAGCGGGTCGTTTTCTGTCCTCGCAGGTGGCAAGTTGAGATGAGTGGAGCCCCACCAGGAAAAAAATCCTAGGGCGCGCCTTGGAGGTCTGTCTATACCCCCTGCCCCTGCGGGGACAGAGAACTCCTGGCTGGCTCGCCATAATGTTTTGCGGAGAAAAGAAGAAACCTCACAACTTTATAAAAGTTGTAAAGCCTGGTATGCTTTTATTACGACGCGCGCTGGACGCAAGCCCCCAAAAAGGCAAGCGTGCCTCTGAAGACCTCGGGTCTTCTTTTATCCCCCTTCCAAATGCATATGCATACAGTGTCACAATAAGTTCATACATATTCATTCTGCGTGACATTTAGCACCAGTTCTTCTTTATCAAAGGAATTTCTAAGTCGGGGGCAAATTGACCTTGTGGTCATTTCTGTTTTTCTTTCTCTGTCTCCTTGCTGTCTCCTTGCTGTCTCGGCATGCGAGTTTTTCCTTCAGCTTTGGCCTCACAGACTTTTCACCTTTCTTAGACACTTCACCTAATACAGAATGGATCTTTACTCTGTCTCAGCCAGGGGTCTCGGGGGCAGAGGAAAGGACATGTTGGACTCAGGAGGGGCTGGATGGTGCTGGGCTGCTCATTGGGTCTCTGAAAGATCTCGGGAATGGGTTGGGACAGGACAGAGGAAGATCAAAAAAGAGATAAAGGCAGCTCAGGGATACACACGGGCAGAGGAGGTGGCAGTTGTGAGGAATGAAATCATGGGGATTAGAGCTCTTTTTCAGAGTAGTAATTGGTAGTTGATGTTAATGAAGTTGATAAGGTCTTATTTTGAAGTGTTGGTCTGTTGTTAAACATTGAATGTTAGAGTTCTAGGACTTGCCTTCAGTTGCCGTTGCTAACTGTTATTGTTTTACCCTGTATTTGTATCTCTCCTCGTCATACTCTGTATTTGTACCCCTTGTTAGTCTTTTGTTAAACTTTGAATATTAGTATTCTAAGACTTGCCTTTAGTTGCTGCTGTTCGATGTTGCTATTTTACCCTGTATTTGTATCTTTCCCCGTTGTACTCTGTATTTGTTCCCCTTTCCATCTCGCCCGGGATTGGTATCCATTCCCCTCGGGCACCACTTCCCCTACTCCCCTGCTCCCAGGAGGACTTGCACCCGGACTGAATTTAAATGAGAAGCGGTGGGAACTCTATGAACCCTCTCAAAACAACAAACTAGCACACAAACTTTGACTTTAGCCCATCAGAACCACACTAAGTCACCCACTCTTGGCCAGAGCCAGATTTCGTCCTGTCACCATAATTTTGATAGTACCCAGCTTGGAAGATACCCATTGGCTGCGAGGCAATATTTGCCTTCCGAAGGACTCTCGTGAGGATGGAAGCCCCAGCTCTGCCGAGAGACAAAGCTGTACTCTTCCTCCTCCTCAGCGTCATCCAGTGGGAGCAGTGGCGGTGTGTGCGACCCCTCGGGTTCCCCAGCCAGAGCTGTCTTTAATAAAGGCCTTTTTAAAGGAGCTGCTCTCCTGGCCCTATTTATCACAGCTTGGTGACTCCTCCGGGATAGTCACATCTGAAGAGGACCGAGGACGGGAGGGCCGCCCACCCTTTTGGGCCTCCCGGGAACAGCTGGCTATGCCAGACCTGGGAAGACAGCCTGGGACTGGCGACGCAGAGGAGCACTGGGACCTGGGAAGAACCGGTGGTGGGAGTTGGAGGCGAGCGAGTGGCGAGTGAGTGAGACGGGGGCCGGCAGCTCGGACCCCCGATGTCAGTGAGGGCCCCAAGTACCGCGTTTCTGGACTCCCGTGAGGGAGCCAGCCGGGAACGGGGGGAAGTGAGTGGAATCGGTGGTTGAGGCACCTCCAAAAGGGGTAGGACTCCCCCTCCTGGTTAGGAGGGGTGCAAGGGAGGGGCCAGAGGGAGCCCCATTGGGACCTAACCCCAGACCTAGCCTAGGGGTACAAGGGAGGGGCCAGAGGGAGCCCCATTGGGGCCTAACCCCAGACCTAGCGTAGGGGTACAAGGGAGGGGCCAGAGGTAGCCCCGTTGGGACCTAACCCCTGGGAAGTGAAAGGTCAAGCCCGTGAGTGTGGGTGAGGTTCCCCTCCTTTTCCCGAGTATGTGAGTAAATTCCCCATACTTACCAGTGTGAAAGTGAATGACTGCTTGAACAGTTAAAGAATATTAAGTGTTGTTTTGCCCGTCTGTAGTTTTCGTTCGTATTGGGGCACATTAAGATTTCAGTTAAGAACCAAATTAGAGTCAGTATGGGAAAGTGTTTGAGTAAAAGAAGAAGATTTGGAAGGGAAGATGAGAAAAAAGAGAAGAATATTCCCCCTGATAGTCCTCTGGGACATATGCTAGATCAATGGGACACTCAGGAGGCCACAAAAGGCTTAGACAAAATAAAAATGATTCACTATTGCATGGAAGTCTGGCCTAAGTTAAACCTGCAGGGGGAGTGGCTGTGTGTCCTGGGTTGACTATATGATGCTTCTATACCCAATCGTCTCATTCTGTTTATGTTCAATAATAAGTTTTGTACCTTTAAGAATGTTCCAGAGAGTGAAGGGGGGGCGAGAAGAAGCGCACAGTTTGTTTTCAGACACTGCACTCCTCCTCCACATTCCTGCTCCTGGACTGTGTTGTCTGCTGACAGACAGCGGGGCAGAGAACTCTTCTTTTGCTTTTTTAGTTAGTTCTAGCTAGCTGAGGCAGAGAAGTTCCCTGGACTTTTTTTTTCCCTTTTTCTTTGGACCTCTTGAAACTGCTCTGGACTGAACACCCAGGAGAGCGCCAGCAGCTGCACCTGTGGCCCACCGGGCCGGGCCTGGCCTGCGACAATTCCAGCACCGGAGGGACTGATCAGAGACTGAGTGAGCTGAGCTTCAACCCGGGGTTTTCTCAGTTTGTCATCTCTTTTAGAGTGGCAAGGGGTCTCATTGTTTGATATTGTTTTGGTTTTACTGTTTAATAAACAGGTTTTTTTCACCTTTCTCCAAGGAGGTATTTTTTCCTCCCGGACCAGTTGGGGGGAGGGGCCGATTGGATCTGCTTTTCCCACCGGAGCTCCTTTGGGGGATTCTTCCCCAAATTTGCTCTAAACCTGGACAAATACATGAATTGGTGCCCAACGCGTGGCTGGAAAAGGTGGAAAAAAGCTCTATTAATTGTGTGTTTCTTGTTGTTAAAGCAGTTAGTAGCCATGCTGCTTGAACCCCTGATGTCTCTGGTTGTCAAAGCCTTAGTGTGGCTCTGGGCTCTAGACTTTTTTGAGGTTTCAATACCTTTCTGGTCACTAGGATTATTGTCCTTAACAAGTAATTTTTATGGTAGAGGGATATGGATTGGAATAGCTGTTGTGCTGGCCTTGGTGATAATGATTTATAAAGCGTTTACACAGATACTGGCCTCTGTTTACGATATGTATGGTTTATGGTTTCTTCATCCTACCCTGCATCCCAATTCCAGTAGTAGGTTTTGGGAATTTATTAGTAATTACACTCAGTCTGTAAGAGGAGGAGCCAAGAATGAGACTTTCCAGCCTTCCCTTTCCTTCTTCTCCTTTGGATCTGTTATGTCACTTTTTGAGAATGTTCAGTTTCCCCTGAATGTTAAAGAGACCATCTTTCTGGTATTTAATCTGGTAAGCTTCCTCTATATGGTCTGCAGCTTCTCTAGAATGAGGGCTGAGATATCCAGAGGAGCTGGTGAGACCCCTTGTGGTAGATAGGGAAAGGCGCTGCGGAAGATCTCGCAATGTCACGGAAAGCCAGGACCCCCTGTTCCCCTTAGATAAGACCATCCGTTCCCCGTAGAAAAGAAATTAACATAGGAATGTAGCCTCCCTTAACCGAAATACCAGTAACTTTCCATCCCCTACGCAGTAACTTTCCACTCCTTACTAACCATAGATGGTAAAGACAGACCCACGCTGACGTAGAGACCCCTTAGACTATAAAAACCCAAGAGATGAGATAAAAAAGGCCTTTTGACCGTCCATCACATTGATGCCTGCGTGTGTCATTGGCCCGAGTGACCCTGGAGAGTTTGGGCCGCCGTGCTGATCCTTAGAACCAGGTCGCCTGCCTTGCTCCAGAAGGCAACACCCCTGGCCCAGAAGCAGATGCAGGCGTGAAAAATCCTGAGTGGTGTGGACAATGGGAAAATATAGGCCAAACCCTGAAGGAATTTTCTGATCCTGTAGACTGGGATTTTCCATGGGACCAAATTAAGAATGCAGCAGAAGCGGGGAAATAACTAAAAGAGAAGTGCCATGATGATTCTAAGGAGAAAAGGCTCATTGCAATAAGCTGGGCCCTGGCCTATGCTTATCGCACTTTGTTAGATAGTGTAGGGCAGCAGACAGAGGCAGGGGGCAGGGAGATAAATCAGCTATCCCAGTCACTCAAGCTGTAGCCAACAGCCCAGGCTCGAAGCCAGCAGCCAAACCAGATAATGAGCCTAAGCCAGCATCTAAACCCATGGCTGTTGCTACCAGTACTAGAAGTGGGAAATGCACGGAAAAAACTAATCGACCAGTGGATGATGATGATGATGGTGATACAGGAGAAGGAACCTCGATGCCTCCTGACATAAAATCAGGAGTCAAAGCAGCAGGTGCAAGATCAGACACAAATATTGAGTCTTATTCCCTGAAGGACTTTCATGGCCTAAGGAAGGATTACACCAGGCGACCTGATGAATCCATAATTAGTTGGCTGGTCCATTTCTGGGATGCTGCAGGTGAGGCTACAATTCTGGACAGCACTGAAGCGAGGCATTTGGGATCCCTGTCACTGGATCCTGTCATCGACCAAGGAATGATGAGTGTAGCTAACCCTCACAGCCTCTGGGAACGGGTCCTGAGAAGTGTAGCACAAAGATACCTATGTGCAGATGATCTCTATATGCAGAAAACCCAGTGGAAAACCATAGAGCAAGGGATTCAATGCTTGAGGGAAATGGCAGTAGCTGAGATTGTCTTCTCAGATGATGGAAACATTGTAAATCCAGACTTGGTACCATGCACATCTGTGATGTGGAGAAAACTTGTACGACTTGGGCCACGAGAATACACTTCTGCTTTAGCAATAATGAAGCGGGACGATGGTGAGGAGACTGTGCTGGATATGGCAAAGAAGCTCTGAGCATATGCAGACACTGTAAATGGCCCAACACATGCCAGAATAGCAGCAGTGGAAACACATCTGCAAAAATTAGAAGACAAGATGGAGGAGGGTCACAAGAAACTGAGGGAGGAGATTAAAGAGGGCATTCTCCAAATCTTGGCAGTGCAGATCAGAGGTTCTGGTACCCAACGCAGACGTTCCCCAGATGGCGAGAGAAGGTACATCCCACGAGCTGAGCTGTGGTTCTACCTGCGTGATTGTGGAGAACACATGGGGAGATGGCATAGAAAACCTTCCGCTGCTCTGGCACGACGGGTGCGTGAACTGAAGACTCAGAAAGGAAGTTCCAAAAGGGAAGCAGCTCCAGTGGCCAGTAACCGAACTGTCACATATGATGATAATGACAATATTTTTGATCCCCTTGAAGGAACCTCCAAGACATATGCCCAGGGAAAGAAGGATGACCAGGCTTAGAGGGGCCCTGCCTCTAGCCAGGTAGAGGCTGGGGAAAACCGTGTTTTTAGGACTGTGTGGATTCATTGGCCTGGCACATCTGAACTACAAGAATACAAAGCTTTGGTTGACACTGGTGCACAATGTACAATAATCCCATTGAGACATGTGGGGACAGAGTCCATTTCTATTGCTGGTGTGACAGGGGGATCACAGGATTTTACTTTGGTGGAAGCTGAGGTGACCCTGACTGGAAATGAGTGGAAGAAGCATCCTATTGTGACTGGCCCAGAGGCCCCATGTATTTTGGGCATAGACTACCTTCCAAGTGGGTACTTCAAAGACCCAAAGGGACTCAGATGGGCATTTGGAATAGCTGCTGTAGAGACAGAGAGTGTCAAGCAGTTGAACAGCTTGCCTGGACTGTCAGAAAGCCCATCTGCAGTAGGTCTCCTGAAGGTGGAAGAGCAACAAGTGCCAATTGCCACCTCAACAGGGCACTGCCAACAGTACTGAACGAATTGAGATGCTGTGATCCCCATCCACAAAATGATCCGAGAGCTGGAGAGCCAAGGGGTGGTCAGCAAAACCCACTCACCCTTCAACAGTCCTATTTGGCCTGTGCGAAAATCTGAAGGAGAATGGAGTTTGACAGTGGACTATTGTGCATTGAATGAAGTGACCCCACCCCTGAGCACTGCTGTGCCGGACATGCTGGAACTCCAGTATGAGCTGGAGTCCAAGGCAGCAAGGTGGTAGGCCACTATAGACATTGCCAATGCATTTTTCTCCATTCCTCTGGCAGCAGAATGCAGGCCTCAGTTTGCTTTCACCTGGAGAGGCGTGCAGTACACCTGGAACCGACTGCCCCAGGGGTGGAAGCACAGCCCCACCATCTGCCATGGACTGATCCAGGCTGCACTGGAAAAGGGTGAGGCTCCAGAACACCTGCAATATATTGATGACATCATTGTGTGGGGGAAGACAGCAGCAGAGGTATTCGAGAAAGGGGAGAAAATCATCCAGATTCTCCTAAAAGCTGGCTTCGCCATCAAGAAGAGCAAAGTCAAGGGACCTGCTCAAGAGATCCACTTCCTGGGAGTGAAGTGGCAAGACGGACAGCATCAGATTCCCACCAATGTCATCAACAAGATCACAGAAATGTCTCCACCCACCAATAAGAAGGAGACACAAGCTTTCCTATGCGCCATAGGTTTTTGGAGGATGCATATTCCCGAATACAGTCGGATTGTGAGCCCTCTCTACCTGCTCACCCGTAAGAAGCACGCTTTCCACTGGGGCCCTGAGCAGCAACAAGCCTTTGCCCAGATCAAACAGGAGATTGCTCATGGAGTAGCCCTTGGCCCAGTCAGGACAGGACCAGAGGTGAAGAATGTGCTCTACTCTGCAGCCGGGAACCATGGCTTGTCCTGGAGCCTTTGGCAGAAGGTGCCTGGGGAGACTTAAGGCCGACCACTGGGATTTTGGAGTTGTAGCTACAGAGGGTCTGAAGCCAACTATACTCCAACAGAGAAAGAAATCTTGGCTGCCTAGGAAGGAGTCCAGGCTGCCTCAGAGGTAATAGGCACTGAAGCACAACTCCTCCTGGCACCCCGACTACCGGTGCTGGGGTGGATGTTCAAAGCAAAAGTTCCCTCTACGCACCATGCCACCAGTGGTACATGGAACAAATGGATTGCTGTTATCACACAGCACGCCCATATTGGAAAACTGAATTGCCCTGGGATTGTGGAAATAATTACAAACTGGCTGGAAGGTGAAAACTTTGGTCTCGCTGATGAAGGGGAACAAGAAGTGACACGGGCTGAAGAAGCTCCTCCATACGACCAACTGCCAGCAGAAGATACACAATACGCTCTCTTTACTGATGGTTTGTGCCGCATTGTGTGAATGAACCAGAAGTGGAAAGCAGCCGTATGGAGCCCCACACGACAGGTGGCAGAGGCCACTGAAGGAGAAGGTGGATCAAGCCAACTTGCTGAACTCAAAGCTGTTCAACTGGCCCTGGACATTGCTGAGAGAGAGAAGTGGCCAAAGCTCTACCTCTACACTGATTCACGGATGGTAGCCAATGCTCTGTGGGGATGGCTGGAGAGGTGGAAACAGGCTAACTGGCAGCGTAGAGGAAAACCAATTTGGGCTGCTGAAGAGTGGAAAGACATTGCTACCAGGGTAGGGAAACTGCCTGTGAAGGTCCACCATGTGGATGCTCATGTTCCCAAGAGTAGAGCTAATGAGGAGCTCCAAAACAATGAGCAAGTAGATCAGGCTGCAAAGATAGGGGTGTCCAAAATAGACCTAGATTGGGAACATAAGGGAGAGTTATTCCTAGCTCAATGGGCCCATGATGCCTCAGGCCATCAGGGCAGGGATGCCACCTATAAGTGGGCATGAGACCGAGGGGTGGATTTAACCATGGACAGTATTTCTCAGGTCATCCATGACTGTGAGACGTGTGCTGCCATCAAGCAGGCCGAGCGAGTGAAGCCCCTCTGGTACGGTGGGCGGTGGTCCAAGTACAAGTATGGGGAGGCCTGGCAGATTGACTACATCGCACTGCCCCAGACACGCCAGGGCAAGAGCTACGTGCTGACCATGGTGGAAGCCACCACTGGATGGTTGGAAACCTACCCTGTGTCTCATGCTACTGCCCCGAACACCATCCTGGGCTTTCAAAAGCAGGTCCTGTGGAGACATGGTACCCCTGAGAGGATTGAGTCAGACAATGGGACTCATTTCAAGAACAGCCTTATCAACACCTGGGCTAGGGAACATGGCATTGAGTGGGTGTACCATATCCCCTACTATGCACCAGCTGCAGGCAAAGCGGAGAGGTACAATGGACTGTTAAAAACCACACTGAAAGCATTAGGTACGGGATCTTTCAAAAACTGGGAGCAGCATCTGGCAAAAGCCACCTGGATAGTTAACACCTGAGGCTCTACTAACCGAGTGGGCCCTGCCCAATCTGAGCCTTTGCATAGAGTAGATGGAGACAAAGTCCCAGTGGTACATGTCACAGGTTTATTAGGGAAGACAGTTTGGATTAATCCTGCCTCGAATACAGACAAACCCATGGGGTTGTGTTTGCTCAGGGACCAGGTTGCACACAGTGGATAATACAAAAAGATGGAAGAACATGATGTGTACCTCAGGGAGATTTGATTGTTGGATAAAACCTGTGTAAATATCACTGTTTGCTGAATATTATTACCATTGTCTGTGTATAGCTGTATAATGGATGTATCATGTATGTACTTGTAGAGTTAGAATTTATATTAGTTTTAGTAGTAAGCAAATGATATGGGGATAAGGGGTGGAATGTCCTGGGTTGACTATATCATGTTTTGATCCCCAATCGTCTCATTCTGTTTATGTTGAATAATAAGTTTTGCACCTTTGAGAGTGTTCCAGAGAGTGAAGGGGGGGAGAGAGGAAGCGCGCAGTTTGTTTTCAGGCACTGTACTCCTCTCCCCCACCTTCCTCTCCTGGACTGTGTTGTCTGCAGACAGACAGCGGGACAGAGCTCTTCTTTTGGTTTTTAGTTAGTGTTAGCTAGCTGAGGCTAAGAAGTTCCCTGGACTGTGGGGTTTTTTTTCCTTTCTTTGGACCTCTTGAAACCTGCTCTGGACTGAACACCCAGGAGAGCACCGGCAGCTGCACCTGTGGCCCACTGGGCCAGGCCTGGCCTGTGACAATTCCAGGACGGGAGGGACTGATCAGAGACTGAGTGAGCTGCAACCCGGGGACAGGATTTTCTCAGTTTGTCGTCTCTTTTAGAGTGGCAAGAGGTCTCATTGTTTGATATTGTTTTGGTTTTATTGTTTAATAACCAGTTTTTTTCCACCTTTCTCCAAGGAGGTATTTTTTCCTCCCGGACCAGTTGGGGGGAGGGGCCGATTGGATCTGCTTTTCCCACCGGAGCTCCTTTGGGGGATTCTTCCCTAAATTTGCTCTAAACCTGGACATGATATATGTTAAAGGGCAACAAAAAAGGATGATGCAAGAGACGCATGGGAACAATTAAGCCGATTTAGAAGCTAAAAAGGCAACTGAATCAGGGACAAAAAGACTAATAATAGTATTAACCCCCATGAGAGAAATGCATAATGTCTCCCTATTCAGTGGGACAGAAGAGGAAAAACTCCTTAAAATAGGAGCCAAGAAAGATAATGAAGGGAAGTGGAGATTAGCAGATGGGAGGCAAATGTTGAATAAACCCCTTGCCAAGAAAATGCTAGAAGGCATACATAGAACAGCACATTGGGGTACACAAGTGCTAAGCGATCAATTTCTAAGCGACTAGGGATGCATAGGAATTTTCAGAATACCTAAGCAAGTAACTGAATGATGTGTGATATGTCAATAACTGAATAAGAAAATCATGAGGAAAACACACAGAGGAGGGTGAGAACTAGCCTTATGGCCCTTTCCAAAACATCCAAGTAGACTTTACTGAGCTTCTCAGGTTCAATGGTGGAAGTTTTTGCCAGTGATAGTAGATCATTTGATTCATTGGGTAGAAGTGGTACCCACTGCTAAAGCCAATGCCAATGTTGTGAGTAAAACACTTCTAGAATCAATCATTCCCTGATATGCGACGGCAAACAGGATTGATTCAGACCAGGGAACTCATGTTATATCGAGAATATTGCGGAAAGTTGTTCAGGCCTTGGAAGTAAATTGGGAAGTACACACTCCATGGCATCCACAGAGTTCTGGTTGGTAGAGAGAATGAATCAAACTCTTAAAAGAGCTCTAGCTAAGCTAATGATTGAAACCCAAATGTCATGGATAAAATGTCTCCCTTTGGCCTTATTAAGAATTAGAACCCAACCCCAGTCAGATCTGGGGGTGTCACCCCATGAAATTATGTTTGGGTTACCCTTCCTGACCTCACCCCAGAAGGTTGCCACTTATCAGGAAAGGGAAACCAATACCAAGAAATTTTTATGTCTGTAGCACAAACCTTAGAAGGGCTAAGACATAAAGTGGCAATTCCTCAAACTACCACCCTGGATTTCAGAATCCATAATATTAATCCCAGGGATTGGGTGATGATTAAGCCATGGAGAGATCAGCCTCTAACTCCTCAGTGGGAAGTTCCCTTTCAGGTACTGCTCACCACCAAATCGGCCGTGCGAACTGCAGAGCGGGGATGGAGTCATGCCAACAGAGTCAGAGGCCCAGGAGAAGAACCCAAAGAGTGGACTGTAACATCCAGGCTGGGTGAAACAAGATTGACTCTCAAGCAGAGACTGAAAGACAACCAGTTAAACACCAACACACCAAAAAGTGGAGTCAAGCTTCCACCAACCAGCTCAAGAACTGTCTTCCTGTTTTCATTGGTGAGAATTACCAGCATCTGTTGAGGAGAAGCACACAAGGGACTGTAAAAGTAATGGGACAGCTTCTTTAAGAAAATAAGACAAAGGAAGGACAGCAAGACTTGGTTGGCCCCTTTGTTTGCTACCAAGAAGGCTCCATAGCACTACTGTGGGTCACAACCCCGTAGGCACGGTAAGGTTGGGACAAAAGGCCATACCAGACCTCTGTCATTCCTCAGAAGTCTTTTGTCCCCGGTTGTCTTTTAATTCAACAAGGACTGGTGGTCAGGACTGAGTTGGCCTCTGTACTCACCCCTAAGATACACTGACTATGGGTAGCAGCCACATAGGCACGGTAGATGGGAGTCAAAGCCATACTGGACCTTTGTGATGCTCTTTTTTCCATTCCAAATAAGTGTGTCTAAGGAAAACCTGAGATTTTTTCTGCTGTTCCCACTGTCCTTGCCCACATCAACAGATGCTGGTATCGCTCATTCAAGAGAGAGAGAAATTTTTTTTACCTAATTTTTCAAGCAAGTGACTTCTAGAAAAAGAAAAGGGGATTTGTTATAGATGAGTAATCCTACAGTTGACTCTCACAATTAAGGGGTAAATATTAAATATATGTTAAGAGAAGTTTTGTAGATGTATAGTTATCCCTCCCCTTCCCATTGCATTGTTATCACAGGATGGCCTCAGGAGTTGGGGCATTTGGGAGAGTCGGCTTGTTACTATGGCAGCACCTGACCTCCAATCAAGGTGTAAGAAAGTGATCTCCACCACTGGACAGAGAAGAAGGAGTCGATTGACAAGACTTTGGGAGGGGGCAGAGGTATAAAAGACAGAACATCCATTTTGTGGATGAGCACACAGTGACTGAATTCTTTGCCCATGGTGCTGTGTTCTTTCCTTTATTCAGTCTTCCGTTGTATTTTCACAAGGTTTTAATAAAGCATTTCAAGTTTTGAAAGTAAAAGTTGTTTCTCACAGGGGGTTGGGGAATGTGGAGCAAGGTTGTCAACAATGGATCAGTTCTCAAGGTAAACAACTTCTCTGATCTGGCCAGACCTCCTTAGGAGCGGCCCTACATCAATATCAATCACGGAATGCTGCAATCAGCTCTTCTCCAAAGAGAACAGTAATAAAATACACTCTTTAAAAGAGGATTACATGTTTCTTAGAAGCATTTTGAAATATTTCTCCCTAACTGTAAAAGGAAATCTTCCTAATGAACTCCATTGGAGCAGAGGGAACCCAAGGCAGAGCCATGGTTTGTCAGGACTTGCCTGATCCTAATGAGCCTTGTGGTGCATTTAGAGTTGAGTTCTGGAAGTTCAGGGCCTGAGAGGACATTGCAGAAACCTTTCCAAGAGTCAAAGTCAGAGGAAAATGCAGAAGTTTCTCGAAGAATGAATGGGTCCCACTGAGGTCCACCCCAAACACAGGCTCTTCATGGACTCCTGCAGGAGAGAATTGGAGGCCAGGGTGGCACAAAAACCTCTCAGAGATTCAGAGTGTAGGAAGAAAAATTCCAAGTACCTTAAAAACCTTGAGTATATTAAAGCATTAATGAGCCCCACTGACTATCAATACAAAGCTTTCAAGGGACTCATTACAGCAGATAATTGGGGCCATGATTGCACAAACCTCTCACAGAGTCTGTATCAAAAGGGAAACAAGTACCCTAAAGAACTGAAGTACCTTGAAGTATTAATGCATCCTACTGAATGTTGCTACTGACAAAGAATCTCAAGGGACTAATTAAAGGAGATAATTGGAGGATGTGATTGCACAAACCTCTCAGAGACTCCAAAGCAAAAGCCAAACCCAAAGTCCTTTGAAAAGCCATAGGAGTGTTAAGGAGCCCCCAGGGCCATTGCTGAGCAAGGCTCCCCAGGGACTCCTTCCAGCAGATCCTTGAGGTCCCTGGGATGTGGGCTAGGGGGGGATGCTGAGGGCAGGACAAGGGGCTGACAGTGCCCAGCCTGGCTGGGGCTGTGCCAGGAGGCCCCAGTGCCTCAGGACAAGGTGTCTCCTCCCAGCCCTTGGTGGCACAGACCCTGCTGCTGTGCCCCAGGGCACCAAGACTTGGCTTCTCTTTGTCCCCACCTGTCAGCACGGCCTCCAGTTCTCTGCTCTGCCTGGGGCCTGGGGACACTTTCTCTGTCGTGTCCCTCAGTGGGACCCATTAAAAGTCCAAGAAACTTTGGAGTTGGATTCTGACTTGGGAGTTCTGGAGAGGTTTCTTCAGCTCCCTCTCAGGGAGTGATGTTCAGGGCCTGAGCACAAAGCCCCAGAGGCTCATTACAGTCCTTGTGCAGTGTCTGTGCTGCTGAGCTGGGCTGAGCTCTGGGAACAGACGCAGCTCCTGGTAACCAGGAAGAGCTTCAAAAGTACATTTCTCTTGATGAGCAGCTCTTCTGCCAGCCCAGCAGGGCTGGGGCACTGCCTGCAGCCACCCCGGGCACAGCACAGAGGCAGAGAGAGCTTCAATCAGTCAGGGCTGGAAAGGGGCTGAGAAGTGCCTGGGGCAGAATCACTGCCAGCCCTTGGCACAGGAACCTCTGGCTGCAGGACAATGCAGCTGCAGCACCTGGAGCCATCTCCTGAAGCTGGAACATCCCAGTGCCTACAGACCCTGTGAGTACATTCTGTGATTGTCTCTTGTGCAGAGCAGGCAGGGGTGCCCAGGGCTGTCCTGCAGAGCAGGGTCCTGCAGCCCAGGGCGCTGTGCTGGGGCAGGGACTCTGCTGCCTGCCAGGGACTGCTCTCAGCCAGCCCTGGCAGCTGCTCCTGGCACTGGGGGACAAGATCTGGGTGGGAGGAGACAGCTGGTAAGGCTTGGAAGTGTTCTCCTTGTGTGGAGAGGATGCTGCATTGTTCAGGACTGCTCCCAGCATGGCCTTTAACTGCAGAAGATTTCCAAGTAGATTATAGAGGGAGCACAGCAAGGCAGGGCCTACACAAGAGGGAAAATACTGCTTTTTTAATATTTGGCTCTGGGTTTCCTGGATGGGAAATTGCACATAGATATTCATCTCTCAGTTCAGGTTTAGAAAATTAAAAACATTTTCTCTCAGATGTTAATAAACCTGGCAGTAACAAAATCAGCACATGGCCCTTAACAGGCAGCATCAGTGTTACTTTTCCAGCTTCCTCAGGGTTGCTCTGAAATTGCCATCAGAGCCTGCAGAACCAGAGCAGCCCCTGGGCAGTGCCAGAGCTGGGAGGGGTCTGCAGGGCAGAGCTGAGCCCCCAGGGCTGGGCTGGGCTCTGGCAGCACTGGCAGGGCCCAGCCCTGGGCACAGGGAAGCAGCTGCTGGCAGGGACAGCTCCAGGCAGCAGAGCCCTGGGCAGGCAGTGGGGGGCAAGTGCCCCCAAGCTTGCGTGGTGGGATATTTAAAATCTGCTCCAAACCCATCTCTTCCATGATTTCTTTTCTTACAGATCTGCATGCCAAGGCACAGCAAATGTCCAACAGCAGCTCCATCAGGCACTTTCTCCTGCTGGCATTGGCCGACACGCGGCAGCTGCAGCTCCTGCACTTCTGCCTCTTGCTGGGCATCTCCCTGGCTGCCCTCCTGGGCAACGGCCTCATCATCAGCGCCGTAGCCTGCGGCCACCACCTGCACACGCCCATGTTCTTCTTCCTGTTCAACCTGGCCCTCACTGACCTGGGCTCCATCTGCACCACTGTCCCCAAAGCCATGCACAATTCCCTCTGGGACACCAGGGACATCTCCTACACTGGATGTGCTGCTCAGCTCTTTTTCTTCCTGTTCTTCATCTCAGCAGAGCTTTCCCTCCTGACCATCATGTGCTACGACCGCTATGTGTCCATCTGCAAACCCCTGCACTACGGGACCCTCCTGGGCAGCAGAGCTTGTGCCCACATGGCAGCAGCTGCCTGGGCCAGTGCCTTTCTCTATTCACTGCTGCACACAGCCAATACATTTTCCCTACCCCTGTGCCATGGCAATGCTGTGGGCCAGTTCTTCTGTGAAATCCCCCAGATCCTCAAGCTCTCCTGCTCCAAAACCTATCTCAGGGAATTTGGGCTTCTTGCTGTTAGTGTGTGTTTAGCACTTGGCTGTTTTGTGTTCATTGTTTTCTCCTATGTGCAGATCCTCAGGGCTGTGCTGAGGATCCCCTCTGAGCAGGGACGGCACAAAGCCTTTTCCACCTGCCTCCCTCACCTTGCTGTGCTCTCCCTGTTCCTCAGCACTGGTACATTAACCTACCTGAAGCCTCCCTCCATGTCCTCCCCATCCCTGGATCTGGCTCTGTCAGTTCTGTACTCAGTGGTGCCTTCAGCCCTGAACCCCCTCATCTACAGCCTGAGGAACCAGGAGCTCAAGGCTGAAGTGTGGAGACTGATGACTGGATAGCTTCAGGAACATTAATCTGCTGGCCAATTTTTGCAAATGACTTGTAATAAAAGTAATCTTTGATAGTTCTTGTTGGTTTCATTTTGGACGTTTTTTTTCTTTGTTTTACTTTTTTAATCTTGCCCTATATTGTCGGATTGGATGTCACCTACGCACACGTGATTTGCGTCAAAGAAGAACAGGTTTTTATATTGTGTGTTCTCTAGTTTATATACTTTTAACAAAGCATCATCTTAAGTCATTAATTACATCACAATAACTTATTGTATTCATATTATATTATAAATTATATATATATTGAACTCATATTATATTATCAATTATATAGATATATTAGTATCAATATAATTGGAAAAGTTTTACAGAAATTTAATGAGGTACATATACACATTTACTTATGCACCTAGTCTAGCTTACAAAAATTTTCATGTATCTTTTTTAATCTGTTCCGATGCTGATGCCTTCTTCCTTGCTATGGATAGACTCTTAAATCATCAGTTGTTATTTAATCTATTAAGTCAGCTTTCTTTGTAAGCTAGCTGTCAAGCTCCACTATATTGTTCACAAAGAAATGTCATTATTGATGCCATTTCTCATTTTGTTTCTCTCCATCTTCCCTGTGGCCACAGACTGTGTCAAAGAGGGGCTGGGCTCTCAGTGGCTTTAAATAAAGTAAAGGATCTCCCAGCAGAGTTTTCTGCAGAGATGCCCTTTTGTTACCATCTCTGGAGCTGCAGCAGCAATGTCTGTGTGCAGAGCTGGGGGCAGATCAGTGCTGGCCCAGCAGCTGTGCCCAGCTGCAGCAGCACTTGGTGTTGCCAGTGCTGCTGCCGTGGCCCTGCCCCGCTGCCCTGGTGGCCCTGGTGTTGCTGTAGGGCCTGAGTGCTCTCGGGGCTGGGCACAGCCCTGGGGTTGGCTGTGCCGGGGCTGCAGCAGGGACAGGCCATGGGCACTGCTGGGGCAGCGCTGACGCCTCAGGCCAGGCCCTGGGGGCTCCAGGCTCCTTGCCCAGGCTCTCTGAAGAACACGCCCAGGCCAATGCCCAGCACAGAAAACCCCCGTGAGCAGCTCCAGGCTGGCCGTGGGCAGGCTGGGGGCAAACAGCATGGCTGGGGCTCTGCAAGGGCCCAGGGGAGACGGGAAGGAGCAGCAGAGCGGGGGCTGATCCATCCCCAGTGCACTGGACAGCCTAGAGCAGCGTCCCAGAGCGTGCTCATGGAGCTGCCAACAACATCCCCCCTCTGCAGCCCTGGCCTCTCCCCAGCTCACACAGGTGCCCCATCCTTGCAGGCACAGACACGGCAGCACTGGCTCAGCAGCCCCTGTTTGCATTGCACACAGCAGGGGGAGCACCCCCATGCTGTTGTTGTGGGGACATGAACCTGAGGGAGCACAAATGCCATCAATCCCTGGGGCCAGCAAGGGCTGGGGGACACCAGGGAAACCACTCAGCTTTGTCCTGGCCTCTGCAGTCAGCCAGAAAGTTTGTTCCCATCAGCTGGGAGTTTCCTGTCCCACTGCAGACGCTGTTGGTCAGAGCCAGGGCTGCCTGGCAGCCACCCCCAAACTGCCCTCAGCATTTCCTCTGCTTCACCTTTGCTTTCTTTACTCTTCCTGATACAAATTTCTTCTAATTCCCCACCCCAGGGGACCCAGAACTAGACAAAGCACTAGAGGTGCTGCCAAACGAGTGCCCAGCACAGAGGAAGAATCCCTGCCCTGCTCCTGCGGGCCACACCATTCCTGATCCAGGCCAGGAGCCATTGGTCTTCTTGGCCACCTGGGCACACTGCTGCCTCATGCCCAGCCTGCTGTCCATCAGTCCCTGCAGGTCCCTTTCTGTCTGGCTGCTCTCCAGCCACTCTGTCCCCAGCCTGTAGTGCTGCAGGTGTTGTTGTGGCCAAAGTGCAGGACCCGGCACTTGGACTTGTTAAACCTCACCTTGTTGGATCACACATCCTTGTTAAACCACAACTGGATCCAGCCTGTCCAGGGCCCTGTGCAGAGCCCTCCTACCTCCATCCTCCATCAGATCCACACTCACACCCAGTTTGGTGTCATCTGCAGATTTGCTGATGTTGGACACAATCCCCTCATCCAGACCATTCCATGCAGACACTGAAATCCATGCTGGCTGGCTCTGACCCCTCAGCCATCCTGTGGGTGCCCTGGGATGGCACTCAAGGTGATCTGTTCCATAACATTGCCGGGCACCCAGGTCAGGCTGACAGGCCTAGAGGTCCCCAGATCCTCCTTCCAGCCCTTCTTGGGGAAAGGCTCACATTGGCACCTCCAGTCCCCTGGGACCTCCCTGCTGAGCCAGGACTGATGGTAAATGATGGAGAGCAGCTTGGGGAGCTCATCCACAGCTCCCTCATCCCCCTGGGATGGATCCCGTCTGATCCCATACACCTGTGAGCATCTGAGTGGCTCAGCAGGTCACCAACTGCTTCCTCCTGGATTACAGGGAATGTTCTGGTCCCTGTGCCCATCTACCAGCTCAGCAGAGCACTTGTCCCGAGGACAGCCTGTCCTAATATCAAAAATTGAGAGAAACAAGATGTTAAGTAGCTCTGCCTTCTCCTTATCTTTAGTTACTATATTCCCCACTGCATCCAATAAAGAGTAGAGGTTCTCCTTATCCCATGTTTTGCTATTAATTTAATTGTGGAAACATTGTCAATTTTTTTTTCATGGAAGTGGTCAGGTTAAACTCTAATTGAGCTTTCACCTCTTAACTTTTTTTCTGCATGACTTCACAACATCCTTAAACATTTCCTAAGCTGCTTGACCTTCTGTCCCAAGTTGATGCACCTCTTGTTACCCTTGAGTTCCCACAAAATCTCCACGGCCAGCCAGGCCAGTCATTTTCCTCACTAGCTCATCTTTTGCCACACTGGGACAGGCTGCTCCTTCCCCCTTAAGATTACTTCCTTGAAATGTGTCCATCCTTCCTAGACCCCTTTGTTTTTAAGGGATGTTTTCCTTAAAAAAAATCAGTGCCTACTTCAGTACTCCCCAAATCTGCATCCTAAATAAGCCAAAGTCTGCCCTTCCTAATTCCAGTGCAGAAGTTTTGTTGCTGCCCCTCCTTCTTTCCCAGAACATTGAAAACTTGATTATTTCATGGTCACTGTGCTCCAGGCAACCTCTGAGCCCCACATCTGCCACCAGCCCTTCTTTGTTTGTGAACAGCAGGAGACAGAGCTTTCCTTGGCAGTGGGAGTGTTACCAAAAATTTGGTAAAAAAGAAAACTTAACCCCAATGTAGCATTAAGAAGCAGCATTCTTTATTCAGCTGGATGCATGGGGGAGAGCTCCTCCCAAAGCTATGCAGACTGAGTACAGGAAAGTTTCTGTTTATATTCTGTATTTTGCACACATATTCATTGATTGTCCTGGACTAAACATATAATTTCCCTGAAATCATTAACATATTTCCCCTCCCCTTTTGCATGCATTCTTCTGTCCTGGGGGTCTCTCTGGTGGTCCCTGGTGGTCATGGACCCCAATGTTCCCGTGGGCCTGGCAGACCTGGCAGGACACTGAGGCTGCTGAACTTCCAGTTCCCCTTCTCACACAATGGGCATTGTGTGGCTTCCATAGGCCTAGAATTTTGGAGAACAAGCTCCAGGTGTCAGCTCACCTGGTGTAGACAATTTATCATCTGGTTACATGAGGTCACAGAGTGGGCTATGACATCACAGAGTGCAGTATGTAAGGTTATTGAGCAGGTATGACATCATAGACATCATCACAGAGCAGACTGTGACACCACAGGGCAGAGATCTGACATCACAGAGCAGAATATGACATCACAGAGTTGGCTGTGATATGAGAGACCAGTTGTGTGACATTAGAGAATGGGCTGTGACATCACAGAGCAGGCTGTGACATCCCAGAGGGGCTGTGTGACATCCCAGCAGGGCTCTGTCAGGTCACTGGGTTGGTCACTCTGCCCCAGCTCCCCCTCACAGTTTCTCCCAACAACTCCAATGCTGTTCATGCCCAGCAGGGTCCCTGTCCCCCAGGATCCCCCCAGCCCACCTGGAGCCACAGCCTCCACCAAAGGGTGTTCCACAGAATCCACCCCAGAGCCTGACATGGGGACAAGGGGCTAGGGCTGTGTGACCAGGACATCAAGGGCGGGGATTATCCAGGTCACTGTGGCCTGGTTTGGGTTGTCCAGGGCAGGAAAGATGTCTGGCAGCTGGAGCAGGGTCTGGGAAGGGCCTGCAAGGTGGGGCTGGAGCCCCTGGGCTGTGAGCAGAGGCTGAGGGAGCTGGGCTTGTCCAGCCTGGAGCAGGGAAGGCTGAGGGGCTCCTCATCCCAGCCTGGCAGTGCCAGTGAGGAGGGGATGGAGAACACAGAGCCAGGCTCTTCACCGGGGGGCTGGTGGGAGACAAAAGCCAATGGGTGGAAGGGGAAAGAGGGGAGATCAGCCAGGACAGGAGGAGATGAAATGAGTCAGGCTGGTTTTAGCATTTCCTCAACACAAAAAGCAGCCTGACCTCCCTTCTCCATCCACCACTGGCAGCTTTCCAAATCAGGAATTGTTTAACCCCACTCCAGGTTAAGCATCCTGATACAAGAACTTAATTATGTTTATATCTATCACAGAACCACGTTGTGAGCCCAAGGCAGGACCCGGCCCTTGGCCTTGGTGAACCTCATCCAGCTTTCCTGGGCCCATGGCTCCAGCCTGTCCAGATCCCTCTGCAGAGCTTCCTGCCCTCCAGCCACACTCCCACCCAGCTTGGGCTCACCTGGGAACTGACTGAGGGTGCCCTCGATGGCCTCATCCAGATCAACAATAAAGAGATTTCACTGACCTGGCCCCAATCCTGAGCCCTGGGGACAGCCCTGGATGTGACTCCATTCCTCAGCTGCTCTGAGTGCCAGGGGTTGGGTGAGGAAAATGGTGGGGAGGGGGTAGTGACAAAGTGTGATTGATTGTCAGCCATGAAGGGTCTTGATTTTCATATCTGTTCAAACTGCATTAGGAGGTGCTGGGGATCAATATCCACTGGGGATTGCTGATATCAATCTATAAAGAAGAAAATAAACCAGGACAAAACAGTTCTCTCTGCATTGTTTTCAATATGGTATATTCACTTTGAATAGACTTATGAAATCTGTCTAAATAACCACAGAAGAATTGAAAACTTAGATTATTCCCATGGGCTTTTCTTGCTTTGGGTCTTTTGAACAAATATTTATGATCTTTTCTCAATTCCTGAAGTGAAGAGCTCAAGGAAGAAGAGGCCCTGGAGTAGGAAAATTCATCATCAGCCTCCAAGCGGCTGAGGATCCATCAGAGCAGCAATGAACAGAAATGGGCACAGCTCTGTGGCTGCCCCAGCTCTGGGATGGGCCCTGGGCCTGGAGCAGGAGCAGCTCTTGAGGGCCCCAAGGCCGGGGCTCTTGTGCTGCCCTGGGTAGATGGGATGGCACCAGGGGCTGCAGAGCTCTCAGCACCTCCGGCAGAGGGCAGCAGGGCAGCCAGGGAGCCTCCTTTGGCCTTGGCCAAGCACCTTCCCCCATGGTGGGGCTGAATCCTGTGGCAGCTGCAGCTGCTGCTGTGCCCTTGCCAGGGGCTGAGGCCGTGGGGCAGTGCCCAGAGCAGCCTGGCCTGAGCAGAGCTGTGGGGCCAGAGCCGGCTGGGCTGGGCTGGGGAGAGGCCCCTGGTGCTGCCCAGAGCTCAGGGCAGCTGGCAGAGCTTGCAGGGAGCTGGGCTGGGCTCAGAGAGCCTGGCCCAGAAACCATCAGTGTCCATCTCAGCCTGGATGAGCGTGCAACCTGCAGGTCCCTGACAGCCCCACAGGGCTCCTGGCCCATCAACATCTGCTCTGCTCCAGTCTGAAACAGGGCCCAGCATGGTGCCGGGATCATCAGAGAGCTGAGGTGTGTGCTGGAATTCAATGCCCTCCTCATCCCGCAGCAGCCCTGCATTTCCCTCCTGCAGCCTTGGTCTCCAGCACAGCCATGGAGGCTCTTTGGACTCTGGACTGTTCCTGCAGCCCCAAGGGCAGCTGAGCTCTGCCTTTGGCACAGGCAGGCCTGGCCAGCGCAGGCCATGCTCAGCAATTGCTTGTGTGTGCCTGGCCTTGCTGTCAGCCCTGGCAGCGGCTGCGTGGCCCCTTTGTGGCCCTGTGCCGGCCCAGCCATGGTGGCCCAGCCCCTGTGCAGGCCCAGCCCAGGTCAGGAGCATTGCGGCTGGGAACAGCCCCTGTGCCGTGGTGCCCACAGCAGCCTTGGGGCTCTGTGCCCCATGGCCTCCCTGCTGGGCAGCCTCTGCCAGCTCCTGCAGAGCCCCTGGCACCTGTGGGGCTGCACAGACAGCCCTGCCCTGGGCTCTGCCAGCCTCTGGGCCAGCTGAGAGGCAGCCAGGGCTGGCCATGGCTGCGAATAGGCCCTGAGCCCCGCAGGAGGATGGAGCTGGGCCACAGCCAAACCCAGCCCAGGCCAAAGCTGTGCTCAGCAGCCAGGGCTGCCAAGGGCTGGGCACAGAGGCTGGTGCTGACAAATGTCCTGGGCCCCCTCCCTGCTCTGTCCATGCCCCCAAGGGCACAGAGCAGCCTCCTCTCTGGGCCACTTGCCTGTTTGCAATGCCTTGCACAGGCGCTGGCCCTGTCCCACAAGGCCTGGCCTGAGTTCTGCCCCTGCACACTCATCCTCTCTCTCAGGTGCTCTCGGAGAGATCCAGTTCCAGCTGGGCACCTCAGGGCACAAGTGGCACTGCCTGTTCATGGGCACACAGCTGATGTCTGCCGGGAAAGGGGCACAGGTTTAAATACTTGTTAGTTTCTAATATACAAACAAATCTTTATTATCTGGGTAATCTGAGTACTTTGAAGTTATAGCAAAGTTTTCCCATCAAAAACAGGGATTTCCTGGAAGCATACTGATGGCAGAAGGAGAAAAAATACTGATCTTCCCCTCTGCTTGTGTCCGCAATATTCATTCTATGACTTAATCTTTCTTTTCCATCAGGTGTTTCCAGCCCTCCTGGTTAAATGGCCATGTCTAAGGACATCTCTTCTTTTAAAGCAGGTGGATCTATGTACTTCCTGCTGCCCCCAGATTTACTCCTCTAGGTCCTCTCTGGTCATTGAAGTACCTCTCAACTGACTGATTTCATACTTTGAGCTGCAAGAATTTGCCCAATACTTCTGAAGTTCAAATAAATATATAATTAAACATCATCTCATTTCTGTTTATATTTATCACAGTATTGTGTTTTCTTATGTCCTTTTTTTAGAACTCTTCCTGTACAGAAATCCCTTGGGGATTGGGGGTATGTCAGATGCTTCTGGGACATCCCAGAGAGCTGAGGGAAGAGCTGTGATGGTTCTTAAACTGTTCAAATGTTCAGCTTGTGTTTGTTGGCAAGAAACCTTTCTGTGCCTCTGGATGCCACCAGTCCCTGACCACAGAGGACACAAACCTGATGAGTTGTGGTTCCCACTGCAGGGGCTGCACTTGGACCTTGGCTCTGCACAGGAGAGCTCTTCATCCCCTTTCTCTCTTTTCCTCCCTCTGGCCATGGAGGGAGCTCCTGACTTCAGTGTGTGACTCGTGTGTGCAAAGAGCAAATCTGGGCAGAACCAGGGCAGGAAGGGTATGGGGGGACCTTGGGATCTGTGGTGGGCACAGAAGGTGTTTTCCATTGCTCTGAGAATGTCTGCTGTGGAAAGTGGATTCAATATCCAGCAGAGGAATGACTTTTGCATTTGATGGAGCTGTGCCTTCCCTTGGCTTTGTTGGCTGACAAGAAATGAACATCCCTCTGTGTCTTGGGCAGCTCCTTCTCCAAGGAAAGTAGGTGGGAGTTGGAGCCAAGGAGCTGAAAGCTGCAGGTGCAGCCTGGGCTGGAGGGAGCTCAGATTTGCACAAGGCTGCTCTGAGTGCCAGGGCTTGGATGGGGGAAATGGTGGGCTGGGGGTAGGGACAGAGTCTGATTGATTGTCAGCCATGAGGGGTCTTGATTTTCATATCTATTCAAACTGAATGAGGAGCTACTTGGATTCAGTGTCAATAGGAGACTGCACAGACTGATTTATGAACAGGAAAAAGTCCCAAACAGGACCTAAAAAATGTTTTCTCACTGTCTTTTTAAATATAAGGCATTCACTTAGAACACACTACTGAAATCTATCAAATTAACCACAAATATTTGAACACTTAAATCAAATCAACACTTAAATCAAACGCCAGAGGCTTGGGTTCTTAAGGTGTTCTGAATGTTAATGAGCCCTGGGACACTGAATTCCTGCACTGAAGAGCTGAAGGCTGAACAAGCCTCTGGAGCCGGAAAATTCAGCAGCAGCCTCCAAGGTGCTGAGGATATCAGCAGCCCCCACTGAGGCTATCCCTGCCCAGAGACCGTGGGGGAATGGGCAGACAAGGAGAGCGTCCCTGGGGCTGGGGCAGCACAACTCAGAGGCGCCAGGGGCTCCAGCTGGGAAATGGAGTGTGGAATGTGGCTGGGAAAGCCCTGCCTGGGCTGTGCCAAGCAGGACACACAAGCCCTGCTCCCATCCACTAAAAAACAACTCTCTCAATGAGATATTTAAAAGAAATTACAATTGTTTGTGTACTCTGAGATGGACTCTCTAGAGAAATAGAACAAGAGATTCTCAGGAGCTCAAAACAACAAATCAGCCTTTACTGGCAACTTTAGAAAATCAGACAAACTTTGCCAAAATATTTATTATGACACTCTAGTGGGTTTTCATTTGTTAATTTAAGATTTTTCTAATCTTGAGATTTCTTAATTGATGTATTGATGAGTGTGGTGGGTTTTAGTTTCAGTTAATTATTTATGGATTTACTTTTATTACTTTTTAAAACTCCTCTATGTCAAACTATGCCAGGTATTTGATCAACAAAAAACACTTCTAAAAACATTGACTTGGCCCATTCAACTTCACAGTCTAAGCCTGGTTAACTTAATGTTAATCAAAATTTGCAGGAGCACAGAAACAGAAGAAGAAGACATAGAAAGAGAAAGACAAAAAAGATACAGAGAAGCACACAGACAGCTACCACCTCCTGGATTCCAGCAGTGTTCAGATGGAAATTCCAAGAGGAGGTAGGATCAAGATGTGTGCTTGCCTTGTGGTCAGCCTTAAATACCCCTTGGTCTTGCTGGACCCTTCCCCCAGGTGGGCCTTGGGCTCATTTGGTCCCTCAGGAGCTGGGCTGGGGACTGCGGAGGTGGCTGTGGAGCATTGCCTGTGCTGTGCCAGGGACTGGCAGCCACTGCTGGGCTGGGATAGAGGCTCTGGGGGGATTGGGGTTCCAGGGCAGGGCAGGGCTGGGGTTCCAGGGCAGGGCAAGGCTGGACCTGCCCCTTCCTCCCCCACACATGAAATGTTTTGAGCCAACAATCTCCTCCATTCTGCCACAACAGGGAATGTTGGAGGTGAAATCCCAATTCTGGCCATAGGCACCTGGCCGAGAAGGACAGCTCTTTTCCATAGGAAGGAAAGCACAGAATCTTGCCAAGTGTTTTGGGAACAGATGAGAGATGACCCTCATGAAACCACTGCCAGCCAGACTTGTCCTGGCAATATTCCTATGGGAACAATCCCTGGATATAAGAAAATTTGGAGGTGCGACTCCAATTCTGGCCATACCTGGAGCAGAATGTCAGATCTTTTCCATAGGAAGGAAGGCACGGAGCACCACTGTTTCAACAGTGGATGAGACCCTCAACATGCCAAGGTCAGCCTGACCTCTTGGGAGGTCAAACCAGCCAGACCTGTACTGTATTCCTTTGTTTTTATGGAGCCCTGAAGTGTCACAATGGTGCCTTGGTTCTGTGGGGCTCCACACTGCCACAATGGCTCCTTGATTACAAGAAGACCTGAAATGTCACAATGGACCCCTTGTTCGATCGGATCCCACAGTGTCACAGTGGCTCCCAGGTTTCACAATAGTCCCACTGATTCCAAGAGGCCTTGCAGTGTCACAATGGTCTCCATGGTTCTCCAGGCCCCACAATGTCACAGGACTCCTCTGTTCCATGAGCCCTGCAATGTCACAATGGACCTTTAGACCCTGGAGGTTTGCAGTGTCACAATGGTCTCATTTTGGCTCCACAGTCTCACAATGGTCCATTGATGACAGAAGGCCCTGCAATGTCACAATAGACCTTTGGCTCCTTGCAGCCCTGCAGTGTCACAAAGGCCTCTTGGTTTCACCAGGCCCCATAGTATCAAAATAGTCCTCTTGATTCTGTGGTGACCCCCAGGGTCACAATGGTCTCACTGGTTCCATGAGGCCTCACAGTGTCACAATGCTTTGCTTATTCCATGGATCCTCATAGTGTCACAATGATCTCCATGATTCCATGAGTCCCCTCAGTGTAACAATGATCTTCTTGGCTTCATGGTGCCCCACAGTATCACAATGGCCTCTGGGTTCCATGAGGCTGTGAAGTGTCAAAATGGCCTCTCCATGATTACATAAGGACTTGCAATGTCACAATGGACCTTTGGCTCCATGGGGTCTTGCTGTATCAGAATGATCCCTACATTCCATGGAGCCACACAGAGTCAGCATGATCCCCTTGGTTTCATGAGGCCCAGCAATGTCACAGTGCTCTCCATGATTCCATGAGGCCCCACAGTGTCACAATGGTCCCTTGGTCTCACAAGGCCCCACAGTGTCACAGTTGTCCCTTGGTTCCATGGGCCCTGTGCTGCTGCATTCCCCCTTCCCTTTCTCAGGCCGCCCTGCCAGCTGAGAAATGCTCCTTGGGCCTCGCCCTTGGCCAACAGCCCCTGGGCTCAGCTCCTCTGAGCAGCTCATCACAAACACTGTCTGCTCCAGCCACTGCTGCTGCCCAGCCAGCTCCTGGCTTCTGTAGGAGCAGCCCTGGGAACTGTTTTTGTTCCTTCAGTGGCACAACATCCCTGTTCTCACACTGCCAAAGAAAGCTGTTGATGCCAAGTGCAGCCAGGATGAACCATTGCTGGGACTGCAGCCCCTCTCTTGGGGCCCTGCAAACAGCCCTCTAAAAGGAGCCCTTGGAGCTCTCCTGGGCCAGCGACTCCCTCTGAGTGGGGCCTCTCCCAGCCGGGAACTCTCCCGTTTGCTGCACTCGGGGATCCCCAACAACGACGGAGCCTGGGCCGATCCCCCCCACTCCTCCAGGCTCAGCCCTTCACCCACAGGGGAGATGCCAAAGGATCCACAGGGAGCATTTCCTGCCCTCAGGGGAATTTCTCACAGGTGCCTTGCCCTGACTCTTTGTGTCTGTGTGCACACACGAGTGCCTGTGCTGGGGAAATGTGGCAGAAATGCTGCTCTCTGAGGGGTTGGAGTGCCTTGGATGGCTGAGTCAGTCAGGCCTGTAGGTAAAGCTAAATCACAAGGTCTAAGCTATGTTAAATGCTGCTAAGAGTTATTCTTTTGCTAAGTCGTTATGTTTAATATAAGTTATAAGTTAAGTTGAATATTGTTAAGTGGTATTCCTCTGTTAAATTGTTAAGTCATAGTTTTTAAGTTACAATAAATACTGTTAAGTGCTGTTCTTTTGTTAAATTGTGAAGCTGAAGCTTAAGGTGTAAGTTAAGTCCTCTTAAGTTTGAACTCTGTAAGCTTTTGGGCCATATTCCTTTTTTCCTTGCCCTTGCTGTCCTTGTGTCACACACACACACACACACACACACACACACACACACACACACAGGGACAGTTCTCAGTTCATTTCTGGTTTGATTGCCTGGATTCTGTTTGGTTTTGCTGTTGCTTTGTTTCCTTGCTGTGCCTGAAATATTCCAGTCAGGAGCAAAGTGACTCTTGCCAAGGAATTTCGTGGTGCTGTCGCCTAATATTAAATCTGGTTTTTGCTGCTCCCTTGCTGGGGATTTTTTCAGCGCTCTCAAGGCCTCGTTCGTAACAGGGTGAAGGAGCCCTGGCCCAGGCACTGGCCCTGGGGGACACTGGGACTCTGCCGGGGGGTCCCTGTCCCCCTATCCCACCCCCAGGGCCCTGTCCCCCCGTCCCCAGGTTGCTCTCATGGAACTTCCTCTGGGGGAGGCTGCGGGGCCAGGGGTGGGGGGACCCAGGGGCACAGGGGACCCCGCTGTGCACGAGCAGGGTTGGACTGCTCTGGGGGGAGCTGTGAGGGGGGCCAGGGCAGAGTGACCTCCCCAGTGACCTCACACAACCCCTGTGATGTCACCCAGGCATTGTGATGTCACACAGCCATCTCTGTGACCTCGTACAGCCCCTGTGATGACACATCACCATCTGTGATGTCACAGCCCCTGTGATGCCACACAGCTCTTTTGCGATGTCACATATTCATCTGTGATGTAACAGTCCACTCCGGACGTTACAAGGCCCCTTGTGATGTCACAGAGTCAACTCTGGGATGTCACCCTGGAATTTCAGTCACACAGCTGCACTGTGATGACACAGAAAACACTGTGATATCAGAAAGCCAGTCTGTGATGACAGTGTCTGTTCTGTGATGTCATAGCCTGCTCTGTGATGCTACCAGCCGCCCAGTGATGTCACAACCCTCTCTCTGATGTCACAAAACCCTCTCCGTAATGTCATACTCCCACTCTGTAATGTCACAGCACACCTTTTGAACACAAAGCCCACTCCATGATGTCACACAGTCATGCCATGATGTCACAGCCTGCTCTGTGATGTCACAGAATCCCCTCTGTGATGCTGTAGCTGCTCAATGACCTCGCACAACAAACTCTGTGATGTCATAGCCCAATCTGTGACCTCACACAGCCCACTCTGTGCTGTCATACAGACCCTTGCTGACATCCCAGCTGCTCTGTGCCTCTGTGACACAGCCCCAGAGGTGCTGCTGTGACACAGCCCCCTCTGGGACATGCCACAGCCCCTGCCAGTGCTGAGCCCTTGTGAGCTCTGTCTGTGCCCTGCTGGTGTCCCTGAGGGGCCCTGGCAGTGCCCCAGCCCTGCTGGGCTGTGCACAGGAGCTGCTCCTGGCCAGAGCTGTCTCTCTGCAGCGCTGCCCTTGCCAGGAGCTGCCTCTGGGCCAGGAGCCCGGCCCAGCTCAGCAGCACAGACACAGCACAGGGACTTTAATGATCCTCTGGGACTTTGGTGCTCTTTGCATCAGACTCAGTCCCTCAGAGAGAGCTCAAAGAACTTCTCAGGGACTCAAAATCAGATTCAAAGTCCAAATTTTCTTTTGCTTTTAATGGGTCTTATTGAGGGACACAACTCATGTGAAAGTGTCCCCAGGTTCCAGGTAGAGCAGAACACTGGAAGCAGTGATGACAGGTGGAGACAAACAAGGCAAAGGTGTCTCCGGTGCTCAGCAAACCTGGATGTGTTTCAGGAATGCAAAGGGCCAAGGCCTGAGCCCCAGCCCCTGGCCAGGCAGATCCTGTCCCTCCCTCCTTGCTCAGGGCTCTTCCCAGGATGGGCACTGGCATGTGGGCATGTGCAATGGCAAGGGCAGGAGCATGGGGCGGCCCCTGCCAGGCTGCTGAGCAGGGACAAGGAGGCACGGATTACCCCACTGTTTCAGGTTGCAGTGTAAGATGTAACCAAATGCATGTTTTCAATTACCATCTTCATAAACTGTTATAAACAGGTGGGGCAGTGTTCCTTATCTCTTGCATGACTCAGCCCTGATAATGCCCTCCAGGGGAGATATCTTCTGTAAATGGGTCATTGAGTGTCACTGCAGGACTGATAAAATTCCATCATCCCATTGTGGGATGCTCCACCCAGGGGGAGGAGCCAAGCATTCCTACCTGGATATAAGCTGAGGCTTAAAATACCAGGAGCAGCTTGCCTACTGGATTCCCAGAGGACAAGAGCTCCATAACCACCCCTGGACCTTCAGAGGAAGACCAGACTCTTCTACAGGATCACTGCTTCGACAGAATCATGTTCATCACTCCAACAGGACTGCAGCCACCATTTAATGGGACTGCTGCCATCACCCTGACCAACAGGGTGTCAGGTTATATCCTGACTCTGTCAGTTTAAGGCAGTGCTTCTGTATCATTGCCTTGATCTAAATTTTTCTTATTAAATTGTAATTCTGGTTTAGACCATCTCCAGGTTTGCCTTTAAACCAGTACAAAAAAAAATGTGCTCATCCCTTGTTTTCCTCCCAAAACAGGATTTCCCACCCCCAAATCTTTGCCAGATGGAGGAGGAGGCTGCGAGGAAGAGGAAGGAGCCCTGGGACACCCAGGCAGGTGAGGAGGAAGCCAGTGCCCCTTTCCCCCTCTCTCCTGCTCCATCTCCCAGCCCAGCATGGCCCCTGGCTGCAGGACAACCCTGCTGCCAACGCCATCCTGCTGGAGGGATCTCCTTCCCCTTCCCTGGGGCATTGGGGCAAATTCCATCCTCTCCTTGTCCTTCCTCCCCCAGACAAGGAACTGAGGTTGGAGACTAGGCAGGACAAATCCCCATGGTAGAACCTCAAGGAAGAGGCCATTTTGAGTGACTCCAGGGAACTGGAATCCAACAGGGAAGAAAACTCAAAGAGACCCTGCATGAAGATGGGCTCCAAATGCAGCACAGGATGCTCTTAGGAGGAAAGACCCACCCTGAGCCAGGAAGGTGGACAGAGCTTGAGCCAGAGCTCGGAGCTGGTGGTCCATGCGCAGCTTCATGATGGGGAGAAGCCCTACAAGTACTTGGAGTGTTGGAAGAGCTTCAGGCAGAGCAGCACCCTGATCTGTCACCAGATGATTAAACCAGAGAATGGACCTGTGAGCGTGGGGAATGTGGGAAGGGCTTCAGCTGCAGATCCACCCTCGTCACCCATCAACGCATCTATACTGGGTAGAGGCCCTTCAAGTGTCTCCAGTGTCGGAAGAGGTTTCAGACCAGCTCCGATCTCTACAAGCACCAGCAGATTCACTCAGAGGAGAGGCTGTTCTGCTGCCCTGACTGTGGGAAGGGCTTCAAGCACAACTCCCTCCTCATCAGGCACCAGCAGATCCACACTGGGGAGAGGCCCTACTAGTGCCCCACTTGTGGGAAGAGGTTTCAGACCAGCTCAAATCTCTGCCTGCATGAGCGCATTCACACCGAGGAGAGGCCCTTCCACTGCCCTGAATGTGGGAAGGGCTTCAAGAAAAAATTCACCCTCATCAGGCACCGGTGCATCCATACTGGGGAGAGGCCCTATGAGTTCTCCACATCATGGGAAGAGCTCCTCCATGAGCTTGGACTTGATCAAACACCAATGGAGTCACCAGTAACAGAAGTTCTGTAAGTGCCCCAACTGCAGGAAGAGCTTCATGCCCAGCTCCAGCTTCTTTCCCCATTGGAAGTCACATGTTGGGAAGAGTTCTGGGGACCCATTTTCCCTCTGGTCCATGCTAGGAAGACACCTGTCCCTTTTCCTGCTCCTGCCAATGACATGATGTGGGGTGGAAGAACATGAGGGTCTGGCCATGGCCCTGACATTACATTCACTCTCACCTCAGGTCATCGCCAAGGGCTGGAAAGGGACTCTCTCCTGAGGAGAAGGGTGTCCTCTCCAGGAAAGGGAAATTGTGGCCAGGAAGACCCAGTGAGTTGTGTTGTAGTTTTCCCTTATCACTTCTGTTATCAGTATGGTTTCAGTTCTTGTTTGTTCCTTATCTCATTGCTGTTCCTAATAAATTGTTTATATCCCAGCCCAGGATCTTTGCCTTTTTTTGCTTTCCATGGGAGGTGGGAGGGCAGTGAGGGCAGCGCGGTTTTATACCAAGCAGGAAATTGGGGAATCCCATTCCCGAACCCTGGCCTATGGAAACCGAGCATCTCAGCTGGTCCCAGCCCTGGTGGCCATGGCAACAACCTTGGGAGCAGGTCCCTGGCTTGAGCTGTAGGGACTTCTTCCCTCGGGTGCCCAGGGACAGGAGTGGAGGGAACGGCTGCAGCTGAGTCAGGGCAGGCTCAGGTTGGATGTCAGGAAAAGGTTTTTGCCCAGAGGCTGCTGGGGCCCTGCCCAGGCTCCCCAGGGAAGGGTCCCAGCTCCAGGGCTCTCTGAGCTCCAGCAGCGTTTGGACAGCGCTGCCAGGCCCAGGCTGGCATTGTTGGGGTGTCCTGTGCAGGGCCAGCAGTTGGACTGGAGGATCCTGATGGGTCGCTCCCAGCTCAGCCAATTCTGTGGTTCTGGGATCCCATGAGCCTGGGGATGGGGCTGCCAATGGTTGCCATGGCAAAAGGATCTGGCTGCAGGCCTGAGGTGGTGTCCATGGCAACCACCCCTGGCATGGGGTCTCCATGGAGCTGCCGAGGGACTGACCATAGCAACAGGGGCTGGGGATGGTTGCCATGGAAACTGACCATAGCAACAGGAGGCTGGTGATGGTTACCTGCTAAGGATCAGATTGGATACAGGCCCTAAGAGAGGTTCCATGGGGACTTTCCAAGAGTCTCCAGGCTGTTCCAGAGCTGGAATGTCACAGGCACAGACAGGGGCTCCATGGAGACCTCCCAGGGCTTTTTGGAGATGGTAAAGAGCCCTGTGGTCAGAGGCAGTCACAGCCATTCCATGGTGACATCCCAGGGGACCTTGGGCCGCAAAGGCACCGATCTGTCACAGGCACTCACGGGGGCTCCACAGTGACATCCCAGGAGTCCCCAGGGTGCCAAAGGGCCGGAATGTCCCAGACACTCACAGGGGTTCCTGTCATGGGCACAGTGGGAGCTTCAGGAAAAATCTTTATTTCTTTATTGGAAAAATTCCTGCTTAATCATGAGGTGGAGAAATGACGCTGAACAGCCACCATGGATCCTCAAACCCCTGCAGGGCCCCTAGACTTCTAAAATTCTTTCAAAGAGAGGAGACTGGGAGTGGCTGGATCCAATCCCAGCCCCAGAATTTGTCAAAGGCATAAAAGATTGAACAGGTGGAATTGAACCTTTAACCCAATTTGTCCCACAGAATTAATGATGGAATACCCGATAGATTTTTATAAATATTTCTCTGATTGATTCTAATCATGATTAGAAGAAAGAACTTAAGCACATTCATTTACTCCACAGTTCAGGAGCTATAACAATTATTAGAATATAGTGCTTTAGGAAGCAGTTTTGAAGTCAGCAGGGCCTTGCTGGAGTTGCTGGAGCCCATTGCAGGCAGAGCCTCCTGCTCCAGCAGGAACTGCCTTTCCTGTGCCATGAGCAGGGCAGGTCCCACTGCAGGAAAAGCCCCAGGCCAGCCCCAGCACAGGGAAGGCCTCGGGCACAAGGGCAGAGTGCCGTGCTGGGAGCTGTGCCAGGGAGAGCTTGAGGCACCAAAGGCACCTTGGCAGCAGCAGCTGCTTGCAGGCCATGGCCAGAAGCCTCCCTTGGCAGCCCGGCCTGGTGGCCACCACTGCAGAGCTGCTGCCTCAGGGCTCATTCCTGGCTGGGCTCTGAAAAGCCACTTCTGCTCCAGGAGCCTGACTGGGAAGCCATTGGCCCCAGCACCTCGGGGACAAGATATTAATGACAAAACTCTTCATGCCAGCAGAGACAAGGCAGGGGCAGAGGAAAGGGCAGAGCCAGGCCCAGGGGACAGGGCTGCCATTGTTATGGCTGTGAGGTCACTGCCCCTGCAGCAGCCTGGCTGCCCTCAGCAGACATTCTGGCCAGAAGCGTTGTGGGGGCACCCAGCACATCAGAGAACTCACAACAGGAATTCTATCACTGGGGAGGGGAGGGTTTCACTGGGTCAGGTTGCACAATGTTCATGCTCTTGGACAATTCCTGGGATGGAGAATGCACTTCTCTGGAAAATCAGCTGCAGTTTCGAGCCACCCTCTTACTTGTAAAATATTTCCTCCTTCTAAGATATATAAATCCACCCTCATTCAATTTAAAGATATTGGCCCTTGTTCTGTCATTGCAAGATTTGGGAGAAAATAATTTTGATCACTATTTTTCCATTTTCTCAGACCTTGGAGAAGACAGAAAAATCTCCCAGGATGGGGTTTGGAGGCCTCATCACAAAACTAGCTGGTAGAGTGTGATGGCTCTGGGCTCAGTGGTGTGGAGACTGAGGGTAGAATAGGAGTAGCCTGGGAGGGATGGAAGGGTGGTTTCAGAGAGGCTGGAGCTTTTTCTTCATAGTGGGAATGAGCCTGAAGAAGACATATTAGCACCAAGGGCAGCTGGGGAGGCCCAGACTGGCACCAGGAGAAAGGAATTTCCCTGCCAGGGCAGGGCTGTGGTGCAGCACATCCCCCTGGAGCCTGGAGCAGCCCAAGGCTTTGTGTGGGCAGGCAGAGGCAGGCAGGAGGCAGAGCTGTCAGCAGAGGAAGGGGCCAGCCAGGTGGGGCAGCCGGGGGATGCCGACAGCCTGCAGGGACAGAGGCGCAAGTTTGCTCAGTTTCAGAGACACCTTTCCCTTGCTTGTCCCCACCTGTCATCACTGCCACCTGTGTTCTCCTCTACCTGGAACCTGGGGACACTTTCTCAGTCCTGTCCCTCAGAAGGATCTATTTAAAGTATGAGAAACTTCTGTGTTTCAATTTCTTTTTGAGTCCCTGAGAAGTTCTTTGAGCACACTCTGAGGGACAGAATCTGATGCAAAGAGCACCAAAGCCCCAGAGGGTCATTGAAGTCCCTGCGCTGTGTCTGTGCTGCTGAGCTGGGCCGGGCTCCTGGCCCAGAGGCAGCTCCTGGCAAGGGCAGCGCTGCAGAGAGACAGCTCTGGCCAGGAGCAGCTCCTGTGCACAGCCCAGCAAGGCTGGGGCACTGCCAGGGCCCCTCAGGGACACCAGCAGGGCACAGACAGAGCTCACAAGGGCTCAGCACTGGCAGGGGCTGTGGCATGTCCCAGAGGGGGCTGTGTCACAGCAGCACCTCTGGGGCTGTGTCATAGAGGCACAGGGCAGGTGGGATGTCGGCAAGGGGCTGTGTGACAGCAGAGAGTGGGCTGTGTGAGGTCACAGGTTGGGCTATGACATCACAGAGTTTGTTGTGTGAGGTCATTGAGCAGCTACAGCATCACAGAGGGGATTCTGTGACATCACAGAGCAGGCTGTGACATCATGGCATGACTGTGTGACATCATGGAGTGGGCTTTGTGTTCAAAAGGTGTGCTGTGACATTACAGAGTGGGAGTATGACATTACGGAAAGGGTTTTGTGACATCACTGAGGGAGTTGTGGCATCACAGAGTAGGCTGTGACATCATAGAGTAGGGTGTGAGGCCATAGAGCAGACTCTGCCATCATAGAGCGTGGCTCTGTGACATCAGAGTGTGGGTTGTGACATCATCAGGTGGTTGTATAACATAATAGAGCAGGCTGCAGCATCACAGAACAGATTCTGGCATAACAGAATGACTTTGCGACTTCACAATCTTCAGTGACATTGCAGCACTGCTGTATGGCATCACCGGGTGACATTATAGAGTTGGCACTGTGACATCTCAGATATGGCTGTTTGACATCCCAGACATGGCTGTGTGACATCCCAGGGGCTGTGTGACATCACAGGGGCTGTGTGACATCACAGGGGCTGTGTGAGGTCACTGGGGAGGTCACTCTGGCCCGGCCCGCCTCACAGTTTCCCCCAGAGCAGTCCAACCCTGCTCGTGCACAGCAGGGTCCCCTGTCCCCCCAGGTCCCCCCGGCCCCGGCCCCGCAGCCTCCCGCAGAGGATGTTCCATGAGACCGACCTGGGGACCGGGGGGCGGAGCCCTGGGGGTGGGACAGGGGGACAGGGACCCCCTGGCAGAGTCCCAGTGTCCCCCCAGGGCCAGTGCCTGGGCCAGGGCTCCTTCACCCTGTTACGAACGAGGCCTTGAGAGCGCTGAAAAAATCCCCAGCAAGGGAGCAGCAAAAACCAGATTTAATATAAGGCGACAGCACCACGAAATTCCTTGGCAAGAGTCACTTTGCTCCTGACTGGAATATTTCAGGCACAGCAAGGAAACAAAGCAACAGCAAAACCAAACAGAATCCAGGCAATCAAACCAGAAATTAACCCAGAACTGTCCCTGTGTGTGTGTGACACAAGGACAGTGAGGGCAAGGATAAAAGAAATATGGCCGAAAAGGTTAACAGAGCTCAAACTTAACAGGACTTAACTGATACCTTAACCTTAACTGACACCTTAAACTTCACAATTTAGCAAAGAACAGAGCTTAACAGTATTTAACCTAACTTATAACCTATGACTTAGCAATTTAACAGAGGAATAACACTTAACAATGTTCAACTTAACTTTTATTAAACATAACAACTTAGCACAAGAAGAATTCTTAGCAGCATTTAACTTAGCTCAAACCTTGTGACTTAACCTAACTTACAGCTATCCAAGGCACTCCAACCCCTCAGAGAGCAGCATTTCTGCCACATTTCCCCAGCACAGGCACTCCTGTGTGCACACAGACACAAAGAGTCAGGGCAAGGCACCTGTGAGCAATTCCCCTGAGGGCAGGAAATGCTCCCTGTGGATCCTTTGGCATCTCCCCTGTGGGTGAAGGGTTGAGCCTGGAGGAGTGTGGGGATCGGCCCAGGCTCTGTAGTTGTTGGGGATCCCCGAGTGCAGCAAACGGGAGAGTTCCCGGCTGGGAGAGGCCCCACTCAGAGGGAGTCGCTGGCCCAGGAGAGCTCCAAGGGCTCCTTTTGGAGCGCTGTTTGCAGGGCCCCAAGAGAGGGGCTTCAGTCCCAGCAATGGTTCATCCTGGCCACACTTGGCACCGACAGCTTTCTTTGGAAGTGTGAGAACAGGGATGTTGTGCCACTGAGGGAACAAAAACAGTTCCCAGGGCTGCTCCTACAGAAGCCAGGAGCTGGTTGGGCAGCAGCAGTGCCTGGAGCAGACAGTGTTTGTGATGAGCTGCAGAGGGGCTGAGCCCAGGGGCTGTTGGCCAAGGCCGAGGCCCAAGGAGCATTTCTCAGCTGGCAGGGCGGCCTGAGAAGGGAAGGGGGGAATGCAGCAGCACAGGGCCATGGAACCAAGGGACCATTGTGACACTGTGGGGCTCTGTGACACCAAGGGACCATTGTGACACTGTGAAGTCTTGTGAGACCAAGGGACTGTTGTGACACTGTGGGGCCTCATGGAATTGTGGAGAGCACTGTGACATTGCTGGGCCTCATGGAACCAAGGGGACTGTACTGACACTGTGGGGCTCCATGGAGTGTAGGGATCATCGTGACACTGAGAGGCCCCATCAAACCAAGGTCCTTTGTGACACTGCAGTGCCTTATGGAACCATTATGACTCTCTGTGGTGTCATGGAACCAAGGAGCTATTGTAACCCTTTGACACCCCATGGAGCTAAAGGTCCATTGTGACATTGCAGGGCCTCATGGACCCATGGAAAGACCATTAAGAGACTTCACAGCCTCATGGAACCACTGAGACCATTGTGACCCTGGGGGTGCCCACAGAACTAAGAGGACCATTCTGAATACTCTGGGACCTCATGATACCAAGAGGCCTTTGTGACACTGAAGGCTGCATAGGGGTCGTGGTGACATTGTGGGGCCTCCTGTCATCAGGGGTCCATTTTGACACTGTGGAGCCAAAGGAGACCATTGTGACACTGCAAACCCCCAGCGTCCAAAGGTCCATTGTGACATTGCAGGGCTCATGGAATAGGAGCCACATGACATTGTGTGTCTTGTGGAACCACAGAGATCATCGTGGCACTGCAAGGCCTCATGGAATCATTGGGACAATTATGACACTGCAGGGCCTTCTGGAACCTTGGGGCCATTGCAACACTGTGGAATCCAATTGAAAGCAGGGTCTCTTTTGACACTGCTGGACCCCATGGAATCAAAGCACCATTATGACACTGTGGGGCCCCATGGATACAAGGTACCATTGTGTCACTGTGGGGTGCCATAAAAACAAAAGAACACGGAACAGGGCTGGCTTTTTTGTCTTTCTCTGTTTCTGTGCTCCTGCAGATTTTGATTAACATTAATTTGAACAGGCTTAGAGTTTGTGAAGTTGAATGGACCAAGTCAATGCTTTGAGAAGTGTTCTCTGTTGATTGAATATTTACGTAGTTTGACATAAGAAGAATTTTAAAAAGTATTACAAAACTTTTTTGTGTAACTGACAATCTGTTGAACCACTAAGATGCTGAACATGCCTCTGTGAAACACATATGTTAAAGATGAAAAAACCCAGGAACCTCCTCTTTCTTTTCCAGTCAGCAAAGAAACAGTGGCCCCAGCCCTTGCCCCCAAAACTCTTTTTCTTTATAACACATAAAACTACAGAAAAAATTCAAATTAATGTCAAACAAAAACCTCCATACTTAAATAAACAAATGTTAAAATAACTGTAATTTCATAAAAAGTTTAAAGAGGGTAAAAAAAATAGTCCAGTATCCTCAAAAAAAGATCTCTATTCCCAGAGATAAAAATAATTTTGAACTTAATAATAAAAACTTTTACCTTTAAATGACTCATACTTAAAGCAATACCCCATAAGTCGACATGGCTCATCAACAAGCTGTAAAAAAGCTTGTAGCAATAAAAGTAACTTCACAATAACAAAGTTCTATAGACAACTCTTATCCATGAGAGAATTAAGAGCATCAAAAAAATCCATTTTTTTCTCTTGTAAAAAAATATCCATAATCTTAATAAGAAAAACTTCTCTCCCAAAGTAAACTAAAAAAGACTATTCTAGAAATAGTACCCTAACTAGAAATTTTAAGTTTAGTTTCTTTTCATTGTCAGTAAAAAAAAAAGTTGTAAAGAAAAAAGTGTTCTAAAGAGTTTAATTCTTACTACTTTTTTCTTTTTAATTTTACTTTTAAATAAAAATTTCTTTATATACTCTTTAAATTTTAGGCCTACTGTACCTTTCTCACAATCCTATCTCACAACAAAATTAATACATAAATAATTAATGGACACTAAAACCAACCACACTCATCAATGCATTACTTAAAAAATCCCAGGATTTGAAAAATCTTAAATTAACAAACCAAAACCATTACAAAGCTATAATAAACCTTTTGCCAAAGTTTCTCTGATTTTCTAAAGTACCCAGTAAAGGCTGTTTTGTTCTTCTGTGCTCCTCAGAATCTCTTGTATTGGTATTTCTCCAGTGCTCCTAACTCAGAGCACACAAACAATTGTAATTCCTTTTAAATGTCTCCTTGAGAGAGTTGTTTGGGGAATAGGAGTCAGGTCTTGTCTGTCCTGCTTGGCACAGCCCAGGCAGGGCTTTCCCAGCCACATTCCACACTCCATTGCCCAGCTGGAGCCCCTGGTGCCTCTGAGTTGTGCTGCCCCAGCCCCAGGGACGCTCTCCTTGTCTGCCCATTCCCCCACGGTCTCTGGGCAGGGATGGCCTCAGTGGGGGCTGCTGACATCCTCAGCAACTTGGAGGCTGCTGCTGAATTTTCCTGCTCCAGAGGCTTGTTCAGCCTTCAGCTCTTCAGTGCGGGAATTCAGTGTCCCAGGTCTCATTAACATTCAGAACACCTGAACAAGCCAAGCCTCTGGGAATAATTTGATTTTAATTTCCAAATCACTTGTGGTTAAGTAGATCTCAGTAATGTATTCAAAGTCAATATATTCTATTTAAAAATACAGTGAGAAAAGATTGTTTAGATCCTGTTTAGTTTTGTTTTCCTGTTAATTTATTGTTATGTGCAATCTCCAATTGACAGTAAATCCATGGACCTCGTCATGCAGTTTGAATGGATATTAAAATTAAGACCCTTCATGGCTGACAATCCATCATACTCTGTCCCTACCCCCACCCCACCATTTCCCCCATCCAAGCCCTGGCCCTCAGAGCAGCCTTGTGCAAATCTGAGTTCCCTCCAGCCCAGGCTGCACCTGCAGCTTTCAGCTCCTTGGCTCCAACTCCCACCTACTTTCCTTGGAGAAGGAGCTGCCCAAGACACAGAGGGATGTTCATTTCTTGTCAGCCAACAAGGCCAAGGGAAGGCATAGCTCTGTAAAATGCAAAAGTCATTCTTCTCCCTACCTCTGCCCTGCACCTGATCCCCACAGCCTATCCTGTTCCCTTCAGGAAAAAGTTTCCAGTCCTGGGGCAGCATCAAAGGCATGGGCATGCTGGGCTGCAGGGCACCTTATCTTCTATGACTTTTTTTTTTTTTTTTAGATCGTGGAGGGGCCCTCCCCTGTCTTTGCTGGGTGTTCCTAAAACAATGATAGGGGAGTTCCAAGGGCTGTTGGTTTTGGTGATGCGGCCCTTGGCAAGCTGCTCCTCCACGAGGGCCTCCAGTGCACGTAACTTTGTGTTAGAAAGAAAGGGGCCACTGGTCATTCCACACTGGATGTTGTTGTTTCCAGGTCAAAAAGGTGATCAGTGCCCTCACCACGAATGGCTGGATGGTTGCCATCTTGCCCTCGGGACCTTCTACTATAATATTTCTCTTACTCCTTATGGAAACCACTGCCCTTCCAATCCCTGAAATCATCCCCGCCACGGGCTGTAGTTCCCAATTTGCTGCCTATTCAGAGCGGGCTATGATGGTAACATCCACCCTGGTGTCCAGCATGCTCAGGCAGTAAATCTTCTCC
Organism: Melozone crissalis; assembly: GCF_028551555.1. Classification (NCBI taxonomy): domain Eukaryota; kingdom Metazoa; phylum Chordata; class Aves; order Passeriformes; family Passerellidae; genus Melozone; species Melozone crissalis. The sequence continues at coordinate 6,015,767 of NW_026535781.1, forward strand.
CCTTTGCAGAACAGGCCACACTCCACGACAGGTTTGTTGGAGGCCACAACCTGCACCCACATGATGGTGGGGTTGAGGGGAACCTGTCCTGGATTGTCTTTAGGTAACGGGAATGCTTGTGCAATAGGAGTCCCTTGTGATAGATAAAAAGGAGGTTCTGTGCAACAGAGCTGTACGAAAATTTCTTCCCCTGGGCCAATGATCTGGACTTTGGAAGTGACATAAATTTGTCCAGGTCCATGAAAAGTGCCTCCCAGAATGAATATATTGGAAGGACCATCAGATGGCCCACATCTTCCCGTTGGCACGCGGTGAAGCATTCCCTGTTAGAGAAGTCTATGGACAGCTGAGTTACCAGCTGGTGCCGGGTTCCCACCTGTCCCGCTCCATGCGTTGGATCCCGCTGATGTCCCTTGGGATCCCTGCAGTGATGATGCTGCTCATGGTCGGCCTGCAGCTCCTGATGGGTGTCAGTTGTCACCATCTGTTCATATGAATGGGGGTTGTGATGGTTTGCTTACTGCTCTTGGAGTGCAAAACCAACACGGAAAGGGGATTGCAGTATCAATCAGAACAAATGCACCTTTATTGAATGACCACAGCAAATGTGTTAATGGAATTAGAGAAAGGAAAAGAATAGAAAAGAGGTGGAGAGAGAGAGAGGGAGCTACCAAACGTAGAGAGAAAAAGTCCTTGTAGTCCAACTGATGGAGTTCGCCTAGTCACATTGGGGAGATCTCAAAAGTCCTGGTAAACTCAAGGTTCTATTATAGTCCATTGCTGAGGAGGGGAACAAATCTTGAAATTGTTGAGGGGGAACAGATGCAATAAAGAATAAGTCTATTGAAATTGCTGAGGGGGAAAGAAGGTATTGAAGACAGGTACAGACAGTCTGTGTTCTCAGCAGTAGGTGAGAACCATTGTCTTCTTGGTCCAATGGCCATACCTGCAGGCAAATATCTGGCTTTGGTCAGGTCAGCTCCCCCACACACCTCCCCCATGTTGAGGGTTTCAGTCTCAGTCCTTGGGAAGGGGGAGCTTCTCCATATAGGGTTCTCATATCTCAGTCCTTGAGGGAGAGTCTTCTCCCATCTCAGTCCGTCCATCAGGGTGGTTGAAAAGCAGATGATGGCTCTTCTGTGGGAGGGGGACCACCAAAGGTTACCCCAGAAAAGTCCAACCAGGCCAAGAGGTGGGGAAATCCACAAGCTATTGTCACAGAGCAGGTGCAAGCACATGGGGTGTGTCACCCCCTGACAGGCCCTGCTAGAAGCAGTCACTGTAGACACAGATGCAAACAATCCCTTGGCAGGCCAGAATTCTGCTCAGGAGCCTCAGGATTATTTGGCATTCATCCACCACCGGCAGGCCAGAATTCCAATCCAGGTCCTCAGGGTCCCAATGTCTGTCCTGGGGACGGTCGTGAGGCAAATGAGGGGAACTGCAGACCATCTCTCACACCTTCATGTGCATGCTCTGGGAAGCCAGGAGCAAGCTGCTCCAGGTGCAGTGCCCCCCCTGCCTCCCCGGCAGGGCAGGGGTCAATGAGCCAGTGGTGGCTGTCCCTAAACAGATCCACAGCTGGCTGTAGCAGAGGGGCTGGTGGCTGCCCATGCCGGGGGACGCGCTCCTCCAAGTCTGACTGGGATGTGCCTATCAAGGTGGATTCACTTTCCCATGGGGTCTGGCCCCTTAGAGTTCTGGAAAGCATTGACCAGATTGATAGTAGTCAAGGTACATTCACATCTCACCTCAGTTCCCCCAGACACAGAGACCCAGTGAGTCCCAGGCCTGCAGATCCAGTGAGATTTCCACATCCACGGGGAAACCATGAATTTTGGCCTAACAGAAAAGCCTGCAGAGAACATCTTGCAACATAGGAAGTCTCATGACAAGTCATAAGTTCCCACACTGCAAGGGTTTCATCTTCTGACATAGAAATTTGGATGCCCATTTCTGCAGGCACCTTTTCCCAACCGCAAGCTCCCCCAGGTCACATCGGGGTTCACCCCTTGCCGTAACCAGGCGTCCCCAAAGGGGTAATAATTAGCATTGACTCCACAATTCTCAGAAGGCTGATCAATCACTTTATTATACTATGCCTTTTAAGACACCCATCGCCCTTAGAGACAGTCACCATACAGGTGGACCTAATTGGTCCTTGAATCCAAACACCATCACCAGTGGCCAATTAAGAAATCACCCTTTGGTAAACAAATCTTCATAACACATTCTACATGTGCACAACAGCAGGCGCAGCAAGTGAAGATAAGAATTATTTCTCATTAATTTCTCTGGTCTTCTCACAGCCTTCCCTAAGACAATACCTGGCTAGTTGTGCCTTGCTCCCTGTGGCCAGAGAGCTGCTGCCACATGTTTGCAGACTGCTTCCATGTCTGCCCTTCCCAGGTGCCCAGGATCCTCTGGGATGGCTCTGGCCTTTCCAAGAGCTTTGAGAGAAGTCTCACAGTGACACTGCCCAGCCTTCTCAACATCCCTGACACCAAAAGCCTTTTCCACATCCCTCAGTGCCAGCTTAGTGCCCAGGACACAGCAGAGCCCTGTCCAGGTCCTCAGGGTGGTTCAGAAGGGAGGCAGCTGTGATTTCTTCCCACAGAGTCACCACTCCAATGTCTCTCTGTGCAGTCTATGGCGGTCCTGAGCATTTTCCCTGGAGCCTCCCTGCCCTGGATGTTTCTTTCAATGCAGTCCTCAGCACAGCCAAGCAAAGAATTTAGGTGGTTTCCGAGAGGACATTCCTCTTGAGTGAAGTGGCCGGGTGCTGCTGATGGTGTTTGTACTCACTGGGGTTCATCTCCCCACACACACATGATGCACTGCTGAGATCTCCTCAGTACAGAGCAAACATGGCCTGCTGGCCTGGTTACTTGGTGTCCCTCTGTGCAGTGACAAACAACCTCCTGTAGGTAGGGAGAGGCCAGTGCTGGCAGTGGTGGTTGCAGGGGCTGGTGTGGGACAATTGCCCTGGGCCACCTTCCCAGGCTGTCCTGGAACAAGGACAAAGCCCAGGCCCTGCTCTGCTTCTGCCTCAGGTCCATGCCAGGAGCTCTGGCTGTGCCAGGACTCTGCTGTGAGCCCCCCATGCACACTCTCCCCCTGCCCCAGGCACTGGGCTTTGCTGTGCCAGGACATTCCTGGGGCACATTCCTGACAGCAGGAAATGGAGAGAGGGCAAAGCCTTCCTGCTCTGCCCTCAGGGGATGCCCTTTCCTGATGGAGCTGCTGTGCTTGAGCCCAGCTGTGTCCCAGCAGTGCCCATGGCCTGGCCCTGCCTGTGGTCACAGCAGGGACATGCAGCAGGACAGTGACCAAGCTGCCAGAGCACTCTGGCCTTGCACCCACAGCAGGGCTGGGAAAGAGAGTGTGGACTTGGGAAGAGCAGCTCTGAAAGGACCAAGTGCTGCTGCTCCCTGGCAGTGCTGCTGTGTTGGGACCCTTCCCTTTCCCCCCTATAACTTCATGCAGGTCCCAGAGTTGAGATCCCAAAAAAACAAGGCACTGCAAGGTCGTTTATTTTGTTCAAACAAAGCAATAGTACAGCTCCTGGATTACAGAGCTTCTGGATCAAATTCAAGAGGCAGACAGGGAATTAGGTGAGGGATGAATAGAAACATTTAATTGAGCACATTATGGCAAGAAGAATCCATCAGCATGACCAAATACCTGAGAAGGCAGAGACTGGGCCAGTCATGAGTTCCATTCTGAAAACTAAGCAGCAGAAAACAATCACTTCTTTGCTTCTGAAAAGTACCCAGTCATCTTTGTCCTCAGGGCATCCTTGAGCTCCTGGTTCCTCAGGCTGTAGATGAGGGGGTTCAGGGCAGGAGGCACCACCGAGTACAAAACTGACAGGGCCAGATCCAGGGATGGGGAGGACATGGAGGGGGGCTTCAGGTAGGCAAATACTGCAGTGCTGATAAACAGGAAGAGCACGGCCAGGTGAGGGAGGCAGGTGGAAAAGGCTTTGTAGCGTCCCTGCTCAGAGGGGATCCTCAGTACAGCCCTGAAGATCTGCACATAGGAGAAAACAATGAACACAAAACAACCAACTAACAAAAAAGTACAAACTATGTGAAGCCCAAGTTCCCTGAGGTAGGAATTGGAGCAGGAGAGCTTGAGGATCTGAGGAATTTCACAGAAGAACTGGCCTAAGGCATTGCCATGGCACAGGGGCAGGGAAAATGTATTGACTGTGTGCATGACAGAGTAGAGAAAGCCACTGGCCCAGGCAGCTGCTGCCATGTGGGCACAAGCTCTGCTGCCCAGGAGGGTCCCATAGTGCAGGGGTTTGCAGATGGACACGTAGCGATCATACGACATGACTGTGAGAAGGGCAAGCTCTGATCCAGAGAAGAAGAAAATCAGAAAAACCTGTGCAGCACATCCAGTGTAGGAGATGGTCCTGGTGTCCCAGAGGGAATTGTGCATGGCCTTGGGGACAGTGGTGCTTAGGAAGGCCATGTCAAGAACAGAGAGGTTGAGCAAGAAGAAGAACATGGGCATGTGCAGGTGGTGGCTGCAGGCTACGGCGCTGATGATGAGGCCATTGCCCAGGAGGGCAGCCAGGGAGATGCCCAGAAAGAGGCAGAAGTGCAGGAGCTGCAGCTGCCGCGTGTCTGCCAATGCCAGCAGGAGGAAGTGGCTGATGGAGCTGCTGTTGGACATTTGCAGTGTCTTGGCATGGGGATCTGTAAAAAAAGTAATCATGGTATAGTTGTGTTTGAAGAGGACTTTAAAAATCCCAGCACAGACTGGGGGCACTTTCCGCCCACTCCCTGCCCAGGGCTCTGCTGCCTGGAACTGTCCCTGCCAGCAGCTGCTTCCCTGTGCCCAGGGCTGGGCCCTGCCAGTGCTGCCAGAGCCCAGCCCAGCCCTGGGGGCTCAGCTCTGCCCTGCAGACCCCTCCCAGCTCTGGCACTGCCCAGGGGCAGCTCTGGCTCTGCAGGCTCTGATCGCAACGTCAGAGCAACCCTGAGGAGGCTGGAAAAGCAACAAAGATGCCGCCGTCTGAGGGGCCCTGTGATGATTTCTGTCACTGCCTGGTTTATTCAGGTCTATTGGGTTTTTTTTATTTATTCTCCACCTGAACTGAGAGATGAATATCTATATGCAATTTCCCATTCAGACAAAACAGAGCAGTAGAATAAAAACCCAGGCTTTTCCCATTTATGAAACCCCTGCCAAGCTCTGCTCCCTGTATGATCTACTTGGAAGTGTTCTGCAGTTAAATGCCATGATGGGAGCAGTCCTGAACAATGCAGCATCCTCACCACACAAGGAGAACACGTCCAAGCCTTACCAGCTGTCTCCTCCCACCCAGATCTTGTCCCCCAGTGCCAGGAGCAGCTGCCAGGGCTGGTTGAGAGCTGTCCCTGGCAGGCAGCAGAGTCCCTGCCCCAGCACAGCGCCCTGGGCTGCAGGACCCTGCTCTGCAGGACAGCCCTGGGCACCCCTGCCTGCTCTGCACAAGAGACAATCACAGAATGTACTCACAGGGTCTGTAGGCACTGGGATGTTCCAGCTTCAGGAGATGGCTCCAGGTGCTGCAGCTGCATTGTCCTGCAGCCAGAGGTTCCTGTGCCAAGGGCTGGCAGTGATTCTGCCCCAGGCACTTCTCAGCACCTTCCCAGCCCTGACTGATTGAAGCTCTCTGTGCCTCTGTGCTGTGCCTGGGCTGGCTGCAGGCAGTGCCCCAGCCCTGCTGGGCTGGCAGAAGAGCTGCTCATCAAGAGAAATGTGCTTTTGAAGCTCTTCCTGGTTACCGGGAGCTGCCTCTGTGCCAGGAGCCCAACCCAGCTCAGCAGCACAGATACAGCACCAGGACTGTAATGAGCCTCTGGGGATTTGTGCTCAGGCCCTGAACATCAGTCCCTGAGAGGGAGTTGAAGAAACCTCTCCAGAACTCCAAGTCAGAATCCAACTCCAAAGTTTCTTGGAGTTTTAATGGGGCCCACTGAGGGACACAACTGAGAAAGTGTCCCCAGGCCCCAAGCAGAGCAGAGAACTGGAGGCAGTGATGACAAGTGGGGACAAAGAGAAGCCAAGTCTTGGTGCCCTGGGGCACAGCAGCAGGGTCTGTGTCACCAAGGGCTGGGAGGAGACACCTTGTCCTGAGGCACTGGGGCCTCCTGGCACAGCCCCAGCCAGGCTGGGCACTGTCATCCCCTTGTCCTGCCCTCCACATCCCCCCCCTAGTCCACATCCCAGTGGCCTCAGGGATCTGCTGGAAGGAGTCCCTGGGGAGCCTTGCTCAGCAGCCCCCTGGGGGCTCCTGAATGCTCCCTGCAGGGACTGCAGGTTTTTCAAAGGACTTTGGGTTTGGCTTTTTCATTGGAGTCTCTGAGAGGTTTGTGTAATCATGGCCCCTAATTATCTGCTTTAATTAGTCCCTGGAGAGTCTTTGTCAATAACAATACTTAGTGGGGCTCATTAATGCTTCAAGGTACTTCAGTTATTTTTGGTACTTGGTGTTTCCATTTTGATAAAGACTCTATTAGATTTTTGTGCAACCATGGTCCCAATTATCTTCTTTAATGAGTCCCTGGAGAGCTTTGTACTGACACTCAGTGGGGCTCATTAGTTCCTTGAGATACGCAAGGATTTTAAGGTATTTTATGGATTTAAGAATACTTTTAGGTACTTTTAAGGATTTTCCTTTCCGCACTGAGTCTCTGAGAGGTTTTTGTGCCATCCTGGCCTCCAGTTCTCTCCTCTAAGGACTCCATGAGGATCCTGTGTTGGGTATCTTCCCCCTTTCTGTTTTGCAACAAAGATGGAACTGAAAGAATTTTGTAAGACTTTCTAAAACCATCCAAACAAATATGGGACAATTAACAATACAACAACCACCACTAAGAGAATAATAATCTGGTTTTAGTTAGACCTCATCCAAACCTTAAGTCCTTGGGATTGGAAGAGTTTATTGACCCAGTCTTTGTGTTCCACTTGAAGTTTCTTGAACCCTTCCTTCAGAACCTGAATGCTCATGTGGATTGACTCACTGTGACTGGAGAGGTTCATGCAACACATGCCCTCAGAGTCTACACACCCATGCTCATGTGCCCAGAGTAAAAACTCTATCGCTGTTCTGCAAGGTGGCATGTCTGATGGTCTCTATGTCTGAGAGCAGGCCACTCAATGTGAGGGACATAGCATTGGTTTGCTTACTTAACAGGCACCCAAGATGGTCCAATTGTCCTAAAGCTTTAGCTGCAGCCACCCAAGGTAATCCAAACTGGGGGTGCTACCATCCGATACCTGGATTAAAGCTTTCAAAGCCATCTCTTTGATATCATCCAACACTTCTCTGAGGATACCTGCTGCTTGATCATCTGATAGGCTGTGTTGTCCTTCTCCAGCTAGATGGTTGATTGTCAATTCCACCCTTGCCTCATTATTAGCACAGTCTGCTATTAGTTGATTTAGTAAACACTTCCATCCCCCTTCCCACAGGGTGTATTTTGTAGGTGACAGCAACATGGTCATAATATATTTTAAATCATAGGAAGTTAACATATGTGCTGTAAACATGGCCCTCATTAGGCCATTAAAACAAGGTAAGTCCCTCCTATGGTCTTTAGCTGCCCTACACAGATCCTTGATTTCCTTGCAAGCCAATGGCTGATACCTGGGATTCTGCCCCCTTCTTTCATAACATACGGGGGCAACGAGGAGTTGTTGAGACTGTTTGCCAGTCTCCTTCCTTAACTGCTTCTTTCTGGATCCTTTCCTGGGGATCTTCTGGGGCTGAGGGGTGAGGTGGCTCTGGGGAATCCAAACTGTCTTCTGGGGATGAAGAGCAACTTGGAGCAGAAACATTTGGATTAGAAACACTGTGACTGTTGGGTTTAGTATCTTTGATCATGGGGTTATATTGTCGCCAGAGGGGGAGGCAAAGGGCACTGCCATTTTGTCAGGTGTTGGGAGGAAGGGCCTTGATTCAGGATGGCGGACTTCCGGGGTGGAGTTCTGGAGGCATGGCCCAGGGTGAAGGTGGAATGACTGACAGTGAGGCATGACCCACAGTTGTGGGGGTGGAGTCTGGAGGTTCATTCAGGGCGGAAGAGAAAGTTTTGGTAGCAGGAAGTGGAGGAGCCAAGATGGAGGGAGGATGGTGAGGCTCAGGGGCATCTGGAGAATTTTTAATGATCCGCCTCAGGATTGATTTTAACTTGTTCTTTGAAGATATTTGGTCATGATCTGTGAAAATTAACTGAAAGCATCGATATACACACCTTTCTACTTTGGACATCTGGCTGCCCATTTTTCTCTTTCTCTGCCTTACGTAGAACAGCCACTGGAACACCCTAAATCAGTTATGGGACGTCGGTGTGTATTGTAAAAAGACAGTGACAAAATGGGCAATAATTGTCCTGTGTGTCCCCAAACCCACCTGCAATCCTATGCAGGTGAAACTGTCATTTTCCCTTGTGGATCCTGGCCAAGGTCCCTCAAAGAAATGATGAATCTGCCAGCCTGGCACAATCCACAATCCTGGGGAGCACTGGCCTGTCCATCAGCTAACCCCAGCTGACATGACTGAATGTCAGGGTCCCTGTTCGGGTGCCAAATGTCGCAATGAAGGTGGCTGTGACAAACCTTTCTGGTTCCCCAACTTCAGGGCAAGTGTGGTGAAAATGAAAAGGAGCAGATGCAAGGGAAGATGAAACAGAAAAGCCTTATAAATATGATTGCCTGGCAAAAGATTTTGAAAATATGGAAACTGTCAGATTGAAATGAAAGCAAGCTTTGAGATACCAAGCCTTAGTTACTGAACAACTGGAAAACAATGGTATGGCCGGCTGAAGGTAATCCCCTTCTGATGAAACAACTCCCTCTGCTTGCAGACAGGTCCAAGAGTCAGAGCAGACCCTACTAGCTTGGCAGAAGGGGTCCAAAGAGTAGTTTTTAGGGTTTAAAATGTAACACAGTATGGTAATGTAATGATTCTTATAGGCTGTATGTAAATGCTGTAAGATTTGTATCTTGTACTAGATTAGTTACTGAAAATTAGAATATGCAGCACAGAAGATTTATTGTATTGTAACGGGAACTCCCCTCCTCTTTTGGGCATCCATTTTGGGCGCCTCTTTCAAGCTCCTCTTTCGGGCCTGCTCCAAGCTGTGGCTGGCAGCTCCAAACAAGGCCCCTGCACCCACACCCTTTGCAATAAACCACAAGTTGAAAGACCTGGCCTCAGAGATCTCTCACCTCCGTCCGTCCCAACCGTCCTACCCACCAATGCTACAACAAGCAGGATCAATGGAGTTGCCCAAAAAGAACTTTAGTAACAGGGTGAAAAACAACAAACATGGAGAAGTCAAGCACAGGACGAGGGATGGGATTCAAAGACCTGAGAAAAAGGCAAAGCAACAATATATACACTTGAGGGTAGAACACTCTAGAACAATAACCCTGTAGGGGAAACAAGTAACCACTGGAGGAGAAGAACTTGGACTACTTAGCATAACAACACTAAAGGCTTATGGGGGAACTCTCAAACTTACCCTAAGTTAAATGAATGATTCCCAGGGCTTGAAACTCACGCCCAGTTCTTTGGGATAAAATCCATCTGACTCTGAGTTACAGCTGGGCTAACTTCCACACCGCTGCTTTGCTCTGGTCCCTTGGGCCCAACAGAGCCACAATGATCTGCAATGGTTCCACAAGGTTCCACAGTGTCACAATAGTCCCTTGGATCCATGGTGCTCTGTAGTGTCACAATGGCCAAATGAAGGTTTCACAAGGCTCCCAAATGTCACATTGGTCTCCATAGGAAGGAAACCACTTAGCCCCATGTTTCAGAAGCTGATGAATGGCAACCACCAGAGGCCAAGGCAAGCCTGACCTGTCTGTCCTGGCAGGTTTGCTTGGAGCAACTCATGGATATTTGAAATTATGAATGCGGAGTCCCAGTTTCAGACATTTGTGCCTGGAGAAGAGGGATGGGAGTTTTTTCCATAAAAAGAAAAGTGCAGAGCCCTTTCCAGTGTTTGGAGTATAAGTGAATGCTGTCCCTCAGGAGTCAAAGACCAGCCCGACTTGTCTGTCCTGGTAAATTTTGTCTGGGAGCAATCCTTTACTACACAAAAATTTGGAGGTGGAATCCTAATTTTGGCCATGGATGCCTGGAAAAAATGGACAGTTCTTTTCCATAAAAAGAAAAGCCCAGAGCCCCAGTGTTTCAGGGGCAGATGGGAGCAGCCTTCCACATTCCCAGGTCAGCCAGACCTGTCAGGTGACGCCTGGGAGGCCAAGGCAGCCACACCTATTTCATGTTCCCTTGGTTCCCCAGGGCCCTGCAGTGTCACAATGATTCTCTTGCTTCCATGAGGGTTTGCAGTGCCACAGTGGTTCTCTGCTTCCATGATGCCCTCAGGTGTCATAATGGCCCCTTGGTTAGACAAGTCCTTAAGGACCTTAATGGTCTCCACTGTTCCACAAAGCTCCACAGTGTCACAATGGTCTATTGGTTCCATGAAGCCTTGCTGTGTTCAATGGCCCCCCGCAAAGTTTCCAAAACTTCCCATAGTGTCACAAAGGCCCCTTCCCTCCATGAGGCCCCACAGTGTCACAAGGGTCTCCATGATTCCATGAGGCCTTGCAATGGCACAATGCTCCCCATGGATCCACAGTGCCTCGCAGGATCACAATGGACCTTTAGCTCCACAAGGCCCTGAAATGCAGCAATGGCCTCTTGGTTCCACAAAGCCCTGCTGCTTCACACTGGCCCCTTGGGACCGTGCGGCTCAACAGAGCCACAAAGATACCCTTGATTCCACAAGGCCCCACAGTGTCACAGTGGCCCCTTGGATCCATGGTACCCTGCAGGGTCAACATGTTCCCCTTGGTCCCACAAGTTCCTACAGTATAACAAATTCCACAAGGACCTGCAGTGTCACCATGGCCCATTGGTTCCACAATGCTCCGCAGTGTCACAATGGTCTCCATAGGAAGGAAACAAGTGAGCCCCAGTGGTGCAGGGGCAGATGAGAGGCAGTCACCAGAGGCCAAGTCTAGCCAGACTTGACTGTACGGGCAGATTTTGTCTGGGAGTAACCCTTGCATATAGAGAATTTTAGATGCAGAATGTCAATTTTGGCCATGGGTGCCTAGACAAGAAAGACAGTTCTTTCCCATAGGAATAAAACCACAGAGCCCCAGTGCTTCATGGTCAGATGGGAAGTGGCCCTTGACATGTCAAATTCAGTGGGACCTGTCAGACAGCACCCATGAGTCCAAACCAGGCAGACATGTTCCATGTTCCCTTGACTTCATGGATCCTAACACTGTCACAATGGTGTCCTTGATTCCATGAGGTCTGGCAATGTCACAATGGCTTCTTGGTTTCATGAGCCCCAACAGAGTCACAAGGGTCCATTGGCCCCATGCAGCCCTGCTGTGAAACAATGGCTCCTTGTTTCTATTTTAAATCAATCACAATCAAACCACAGTTCAATCACTGATCCTTGCTTCCATAGGCCCCCTGAGCTGCACAATGGTCTCCTTGATTCCCTGATGCCTGGATTCCACAGTCTCACCATCATTTCCTTGGACCTCCATTGTCACAACTAACCCATGGTTCCATGAGGTTCCGTAGTGTCATCGTGGTCACTGTCAGAGGCTGGATGAGATCAATGTCCCGAGACACCTTGGGATGCTTGGAATGCGTGTGTGGGGCCAGGGCTGGGTCAGCCTTGGTTTGTGGTGGGACAGAGCCCTGCCCCCAGCCCTGGCCTGGCAGAGCTGTCAATCACACAGCAGGGGGTGATGTCAACCCAGCTCTGATTGGCCCAGCTGTCAATCAATCACACACTAGCAGCAGGTGCTACCCTGGCTCTGATTGGACAAGCAACTGGCAGTCCCACCCCAGGGGTGGGCCCATGAAGGCCCAGGGGGTTAAAAGCCAGAGCACGAGGCCCAGGGTCTGGATCCTGCTTTCTCCTTGGGTTCCTCTGTTAGTGATGCTGGAACCTGAGCTGTTGGTACCTATGTGTGTGTCTTTTTACAGATCTTCTGTCTTTCTGTTCTTCTCTAGTTCTTCTCCGTCAAATCCTACTTACCTGGAAAATTTTTGGGTAACTTCACATGTTAAGGGTTAATAGATTTTAGAATAAATGTGTGGGAATCCAAGGCACAGGGAATATTTCTGTCTGCTCTGAGGGGTCCTGACCCCCAGAGAAACACTGCCTTTCACCTTCGCCCACGGAGAGGACTTCCAGGAATTTGAGAACTATTAGAATTTTCCGAAGTGTGACATAGTTTAGAGGGTAGTATGCTATGTTCCTTGGGTGAGAAATTTAGGTTTTGGGGTTTTTAGTATGGTGTAGAAAGGCAGCAAGATGGAGGAATTGGGGTGTAGTCCCTGTCATCTTCATCTACTCCATTTTCTGCAGTGTTGGTGGCACAGGGTGATTGGTCAAGGAAAGCACAGTGCAGACGTTATGTGGACAGTCAAGGGATGAGTTATGTGTAGATAAGTAGAAATAATACACATTTTAGGAGTTGATTGGATGAGACAACTTTAAAAGACCTTGAAACCGTACATTTTAGAGCCATTTTGAGGTGTTTGTTTCAGCATTCTGAGCCTCCTGTGGACAGTAATGCAAAACTTTAGGTAAGATAACAATAAACAAGAAGCTGAAGACTGTAAAAGTCCCATGCACTTCCTTTTAGCTGGCACAGAACTGCTACAGGAGGGTTTCCCACATCAAGAGAGCCCCCAGAAAGACTCAACATAAAAAACCCATCAATACCTGGTGCCCTGAAAATGTTTGAAATAAGTAGGCTTTTTTCCATAAAGTTGTTTACTGAAGGGTGTTGTCTTAATTAGCCACTCAGGTGAAATGTGTTGATTAAATGACCAATGAGGTCCACCTGAAGCAAACCAAGATGTAAAAGTCGATGTTTAAATAAATGGGTAGGTTTTAGCCCTTAGCCTTCTGATGTGAGTCTGTGTCATCTCTGACTAAGTGGTGATATTTGGGGATCAGTGGGGGCTGCTGGGGATCCTTTCTGCACTTCATGACCCAACAGGAGCTTCTCTAATATTAAACTTTGCCTGAAGCTCCCACTGTGCCCATGACAGGAACCCCTGTGAGTGTCTGGGACATTCCGGCCCTTTGGCACCCTGGGGACTCCTGGGATGTCACCGTGGAGCCCCCGTGAGTGCCTGTGACAGATCGGTGCCTTTGCGGCCCAAGGTCCCCTGGGATGTCACCATGGAATGGCTGTGACTGCCTCTGACCACAGGGCTCTTTACCATCCCCAGAAAGCCCTGGGAGGTCTCCATGGAGCCCCTGTCTGTGCCTGTGACATTCCAGCTCTGGAACAGCCTGGAGACTCTTGGAAAGTCCCCATGGAACACCTCGGAAGGCCTGTGACAAATCTGATCCTTAGCAGGCAAATATCAGCAGGACCCTGTTGCTATGGTCCGTTTCCATGGTAACCATCACCAGCCCCCTGTTGCTATGGTCAGTCCCTTGGCAGCTCCATGGAGACCCCATGCCAGGGGTGGTTGCCATGGACACAAGCTCAGGCCTGCAGCCACAGCCCGTTGCCATGGCAACCATTGGCAGCCCCCATCCCCAGGCTCACGGGATCCCAGAACCACAGAATTGGCTGAGCTGGGAGGGACCCATCAGGATCCTCCAGTCCAACTGCTGGCCCTGCACAGGACACCCCAACAATGCCAGCCTGGGCCTGGCAGTGCTGTCAAAACACTGCTGGAGCTCAGAGAGCCCTGGAGCTGGGACCCTTCCCTGGGGAGCCTGGGCAGGGCCCCAGCAGCCTCTGGGCAAAAACCTTTTCCTGACATCCAACCTGAGCCTGCCCTGACTCAGCTGCAGCCGTTCCCTCCACTCCTGTCCCTGGGCACCAGAGGGAAGAGGTTCCCACAGCCCCAGCCAGGGACCCACTCCCAAGGCTGTAGCCATGGCTCCCAGGGCTGGGACCAGCTGGGATGCTCGGTTTCCATGGGCCGGGGTTCAGGAATGGGATACCCCAATTTCCTGCTCGTGCTAAAACCACGCTGCCCTCGCTGCCCTCCCGCCTCCCATGGAAAGCACAAAAGGCAAAGACCCTAAGCTGGGATAAAAACCATTTATTGGGAACAGCAATGAGATAAGGAACAAACAGGAACAAAAACAATATTGATAACAGAAGGGATAAGTAAAACTATTGGCAGAGAATACTAAAACATCAACAATTGGCTCTTCACGGCAATGTATTTCCTCCTGTCTGCAAAGGACACCCTTCTCCCTGGGGTGAGAAAGAGTCCCTTTCCTGCCCCTGGCAATGACCTGAGGTAGGAGTGAATGTAATGACAGGGCCATGGCCACACCCTCATGATCTTCCATCCCACATCATGTCATTGGCAGGGGCAGGAAAAGGGACAGGTGTCTTCCTAGCATGGATCACAGGGAACATGGATCACCAGGGCTCTTTCCAATATGGGTCCTCCAATGAGGGATGAAGCTGGAGCTGGGCATGAAGCTCTTCTGCTGTTGGGGCACTGATAGAACATCCCTTACTGGTGCTTCCATTGGTGGCTGGTCAAGTCAGAGCTCTGGGTGAAACTCATCCCACACTGGGGACACTCGAAGGGCCTCTTCCCTGTGTGGATGCGCTGGTGCCTGATGAGGGTGAACTTATGCTTGAATCCCTTCCCACAGTCTGGGCAGCGGAAGGGCCTCCCCTCTGTGTGAATCCGCTCATGCAGACGGAGATTTGAGCTGGTCTGAAACCTCTCGCCACACGTGGGGCACTCGCAGGGCCTCTCCCCAGTGTGGATGTGCTGGTGGATGATGAGGTGGGACTTGCGCTTGAAGCCCTTCCCACAGTCAGGGCAGCAGAAAGGCCTCTCCCCAGTGTGAATGAGCTGGTGCCTGAGGAGATCGGAGCTGGTCCGAAAGCTCTTCTGGCACTCGGGACACTCGTAGGGCCTCTCCCCAGTGTGGATGCGTTGGTAGGTCACAAGGGTGGACCTGTAACTGAAGCCCTTCCCACATTCCCCACACTCGTACGCCCATTCCCTGTGTGGATCATCTGGTGGCTGATCAGGGTGCTGCCATGCCTGAAGCTCTTCTTACACTCTGAGCATTTGTGGGGCTTCTCCCCATCATGAAGCTGCTCACTGACCACCAGCTCTGTGCTCTGGCTGAAGCTCTGTTCACCTTCCTGACTCAGGGTGGGTCTTTCCTCCTCAGAGCACCCTGGCCTGGGTTTGGAGCCCCTCTTCCTGTGGAATCTCTGGGGATTATCCTCCCCATTAAATTCCTGTGTCATGGAGCTGCTCAAAACGGCCTCTTCCTCCAGGTTCTGCCGTGGGGATTTGTCCTCCCTGTCTCCATCATCAGCTCCTTCTCTGGGGGAGGAAGGACAAGGAGAGGATGGGATTTGCCTCCATGCCAGAGGGAAAGGGAAGGAGATCCCACCAGTGCATCCCCAGAAGGACGGCGTTGGCAGCAGGGTTGTCTTGCAGCCAGGGGCCATGCTGGGCTGGGAGATGGAGCAGGAGAGAGGGGGAAAGGGGCACTGACTTTCTCCTCACCTGCCTGGGTGTCCTGGGGCATCTTCCTCTTCCTTGCAGTCTCTCCCTCCATCTGGCTAAGTTTTAGGAATGGGAAATTCTGTTTTGGGAGGAAAACAAGAAATGAGCACCCTAAATTTTGTACCGGATTGAAGGCAAACCAGGGGGAGAGTCTAAGTCAGAATTCCAATTCAAAAATAAAATTAGGATCAAGGCAATGATACAGAAACACTGTCTTAAACTGACAGAGTCCGGATATAACCTGACACCATGTTGGTCAGGGTGGTGGCTGCAGTCACATTAAATGGTGGCTGCAGTCCTGTTGGAGTGATCAACGTGATTCTGTCCAAGAAGTGATGATGTCGAAGGGTCTGGTCTTCCTCTGAAGGTCCAGTGGTGGTTATGGAGCTCTTGTCCTCTGGGAATCCAGTAGGCAAGGTGCTGCTGGTGTTGCAAGGCTAAGCTTATATCCAGGTAGGAATGCTTGGTTCCTCCCCCTGGGCAGAGCATCCGACAATGGGATGATGGAATTTTATCAGCCCTGCAGTGACACTCAATGGCCCATTCACAGAAGATATGTTCCCTGGAGGGCATTATCAGGGGTGAGTCATGGAAGAGATAAAGAACACTGGCCCACCTGTTTATAGCAGTTGATGAAGATGGGGATTTAAAACATGCATTTGGTTACATCTTGCCTTGCAACCTGAAACAGTGGGGTAATCCCTGCTCAGGTGGTGAACACCATCCCCCTCATCCAAACTGGCTCAGGTGTAAAACCCTCACCCCAAGAAGGCCACACACATATGGGAAAATGTCACACTTGCCCTGCTCCAGGGGAGGTCTCAGTCCCTGTCACTCATCTTTTCTCTTTCTTTCCATCTCTCTCTCTACCTCACATTTACGGTTCAATAAAATCCATTTTGAATTTGGTCTCATTAGCACCTTAATTGGGGCAGAGGCATCTCTCTAACAATTTTCTTAACCATATTGCAATATTATTTTGGTGCAGTGAGTTCAGGGCACTGTTCTCTGACCCTAAGTGCCTTTGACTACAGCATGGTTCCCTTCTCTGAGGAGGTTGTGGCTCTTGCTGGAAGAACTCTTGGAAACTTGGACAAAGTTGCTCCTTCCTCCTGGGGAACTTACGGGAGAAATAATGATGAAAATGGCTTTCATGGGTTGCCAGTGTAAAGAAAATAATTTGTTGTGTTTCCTTATAAAATTATTAAAATCACTGGAGGAGAGGGAGCAAATGTTACCAGCGAGACTGACAAGGTTCATTCACCCCACAGTGAGGAACACAAGGCAGCTAATGGTCCCAGAAGAAGCCCAGCTCAAGTAGATAAATTTCTGAATAAGTCCTGAATTCCCAGGCTTGGGGGCTTTACCAAATGTGACAATCATTTTTCTCTTTATCCCTATCACCTTTGTTACTGCTGCACACAGCTTTCCCTATTGAAGTGAAGGGAGAACGACCATCCTGGTAATGCATCGAACTCCAATTTTATTGATCAATCAATCACCTTAAATAACAGTGCTAACGAACTTCATGCATATTCTGTAATCCAGATTTATGATAGGCTAACAAAGAAACTTCTAACCACTCCCTTTGTTTTAGAATACCTACAATTGTTTATTAAAAACAGAACCAGAGTTCCCAAAACTTCTACATCTGTTCCCAGGATGCCAGGCCTTCCCAGAGACGGTGTTCTGCTTGTTATGGGAAGACAGTCTGAGAACTTTATTGTTTATAAAGTGATGCCTGAGAGAGTCTAATTGTTTATAGAAATCAGAAGGCTAAGAACTGCTTTACTTTTCCCTTATACTTTTCTCTCAATTGTATGTCTCATGGCCTTTTCTTTAAGTCATTCTCCGACATTTCCCTTCCTTTTAATAATCTGTATTGGGCCAAATTTCCACTTTCCTTTTTTCTAAACCTGCCAACAGCTGAGCTGGAGCTCTACAGGAAGAAATTAATATTGGAATTGCCACATCACTTCTTGGAATGTCAGTTTATTCATATTTGGGATTTGTTTGCACTTTCATCACAAGTTACTTTTGGGAAGAGCATATATTCTTCAAAGTGATTTATGCAGAGTCAATTTTGATTTCTGCCAAGTTTATTTTGTCCAGTGCCCAGAGGATGCTCAAGGGGTCTCTGTGCCTCTCACACTGGGGGATGCTTGGGAGGGGCTTGGGGTGGTTTTTCCTGTCCCTGTCACCCCAGGCCATTCCTCAGGGGGTGTCCCTGTCCCTCTCACCCCAGGCCATTCCCCAGGGAGTCTCCATCATTCTCACCCCTGTGCCAGGGGGTGCTTGGGGCAGTCTCTGTCCCTCTCAGCCCAGGGGATGCTCAGGGGTCTCTGTCCCCTCACCCTGGGGGATGCTTGGGGAGTCTCCATCCCTCTGGCCTCAGGCAATGCCTGTGCAGGGCTGGGGACCAGGGGCTCTGTGTCCCTCTCACCGCTGAGGGTGCTCGGGGCTGGGGGCGCTCTCTGATCTTCTCACACCTGGGGAGGCTGGGGGGGTCTCTGTCCCTCTCAGCCTTGGTGTGACCCCACCCAAACATCATCGGGTCAGAGGGACAGAGACACCCCCAAACCCCCAGAAGGGCTGAACCTGGGATTTGGTTTGGGGCTGAGGATTTTGGAAGGGGCTGAAATTGGGGCTGGGCTTGGAGTTGGGGCTGAAATTTGGATTAGAGCTGGGATTGGGGTTAAGGCTAGACATGGGATTAACTTTAGGGCTGGGGTTGGGATTGGGTCTGGGGATAGATGAGTTTGGGACTGGGATGAGAATAAATACAGAACTGTGAGCATGTCTAAACATGGAGTGAGACTGAGACCAGGATTGGGGTCAGGTTTGGGATTGAGCTCACTCAGAGCGGGACAGGGGGGATGTCACAGTGGGAAAGTTTGGGGGAAATCCTGGTTTGGGGAAAAACAAGGTGTGAATGCCTTGGGTTGGGGATTCCTCCCATCCACGTCCATTTCCAGAAGATACCTGATGTCCAAAAATCAAGAGTGAATCAAAAAAACCCACCAGGAGTTTCCCATTTCCAGTCTCATCCCTCTTGGGTTATGGTTGGTCTCCCATCTCAGGGTTGGTGGGGATTCCGTCAGTCCTGGGGATCCCTCCTCTCCAGCGTCCTGCTTTTGGATTCTGGGAGGTTCTGGGGTCCCAAGGTCCCCCTCTCCAGCCTCCCCTCAATCCAGCCAATTGGGGTTCCCCCTTCTTTCCCCCACCCTGTCCTGGTTTAGGGAAAATTTGGTTGAAACCCTCCAAAAGGAGTTTCCTCTAGAATGCCAATTCAGCAGCCCCACCCTCAGCCAGTCCAGGAAAATATTTCCGGGGACAAAAGTCTAAAAAAACTTTATTTTACAGGCAAAGCATTCACCAGCACAAAAATTGAACAATATTAAGCAATAAAACTTTCTGCTGTTCCAAAATAGATGACAAACTCTGAAAGTCCCTCCTTGGGTTATAGCTCTGTGCACTCAGCGTCTTATTAGTGCCTTATCAGTGGCTTATCAGTCTCTTATCAGTTTATTATCAGTCTCTTATCAGTCTGTCCAGCGCTGGAAATGCCTAGGCCCAGGCTTATCCCCGTGGGCCTCAGGGAGGAGCTGCTGGTGGTATTCTGGGTGTTCAGTCCAGAGCGGGTTTAAACAGCTCCAAAGAAAAAGAATAATAAAAGTCCAGGGAACTTCTCTGCCTCAGAGACCTAAAAACTGATTAAAAGCAAAGGAGAGCTCTGTCCTGCTGTTAGTCGATCCAGAAGCCGTAATGTGGAGGAGTGAGTGCAGTTTCTGAAAACAAACTGCAGCTTCTTCCTCCTCCCTTCGCTCTCAGAACCGGCCTTAAAGGTGCAGAACTCATTTCTGGGCTAAACAGACCGATGGGGTACGAGCATCATCAAGTCACCCCAGGACACACCCCTCTCAGGGTCAGGGAGTCCCGTCCCCGCCTCATCTCCAGGCTGCCGAGGGTCCCCCAGCTCCGGTATTGCCCCTTCCCCTCTCCCCACCCCGGGGGTCCCCCGTTCCACAGCCCCGGCTCGCACGGGGATCCCCAAAACCAATGTCCCGCCCCGTCGGTACCGGGCCATCCCCACATGGAGCCCCCAAGACCCTCCTGAGGGGCGATCACAGCTCCTCTCCCCCTGAAAAAGCTCCTCTTAGGGAGCCCGGAGATATCCGAGGCTCGAGTCCGGGATCTGCCGGCTCCGAACACTCTCCAAAACATCCTACTGGAGACCCCTGGCTGGAGTTATTTGGGAATTTAGCTACTTGAGCTGAGCTTCTTCTGGGACTTTCAGCAGCCTTGTGTTCCTCACCGTGGAGTAAATGAACTTTATCAGTCACGCTGATATCATTTGCTCCCTCTCCTCCAGTCATTCTAACAAACTTTTGAAGGAAGGACAACAAAATATTTTCTTTACTCTGGCCACTCGAACAGCCATTTTCTTCATCGTTTCTTTCATAAGTTCCCCAGGAGCAAGGAGGGACTGTGTCCAAGTTTCCAAGAGTTCTTCCAGAAAGAACCACAACCTCCTCAGAGGAGGGAGCCATGCTGTTTTCAAAGGCACTTGGGGTCAGACAACACCGCCTAAACACACAGTGCAAAAATAATGTCACAGTCTGGTTATGCAAATTGTTAGAGAGATTCCTCTGCCCCAATTAAGGTGCTAACGAGACCAAATCCAAGGTGGATTTTATTGAATAGTAAATGTGAGGTAGAGAAAGAGAGGGAAAGAAAGAGAAAAGGGGGAAGAGCAAGGGAATGATAGGGACAGAGACCTCACCTGGAGCAGGGCAAGTGTGACATTGTCCCCTGTGAGTGTGGCCTTCCCGGGGTGGGGATTTTACACCTGAGCCAGTTTGGGTAAGGGGGGTGGTGTTCACCCCCTGAGCAGGGATTACCCCACTGCTTCAGGTTGCAATGCAAGATGTAAAAGGCATGTTTTCAATTACCATCTTCATCAACTGTTATAAACAGATGGGGCAGTGTCCTTTATCTCTTCCATGACTCAGCCCTGATAATGCCCTCCAGGGGAGATATCTTCTGCTAATGGGCCATTGAGTGTCACTGCAGGGCTGATAAAATTCCATCATCCCATTGTGGGATGCTCCGCCCAGGGGGAGGATCCAAGCATTCCTACCTGGATATAAGCTGAGCCTTGCAACACCAGGAGCACCTTGCCTACTGGATTGCCAGAGGACAAGAGCTCCATAACCACCACTGGACCTTCAGAGGAAGACCAGACCCTTCTGCAGGATCATTGCTCTGACAGAATCACGTTCATCACTCCAACAGGACTGCAGCCACCATTTAATGGCACTGCTGCCACCACCCTGACCAACAGGGTGTCAGGTTATATCCGGACTCTGTCAGTTTAAGGCAGGGTTTCGGTATCATTGCCTTGGTCTTCACTTTCTTATTAAATTGTAATTCTGACTTAGACTCTCCCCAAGGTTTTCCTTCAAACCAGAACCAAAGACAATGTGTGCGCCCTTTGTTTTCTTCCCAGAACAGGATTTCCCATTCCCAAATCTTGATTGGATGGAGGAGGAGGCTGCGAGGAAGAGGAAGGAACCTCTGGACACCCAGGCAGGTGAGGAGGAAGTCAGTGCCCCTTTCCCCCTCTCTCCTGCTCCATCTCCCAGCCCAGCACAGCCCCCGGCTGCAGGACAACCCTGCTGCCAAAGCCGTCTTGATAGTGATGCACTGGGGGGATCTCCTTCCCCTTCGCTCTGGCATGGAGGCAAATCCCATCCTCTCCTTGTCCTTCGTCCCCCAGACAAGAAGCTGAGGATGGAGACCACAGAGGAAAAATCTCCTTGGAAGAACCTTGTGGAAGAGGCAGTTTTGAGTGACTCCACAGTGCAGAATTACAGTGGGGAGGAAAATCCACAGAGATTCCACAGGAGGACGGGCTCCAAACCCAGCCCAGGGTGCTCTGAGGAGGAAAGACCCACTCTGTGCCAGGAAGGTGGACAGAGCTTCAGCCAGAGCTCAGAGTTGGTGACCCATGGGCAGCTTCATGATGGGGAGAAGCCCCTCAAGTGCTTGGAGTGTGGGAATAGCTTCAGGCAGAGGAGCACCCTGATCTGTCACCAGATGATCCACAGTGGGGAATGGCCCTACAAGTGTGGGGAATGTGGGAAAGGGTTCAGCTGCAGCTCTGCCCTCATCATCCACTTGCGCATCCACACTGGGGAGAGGCCCTACGAGTGTCCCGAGTGTGGGAAGAGGTTTCGGACCAGCTCACATCTCGTCCAGCACCAGCAGATTCACACCGAGGAGAGGCCTTTCCTCTGCCCTGAGTGTGGGAAAGGCTTCAAGGAAAACTCCCACCTCGTCACCCACCGGCGTATTCACACTGGGGAGAGGCCCTACGAGTGTCCCCAGTGTGGGAAGAGGTTTCAGAGCAGCTCCAATCTCCTCCTGCATGAGCGGATTCACACAGATGAGAGGCCCTTCCTCTGCCCCGACTGCGGAAGGGCTTCAAGCACAAATCCACCCTCATCATCCACCTGCGCATCCACACTGGGGAGAGGCCCTACGAGTGTCCCCAGTGTGGGAAGAGCTTCACCAGCAGCTCTCACTTGACAAGACACCAACGGAGCCACCAGTAAAGGACAGCCAGCCAATGCCCCAAGTGCAGGAAGAGCTTCATGCACCACTCCAGCTTCATCCCCCGTGGGAGAACCCACATTGGGAGAAACCCTGGTGATCCATGTTCCCCATGATCCATGCTGGGAAGACACCTGTCCCTTTTCCTGCCCCTGCCAGTGACATGATGTGGCATTGAAAAACATGAGGGTCTGGCCATGGCTGTGTCATTACATTCACTCCCACCTCAGAACATTTCCAGGTGAAGAAAAGGGACTCTCTCTCCCCCTGAGAAGAAGGGTGTCCTTTCCAGACAGGGGAAATTGTGGCCAGGCAGACCCAGCGAGTTGTGTTTTAGTTTTCCCTGTAAACAGTTTCATTTATCCCTTCTGTTATCAATATTGCTTCTGTTCTGTTTGTTCCTTACCTCGTTTCTGTT
Source organism: Melozone crissalis (assembly GCF_028551555.1). Lineage (NCBI taxonomy): Eukaryota > Metazoa > Chordata > Aves > Passeriformes > Passerellidae > Melozone > Melozone crissalis. The sequence continues at coordinate 6,038,371 of NW_026535781.1, forward strand.
CCCAATAAATTGTTCTTATCCCAGCCTGGGACCTTTGCCTTTTGTGCTTTCCAGGGGAGGCAGGAGGGCAGCGAGGGCAGCGAGGTTTTAGCAGGAGCAGGAAATTGGGGAATCCCATTCCTGAACCCCGGCCCATGGAAACCGAGCATCCCAGCTGGTCCCAGCCCTGGTGGCCATGGCAACAGCCTTGGGAGCGGGTCCCTGGCTGGGGCTGTGGGAACCTCTTCCCTCGGGTGCCCAGGGACAGGAATGGAGGGAACGGCTGCAGCTGAGTCGGGGCAGGCTCAGGTTGGATGTCAGGAAAAGGTTTTTGCCCAGAGGCTGCTGGGGCCCTGCCCAGGCTCCCCAGGGAAGGGTCCCAGCTCCAGGGCTCTCTGAGCTCCACCAGTGTTTGGACAGCGCTGCCAGGCCCAGGCTGGCATTGTTGGGGTGTCCTGTGCAGGGCCAGCAGTTGGACTGGAGGATCCTGATGGGTCGCTCCCAGCTCAGCCAATTCTGTGGTTCTGGGATCCCGTGAGCCTGGGGATGGGGCTGCCAATGGTTGCCATGGCAACGGGCTGTGGCTGCAGGCCTGAGCTTGTGTCCATGGCAACCACCCCTGGCATGGGATCTCCATGGAGCTGCCAAGGGACTGACCATAGCAACAGGGGGCTGGGGATTGTTACCATTGAAGCTGACCATAGCAACAGGGAGGTGGGGATGGTTGCCCTGGAAACTGACTATAGCAACAGGGCCCCGGTGATGGTGTCCATGCAATGGTGATGGTTGCCCGTGGCACTGCTGCCATTCTCTGCTGGGGCACTCGGGGCTCTGGCTGAGCAGCAAAGGTCACCCTGAGCCAGGACCTTTCCTTTCCTGCAGCAAAGCCTCGGCACGCAAAGCCCTTCCTGGGGCTGAGCCCTGTGCCAGGAGGGATTGTGCCAGCGGAGCTCACCCAATATTCCTTCTCCCAGACAGCTTTAGGACACGCAACACAGAGAAGCCAGAGCCCACTCTCAGCTCTGCATAGCCCCACAGCAGAATCCTGAGTTTGAAACAGCCTGGGAACAGGGTTTAGTGTCAGGGGAGGGGAACTCAGAGCCCTTTTCTGCCCTGTGGGCTGGGGCTCTGCATTTCCAACGGCCCTGCAGATGCCAAAGGGGCCTTTTTGGCTCAGCTGAGAACAGTTCTGCTCAGAGCCTGTCCTAAACCTGCTTCTCCTGCAAATGTGCCCAATGAACCCCCATTTTTTGCAGCCTGTGGTCTTGTGTGGGTACAGGTGTGACAAGTGAAGGATGGAACAGCTCTGCTGGGGGGAGTTCTCTTGTTCTTGTTTTTTTTGGTTTTTTTTGTTTGTTTGGATTGGTTTTTTGTTCTTTGTTTTGATTTGTTTGTTTGCTTTTTGGATTTTGGGGTTTTTTCTCGGTTGCTTTTTTGTTCTTGGTATTTTTTTCTTGTTTAGGTGATGGTTTTGGGGTTTTTTTGGTATGGTTTAGTTTGGTTTTTTATTAGTTTTCTTTGTTTTTTTGGTTTCTTTTTTAATGAACTCCCCCTGTCAGCTTTGAGCAGAGTTCTGTGACTGTGTCTGACACTTGTCTGTGGCACTGTGCAGTGGTCATGGGGACCTTCCTCGAAGTGTGTGCCGAGGAATCCACATCAGCCCAGGCTGGGGTGGGCAGTGGCCACTCAGTTCCATGGACTGGACGCGGCTCTGGATGCTTCCCTTGGAGCGACTGCAGGGAGGGAACACTGGGGCTGTCACCACTGGGGTGTCATACACAGGAACGCTGGGGCTGTCACCGCTGGGGTGTTACACACAGGGCAATGCTGGGGCTGTCACTGCTGGGGTGTCACACACAGGGCAATGCTGGGGCTGTCACTGCTGGGGTGTCACACACAGGGCAACGCTGGGGCTGCCTCGCTCCTGCCCTGTTCCACCCAGCTCTGCCAGCGCCTCGAGGAGGCACAAAGGCTGAGCCAAAGGGTGAGAATTGCACAAGGGGCTGGGTGAGCAGGGGCCCATTGGGATCAGCCAGTCCAGCCCCTGGCCCTGCACAGACCCCCCAACAATCGCAGCCTGAGCACCCTGGGAGCGGTGTCCAAAGGCCTCTGGAGCTCTGGCAGCCTCGGGGCTGTGCCCATTCCCTGGGGAGCCTGGACAGTTCCCGAGCCCCCTCTGGGGGAAGAAGCTTTTGTTGATCCCCAGCCCAGCCCTGCCCTGGCCCAGCTCCAGCCGTTCCCTTGGGTCCTGTCCCTGCTCACCTGGGCAGAGATCAGAGAAGCTGCCCAGAGAAGCTGTGGCTGCCCCTGGATCCCTGGCAGTGTCCAAGGCCAGGTTGGACAGAGCTTGGAGCAGCTTGGGATAATGGAAGGTGTCCCTGCCCATGGAAGGGGGTGGAATGAGATGAACTTTAAGGTCTCTTTCAAGCCAAGCCATTCTGTGATTCTGTGATTTTGGGAGAGATGCTGAGGTTCTGGCTCAGCTTTATCTCACCAATTGTCTGGACCCAGCAGCAGCCATGGGTGGGATCATCTCCTCCTTCCTCTCCCTGTGGCTGGAACCCACCCAAGGGCAGCAACTGAACAATGTCCCTCATGGGCAGTGAGTGCCAGAAAGGAACATTGCTCCCTGGGGAAATACAATGTCCTTGGACTTCAGCAGAGCATTGAAATGGGCCCCCTCAAGCACCTCAGCACCACTGCAATCTCCTCTTTTTGCACTCAACCCAGGTCTCCCAGAGCAGCTGCAGAGGAGTCGCTGTCAGGACGAGGGATGTTTATCAAAGGTTGATGTAGATCAGAACAAGCTCTGGCACCATTCCACATTTTTGTTTTTCACTGGGAAATAAATGCAGATGTCCCCATGCCACAAACTCAGTCCCCCCATGGTTCCTGTGTTCGATTTTGCCTCCTGATATTGAGACACAGGAGCTCTCCCAGCTGGACAGGGTGTCAGGAATCTCTTGCTGAGTTTGACACCCTTGGAGAGGGTGAACAAGGAGTTTCCTTGCTGCAGAACACTGTGTGGGTTTTGGAAACAGGCCAGACCTGGAGAAGGCTCCTTCTACAAGCCCTCAGCACCCGGCAATCCCACGTCTTTATTTGTGTGACTGTCTTGTCAGGGCAGAGAGAGGGGAGAGAGGAGCCTCCTTGGGGCAGGGAGAGGAGGCAGAGACACCAAAAGCAGGAGTCCCAAAGGAATCTGGGCACATCTGGATCCAATGGCTGCAGTAGGTGTGCCATTCCTAAATCCAGTTTGGGAGAGCCACGGCCGTGTTGCTGTGTAAGCTCTGAGGTATCTGATGGTGGGAGAGGCTCAGGTTTGTCCTGTTTGCATCCCCGGTTCTTGCAGAGGCGCTGTCAAACAGCGCCAGGGGATGCTCCTGGCACTGACCCTGGCATGGCTCAGGGCTCAGCTTTCCTCCATCAATCCCACTTCAGAGCTTCACTCTGGTGGGGAGGTGTCAGTGGGTGAGGAGCAGCACAATCCAGAGAATTGGAGGATGGTTTTATGTTGGTAATTCTGGGAATGGGTTTCTGTGGCAGGATGCTGGATACCAGGGATTTCTGCCCTCCCTTCTCAGGAGAGTTTGGGTTTCTCCTGTCAGTGCTGTTCCATAGCTCCCACCATCCCTACTCCTTTCATTGACACTTCCCCAGCTTCCCAGTGGCCTTTCTGAGGATAAAGAAAGGAACGTCCGTGGTGGCACCCATTGGCTGCCTGGTACTCCAGCTGGTCCTGGAGCTGCAGCATGTCCAGCACAGCTGCTCTCAGTGGGGCTGGGCCTTGGTTCAGGCCCCACAGTCCCTGTCAGTGCCCACTCCCCACTGGGCTCACGCTCTGGCCGTGTGGGACTGCTGAAGGCTCAGCGGCTCTAGCTGAGCACTCCCAGCTCTGCAGCTCCTGACTCATCCCAGGGATGGGGTCCCGCAGCCCCGGTCGGGGCCGTGTTGCCCACGGGGCCCTGGTTTGGGGTGGCCATGGGTACCTGCTGTTCCTCCTCCCTCAGCAGCCCCACAGCAGAAGGGTGCCCAGGCAAGGGATTCAGCTGTGCCATTCCCTCTGTCTCCGCAGCAGCTCTCCCAAAAGTCCTTTGGGCTCCCTGAAATCCTGTCTCCTGAGGTGATCCATGCCAGGGAGTCCCAGGGCCTCTGGGCCAGTCCCAGTGGGTGTTTTTGCCATTCCCAGTCGTGGTCACTTCAGCTGCTGATGTGCTCAGGCCTGAGTAGCAGCCCTCAGCCAGAGCTGGCTTACAGGGCAAACCCTGGGCATTATGTGACTGACACCATCAGTTTTTGTTGGCTAAAAATAGATGACCCAGATGCTTCTGCCAGCAGTTTAACACCAAACCAGCTGCTTTGGAGACTTTCACATAATCTTGTGTAGTTACCTGCAAGAAAGGTATCATTTAAATAAATTTTCCCAACTGACATGAATAGAGGCTTGTAGGATGTTTTAGGGGAAACCCTCCAAGCTGAGGATTGGGCTCCGGCCAAGCCCTGGCCTGTTCTGCTCAGGAAAAGTGCCACGAGACCCAGGAGTTTACGTGTGTCCTAGGGTGACATTATGATGCTTGTATCCTCAGTCGTTGTTTGGTTTATGCTGGATATTATGTTCTGTTCATTCAAAACTGGCTCTGAAGAGCAAAGCTTTTGCAGGGCACGGAGGTTCAGGGACAACACACCATGACTTACATGATCCAGTGAAGCCAAATCTATTGTCCCTAAAAAGATTCTGTTTATAATAAATCTTTACTGTCTACGTGCCTCTAGCTAAGACATGGTTGGTTAATCCTGGCTCTTCACACGTCTTAATCAGAATGCTGATTGGATCACCTGATTTTTCACGCATTTTGCTGGGGTCGTCTGGCCCACCCATGACTTTCCCAAGCTTGCTGACAAACTTGCTGAGTCCTGATGATTCTTCTTCTTGTATCTCTTTCAAGGATATACTGACCCCATTTCTGAATATGTCCATAATTCATTCCTTGTGTACGTGACCATTGTCCATTAGTGCAAGCAGGCTGGATTGGACATCGGATGAATATGTCTATTGTCTAACAAAACCTCCTCAATCTGCAAAAATCTCTCAACAGTCCCTGGTTTTGTTTTTGCACAAGCCAGACTGTTTTAAAAGCATGGACAATTACTTTCTGCACACAGCATAGCAAGCAAGGCACAATAAGCAGAATTGAAAAAAGAAGACATAGCCAAGAATATGTAGAATTATTTTTTAATTACATGGCCAAGAATTCCTAATACCAAAGTATACTAAGTCCTTGAGCCAGTCTGTTATTCACCAGGATTTTAGCCACTCATCAAAAGAATTCTAAACAACTGTCAGCTTTTTCATATTCTCCTTAAGCCATGACAGTTTCTTGTGAATAGATTCAGAGTGGTCAGAGAGATTCAAGCAACACATCCCTTCAAAATCTTCACACCCATCTCCTTGTGCTAGCAACAATAAATCTATGGCAGCCCTATCCTGTAACACAGCGTGGCGTATGCTGCCTACATCAGTGGTGAGCTCATTCAGTATTGCAAATGTAATGTTAATTTGTTTTCCTGTCCAACAAGCCAATCATTTGAATTATGTAAGGGCCTTTGATGAAGCTAAAACTGGTGTAAAAAGTGATGCCAATTTAACCGAAGGCCAATTCCACAATTCTACATTATCCTTGCAGTCTGAGCCTAAAAATGCACCTACATTTTGGACGTTGGAATTTGTGCCTGGTGTCAAGCATCTGTTGAATGCCAGGGGCAAACAGTGTCAATTTCCCAAAATAGCACAGTCCTCCCAATGCTTTTTGATGAATTGCAGGCCAAGCTTTATCTCCACAAAAGAGAAACGAAAGTAGAAAAAAGTTATTGCAGAAGTTATTGTAGAAGGGACTTTTCTCTCCAATGATGTAGAAGCTTTTCCTGTAGTAACTAATGCCGCAAGTAGAGTTTGAAAACCTTTCGATTGGAAGATTTTCAAAAAGTTGAGAGCGGCAATTTCACAATTTAGTTGAAAATCCCAACTTGCACAGTCACTTCTGCAGTATATTTTTCCATCTAACACATTCATTCCAGCTGATGTGCATACCCTAATAAGACTTAGAGTGCCACCCCATCAGCAGGCGATGTTTCATAAAAGCTGGGAGGAAAAGTGTGCTCAAGAAACAGCAAGACCTAGAGTGCAGGGTGATCCTCTGTTTGGTTTAACAGCACAACAGTAACTTGGCAAGGGGCCCTGGGCTACTGTCACTGCCCAGGCTAAGAGCATTGATCAAGTCTTACAGATGAGCCAACAACTAGCATATGATGCTCTTCTTGCACTTCCAGATGGGTTACACACTAAGTCTTTTACAGAAATTCGTCAAAGAAAGAATGGAGACTGATAAATTTGTAGACAAATTGCATGAAGCTATCTATAATAATTCTGATTTAAATTCAGACACAAAGATACAATTGTATGGACTTTGGGATCATTTCTCCATTCCAAATGGCTTTCCCTTCAGTCACAAGAGGCTTCCATCTCTTCCAAAAATTGCCTGCTGAAACTCTTCTGCTCCCTTGCAAATCAGTTCACTACTCCAACATAACCCTTGAAACATGGACAGATGACTCTTCAACTAATTACAGTAGAAAAGAAGGGTATTTATTGCACCCCTGGTCACATGTGAACTAGTTTCCAAAGATGCGTGCAAGGAGTTGCAGACTCCTGCTCTCTATTTCTACAGAAAAGGTTTTACATTAGGTTTCTAAGGACCCATAATACATAATTATTACCTGCCTGCTTCTCATTTTTATCAGCTGAATATCTATTACAGCTGTGCAATTGTACTCCCTTAACTGGTTTGGTGGGATTTTGAAATGAGGGAGTGGTTGTATGGGAGGAAGAAAGCCATCTTCCTCATGGTGAGCTCTTCTCCTATGGCCTGTTGGCAAGACTTTTTGACCTGCTGCTCATGGTCCAAGCCTCTCCTAACTGTTCAATTATTCTTAAGGCAAGTTATTTCTATGGTTTCTGCTTCTTCACAATTGCTTCCTATATCCCTGTCACTCCTAGCTTTATGTTCCTAATATATTTGGTACTCTTTAACTAAGGTACATGATTTCTGTATTACTAACTTAACTTCTTACCTCATTTTGAAATCTTAACTAAAACATGCAATCTCCTACTATCCCAATTCTATTCCCAGCTGGCCCCTCCACTCATCTGCACTTTTCAATTATCCTAATTACATTTTCAGCTAACCCCTTGACTCACCTCAGGCACATCCCTGACTGCCTCTCTCCCAGCAGCTCAGAGCTGCATTGCACAGCGCTTGCTGTGCACCAGAGAGCACAAAGCAGGCTGGCCTGGTGGGCCTGAATATTTCTGGCAAACATTGTGCATCTCACACCTTTGCTCAGGCTCAGTGCAGAACTGCAGGATTGCAGGTGCTTCCTCTCAGAGCTGTGTGAGGTGCTGGCTCCTGCAGATGTGCCCTGCCAAGCTGTCCCTGCCTCACACTGGCCTCGCTTCCCCTGGCACAAGTGCCGGGCCTGAAGGTGGCTGCCCTGTGCTCCAGCCTGCCGAGCAGCCCGGCTCCCTGCCCCGGTACCCAGAATGCTGCATACACTGCTGGCCTTTGCCAGGAGTTGCAGGGCAGCCTGCAGAAGAGGAGGAATCCTCAGCCAACCCAGCGGCCCGCGGCTGCCCTTGGCCTTTCCCTGCTCCTGGGCACACTCCAGATGGCCAATGCCTCCAGGCCGGGCTGTGCCCAGCACGGATGCGCTTCCCCTCAGCAGCAGCCAGCTGCCACCTGGGCTCTGAGAGCGGAGGATTCACCCACTCCCAGCAAGAGGCACCCAGGGCCCGGCTGCTGCCTCTTGCAGCTCCAAGGGCCTCCTTCCAGCCTGCCTCTGCCGGGGCTCAGGCTGCTCCGGCCTCTGCCGGGGCTCCGCTGGGGCTCCAGCCCGGGCAAGGCCAGGCCCGCTCTCACCTCACAGGCGCTGACAGCTCTGCACCACAGGAGACCTTCCCGAGCACCCTCTCTGATCTTTCTGCTTTCTCACTTGAGCAAGGTTTTCCTCCAGCCAAAGAGATTATTGCATTTAGGGATACAAATCCAAGCGGCAGGAACCCAAATCCTCTCCAGTCACAGCTGAAGGCCTGCATCTGCACAAGATGTTTGGGCTGCCTCATTCTTCCTTTGTTTTTGCCTTCAAATGCCATTGCCCTTTCTGCCTCAACTAGAAGTGTCACAGATGTACCAAAATGGGCCAATGTGCTGGCCATAGACAGTGTGCTCTGGAGATGATGAACGAAGGGTCTTCCCGACTTTCAAAGCACACTTCGAAAAACAATAATCCCTTCCTTTTAAATTTTAACAGTTTAATAGCAAAAAAATTGTTATTAAGATAGTAATAAAAGTTAGAGCAATAAGAATTTGGACAATCAGAGTTAGAACAGTAAAGGACAATATAAACAAAGACATACGGACAGTCCTGGTGCCTCCTGGGCAATTATGCCCCAAAAGCACACAGGCTAACAAAGGATTAGCCCTTAAAGGCAATAGTCTTTCGCATATTCATATATCTCATACATGATGCATAAACTCTTTTCAAACAAAGGGTGTTCTCGGGTTATTGTCAAGTTCTACTTGTTAATCCTGTTGACTCCTCAGAGTCGGGAAGGAGGTGGAAGAAAGTTGGTCTTTTCCAATAAAGACACAAGAATTCTTCTCTTGTTGCTTTAGATGTCCTGTTGCTGTTATCTCTGGGCAAAGAATTTCTTGATTATCCCATCCCTTTCTTGAGCTAGTTAAAAAAGCATCCTACATCGCGTAGTTTCTATTTTACATAACGTAATAACCTAAAACTATATTTACCACTGAAATAATTATCAATATAGCCGGACGGGACGTACGTGAGCTTGTCTGGCCTTTGCTGCTTGACCAAATAGTGGCAACTGTGGAATTTTACCCCAGAGACACTTTTGGCTAGCTAGATGCTGCAGCTGGGCACTTGGAGGCAAGTCCAGGCATGCAGGAGCTCAGGTTTACCTTTGGTGGAGAAGCTTTATGGTGAGGTGAAGGAAAGGAGTCGGTTATGATGGAGGGTTTCGATCCAGAGCTTTATTCCTGGCCCACAGGCCTCTGGATCCAGAACAAGCTCCAGGAGAACTCCCAACCGCATGGTTTGCTTGCCCTTTTACCTGGGGCAGAGGGGGAGGGAAGGAACACGGGGGACCACCAACCAGGTACGGGGCGGGGAAGTCTCAAGGGACAGAGGACACCTGGATGGCCCAATGTCCTTCCAGGAGGGGAGGGCATCTTTTGAATTCTGCCAATCACTTGACGCCCTTCTGGAATGCCAGGATTGACAGACAGCGCTCAGCAGGGGTCAGGGTGTGGAAAGGAGGGATGATTGACACACCTGGAAGGGAATTATCAGGGAGGAACCTGGGGTATCTGAGGCAAACCATGACATCACACTGCAACATAGCACACTACTTAAAAAAATACAGTACTACTAACTAAGACAACATAACACATATAGTATATTAGTTTATTAATTTTTGATTTATGTATATATATATCTATATATATATATTCATTTTAATATCTGTGAAGAGTCTATCCTGTAATATGTACATTTCACAACACCAAAGAAGCCATTTCCACCTTTAAGAGACACCTGACAAGTCAGAAGGAAATGCTCAGCTTCTTCACAGGGTGAGAAAGAAAGGATTCTTACAGATGAGTTAAAGTTTCAGAAACTTTTTTTATTTACAATCCTACTCTATAATCCTGTAGGGTGGCATTTACAGAAAAATGGACAGGCACTAAATTAACCAGCCTAACCTTCTGGAGCTAACTAAACTAACTAAACTTCTAGAACTCGGTCAGGTTTTTAATAAAGCTGCATTCAACTTTGTGGATAAAAAGGTGATGTTGCGAGCAGAAAGAAGAAGCAGAAGAGTTGCTGACAGACAAAGGGGTAGCAACCCAAATAAAATGACCCTTACAGCATCTACCAATTAGATTAAGAAAAAGATGTGTGCTTGCCTCAGGACAAAATAGAGCTACCAGTCAAGAGATGCATGGACAAAGTGCAGCAACCAACCAAACAACGCATGACTATAGAAACCTGTAGGATAGGAAGTAATTATAAACTGTGTTTAGAAGCACAATAAATGGCTTCTCCTTGATTCACATGGGATTGTGCAGAGTCTTTTGTCTTTTCTCAACATACTCCTACTCTAAATCCCACTCAACAATCCTACTCTACAATCCTACTCTAGGATGGCTATGGAGAAAATGGTCCTGATATGATTATAGCACTGTTTGCTTCTCCATCTTCCTCTTCACTGAGATGATGAGTGGTGCCAGGGTGGATGTAGCCTCGGCTGATGTTACAAATGGATGCTGTTCACAAAAAAACCCAAAAAACAAACAAAAAATAATACAAAAACAACAAAAAAAAAAGAAAACAAACAAAACCCAAAAAACCAAAAACAGTACAAAACCAAACAAAACAAATAAACAAAAAAAACCCCAAAAAACAAAAAGACAAAGAACAGTGAACCATTACTTTCCAACCTCAGTGCTTCACAGGCTCAATTGGGATTGCTCTGGGTCCTAAAAAGACCCAGAAAGAGAAGCAATGGGACCATCTGCTACCCAGCAGTCATGTGCAGGACCCGGCCATCACAGGCAAACCTGGCCAAGAATCCCACTCATCCATTTATTCAGGTTTCTTTATCTTGTTGGGATTTTTGCCCTGCCAGTGCTCTAGAAATGGTGCTTTCTGTCCCTGGGTTTTCTTCCTTTCAGGAAACTCCAAAGCCTCTCATTGGTCCCTCTCTTTGAAAGACAGGCACTGTGCTGATTCCCACAGGGACAGAAAGCAGTGTCTACCTTTCCATGCCCTGCCCCTCGTGTGCTGGATGGCACCTTCCTTCCCAGCAGGGCCAGCCCAGTGGCACTGGGCCCTGCAGTTCCCTCTCTGCCACACAGCCTGGCAGTAACCCTGGCGCAGTTCCTGTCTGCTTGAGGGTGCCAGGCAGCAGATGGGGCTGGGACAACTCCCTCCCAGCTGTCCCTGTTTGCATGGCAGAAACCTCTGAGGGTGGGCTGGGGGGCACAAACCAGGGCCCCTCAGAGGCTCACAGTGAGCCCCCCACAGCCCCTCCTGCCACAGCCAAATCTCTGACCCCTAGGCTGGGACTGGCTTCCTTGGGTTCCTCCACCACCATTTCATGTCTCTGTACCCCGCATTGCTCTACTTCAATTCTTTTGCCTTTAGATAAAACTGAACACTCCACCAAATCACAAAAGAGGGCAACAGAAACAGTCAGAGGACAGAGCACCTCTCCTCTCAGGAAATGCAGAGGGAGCTGGAATTATTCAGTTTTGTAAAGGACAGGCCCCAGAGAGACTTTATTGCCACTTTCCAAGACTTCAGAGTGGCTCTGAAGAAAGTGGGGAACATCTCTTTTAACAGGGCCAGTTACAATAGGATGTGGGTAAATATTTTTTAACACAAATAGGATCTAATCAGAACTTGTTTACTCGGAGCATGGTGTGACCCTGGCACAGCTTGCCCCAAGAGCTTGTAGGTGCCCCATCCCTGCAACCATTTTGGCTCCAGTGGGAAAGGGCTCTGATCAACCTGATCTCTTTAAAGATGTCCCTGCTCATTGCAGGACACTTGCACCAGAGGACCTTTACAGGACCCTGCCAGCCCAGCCCATTCTAGCATTCCTCAGTCTTTTCATTTGAAGAGCACCAAGAGTGGAGGTGAGGAGGAAGGGGCTCATCTGCTGCCTTGGACTTGAGTGGAGGAGGAGCCCATCCCTCAGAGCCTGTTTCACCTGCAGCCCCTTCACATTTTACCTGCAGGAGCTCCTTGGCAGACCAGCGCCGCGCCTCGTCTCTCTGCAGGCAGCAGCTCAGGAAGTCACGCAGGCAAGATGAAAATAGGTTGGGCTGCTGCAGCTTTTGTCTTCCTCCTGTGGCTATCAGAAGTTGAGGCTGGGGAAAAAGGAGACACCAGGCTCCACCTGCTTCTTTCCCATCTGTCACTGCTCTCCCAGATCCCATTGATTAAGCTCCACTCTGCAGTGGCAGTTTCTGCCCTGGCAGAGACCCAGAGATGACTTTCCTTTACCAACCAAAAACCCAAACCCCGATGCAGCCACAGCCTCTCCAACATCCCACAGATCTTGCCTTGGCAGCTGATTTCACTGACTGACCTAGTTAGTGGGAACTACATGAGCACAAGCACATTTCCTTCCCTGACAATTCATATCAGCTTGAGAGGCTTTTTGGAAGAAGGACTTTGCTATACTAACTCTGCTGTATCCAAGGGTTAGTACATGGAAAGTATTTCTGCAGTGGTTCTTGTCCCTTAAGCACTGCTGCCATAAAACAAAACTAATCAGCTTTTTGCTTTGTTCTTGAAAACAATGGGAATTGGAGGGAAAGAAAGGAAATCCACCAGGTATTCTTCAGGTAAGGAAACAAATATTTGGAATCTCATCTTCAACACAGACACATTAAGATGCCTGCACAAATGTACTGGGATGAAACTGCCTGCTTGGACACACAGGAGCCACCTGCAGCTCTGTCTCTCAGCAGTCTGAAAATTTCTGCTTTCCTTACATGGAAAAGAAAAACTTTTCATGGTCAAATCAGAAGGAGAGGTTCCATCCCTACAGTCACCCTCTAGTCATTTGGCTTCTCAAGTCAATGCATGAATGGTAGGCCCATCCCAGAAAGTGCCAGGAAACAAATGGGAGGTTTTGGCAGGCTCTCCACATCACCAGGCTCTGGCTTGGTGATGTGCAGAATGTGGCTTGGGCCAGGAGAGAATCACGGTCACTGAGTGTTCCAGCAGCACTGCACAAGATGCAGAAGAGACTCTGTGGCCTTTACACCCTCATGCCCAGGTTTCAGGCATGTTTCCCAGTGAGAAGAAACTGCACAGGGGTTAAGTTCCTCTCTAAAAATCAGTGCCTTAGCAACTTCCTTGTGTTTGGCCTTCTTTTCTTCATCTCTGCAAATGCAACACCAGTTCTGAGAGGCTTGCCTTGTGGTTTGAGGGGCATCTTCACAGACAGACAAGTGGGAACAATTTGAAACCCGAAGCAAATGTTGCCTGGGAAGAGCTGGGGAGTGTTTGCCTGTGGTGAGGCTTGAGCTGTCTGGCAATCCCTTTCCATGATGTGCAGAAACATCCAGCTGCTCCCCAAAACTCAGTCCCTCTGGGCATGCAGGCCTCTGGAAACACCTGATGATTCCAGCCTTTCTCCTGCTCAAGAACATCTAACCTAAGCTGAGCTCCAGTTTCTTCAGCAAGGCCAAGGATGCTCACTTCCATGCAGCTGACAGTGTCCACGGAGCTCAGCAGGTCTTTCTGATACTCCTCAGGCCAAGGAATTACAGTGTAGATTGGCAAGATAAGGATCGGCTGATCATTATCCAGTGTGGTTCATGTGGAACCAAGCTCTAACACGCTGACAAGTCAGAGGGAGAGAGCTCATTCTGTTTTTGCAAGATGGTATTTAGAAACATAAGACACTGACTTGGAACTATTCAAACCTCAACTTGCAGAATCCATCTCAAATAGACAAAAAGAACAATGGCAAGAGGCCTTGGAGTCTCCATAAAAATGCCCACCACTGTCATGATAACTCTGTACTCATGGCATTGAAATAGATGGTGACCAAAGAGACTTTGTTATTAGCCTCTTTAACCCAAAGGAGAATTTCAAAGCCAGAAATGGCAATGCACTCCCCTTGTGTACAAATAATTTATGCGGCTCTCTGTCCTTTCCCCACATCACCAGAGGTGACAAAGAGGGTTTTATCCTGACTCTCAGCTGAGCTCAGCCACTGGCCATGGTGGGGAGCTGGAGCCCTCCCTGTCATTAGAACTGTGCAGGTCAGGGATGGCCCTGCTCCTGTGGTAAAGAAACACAGCACCGGAGTCAACTGCCCACGCTGGATCCCAGCCCAGGCACCTGCCTGCAAGCTCATCAACTTGTTAAAGTACCCAGAAACAGCCAAGGGTTTGGCAAACAATTTTAACTGCAGTCAGAGAAAAATACATCCTCAACTTATCCAGGCCACCCACCCAGGTGACTGAACAATGTACAGATGACTTGAAAGCCTGAAAGTTTTGAAGACCCACAGGATTTGGAAAAGATGCTACAGAATGGAAGACAAGAGCTGTGTTTAAAATATGAAAAAGCAAGCAGAACTGCTTGCGCATTGCTTTGATAGTAGGGTTTTTTCTCTTTTTCTTTTTTGTTTACTTTTCTTTTTCCTTATTTGCTTACGTTTTCTATAAAATTGAAACTGGGAAGGTCTAACCTCTATTTTTCAGGATGTTTATCACATGTCTGCCCTCTCCACTGAAAAATTATTGTCCTTCAGAAACAGAATTCCAGCATTGTTCAAAACACAAGTGAGAATTGTCAGGCACGGCTGGAGGCCAAAATGGTAGGTTTCTGAACTGGTTAGGTTTCTGAACTGCCACTTCCCTTTCTGATACAACCAAAGCTACAGCAGATGCTGATGTGTTGCAGGGGCATTTTTAGAAGGAGACCTTGGTGGAAGTGGTGCCAGCAGATGGCAATGGGATTTCGTCCAATGGCACACAGAACATGGGACAGGTGAGAAAGACAATGGGATCAGTGAGTATTTGCACCTTACCAAGACAGGAGTTGCATTCCAGGAAGGAACTTCTCATTCCACCATTTCAATGCCCATGATTCCCAAAGACCATATGTCCACTTTGGGGCCACATGGTTGACCTGTCACCACTTCAGGCGCCAACCACCCAGCAGCGCCGGCCACGGAGCTCCGTCTGCCCTGCTCAGGGCTGAGCTGAGCAAAGAGGCCAAAGTCAGCTGTGGAGAAAACAACAAACCATGAAAGTCAGCTCCAATTAGGAAACCAAGCAAAAGAATTCCCCACTCTCAGGCTCAGAATGTGCTGTTGAATCTCCTGGAGAACTGTCCATGCTCGATTTCCTTGGGGCTTTAGCCAAGGGAGTATGGAATGTGCCACTTCCAAAAAATCCCAGGTTTCTTAACGCTGCTCACAGCAGTGGACTTTATTCCCCTGAAGCTTTAGATTGTAGCTCCCTCTGTCTGGAAGGGACACACACAGAGCAAGGCCACTCTTGACTGCTTGTGGTTCCTTATACCTCTGTGCACGTTCCAACTGTGCCCTCAACTCGCAGCAGGGGTCCCTGCACTGCCACCAGCACCATTTTTGGGGAACTGGCTGTCACTCCAAGCAGCCCCACATCCCTGGAATGCTGCACCTGACCAAGAATATACTGACCCAGCTTGACAGAACCATCAGTTCTGAGAAGGATGTTTCTGCTCTTCACATCTTGGTGGATAACATGGTTTGAATGAAGAAAATCCAGTCCTTGCAGGCACTGAGCGAGAAAACAGAAACAGAAGGGCAAAAATGAGTGATGTGATTTCATCACACAAGAAAGGAAGCAAAGAATCTGAAAGATTCCCTCTCCAGGGGAATGGGGAGTAATGACAGAACAGTAATGGCCACTGAGAGGAAGAGCTTGCTGCTCCAACACCTGCAGAGCAGGACCTTTCTGAGGAAAGGCATGTCAGCTTTTGAAAGAGCAACAGCACCTGCTGTTGTAGGCTGTCCCCTGCCATCCAGCCAGGATGACTCCTGCTGCAGTGGACATGCTTTTGCCATTCAGAGGACAAAGGAGGGGTTTGGAAAGGAGAAATCCCTCCCTTTATTGTGAAGTGGATCACTTTTGGGTGGGAGGCTGCATGACAAAGATTTTCTTGCTGGCCTCAGCACAGGCTTGGAAGTATCACACCAGTCACTTTCCAGAAGCAAAGAGCATTTTGGCTGCACTACTATCCTTTTCAGCTGAGGACTGTGAGAAATGAGTCTTTTTCCTTTGCTGATCATTTCAAATCCTGCCACCAGCACCTTTGCTTTTACAGGCAAGGAATGCAGTGAAGACAGACTCCAGGCAAACATTTAGAGAGGCAAGGTGGAGAACAGCAAATACAAATACAAATACAAGAGACAGAGCGAGAATACAACAGCAGGAGATAAGAGTACTGGCACTGAGTACAGGGAGTGCAGGGGCACTGGCAGGCCTTTCACTTGAGATGCTTTTACTTGCCCATAGCATACCAGCAACACAGAAACAAAGTTCAGCACAGGAAATCACTCCTGTTCTGAGCCTCTGTTTCCCAGACAATGCTGCCCAAGCCCTTGGAAACACAGCTGGGATTGCTGACCTCCCGACTGATGGCTGCCATCTCATCTTCTGACAAGTAGGTCTGGCTGATGACATTGCTCAGAGTGCCTCCATCCATGTACTCCATAACCAGGGACAGTTCCTCACCCACAAGGTAGCTGAAAGGAGGAAACAAGGGTATGGAGATGAATCTACATGGCTAGGTTGCTGTTTGGAAAAGACAGGTTGGTTCTTCTTTTCAGGTCCCTTTGAGACAAAGACAAAATAAAGGAATAGACATTCCCTCTTGGCTGTGCATTGTTTGCCATCTGTGCAGTCTCAAGGAGAAAGAAAGGCACAGCTGCAAAAAAGGAGATGTCTTAGATGGGCAGCAAGCAAAATGTGCAGTTTAGTAACAGCCCAGATAAAAAACCTGTCATGCATGGTGTTTCTGGAAAAAAGCACCTAGTCTTCCTGGCATGCATAGCAAGGGAAAACAGTGGCAACAATCCAAGGGAAATCCTTGTTAGTTTACCTGGACGTAGGAAGACACTAGAAAAAAATCAAGCTCCAAAACAAAGTGGTGGCTGTGAATATAGAGATCATTGATTTTGTAAGACACGAGGCTCATCCGGGTTTTTGAACAATTTTCAAATACCATGTGCCAGCGAAGACTCACGCAGACAAAATGCAATCTCTTCCCATCCACTGAGATGAAAAGAGCAATAATAATTAGACAATAATTTGAGCTCTATTTTCTGCCAGTGACCAAAGTGGGATTTTACCTTGCATGTTTGCAATATGTGAACAAACATTCATGGGACAAAAGCACAACTCACCTCTCTAAACAGTTGACCAGGTTGGCATTCCTGTTCACCTTCATGACCATGAGTTCACTGACTTTTAGTTCATTCTTCCTCAGTCTTTGAAGCTGTATTTTCTTGATGGCCACCTAAAACGACATTGAAAATCAGTAACTTGAGAGGTTGGTGGCACGAGACCACAAGGCACGTGGAGCGAGTGATTTTGCAATGACACAGCTGAGATGTGCCAAACTGCCTTGTGATTAGGCACTGCAGTAATTAGGAACTGACATTCCAACAGCCCATTTCTCTGCTCCCTTGGGAGCCAGTTACAGGACATGTGGGGCCACTGACATTTTGCCTTGACCACTTGGTAACAGCAGTGTCTCAGTTATCACCCACAAACCTCTGACCACACTCTCTGCTGCTTTGTTTGGGACTCAGAAGAAGTAATCCATGCCTTAATGCTCTGTGGATACATCTTGTGATATGGGCAGGGCTTAGGGCTTTCAGGGACGCCTTGCAGATCTCTCCCTACGTGCAGTTTCCAAGTGCAGCACTGCAGGTGGCCAAGGAACTACCAGTAACTTTTAGATGGATTTGCTGGCAGCCAGAAATGAGAACTCAGGACTCTGAAGCTGTAGCCTCAAAGAGCAGTGAGGTGCTCAAAGGCACCACCTTTGTTTTAGCAATGGAGAGCGAGTGAGCGCGTCCTTCTCTGAAAGGAACCGCTGCCCTCCGTGCCTTCCTTCTGGCAGCTGAGGAGGACAAAGTCCCAGATGTGTTCTGTGGGCTGGCACCAGTCTGTGCTTCTTGTGCCTTTTCAGCACAGCTCTGCCCAAAGCTCCAGCCACAGCTCACACCAGAGGGCAAAGCCCTTGAGTGCAGCAGTCTGCAGAGGCTGTTGACATTTACCTCTCCTCCTGTGGCAGTGTCGAGTGCTTTACAAACATCTCCAAAAGTCCTAGAAACAAAACAGAAGCAGAGAAAGGAGAAGCCATTTAGATCTTGCAGTGAAAGTCAGCCCACACAGGAGATCTATGCTGTAAATGCTGCAGACCTGCAGGACACTGGAAGCATGGAGATGTCTTTGACAATGCCTTCTGAGCACACTTAGAAATTCTGATCCGCACTGACAATCTAAGCCCAGTGCCTGAACACATTTGCAGCTTGTCTGACTTTACATTTGATACCTATTCCGCCAGCAAAACACCTGATGCATAGTTTTGTACAATTAACATTGCTTGGACTCACCCACTGCCAATATTTTCCAGTTCAATGTATTTTACAATAGGATTTTCCATCTTCACCATTGTCCCTGAGGGAAACAAAATGCAAGATGTTCACTTTAAAGCAGAGATCCCACCTTCTAGGAGATACAAAAGGCAGCCCCACTGTCTGGAGCTCTGAGCCCTCCCTTTGTGGACAGCTGGCTAACAACAACAGGAACAGCAACTGGAACAACAAGAAAAGAACAGCAGGCCCACAGCACAAGTGGCTGGCACAGAGACTGATTTCCAGCATCCTTTGAATTGAGAGACCTCTAGACAGCAGGCACACAGGGAAGCACAGGGAGATACATTCAGAGGAGACTGAGATCAGAAGAGAATACCTACCTAGGCAAGTAAGTTTGTCATCTAGAAACATTAAGGAGAGCTGGAACTAACAGTGCCTTTCTTTTCTTGGGAATAAACACTGTGCGATTTATAAAAGGTTTCCTACTTGCTAAGATTAAATGCACCTGGACATCTAGAATCAATTCCTCTGAACAGATGTGAAGTTCAGAACAGGAGGAATATTGCCAAGTGTTCCCATCTTTTCCACCTTGCAGCAATTTTCCAGAAGAATGCCTCTGTGTTTGTAAACCAGAGAAGCTCATGCTAGAACCAATCCCCACGGGGCTTTCAGCATCAGGACCCTCACCCTTTATGAGCAGACTGAGCTCAAAGACCTCCTTGCCCGTGCCCCGCGTGAAGAACCGCGCCGCTTCTCTTCACCCTGACCGTGCGGATCAGTCGCTCCCATTGCACTCGCCCTCTGGGCACCACACACGTCCCCATCTTCCCAACTCGGCATGGCAGGCATGGGCACAGAGGACAGCAGTGCTCCTCAGGCGCCCCTGTGACACAGAGAGCTGCCCAGAGATGCTGACCCTCCTGTGAGTCCAGGCCGTGCGAGGCAGAAGCCGGCCCAGAGAAGGGGCTGCGGCCTCAGGCAGCTCCGCGCTGCAGCAGCCGGGCAGCAGCGGGACCCTCCCAGCTAAGGGAGGCTCCGGCCTCTGCATTCCCACCAGCCCTCAGGGGCAGGACACTGACCACAACAAGGCTGGCAAAGCCCAAGCATGAGCACTGACAGGCACTGATGGGAAGAAGCCAGAGTGAGCCTGAGCCCCGGCCAAGCTGTTGCCCCCATTCAGGACACACCAGGATGGGCTTTGAGATCAGCCACACCGAGGCACAGATCAGTGCCCTTTTTGTCCCAACAGGTGATGGTAGACACCGAATCCACTGGGCTCTGGTCTCAGCCCCAGCAGGTCTTATCTGAGAGCACAGCACTGGCAGCTGTTACGGGCAAGAAGCAGATTCATTGGGTTGTGCTGCAGAATCACAAAGGGCTTGATGTGTTCTCCTAGAGACTGATCTCAGCAGGGCTTCTGCCAGTGGCTAGGACTCAAGCAGTCACAGCCTTCTGCTGATCCAGGAACAATCCCTGCTTCTGCCTTTGGCAGAGAGGGAAGCCCAGGCAAACTCCAGCCAGTCTAAGCTGCCCTCAGAGGCAGCAGGAACACCCAGAGCTCTCTCTTGCTGTCTCGGAGCAATGCCAGCACTTCTGTGACACTAAACTGAGCAGAACCCTTTGGTACAGCTATGCTGACACGTGCACACAACACACTGTCCCTCAGATAAGAAAGATACCAGATGCACTCTGCTGCTCCAGGGAGTCACCCGCCATCTCCTGTTGCTGAGCAGCAGCTGGGTCAGCACGGGAGGTGAACCAAGGGCTCAGGCTCCACTTCTTCAGCTGGGGAGCAAAGGCTCCTTGGGACGGCGCTGCTGCTTCTGCAACAGCTTCAGTGTCAGAGTCGGTGTAGATCTGAGACAAGAAATGAGTTGATGTCAGGAAGGTGTGGCAGAGATTGCCCTGAAATGCAAGAGAGATTGCCATTTGAAATGCAAGCCCTCATGAAGCTGCTGTCAGCCACATGCAGAGCTCTTCAACTGGATTGCTTTGGATGTCCATTTGTGAAACCAAATGGTCAAAACCAAAGGCTGGTTTTACTTGAGTTCATAGCCAGTTTCTTGTTCTAAAGGACGACTGCAGCAACGACCGCTCCACTTCTCTCAAAGACTCCTTTCCCCCTCCTAGGTCTGCAGATACATTTGCAGCTCCTCAATCTAATGTTCTACCTCCTGCCATGAAATTCTCTTTTTCTGCACCTTCCTCGGGACGTGCTTATCCTGCAGCATCTCTGGATGGGTCAGTTCCTGGGCCTCATGCCAGCCTCGGGGCTCTTGGTTGCCCGTCATTTGCTGGAACTCTCTGCAGGCTGCCAGGTAGGATGGCGACACTTCCACCTCAAGTCAAACAGAACAAAGCAGTCAGAGACTACAGCTTGTCCCCGTCAGCCAGGAGTTATCGACTGGGAAGAAAGGAAAGAAAAGGACAGGAGCATTCACAAGGGATACAGACAGCTTGTAGCTCATATTCCAAATCTATGTGAGTGACCATGTTCACCGGCAAAAACACCTCAAGAAACAAGGTCACCTGGAAGAAGCCAGCAGGAGTTCATTCGGATGACTGCTGGCTAAATGGCCAGAGCAGTAATGCCACTGTCTAGAGCATCAGCTGAGATCCAGCAGAGCAGGAAGTGTCCTTGAGAGCAGCTCTGACAGAGGCCTCATCAGGATGGCACTCAGAGGCATCACCCACCCCCTGCTGCTGCTCTGCACTGGAAAGGCAAGGAGGGCAGAAACCACCCCTTGGGTGACTGCACTGCCTATTGCTATTTCACTCACTTGCTTTTCTAGAGCCTTTTGCTCCTGAAGGAGGTGATTAATTTTCTCTTTGATCATTTTAATTTTTTCGTCTAGCCTCTTCTTCCTTGCCTTGATCCTAGCCTCAATTTCCTGCAGCTCTGTCTGCATCTGTTCATCAATTTTCTGTAAAGAACAATGGAAAGGACTCACTTTCATGAGTAGAGTGGCTGCCATTCCTTCATTCACCTGTTTTTGTTGATTGCCCCTCTGCATAGGGAGATTCTTCTCCTCTTGGATGTCTTCATTCCTCCTCTTCGCTGCCATGATGGCACTCTGAGCTTCAGGCAGCTCTGCTTGTGGCTCTGCCTTGTTCTGTACACACAAAAGCAGAGCAAGTGACTGAGAGCTGCCATCAAGCTCAGCTTTTCCCTCTTTTAGCCTCAAAATCACATTTATTCAGCCCCTTTTTCTGCTTCCCTACCCAGCTCTGCTTCCACTGTAACCATCCTGTCCTGGTGCTGATCTCTGCAGATTGCAAGGCTCTGTCCTTCCAGTGCCTGTGGGACTCCTGGCCTCCTCAGTCCCAGGAGCTCTGGTTTATGCCCCTCTTCCTGCCCTTCCCTCTGTCCCCTGGCCAGTCAGGCTCACCTGGCCATTCTCCTGTGGCTCTTCCACCTGCTGCCTGAGCTGCTCTTCCTGCCCTCGGGCAGGGAACAGCTCTCCCTGAGTCTGGCATGGCATCTCAGATAAGGCAGTGTGCTCCTGCTCTTTCTCTAGAAGCACCTGCACAGAAAGCAAGACAAGATGGGTTTCAACTTCCCATACGCCCTTTGTGGGCCAAGACTCAAAGGCTGCTGGGCTCACACGTTCCCAAAGCACTGTGCTGCTGCAACGACTCTCCCGGGTCGTTCTCTGCCCAAGGGGAGGCACAGATTCCAAAGTGACCCTGGCCCTACAGTCAGGGGCCATCTGGGACTGAAGCCCCAACAGCCTCTCAGGCAGCTGACAGGGAAGGGGTGGCATTTCTCAAGGGTCTGGTGAGAGCCTCCCTCTGCTTCTGCCATGTCCTGTTTGTCTTTCAGTAGTGACTGACACCCCGCCCTGTCCCACAGCTCCATCCTGGCTCTGCAGGGGCTTCCTGGGTGAGCTCACTCCTTGTGAGAGACACTTCTGGAGTTCACCTTCTCTTCAGGCCTGCACCAGCATTCCTCCTTCCTGACATCTACACTCTTGTTAGAAAACTGGGTCATTCAGGAGATGAGGATGCGTGCAAAGATCTCTGATGGAAGTCAGAGAACCTCTATGGCCGCCTCAAGTATATGGAGGAGGACCAAGGTGTTTTTTCTCCCTTTTTTGTCAACTGAGAATTTTGACCAGCAGTAACAGAGTTTCTCATAAGGCCCCATTAACGAATACACTTACACAGCCCTGGGGATGCCAGTGAAGGAAACCATGTGTCATGTAATTCATGTATGAGCAAAGTCACCAGACCCCAGCTACAGCATGGGACAGTTCCACTCCCTTAGGACATGCAAAAATTTAAAGGATAAAAAGAAGGCTTCAGGGCACAAGAAGCTGGAGGAGGAAAACAGCACTGAGGGGAAAAAACAACCATCTCTGGAGGGGGAAACATCTCTGCCTGCTCAGGATCAGTCAATGGAACTTGTCTCTACGCCTCTCCTGAAGGGATGCCTTTAGATGAGTTTTCCATCTTCCACTGCTTTGGAGCAGAGCCAGGAAGATTCAAATAGACAGATAGACAGATCTCACTTTTATAATCTCTCTTTACTGTACTGTGGTATTTATATTCTTTGAATGGAGAGAGATATAATTCTGTCTCCTAGGTTTTTTTTAAGGGAAGGTAGTGAGAAAATCATAGAAGGAGAGAAAACAATTATTATCTCTACTTGCTGTTCTTGTTTTTTAGTACATGAAGAATGTGTTATAGTGATTGTTTACTGAAAGTGATTTGTTAATTGGATTTTAGTGATAGTTGTTTAGCTTGATTAGCTAATTAGATAAAAACTGTGTCGTGACTTTCTGGAGACAGTCACGAGTTTTTCTTTAGCAACTTTTTAGTAAAGTATCTCTTTAGTATAGTTTTAATATAGTGCTAGTGTAATATAACATAGCTTAAGAAAGCATTTGTTTAAGCTTCTAAATCATAGAGTGAAAGCACATTTTTCGCCACGTGGGGGTCACCCTGAATCAATTCTGTCCATTCTGTCGCTACACACATCCACACTCGGTAGCAGTGCCCTGATCAGCAGCCATCCTGAACTTCCTCTCCTGTTGCTTCAGTAACCCACACTCCTGGGTAATCTGGAGCGTGTGGGTCCTTATGGAATGCAACCAGACCCAGAGCATTGCACTGGGAACTGCACTCTTTGTGCATCTGTGCTCGGGCAAGTTCTTCTCTTGGACTCGACCACACTGATAGTGCTGAAGTGGCTGGAATCAGAAATGCAGCTCAGCCCCTCCCAGCTCCTCTAAACTCCGAGGGCCATCTGGAATGCAAGGGCATTGATTTCCTGCTCAATTCCCAAACACAACACACACTGATTCCCTGGGCTGCCAAAAGACACAGGAGCCGTTAACTTGAAAATGATGGGCAAGCCCTACTGGCTGGTCTGGCACCAGAACAGCTCGTTCTGCACCAACATCCCTGCCCCAAACTATGTGTTCTTGTGCAAAAATACTGCATTATCCAGAACTGCCTCCTTGAAAACTAAAATTCTAGCAGAATTTCTGCCGGTGCTGTAAAAGGGCAGGAAAGATTGAGAAAAAGCTCCCTTGCTCCCTGGAGAAGGAGAAATTGAACAAGGGTTCTCCTATCAAACAAACAAATAAACAAAATGTGAAAGTGTTACCTATTCCAGTGTCTAAAGCACTTAAATGCAGTGAAGGGATGTTTGGCAGGGAAACAGCCCTTGTGCTGAGCAGTGGCTCTATGGATCTAAGGCAGGGATCTATGGAAGTCTGCCTGAAGGTCCCTCAGGAGCCCCCATTGTCCAGGCTAAAGCTCCCTCAGCACCTCCTCCCTGGCCTTGTGCTGCACCCCCTTGCCCAGCTCCCCTGTCCTTCTGTGCACTCGCTGCAGCCCCTCCATGACTTTCTGCTTCCCAGGGCCCACAGCTGCACACAGCACTCCAGCTGTGGCCGCAGCGCTGCCCAGCACAGGCCACGCTCACTTCCCTGCTCCTGCTGCCCCACTGCTGCTGGCACAGCCACCGTGCCCTTGGCCTTCTTGGCCCCCTGGCCCCACGCTGCCTCATCTGCAGCTGCTCACGGCCGCCAGCCCTGCGTCCTTTTGGCCCACGCAGCTCCCCAGCCACAAAGGTGCCCATTGCACTTCAGATACTGCAGGCACCATTGCAAGATGGCCTTCCTGTTCTACCACCTCATGTTCCAAGTAGATATCATAAAATTTGATAGGAATAGGATTCTAAGTCACTCTGTTTAAATTGAAATGATCTAATTCAACTGTACAGGAAATGGCTCCTAATTAAATTTTCCCTATCTGCTGTCTGCAAGCATCGTTCTCTTTTCAAAACTAGGTTTTTAATTCTTTAAACTCTGAGAAGGAAATTTAAAAATATCTATCTCTGCCATTATTTTTTTTGTTACAGGCAGGAATATGGATTTTCTTTCAGCCTTCCTAGCTGGCCCTGTACAGTCTATTGCTACTGGCCAAGCTCACATCTTCCTCTACAATTCTTAAACACCAGGAACATGAAATGTTCCTTTCTCATTCACCTCAGGATCAGCACGTCTGAATACACGGATCATGTGATCTGGAGTGGGCAAGGGAAAATGAACAAGTGCTGTGAGAAAACTGCCTGGGCTGCTGAATCCCACAGAAAAGTAGAAGTCAACTCAAACAGAGAGTATTTTTCTTTATCAACATCCCTCCATGTGACATAGTTCTTTCACACAGCCAGCAAGAGATCAGGACAATAATCTTGGTTGTGCCTACACTTTGGCCTGTCTAGTCAGTAAATGAATACAAACATGATCAAGGGAATGCAAATTGTTCTTCAATACTCAATGCTTCTGTTCTGTCCAACAGATAAAGCAGCTTTTGTTCTCTTGTCTTTCAGGTATTTTTTTCAAAAAAGAAGTTGCATGCACTTATTCCCATTAAGTTGCTGAAAACAGTCACCCAGAAAAGCTTGCCCCAAATCCCCCTGAGCTGTGGCAGTTCTATTGTGAGACAGCACAGCAGCAGCTCCAGGCTCAGGAGCAGACACTCACTGCTTTGGCGGTTGCACTTCACTGCAAAGGGAATCACTCTTTTAGCACTCAGTCAAGGGTCAAAACAGACAGTCAAAACCTTTCATTACAAAATTTAGAATAAAAGAAGCTTTCCCTGAGTTCTGGGGAGAACTACAAAGTCCTTAGAAGGCCTTCTGAGAAGGCCTCCCAGGCTGCATTTTGGAAGTTGTCCTGCCTGTCCCAGCAAACTGAGGAAATGACAGACTCTGCTGCCACAGACTCTCCCGTGGAGGGAACGGAAGCCCTGCAAATGCTGCCCCTGTGGCTACAGACACCCCCTTTTAGCTGAACCTCTTGACAGGAGCTTTACCAAACCAGAGGCATCCTAATGCTCTTTCAAAATCAACTCAGTCACTAAGAAAGAGCAAGAAGACATGGAAAAGCCAAGTTAGGTTACACCCTAGCCTAAATAGAGTTGAAACCTCTACTTACTTGCCAGGCTGGTAATGAAATAGGCGGAATAAACAGTGCCATACACGGTGCAAACTGCAGCAGCGAGTTGCTCAATCATTGTAGCACTGTTGTTGAAGTTTACTCCAACCAAGACTCCTGTCAGTGTGCAGCTACACGCTGACAAAGGCCAAAATCAGGAGGACGCTCCTGATCTGAGCAACCCCTAGGACAGCTCTGGCATTG
The DNA here is from genome assembly GCF_028551555.1 of Melozone crissalis. Taxonomy (NCBI): domain Eukaryota; kingdom Metazoa; phylum Chordata; class Aves; order Passeriformes; family Passerellidae; genus Melozone; species Melozone crissalis. The sequence continues at coordinate 6,064,258 of NW_026535781.1, forward strand.
AAGCCTTCCGTGCACCAAGGCAACCTTCTGATGTCACCACGACGATGTGGCAACCATGCCCTGATATCACAAAGCAAAGTATGACAAAGCAAACATGACAAAGCATGTTAGTCTGTGAATTTTTGCACAGCAATAACCAGCCTTTCCTACAGCAAACACAAAATGGCCTCGGAAGTTCTCCTCTGACACAAAGCAGAACAAACTACCCCCACGGGCCAAACCCTGTTGTTCAAGGGATCCAAGAGGAACTCCAAGAGTGCCCCAAGCACCTACAGCCTGTACCCCAGCTGAGCACTCAGATGGGACACAAGCAAAGGAAACCAGACCAAGAAAATAGCCCAAATCATTGTACAGAACCAGGAGAGAAAGCACTATTGGCATAGAAGTTGAAGTAATTCCTAACAAATCACCCCATATATCTGCATGTTTATAGGATGTTCCCAGGGCTGCTGTGTATGTACATCTCTTCCTCTGTTCTGCCTTTCTTCCCCTTTGGCAGCAGTCGAACTGGCAGCATCTGCCCGCCAGCAGCAGCTGCTCCAAGCTGGGAACGCCACTGGCGGTGCTGATTTCCAGAGGGTTCTGTGTGCAGGGGAAGCCAAGGCAGGAGCGGGTTGAACGGTGCTGGCGCTGCTGCTGCTCTGTGCCAGAGAGCCCCGGCTGGGCAGGGCACGGTGCCCACTGCGCTGCGGGCTCCTTCTCCTGCCACAGCTGGGCACACCTGGCCACAAGGCATGACAACTTGTGGGCAAGCCAAGGGGTTTCTGGGGCTGCACTGCTCTGCACACACCCAGCACACCTGCAGCACAGAATTTTAACCCTCAAACAGCTAAACCAAAGGGAAACAGCTGGAAAAGATTTCATTTCAACCATTCTTTATGCTTCAATAGAAATGACCAAAATGAAAGTTACCAAGCAGGGCCCGATCCACACTGCCAGCTCAGTGTGAGAAAAGAGGCATTACTTTATTTCAGTGCTGGGTGCGTGGGAATCACTTTCCTGAAACATGCACACCCACGTGTTAGTATCCATGGATCTAAGACATTATTTTTATTCATTACTTTTATTCATTACTTTTGTTCATTACTTTGCTCAAACTCACAGGCAAAGTACGATTTAAACATGTCAAATACTTGCAGGCAAAATGATTTAAACATGTCAAATACTTTGTGAGAATGTTTAACATTCTCACAAAGTATTTGACATGTTTAAATCACTTCCCCAAAATTACTGACATTTAGAGTAGGGGTCTCTTGAGGGTCTCTGGTGATCATGTGGTGAATATCCCATTCCTCAAATTCTCCTCCCATGGTTAGGAGCCTTCTTCTCCTTGAATGCATTGCAGCTACCTCCTCAGTAGGCCCACTGTCTTTATTCTCAAGGCTAAGACATCCACTTGCACACATTAACCACTGGTGTGAGGGAAGGTACAACTAAGCACTGCCTGGTAAAGCTTAACAAATTCACAATTTATTGCAGATCACCACTTCCCCAACATCTCTTGTTCCTTCTCTGGGAATCAAACACAAGCATTTTGCTATCACTGAGCCCAAGGCCACCTCCAGCCCTCCTGTCACCCAGCAGCCCTTCTCTCCTCACAAACAGCAGGCCCAGCAGTGCCTTCCCTCACTGGCTCAGCCACCAGCTGTGTCAGGAGTTCTCTGTCACACACTCCACGACCATTCTGGACTGTTTGCTCTCCGCTGCACTCTGTTGCCAGCAGACATCCCCACTCTGTTCCATGCCCCTTGCAGAACCCTGCACCTGCTGTCCATGGGCACCTGGAAGGGGAGGCACTCACGGCAGAGATGCACCAGCTGCCCTGGGCAGGAACCAAAACCCTCTGGCGGCACAGCTGCTGGCCTGGGTCTGGCACAGCTCTGCACGCCCCACTCCTCACGGGCTCTGGGCTGGAAATGCAATTGCACTTTCTGCCTCATGGAGAAATACCAGGGCTGCACAAACCACGGCCAGCAGGCCACATCCCAAAGGCCCTGCAGCATGGAGTTGAGAAGGAAGAAGACCCTTCCCCAATTCCTAACCATACCAAAACCACCATAATGGGGACTTTTAATCTTCTGAATGGAGAGTTGATTCACAGGGTAGCAAGGGAATCTTCCAATGGAGTTGAAGTTTGGTAGAGTTTTTATTCTGAGTCCTACTCAGACTGTTGATTTGAAAATTTATTTTTAAATATTTTTTAAAAGGCTGTGCAGTCATATGGTTTTGTTCTAATACCAAAATGGCTAGATGAAATGTGCTGGAATTTTAATTACATCCAACTCATTAGTCTGTAAAAGCTTTCCTGCAGAATAGCCACTAAACAAGAAATGAAAATCTGTGGACTGTTGACTTTGCAAATTTCTACTAAACTTATCAGACAATGAGACATTTTTAGGTAGATCATAGAGCAAATTAATTCCTATGGATAACTTGATTTGGATAAACCTGTTGATTTCAAATTAAAACTGCCAGCACATACTAAGTGGAAATCTGAATACTCACTTCTATGAGTTCTGAATTATTAGATAGTCATTGTCTGCCATATTAACAAAAATTACCATTCTGGCTATTTTTTTTACTTACAGCCAGCTCTTCAACACTCTTTGTAACATCGGAAAGAGAGTTTGTAGCAATGTGAACCATGGGTTGGTGGGGCATTGCAGAAGGCTCCTATGTCAGCACTAAACGTTCACATTTACCATGGCATCACTTCTTGCCTTTAATTCCAAGCTACAGCTCAGTTCCTGCAGTATAGATTCACACTTGTAGTCTGTATTTGCAGCTGGTTCTTATTTCCCTGACCAGAAAAAAATCATGCTTGGATCTCAAATCAAAATAAAATGAGGAGACAGTCAGGTTCTGGATAGGTATAGCAAGAACTAAGAGATTTTTTTGCAAATATGTTGAAAAGTTGTTTGTACATGCTGCAAAACCAGCCGATTAAAGACTTGCACTCTAACTTGCAAGCTGAGCTTTGCCTGTTCTTTCTGGACTGATTTCTTGAGGCCAGACACTGAACCTAATCAGTAAGAGAATCAAAACCACAGGAGTAGTTTGGAGAGTATTGTAAATTATTCTGTCATGATGCTTTTTGCCTAAAAGTTCTGGCCATCATCCGATTGGAGTAATTAGAGGAGATCGAAGCCATCACACTGTGCCTGTGCACACAATTCCTTCCCAGGGGTAATCCATGAAGCAACGCTGACAAATCCACACCAGCAGCGGCTGCCACACAGTCATGAAGCAGAGAATATGTATTTCTGCTACACCTGGACAGCTGAAGATGCCTCTGCTGAGCAAATTTTAGTGACTGCCCACCACAGATGAGACCTTGTGGTCAGTCTCCAGCAAGTCAGGGCAGGTAATATTCTGCCTAAATGAAGTAAGTCTAGCAATACATAGACCATGGGGTCTGAGGAAAGCCAGTAGCTGTGGGAAATTTAATTTGTTTCCGCATCTTTCTTTTTACTAATTTATTGCAGTCAATTAGTTAAAGAATGGAAACTTTTGCCATACCATTGGCTGAAAGGTTGGTCAATCTTCCATTCATGACTCCTCTGAAAGCATCACCCCAGTGTTTTTATCAGTAGCTCTTCCATCATCATGGCTCACACAGCATTTCCTGCAGTTCTTGCTGGAGTCAGGGAAAGGCACCAGGAGAAGGGGGAGAAAGCTGTGTGCAGAGGCTGTGTCAGCTGAAGAGACATTTGTTTCCTCTGATTTGGCTGAATGGCTGCAGGAACCTTGCTGGCCCTGCTGGCGGGGTGGCCTTTTGCAGGGCTGGGCAGAGTTTGGGGCCCAGGATCCCTCCTCTCGGTGGGACACCAGGGTGAGCAGCCCCTGTCCCAGGCAGGAGCAGAGGTTCTGTGGCTCTGCCCTGGGCACAGGGACCTGCCACTGCCATGAGCTCCTGCCGTGGCTCCTCTGGGGCAGCTCCTGCTCTGCAGTGATGATGGGCGCAGATGGGGGTGGCTGCAATGGAGGGTGGCTTCCAGTGGGCTCTGCTGGTCTGCCACACTGGAGCCAGCAGAACTTCTGGAAGGAGTCTCCTCTTGTGAGCTGCTGGAGCTGGAGCTGGCACTGGCCACAGAGCCGTTGTGTTCATCCCTGACAGGAGCAGAGCACAGCAGCCTCTGGGCCTCCTTGCTGCACGATGGCAGTGAGGAGGCCATGGACCACAGGTTCAGTATGTGTGACTCAGCTTCCTGATAAACTGTGCTGAGAAAACCCTGCATCCCTCCTGACAGATCTAAGACACTCCAAGAAATCTGTTGGCACATTGGGAACTCAGAATTGTTTCCATTTTGAACAATTGTCTTATGAGTGCTTTTGATTGTTTTTGTCATTTTGTGTTGATTCAGTTGATCCTTCAGAGAAGCTTTCCTAATAATATAAAACACAGGGAAGACCCTGGGGGGGCATTGCCTGGTCCATGGAGACACAAGAAACTTCCCTCAAAAAGCTGTTAGACCCCATTGGCTAAATCCTCTGTTCCTGGGTCCGTTCCTGTGTTCCTGAGCCACACCTTCCCTATTCCTGATCAGCCCCCTTATCTTTGTACTTCCCTGAGATCAGGGTCAGCCCCCAGGCCCCTGTAGAGACAAAGTGAGACCCTCTGTGTGTGGATGCTGGGACCTGAACATCTCCCTGCACAGCTGAATAAAACATCTGTGGAGATTATGCAAAGGTCCTTTTTGCTTCTTTACCCTGGGCTATGCTAGCAGCAATTCAGACTGCTCCAGAGGAGAAGCTGCAGTACTGGCACCAAGATTTTGGCAACTTGACCATAGGCACAGAGGGCGTGCAGGATGCTGCTCTATGAATTCCTTAACCAGCCATCTCTGGTGCTGGCGTATTCCCTCCAGCTTCTGGTGCAGCCAGGGCCACCTTTGGTCCAGCAGATGACATTGTTATTTGAAAAATTTGGCCCACACCTTGGGCAGGAGGCCATGCACAGGCTCTGGTCCTGCAGCCCCTGCTCAGCTGGGGACAGTGTTCCCTGTGGGGAAGATGGAACAGCCATCACAGGGTCTTGGGGGCTGTTTTCAGCAAGGCTCTGTCCCTGCTGGACTCTAGCAATTGTTTGGGGGAGCTGATGGCACATTGTGTGTAGTCCTGTTCATCCTACTCAGAAAACATGACAGCTTCTATCATTCTTCTGCAGAGTGGGCACGATGGATTTCTCTTTGCCCACTGCAGGATGCAGCCCAGGCAGAACTGGTGGTGACAGGGCAGAGAAAAATTCACATCCTTCTTAGTGCCCTGGCAGGTGGGGCAGCTCCATTCTGTCCCCATGGCCATGTCTGTCTGTCCCAGCAGGAGGGAAGAGCTGAGGACCATGAGCTGCTCTCATTTGCAATCTTGCTTGGCCAGAGCCCAAGCTCGAGCCAGAGTGCTCCAGGCTCTGTCAGTGCCCAAACAGAAGCAGAAAGGGATGTGGTGTCACAACCCATTCCTTGGTGAAGGAGGTCCATAGCAGCCTCAAGAGCAACCTCAGACACTCAACAGTCAAGGCAGTAACATATGGACAGGACACAGATGGCAGCTCATGGCTGGGAGAGCATTCGTAGACATATCCAAGGACAAATTTCCCAGGAACTCTCCACAGCTCTGGGATCTGCCCATCAGCTCTGTCAGAAGCTGCAGCAGAACAACCGAAGTCCTAAAAAGCAGCTTCCAGACACTTTCCCTACCATCCTGCCTGAGTAGCCGGGTTGCTTGCTGCAAAACACTCCTTTTCTCCTCTTCCCCAATGCCCTGTGGACACTTGCAGCCAAAATAAAAAGCTCCTGGCCCTCTGTGTGATGTGATAGTACAGTTTTTATATTTCCATGCTGGGATGAAAGAAAGCTGTGCTGTGGGTCAGGAGAGGCCAGGACCCACTTGGCCTTCCTGCAGGCTGAGGGGGTCCCAGCAGACATCCTGCTGCTTTTTTGGGGAATGTGTGAGGGGGAGTGGAGGAGGTGACAGAGAGGCCGAGATCATAGAGTGGAAACTCAGCTCCAGAGTGGCAGTGCAGACTCTCCCTGCTGAATGCCTGCTGGGGCTGGCAAAGAAGGAAAATGCCCCAATAACAGCCCGGTGGCACTGTGTCTCGGGGACAGGTACAGGGAGGTGACAACAAACAGCAGCATGGCCCGGTCTCACAGCTCCTAGGAAGCAGTGACAGAGGGGCCTCATGTGCCAGAGATTTCAGAAAGGCTGTCTTCTCAAATGGCCACTCTGAAACCCCTCTCTTTGCCTCTTGGGTTTGTGAATGCTTTTGACAGCCACAGCATCCTGGGGCAACGCGTTCCACGATTTCATTAAGCACTCCTTGAAAAGCACCTCCCATTGTTCACTGAGCTGCCAGCCTGGTCATTTCAGAGGGTGCTGCCTTGGTGGAGAGAAAAATCAATCGTCTGCCTTTCAGGGAGCTGAAGGAGAAGGGACTCTTCACCATCCAACACCTGGCTGGGTCCCATTCAGAGGTCCTGCTTTGTAGACTTGGTGAGGTTTGCTTGGCAGTTACCAGCGAGGTGAGAACATTGTTTGGAATTGTCCCCCATACTTCATACACAGTGTGTACAGTAGGTATGTGCTTGCTCATCTCCATGTGTGCTCAGGGTGTGCCTTCATTTCTGATTTTAGACCTGAGATTTCTAATGTCTGTCAGCTATCTGTAGGATCTGTGGGTACATGCAGCTGTATTTACTGGCAGGTCAGGTATCTGACTCTCATCTTTGAGTGTGGTGCCTTTATAATGCAATGTGCAAATGCAGAAACTGAGACACTAATGACGTTATTTGCCAGAGTCCCAATCTCTGCCCAAGCTGTAATTGAACACTGCAAATTATTCTGTAGACCTGAGCCTGTGTTTTCTGTTTCCTGGCTGAGTGCTTCAACTGCTGGTGTTGCTTTTTTGAACAGGAGCATCTGACTCATTTATCTTTATGATTTGTGCCTTTAGGATTTGAAAGCCGCTCTTGCTTTAATTTTCTAGTAAAAGGGCCTAAAATCAAAGCTGTGGACATTTTAGAAGGGTTAAGTCGAACACTTAATGAAATTTTTATTTTAGGCCTGCAGTGAGCAGGTCTGAGGCCAGAAATTGGTGCCAGAGTAAGTGCCTTTCTGTGCTTGTGCTCTCCTGCTCTTCCTGTACTTGTATGTTCCTCTGGACCCAGTGGGATGTGTTGTCATTTCCTGGGACTTCTGTTGAAGGCAACTGGTTTTCTTTCCAAGGTGATTCTTATGTTTCCCCTCATGGTTTCCCCAGGTGACCAACCTCCGTTCCAAGGTGTCCTGCTCTGCCATTGTCACTCTGGGAGAGCTCTTTGTGACCTTGAAGAAGGACATGGACTCTGAGGTGGATGAGGTTGCTTGCTCTGGTCCTTCTCCAGATGGTGTCCAGCTCCCCAGAATTTGTTCAGAAAGCAGCCAGTCAGAGCCTGGGGATCCTGGTGGAGAATGTGACTCCTACACGAGCAATGACTGCTCTCATGGACATGGGAGTCAAGTAGGTTCTTCTTCTTTTAGTGATATTCTTCACCTTCGTGTGCGTGGGAGGGAGAAGGGATGAGACGGAGAATGGGAATGGTGGGAGGGAAGGGTCCTGTATCCTGCATCTTCTGTGAACTCAGTGACTTGATTCTCCAACCAACCTCACTTCTTTCCTCTTGTCACCTATTTCAGCCCATTAGTTCTCAGAATCACAGAAGTGTAGAATATGGGGAGTTGGAAGGGGCCCATCAGGACCATCAAGTCCAGCTCCTGGCCTTGCCCAGAACAGCCCAAGGGTCACACCAAGTGCCTGAGATTGTTGTCCAAATGCTCCTTCAACCCTGTCGGGCTTGGTGCTGTGACCACTGCCCTGGGGAGCCTGTTCCAGTGCCCAACCACCCTCTGGGTGAAAAACCCTTTTTCCTGATGTCCAAACTAAAGCTCCTCTGACTCAGCTTCCTGCTGCTTCCTGGGGTTCTCCCAATCTGTCAGATTTTCCTAGATGTGGTGATCAGTGGGGAAGGGAAAGTGCCTGCAAAGGCCAAGGATAGAGCCCTGTGCTTTTGTGGGCAGAGGGTCAATTGCAATTGCAGCTGTGAGCAGTGTTTGGTATTTCACAGCGCTAACCACAGAGGCCCTGGGAAAACCATGTCTCCTCACGATGCCATTACCTTAAGAAATGAAGAGGGTCCTTGCTGGGGCGTGGAGCACATGGGGGACAATCTGCTGGGTGTGGCACAGCCTGCACTGCAGGTGCAGCTCCTGCCAAAGGAGTCTTGTATGACTGTCCTGGCCTTAGAGCTCTACTTTCTATTCAAAGTGATGTTTCATGTTAGCCTTGAGATGATGAATCACTTTACAGGCACCTTCACAGGCTGACTGCCATGGGACAGTTGGAGCAAATGCTGCCTTAAATGTTGGTGCTGGGCCTGATAGTTCCCAAGAGACGCTCTCTAGAACAGGACAGCCTGCCTAAACTGCCTGCCAACCTTTCCTCAGCTTTGCAATAGGGTAAAAGATTCAGATGGATCTGTTGCCAAGCCCCACAGAAGAAACAGGCTGCATTGCTGGATATTCTGCAACTTCACCGGCCACAATGCGTTTTCCCTGCATTTGTTGTTTTCCAAAGTTCTGCAGATTTGGGGGTAAATGGGTGGAAAGAGCCTCAATCCTGCTGCAGCTCTGTGTACTGGGTGCCCTCTGATGGGTCAGCATCAATTGTCCCTAATTTCTAAATTATTCATTTGTCATCTATTTCTTTAATCTTTCTCAGAGTAAATACTGTGAAAGAAACTGAGTATCAGAGCAGGGAGACTGAATTCTCCCTCTTCCATGCAGGCAGGCCTTGTGTGCAATGCTAACTTTGTGTTTAGCTGAGGACAGAACCTTCTGCAGGTGTCTGAAGGTGCAGGGACAGCCCAGGCTCCTTCCCCCAGCAAGGGCAGGGAGCAGCTCTGGCCAAAGCCAGCGCTGCTGCTGCTCCTTGTCCCTGTGCCCAGGGTTTGCTCTCTCCTCCCCAGCAGCCGCCCCGCCCCGGTGCGCGAGTGTGCGGCCCAGCTCCTCCTGTCCCTGATGGAGAGAATTGGAGTCACCCAGCTCGCAGGCACAGCCAGGGCTGAGAGGCTGCCACACGTGGCAGGGAAGCTTGCTCGGGACTGCCACAAGGACACAAGGTAATGATCTTCATTTCACCTCCCAAAACGGAAAACCGTTTTGTGTCTGGCTGTAAAGATGAAACCACACAAGAGTGGAAACCAAAGGGAATATGAAATTACCTCACGGTGTGAATAAGGGTCATAGAATCATGGAATATGCTGAGTTGGAAGGGACCCATCAGGGTCATCGAGTCCAGCTCCTGGCCATGTGCAGGAAACCCTTAGAGTCACCCCATGTGCTTGAGATCATTGTCCAAACTCTTCTTGAGCTCTGTCAGCCTTGGCGCTGTGACCACTGCTCTGGGCTGCCTGGGCAAATGGCTGTGCTGGTGTCCTGGTTTAGGGCAAATTTGTTAAAGAATCTGCAAAGGAGGGCCCCTCCAGGAAGCAAACCCACACGGGCCCTCCTCCCCAACTGGTTCGGGAAGAATTCCTCGGAGAGAGGTGGAAAGAACCTGTTTATTTGACAGACACAGCACCCCCCAGCACACAAAATGAACAATACCAGATGACACTGCTCTGAGAAAGATGACAAAATCAGAAAGTCTCTTTCGGGGGGGGTTGCTCTGTTCTCAGTCCCTCCGGCACTGGGCAGCTGCTGCAGCCGAACGGTGCAAACCCTCAGTGTTCCCAGGTCCCAGTCTGGAGCAGGTTTGAGATGGTCACAGAAACAGGAGAGGAGAAACAGTCCAGGAAGGAATTTGGACTCTTTAGCTAGAACTAGCTTATAAGCAGAGGCCAAAGCAGAGCAGAAGCGAGAGCAGAAAAGAGAGCAAGCAAAGCAGCAAGCTGAAAGCAAGAAGCTAAAACAGCCCTATGTACTGTCCGTCTCTGTGTCCCTGATAAGAGAAACCCAAACAAAACTTCCACTCTTCAAAGCCGGTCTTAAAGGCACAGAACAGATGAATGGGGATACAAGCATCATAACGTCACCCTAGGACATTCCACCCCTTATCCCCATATCATCAACATACTACCACACATCATGCATTATTCATACAAAATTTCCATCTGTTCCCCCAAAATTTACAAACAATACCCATCATGACTTCATCACATCCCCACACTGGACCACTGTATCCAGGCCCTATACTACAGAGCTGCAGGATTCCCCCTTTTCACTTTAGTCACTTAAAGCTCCATCTTTCACTTGCTCAGACCTTCGACACTTACGCATTTCCTTCTCCATCTTCCACTTGCCCAGACCTTCAACACTTACACATTTCCTTCAATCTCATGTCTGTATGGTTTAATGTACAGACAATGGCAGTAACATCCAATGAACAGTGATACTGCACATCATTCTTACCCCACGATCAGATCTCCCTGAGGTGCACATCGTGTTGTTCCATCTCTTTGCATTATCCACCACGTGCAACCTGGTCCCTGAGCAAAGACAACCCCACAAATGGGTTTGTCTGTACTCGAGGCAGAATTGATCCACACAGTCTTCCCTAACAAACCTCTGATATGTACCACTGGGACTTTGTCTCCTTCTATTACATTCAGGGACTCAGACTGGGCAGGACCTGCTCGGTTGGTGGAACCTCGGGTGTTAACTAACCAGGTGGCCTTTGCTAAATGCTGCTCCCAATTTTTGAAAGATCCCCCACCCAAAGCTTTCAACTGGGTTTTTAGTAGTCCATTGTACCTCTCCACTTTTCCTGCAGCTGGTGCATGGTAGGGGATATGGTACACCCACTCAATGCCATGTTCCCTAGCCCACGTGTTGATAAGGCTGTTCTTGAAATGAGTCCCATTGTCTGACTCGATCCTCTCAGAGGTGCCATGTCTCCACAGAACTTGCTTTTCAAGGCCCAGGATGGTGTTCTGGGCTGTAGCATGAGACACAGGGTGGGTTTCCAACCATCCAGTGGTGGCTTCCACCATGGTCAGCACATAGCGCTTGCCCTGGCGTGTCTGGGGCAGTGTGATGGAGTCAATCTGCCAGGCCTCCCCATACTTGTACTTGGACCACCGCCCACCGTACCACAGGGGCTTCACTCGCTCGGCCTGCTTGATGGCAGCACACGTCTCACAGTCATGGATGACCTGAGAAATACTGTCCATGGTTAGATCCACCCCTTGGTCTCATGCGCACTTATAGGTGGCATCTCTGCCCTGGTGGCCTGAGGCATCATGGGCCCATTGAGTTGGGAATAACTCTCCCTTATGTTCCCAGTCTAGGTCTATTTTGGACACCCCTATCTTTGCAGCTTGGTCTACCTGCTCATTGTTTTGGTGCTCCTCATTGGCCCTACTCTTGGGTGCATGGGCATCTACATGGCGGACTTTCACAGGTAGCCTCCCTACCCTAGTAGCAATGTCTTTCCACTCTTCAGCAGCCCAAATTGGTTTCCCTCTACGTTGCCAGTTAGCCTTTTTCCACCTCTCCAGCCATCCCCACAGAGCATTGGCTACCATCCGTGAATCAGTGTAGAGGTAGAGCTTTGGCCACTTCTCTCTCTCAGCAATGTCTAGGGCCAGTTGAACATCTTTGAGTTCTGCAAGTTGGCTTGATCCACCTTCTCCTTCGGTAGCTTGTGCAACCCATCGTGTGGGGCTCCATACGGCTGCTCTCCACTTCCGGTTCATCCCTACGATGCGACAGGAACCGTCAGTGAAAAGAGCGTAGCGTGTTTCCTCTGGGGGCAGTTGGTTATAGGGAGGAGCCTCTTCAGCCCGTGTCACTGGTTCTTGTTCCTCTCCATGTGTGACACCAAAATTCTCACCTTTGGGCCAATTTGTAATTATCTCCAAAATCCCTGGGCGATTCAGTTTACCTATACAGGCGCGTTGAGTGATAACAGCAATCCACTTGCTCCATGTAGCACTGGTGGCATGGTGAGTGGAAGGAACCTTGCCTTTGAACATCCACCCCAGCACCGGTAGTCGGGGTGCCAGGAGGAGTTGTGCTTCAGTGCCTATTACCTCCGAGGCAGCCTGGACTCCTTCATAGGCAGCCAAGATTTCCTTCTCTGTTGGAGTGTAGTTGGCTTCAGACCCTCTGTAGCTTCGACTCCAAAATCCCAGTGGTCGACCCTGAGTCTCCTCAGGCACCTTCTGCCAAAGACTCCAGGACAAGCCATGGTTCCCGGCTGCAGAGTAGAGCATGTTCTTTGCCTCTGGTCCTGTCCTGACTGGGCCAAGGGCTACTGCATGAGCAATCTCCTGTTTGATCTGGACAAAGGCTTGTTGCTGCTCAGGGCCCCACTGGAAATTGTTCTTCTTGCGGGTGACCAGGTAAAGAGGGCTCATGATCTGACTGTACTCAGGAATATGCATCCTCCAAAAACCTATGGCATCCAAGAAAGCTTGTGTCTCTTTCTTATTGGTGGGTGGAGACATTGTTATGATCTTGTTGATGACATCTGTGGGAATCTGATGCCGTCCATCTTGCCACTTCACTCCCAGGAACTGAATCTCACGAGCTGGTCCCTTTACTTTGCTCTTTTTAACGGCGAAACTAGCTCCCAGGAGGATCTGGATGATTTCCTTCCCTTTCTCGAACACTTCCGCAGCTGTGTTCCCCCACACAATGATGTCATCAATGTACTGCAGATGTTCTGGCTCCTCTCCCCTTTCTAGTGCAGTCTGGATCACTCCATGGCAGATGGTGGGGCTGTGCTTCCACCCCTGGGGCAGTCGGTTCCAGGTGTACTGCACGCCCCTCCATGTGAAAGCAAACTGAGGCCTGCATTCTGCTGCCAAAGGAATGGAGAAAAATGCATTGGCAATGTCTATAGTGGCATACCACTTTGCTGCCTTGGACTCAAGCTCGTACTGGAGCTCTAATATGTCTGGCACGGCAGCACTCAGTGGTGGAGTCACTTCATTCAAGGCACGGTAGTCTACAGTCAATCTCCATTCCCCGTCAGATTTTCGCACAGGCCAAATGCGGCTGTTGAAGGGTGAGTGGGTCTTGCTGACCACCCCTTGGCTGTCCAGCTCTCGGATCATCTTATGGAGGGGGATCACAGATCTCGAGTGGTTCTATACTGTCGTTGATGAACTGTTGAGGTGGCAATTGGTACTCGTCGCTCTTCTCCTGTCAGGCATCCTACTGCAGATGGATTCTCAGACAACCCAGGCAAGGTGTTCAATTGCTGAATGCCCTCTGTCTCTACAGCAGCTATTCCAATTGCCCATCTGAGTCCCTTTGGGTCTTTGAAGTACCCACTTGGAAGGTAGTCTATGCCCAAAATACATGGGCCTCTGGGCCAGTCACAATAGGATGCTTCTGCCACTCATTTCCCGTTAGGCTCACATCAGCTTCCACCAAAGTGAAATCCTGGGATCCTCCTGTCACACCAGCAATAGAAACAGACTCTGTCCCCACATGTCTTGATGGGATTAATGTGCATTGCGCACCAGTATCGACCAAAGCTTTGTACTCTTGTGGTTCCGATGTGCCAGGCCAACGAATCCACACAGACCAGAAAACACGATTTTCCCTGGCCTCTACCTGGCTAGAGGCAGGGCCCCTCTAAGCCTGGTTATCCTTCTTTCCCTGGGCATATGTTTTGGATGTTCCTTCGAGAGGATCAGACATGTCATCATCATCATACCTGGCTGGTCGGCTACGGGCTACTGGAGCTGCTTTCCTCCTGGTGGCTTCCTTCAGTTCACGCACCTGTCATGCCAGAACAGCAGTAGGTTTCCTATCCCACCTTCTCATGTTTTCCCCACAATCACGCAGGTAAAACCACAGCTCAGCTCGTGGGGTGTACCTTCTCTCACCATCTGGGAAACGTCTGCCTTGGAGACCAGAACCTCGGATCTGTACTGCTGAAATTTGGAGAAGGTCTTCTTTAATCTTCTCTCTAAGCTTCTTATGGTTCTCCTCTATCTTATCCTCTAAATTCTGCAGATGTATTTCTACCGCTGCGATTCTGGCATGTGGGGCCATGGACACCATCTGCATATGCTCGGAGCTTCCTTGCCATGTCAAGCACCGTCTCACCCCTCTCATCCCTCTTCATGATGGCTAAGGCAGAAGCATATTCATGTGGCCCAAGTCGTACAAGTTTCTGCCACATCACAGACGTGCATGGTACTAAGTCTGGGTTCCTAGTTGTTACATCATCTGAGAAGATAATCTCTGCCACTGCCATTTCTCTCAGGTGTTGGATCCCTTGTTCTATTGTCTTCCACTGAGTTTGCTGCATATAGAGATCGTCTGCACACAGGTATCTTTCTGCTACACTTCTTAGGACCCGTTCCCAGAGGCTGTGAGGGTTAGCCCCCCTCATCATTCCTTGGTCTATGACAGGATCCTGTGACAGGGATCCCAAATGCCTGGCTTCAGTGCCATCCAGAATTGTAGCCTCGCCTGCAGCATCCCAGAGACGGACAAGCCAACTAATTATGGATTCATCAGACCTTCGAGTGTAGTCCTTCCATAGGCCACAAAGGTCCTTCAGGGAAAAGGACTCAATATTTGCATCTGATCTTACACTTGCTGCTTTGACTCCTGATTTTATGTCAGAAGGCATTGAGGTTCCTTCTCCTTCATCATCATCATCATCATCATCATCCACTGGTTGATTGGTCTTGTCCGTGCATTTCCCACTTCTAGTGCTGGTAGCAACAGCCATGGGTTTAGCTGCTGGCTTCGACTTGGAGTGTTAGCTGCAGCCTGAGTCACTGGGACAGTTGCTGATTGATCTCCCTGCCCCCCTGCCTCTGTCTGCTGCCCGACAGTATCTAGCAGTGTGCGATAAGCATATGCCAGGGCCCAGCTCACTGCAATTACCTTCCTCTCCTTAGGCTCATCCTGGTACTTCTCTTTCAGACATTTCTCCACCTCATCTGGGTTCTGAATTTGTTCATGGGGAAAATCCCAGACTATAGGGTCAGAGAATTCCTTCAGGATTTGGCCTATATCCTCCCATTTCGCACACCACTTAGGGTTTTCCACACTGGGGTTTACTCCTGAGTCAGGGGTCTCATCAGCCCGTCTAGAAATCTCAGCCCTCATTCTAGAGAAGCAGCAGGTTGTATAGAGGTAGGTTACCAGATTGAATACGAGGAAGATGGTTTCTGTAACATTGAGGGGAAACTGAACATCCTTCATTAGCGATGCAACTGATTCATAGGAGAAGAAGGAAAGCAGAGGCTGAAAAACCTCATTCCCTCCTGCTCCTCCTGCAACAAACTGGATGCATAACCATATCCATGAACCATTCATACCTGGAGCAGACCCTGGCATGTTTATAAACTTCTTGCACATCATTGCCACCAAGCCCAGCAGGATAGCTACTCTGGTCACTGCCCCTCGGTTGTAAAAACTACGTATTAGGGGCAATATAAAAGCTATTTCTGGATAAGAAAATAAACCTAGGGACCAGAGGGGTATTAAAATCTCAGAAAGCCCTAGGGACCAGAAATGCATGCAAACCTTCACCCCAATAAACATTATGAATTCAAAAAGCATGGCTATTAGCTGATTTAAACGAACGCAGAGTAATAGCAACCAAAATGCAGTCAAAACAGGGTTTTTCCACTCTCTCTCAAGCCCCACATTTGGGCACCAATATTTTATCCTGGTTTAGGGCAAATTTGTTAAAGAATCTGCAAAGGAGGGCCCCTCCAGGAAGCAAACCCACACGGCCCCTCCCCCCAACCGGTTCGGGAAAAATTCCCTGGAGAGAGGTGGAAAGAACCTGTTTATTTCAGGCACAACACCCCCCAGCACACAAAATGAACAATACCCAATGACACTACTCTGAGAAAGATGACAAAATCAGAAAGTCTCTTTCGGGGGGGGTTGCTCTGTTCTCAGTCCCTCCGGCGCTGGGGCAGCTGCTGCAGCCAAACCTTCGGTGTTCCCGGGTCCCAGTCTGGAGCAGGTTCAAGATGGTCACAGAAACAGGAGAGGGGAAACAGTCCAGGAAGGAATGTGGACTGTTTAGATAGAACTAGCTTATAAGCAGAGGCCAAAGCAGAGCAGAAGCGAGAGCAGAAAAGAGAGCAAGCAAAGCAGCAAGCTGAAAGCAAGAAGCTAAAACAGCCCTATGTACTGCCCGTCTGTGTGTCCCTGATAAGAGAAACCCAAACAAAACTTCCACTCTTCAGAGCAAGTCTTAAAGGCACAGAACAGATGAATGGGGATACAAGCATCATAACGTCACCCCAGGACATTGAGGAAACAAATGTGTCTTCAGCTGACACAGTCTCTGCACACAGCTTTCTCCCGCTTCTCCTGGTGCCTTTCCCTGACTCCAGCAAGAGCTGCAGGAAATGCTGTGTGAGCCATGATGATGGAAGAGCTACTGATAAAAACACTGGGGTGATGCTTTCAGAGGAGTCATGAATGGAAGACTGACCAACCTTCCAGCCAATGGTATGCCAAAAGTTTCCATTCTTTAACTAATTGACTGCAATAAATTAGTAAAAAGAAAGATACAGAAACAAATTAAATCTCCCACAGCTGCTGGCTTTCCTCAGGCCCCATGGCCTATGTATTGCTAGACTTACTTCATTTAGGCAGAATATTACCTGCCCTGACTTGTTGGAGACTGACCACAAGGTCTCATCTGTGGTGGGCAGTCACTAAAATTAGCTCAGCAGAGGCATCTTCAGCTGTCCAGGTGTAGCAGAAATACATATTCTCTGCTTCATGGCTGTGTGGCAGCAGCTGCTGGTGTGGATGTGTCAGCGTTGCTTCATGGATTACTCCTGGGAAGGAATTGTGTGCACAGGCACAGTGTGATGGCTTCCATCTCCTCTAATTACTCCAATCGGATGATGGCCAGAACTTTTAGGCAAAAAGCATCATGACAGAATGATTTACAATATTCTCCAAACTACTCCGGTGATTTTGATTCTCTTACTCATTGGGTTCAGTGTCTGGCCTCAAGAAATCATTCCAGAAAGAAAAGGAAAACCTCAGCTTGCAAGTTAGAGTGCAAGTCTTTAATCTGCCATTTTTGCAGCATGTACAAACAACTTTTCAACATATTTGCAAAAAACTCTCTTAGTTCTTGCTATACCTATCCAGAACCTGACTGTCTCCTTGTTTTATTTTGATTTGAGATCCAAGCATGATTTTTCTCTGGACAGGAAAGTAAGAACCAGCTGAAAATACAGACTACAAATGTGAATCTATACTGCAGGAACTAAGCTGTAGCTTGGAATTAAAGGCAAGAAGTGATGCCATGGTAAATGTGAACATTTAGTGCTGGCATAGGAGCCTTCTGCAATGCCCCACCAACCCATGGTTCACATTGCTACAAACTCTCTTTCTAGTGTTACAAAGAATGTTGAAGAGCTGGCTGTAAGTAAAAAAAATAGCCAGAATATTAATTTTTGTTAATATAGCAAACAATGACTATCTAATAATTCAGAGTTCATAGAAGGGAGTATTCAGATTTTCACTTAGTATGTGCTGGCAGTTTTAATTTGAAATCAACAGGTTTATCCAAATCAAGTTATCCATAGGAATTAATTTGCTCTATGATCTAACTAAAAACTCCTCATTGTCTGATAAGTTTAGCAGAAATTTGCAAAGTCCACAGTTTACAGATTTTCATTTCTTGTTCAGTGGCTATTCTGCAGGAAAGCTTTTACAGACTAATCAGTTTAGAAGTAATTAAAATGCCAGTACATTTCATCTAGCCATTTTGGTATTAGAACAAAACCATATGACTGCACAGCCTTTTAAAAAATATTTAAAAATAAATTTTCAAATCAACAGTCTGAGTAGGACTCAGAATAAAAACTCTACCAAACTTCAACTCCATTGGAAGATTCCCTTGTCACCCAGTGAATCAACTCTACATTCAGAAGATTAAAAGTCCCCATTATGGTGGTTTTGGTATGGTTAGGAATTGGGGAAGGGTGTTCTCCCTTCTCAGCTCCATGCTGCAGTGCCTTTGGGATGTGGCCTGCTGGCCGTGGTTTGTGCAGCCCTGGTATTTCTCCATGAGGCAGAAAGTGCAATTGCATTTCCAGCCCAGAGCCCGTGAGGAGTGGGGCGTGCAGAGCTGTGCCAGACCCAGGCCAGCAGCTGTGCCGCCAGAGGGTTTTGGTTCCTGCCCAGGGCAGCTGGTGAATCTCTGCCGTGAGTGCCTCCCCTTCCAGGTGCCCATGGACAGCAGGTGCAGGGTTCTGCAAGGGGCATGGAACAGAGTGGGGATGTCTGCTGGCAACAGAGTGCAGCGGAGAGCAAACAGTCCAGGATGGTCCTGGAGCGTGTGACAGAGAACTCCTGACACAGCTGGTGACTGAGCCAGTGAGGGAAGGCACTGCTGGGCCTGCTGTTTGTGAGGAGAGAAGGGCTGCTGGGTGACAGGAGGGCTGGAGGCGGCCTTGGGCTCAGGGATCACAAAATGCTTGTGTTTGGTTCCCAGAGAAGGAATGAGAGATATTGGGGAAGTGTTGATGTGCAACAAATTGTGAATTTTTTAAGCTTTACCAGGCAGTGCTTAGTTGTACCTTCCCTCACACCAATGGTTAATGTGTGCAAGTGGATGTCTTAGCCTTGAGAATAAAGACAGTGGGCCTACTGAGGAGGTAGCTGCAATGCATTCAAGGAGAAGAAGGCTCTTAACCATGGGAGGAGAATTTGAGGAATGGGTTGTTCACCACATGACCACCAGAGACCCTCAAGAGACCCCTACTCTAGATGTCAGTAATTTTGGTGAAGTGATTTTAACATGTCAAATACTTTGGGAGAATGTTTAGCATGTGAGTTTGAGCAAAGTAATGAATAAAAGTAATGAAAGTAATGTCTTAGTTCCATGGATACTAACATGTGGGTGTGCATGTTTCAGGGAAGTCATTCCTCACACAACCAGCACTGAAATAAAGTAATGCCTCTTTTCTCACACTGAGCTGGCATTGTGGATCGGGCCCTGCTTGGTAACTTTCATTTTGGTCATTTATATTGAAGCATAAAGAAAGGTTGAAATGAAATCTTTTCCACCTGTTTCCCTTTGGTTTACCTGTTTGAGGGTTAAAATTCTGTGCTGCAGGTGTGCTGGGTGTGTGCAGAGCAGTGCAGCCCCAGAAACCCCTTGGCTTCCCCACAAGTTGTCACGCCTTGTTGCCAGGTGTGCCCAGCTGTGGCAGGAGAAGGAGCCCGCAGCGCAGTGGGCACCGTGCCCTGCCCGGCCGGGGCTCTCTGGCACAGAGCAGCAGCAGCGCCAGCACCGTTCATCCCGCTCCTGCCTTGGCTTCCCCTGGCACACAGAAGCCTCTGGAAATCAGCACCGCCAGTGGTGTTCCCAGCTTGGAGCACCTGCTGCTGGCGGGCAGATGCTGCCAGTTCGACTGCTGCCAAAGGGAAAGAAAGGCAGAGATGTACCCACACCGGAGCCCTGGGTATGTCCAATAAAGGTGCAAATATGTGGGGAGTTTTGTTAGGAAGGATTTCAGCTGTGATGCCAACAGTGGCTTCTCTCCTGGTTCTGTGTGTTCTGGACGAGTAATGCAATGGTTGGCTCTGACAATTAAGAAGCAGATGTTATGTGGATGTTCAAATGTGTAATGATGGTATTGTGATATATCCTCCCATAGTCCTCTTTCCCGTCCCCCTTGTAATAGCCTTGGTAGTCATGGCATTTGAGGAGGGCTGGCTTGTGACCAGCAGGCAGGGTGTAACAACCCCTGACCTCCAGTCAGGATGCAAGAAAGTAATCTCCACCAATGGGCAGCAGAGAAAGAGTTGACTGACAAAACTTTTGGAGGAGCTAAGGGTATAAAAGGCAGAGCATCCTTTTTGTAGATGAGCACGTGGCTGCTAGTCACAGAGACTCCCAATGCTGCAAGTTTTCCTTAGTCAGTCCTTTGTTAAGGTTTACTAAACCTTTAAAAGTGAGAGTCATTTCTCACATGTGCAATGCTGTGGACCATTTTCTTGGCCTGTTTTCCTTTGCTTGAGGCCCATCTGAGTGCTCAACTGGGGTACAGGCTGTAGGTGCTTGGGGCACTCTTGGAGTTCCTCTTGGATCCCTGAACAACAGGGTTTGGCCCATGAGGGGATTTTTTGCTGCTTTGTGACAGATGAGAATTTCCCAGGCTCTTTTGTGTTTGCTGTAGGGAAGGTTGGTTATTGCTTTTCATAAATTCACAGACCAACATGGAGCGTTTGCTTTGTGATGTCAGGGCATGGTTGCCACATCGTCATAGTGGCATCAGAAGGTTGTCTTGGTGCACGGAAGGCCTGAGTGTCAGAGCAGCCCAAGGCCTTGCTCGCATCAGGAGAACCCTCCTGGTTTGAGCATTGGTCAGTGGGCAGCTGCACTCTGACAGAGCACTTGTTTTTCTAGTGTTGGAGAAAACTTGCACAGCACTGGGACAATGATCCACCATCTGGCCACAGCAGCTTTTGCTGCCTATGGTGTTTGTTTTTCCTCATATTACGTTGCACACTTTGTTCGTAAGTAGAGTTTTCCATTCTACTTCGGTAAGGGTGTATCCTAACCTGGCTTTTGTATGTCTTCCTGCTCTTTCTTGGTGGCTGAGTTTCTGATTTTGAAACAGAAAGAGCATTAGAGTGCCAGTGGTTTGGTAAAGCTCCTGTCAAGAGGTTCAGCTAAAAAGGGGGTGTCTGTAGCCACAGGAGCAGCATTTGCAGGGGAACCTGCAGTGCTACCGTTCCCTCCACGGGAGAGTCTGTGGCAGCAGAGTCTGTCATTTACTCACTTTGCTAGGACAAGCAAGACACCTTTGAAAATGTAGACTGGCAGACCTTCTTTAAAGCCTTCCAAAAACTCTGCAGTTGTTCCCAGAATTCAGAGAAAGCTTATTTCTTTTTAAATTTTGTCATGAAAGGATTTTACTAACTTGACCTTTTACTGAGTGCTAAAATAGTTGTTCCCTTTGAATGGAAGTGCTGCTGTGCTCTTCGGCAATAGAACTGCATCATCTGCAGGGGGACTGTGGGGAAGCTTTTCTGGGCAACTGTTTCCTGCAAGTTAATCAGAAAAAGTGCATGACACTGAGTGATAAAAAAAAAGAGTACCTGAAGGAGAAAATTTCAGAAGCTGTCTTATGTGTTTGGTAGAACAGGAGCATTGAGTGTTAAAGAAAAACACTTTGCATTTTCTTGATCATATTTGAATTCATTTACTGGCTAAACTGGCTGCAGTGTGGGCACAGCCAAGAATATTGTCCTGATCTCTTGCTGGCTGTGTGAATGAAATGTGTCTCCTGGAGGGATGTTGTGAAACAGGAAATCATCTCTGTTTGGGTTGACTTGTTCTGTGGGATTCAGCAGCCCAGGCAGTTTTCTGACAGCATCTGGTTAATTTTCCCTTCCCACTACAGGACAACTGAAGCATGTATTTAGCAGTGCTGAAGATCCTGAGGTGAGTGAGAAAGGAACATTTCATGTTCCTGGTGTTTAAGAATTGTAGAGGAAGATGTGAGCTTGGCCAGTAGCAGTAGACTGTAGAGGGCCAGCTAGGAAGGCCGAAAGAAAATCCATATTCCTGCCTGTAACAAAAATAATAAGGGCAGAGATAGATGTTTTTAAATTTCCTTCTCAGAGTTTAAAGAATTGAAAACCTAGTTTTGAAAAGAGAACGCTGCTTGCAGACAGCAGATAGGGAAAATTTAATTAAGAGCAATTTCCTGTACAGTTGAATTAGATCATTTCAATTTAAACAGAGTGACTTAGACTCCTTTCTTACCAAACTTTATGATATCTGCTTGGAACATGAGGTGGTAGAACAGGAAGGCCATCTTGCAATGGTGCCTGCAGTATCTGAAGTGCAATGGGCACCTTTGTGGCTGGGGAGCTGCGTGGGCCCAAAGGACGCAGGGCTGGCGGCCTTGAGCAGCTGCAGATGAGGCAGCGTGGGGCCAGGGGGCCAAGAAGGCCAAGGGCACGGTGGCTGTGCCAGCAGCAGTGGGGCAGCAGAAGCAGGGCAGGGAGCGTGGCCTGTGCTGGGCAGCGCTGCGGCCACAGCTGGAGTGCTGTGTGCAGCTGTGGGCCCTGGGAAGCAGAAAGTCATGGAGGGGCTGCAGCGAGTGCACAGAAGGACAGGGGAGCTGGGCAAGGGGGGGCAGCACAAGGCCAGTGAAGAGGTGCTGAGGGAGCTTTAGCCTGGACAATGGGGGCTCCTGAGGGACCTTCAGGCAGACTTCCATAGATCCCTGCCTTAGATCCAATGCTCAGCACAAGGGCTGTTTCCCTGCCAAACATCCCTTCACTGCATCCAAGTTCTTTAGACACTGGAGTGGGTAACACTTTAATATTTTGTTTATTTGTTTGTTTGTTTGTTTGCTAGAAGAAGCCTTGTGTAGTTTCTCCTTCTCCAGGGAGCTTTTTCTCAATCTTTCCTGCCCTTTTTCAGCACTGGCAGAAACACATCGCTTTCAAGTTAACGGCTCCCGTGTCTTTTGGCACCCCAGGGCATCAGTGTGTGTCGTGTTTGGGAATTGAGCAGGAAATCAATTGCATTCCAGCTGGTGCTCAGAGATTAGAGGAGCTGGGAGGGGCTGGGCTGCATTTCTGATTCCAGCCACTTCAGCACCATCAGTGTGGTCGAGTCCAAGAGAAGAACTTGCCTGAGCACACATGCACAAAGAGTGCAGTTCCCAGAAATGCTCTGGGTCTGATTGCATTCCATAATGACCCACACGCTCCAGATTCCCAAAGAGTGAGGGTTACTGAAGCAACCGGAGAGCAATCTCGGGATTGTAGTTGAGCGGGGCACTGGCTACCAAGTTCTGATGTGTGTAGCAACAGAGAGGACAATAAAGAGGGATTTCAGTAATGAGATCTGTCTGTCTGTCTATCTATCTATCTATCTATCTATGTAACATTTACATAATTGAATCTTCCTGGCTCTGGTCCAAGGCAGTTGGAGGTGCAGAGCTCACCTAAAGTATCCCTTTCTGGAGAGAATTAGAGACATGTTCCCTCGACCAATTCTGAGCAGGCAGAGATGTTTTCCCCTCCAGATATGCTGGTTTGTTTCCCCTCAGAGTTGTTTTCCTCCTCTGGCCTCTTCTGCCCTCAAGTCCCCAGTTAATTCTTTAAATTTCTGCCTGTCCTAGAGAGGTGCAACAATTCCATGTTTAGGTGGTCTTTGGTGACTCTGGTCACACATGCTTTATGTGACACCTGGTTTCCTTCACTGGCATCCCCATGGCTGCGTAAGTGCATTCGTTCATGGGGGCCTTAGGAGAGTCTTCTCTTTCCCTCAGCAGCAGCAGCAGCAGGGAGCGGTGGCAGGGTCAGGACGAGGAGGAGGTGGCTGTCCTGGCCCTTTGCTCCCGGGCCCCAGGCCAGGAGGGCTCTGGCTGCAGCAGGGCGCTCTTCGGGCAGCCCCTGGCAGCCTCTGCACGGAGCACAGCACGCTGCCCCATCCTGCTGGTGCCACTTTTCTTCAGCAATACCCTAGCTCCTCTTCACAAGGAAAAAACTCCAGCAATCTAAAAAGAGATCATTCAAGTACAGTTCTACCTGCCTTTGCATTGTAGTTCAGGGCATGTATTTTTTGGTCTATAATTTCATGATTTTTATGAAAACATGCATTCATATCTTCACATTTTTGTGGTTTTAATTATTCATATACCTAAACACTCCATTTTAAACTCTTGATTTATTGCAGTTGGTGATTTTGAGGTAGTATATTTAAAAATGCCACAAAACAACACCTTTTGGGTAGTTTTCCTCACTCTTAAAAAAAACCCCCATAAGCCATTTTAGTCTCTGTCTCTCCAAATTGGTTCATATCGGCCTATTTTAAATCAGGGCTACAATACTTTTATAGGATTGAGAGAGCTCCAATTAAATGCACACCAGTGATTCCTCTTGTGGAATATCATGGCCCCACCGTAAAGCTTCTATTTACTTTTTTTTCTTCATTAGCTCAACTGCAAACACACATTCAGTTGCAAACTTACACAAGATGAGCAAAATGAAAATGATGTGAGGGGCCTTTGAGAGCTCCTTGCTGATCTTTCTGCTTCTTCGGCTGAGCAAGGCTCTGATCTAGGCAAAGAGATTGCACTTAGTGCTACACAACCATTTAGCTGGAACTCTGCTCATTTCTAGGAACAGCTGGAGGCCTCTCTCTTCCCAGGATGTTTTGGCTGAGCCAAGCTTTGCTGGGTTTTGGCTGCAAATACCATTGCCCTTGCTTTCTTCTATCCACAAGTACCATGGCTGGGCAAAAACTGCCACGTGGGCCATCTTCCAAAGGCACTCTGGTCTGGAGTTTGTGAATGAACGAGAGCCGCATCCACTTCCAAACCACATGAAAAAAATCAGGAAAGAAAACTTCCCATCCTTAACAAAAAACTGACAATTCACAAGTGGATCTAGAGCTTCTTTACGCAATGAAAAGGAAGGCAATCTTCCAATGGAGTTGTGCTTTCGGGAGTTTTTCTTCTGACTCCAACTCCCAGCTGGCACTGGAAAAAGTCACGTCTCTGCAAGTGTCAGTGCCTTCTGTCTGCCATCAGTTGTTTTGCTGCAACAATCAGAACAAGCATCAGGCTGAAGAGAGGCTCAGCTGATGCTAGGAACAGGAGCTGCCCCAAGGAGAAAAAAGACATGAACTTTTACCTCCCAAACCCATCTCCCCAGAGGCTCAAGCAGGATTCCTCTGGTTCCCAGAAATACAAAGAAATAGGGCTGAGAAGACCCTTTGCAGCTATGTGTTCATGCCCAAGACTTTGCTGATGCCATTTGGGTTTTGCCTTTTTTCTTTTCTGTCTTTTCTGTATACCTTGCACATCAATTTAGAGCTCTGTAGGCTACTCGATTTGTGACTACTTTTCCCAGTCCTTTTCCATGGCCTTTGCCTAAGCAGAAAGACAAACTTCCAGAGCTCCAAGCGCCAGGGGGTAGAAGGCCCCAGTGTTATCTTGGTTCTTCCTGGGACAGACCCCTGCAGGGAGCTGGTGGACTCACCATCCCTGCAAGCCTTTGAAAGAAGACTGGATGTGGCACTCGGTGCCGTGCTTTAGTTGAGGTATTAGGCCACAGATTGGACTGGATCATCTTGAAAGTGTCTGTCTTCCAAGCCAGGGATTCTGTGATTCTGTGACTGAGGCAGCTTTTACTGCAGCCTGGAAAGGGCTGCGGGGGCCCTTGGCCAAGGACGGGGATCAAGGCTCATGGAAAAGAAGCAAAGGGCTCAAGGCGAAGGCTGACAGGGCACAGCTACCACAGCCCGACCCAGAGCGAGGCTCATGTCCTCCTCCGCAACCTGCGCCCTCTGCACTGCCCTTTGCGGCGCCGGCGGCTCCTCTGGCTGTGGGGCTCCAGGGCGTGCTGGGGGCCGGGCCCTTCGTCTTCGGGAAGCGCTGGAGCCTCGGAGGCGAGCGGCTGCTGCTGTGGCCGGCAGGGGAGAGCTGCGGCTGCGGCCCCGGGCACGGCGAGCTGCCGCTATGGCCGGCTCCTGCCGCGGCTCCTGCCTCTGCTCCAGCCTCTGCTCCTGCCCTGTGCGCACAGACACGGCCGAGGGCTGCCCAGCAGCTCCGTGCCGCTCCGCAGCGGGCCCGGCCGGGCTGCTGCTCTCTGCGGCCTCTGCCCGTCGCTGCCGGCCCCACCGCGCTCCCGCCTGCCTCTGCCGCAGCCGGGCCCACAAGGGAGGCAGCACATTGCGGCCGGCTCGGAAAAGCCCTGCCCGCAAACCGCCCGCCACGGCCTCGGCCTCAGGGCACAGGCTGCCGGCGTCCTCGCAGCTGCGAGCCGGCCCGGGCCGCCTGCCGGCCTCGGCCACAGTTCCCGCCTGTGTCTCCATGGCCGCGGCTGCTCCGCACAGCGGGCTGAGCACAGCCAGCGCCAGCAACAGCTCCTCACAGGCCCAGGCCCTGGGTGCTCCGAGCCTGCCCTCCCCCGAATCCCAGCCCTGAGGGGCTTGGCGTTCCAATGCATCCTCTTGGGGACAGCAGAGTCGGCCGCTGAGCTCAGCCCATGGTGACACCACCAAGTGACCAATGGAAAATTCACCAAATCCTCATCAGAGACAAGAGAAAACTCCCATGGTGCCTGACAGCCTGAAGGAACTGCCAATTCCAGATCATTCCATCCATGTATGAAAAGAGGCTTTTGCATTAAAGCAGAAAAGAGTTATCGAAAAGGAGGGCAGGAACAAACAACAAAGTTATTTGGACTCATGCTTCTTGTGTCTGTTAGAAAGGCCAAGAAAATGCACTCCTTGCTCTTCTGACACAGCTCTCTCTGTTCATGATGTGGGACAGCGAGTGCTGATGATGTGCAGGAGCTGATGCAAGGGACAGGGACAAGGATGCAGCAGGCACAGTGCCAAGCTGACAGAGGGATGATCTCTGCCAGTGGCACTGAAGAAGAAGAGTTTGCAGACAGCACAGAAAATGGCTCTTTGTTTCACCTCTTCTTTCAGTGCTGCTAAGAATATAGCCTGGAGCAAGCTGGGAACACCAGAGCATGGAGCCCTTTCCAGGCAGGGCTGCATCAGACACAAACCAGCAGGGGACTGAGGAGCCCCTGGGGTGGCAGTGAGCAACCTCGGGCTCTGCTCACTGCTGCTGGCATTTTCTATTGAACCATCTCCAAGGACTTCTGTTGTGCTCTGTATTTCTAAGGGTTTTCCCCCTTGGTTTGTTTTTTGTTGTCTCCTGCACCTTTTTTTCTCCATATTTTCCTATCCTGTCAGCATCAGCCCTTGTCCAGAACTGGCTCTAAAATATCAGCAAAGTAGCTAGGAACAACAATGGGTGGAATCCTGCGGCTCAGGAATTCATATGCCAGAGCCCTGCCTGTGCCTCATGCTTTGTCAGGACCTCCTTCTCTGTGCAAAACTAGGGATTAGTGGAGTTTTTTTGCTGAAGACCTCCTGAGAAGCAAATGTTGTGCTAAGTGTCGGAGGAAGGAGACCCAGACACCAGTTGGTTCATCCAAGTCCAATTTATTGATCGAATACGGCGGGTTAAATATAGTTCTTAATAAGCTTCATACATATTGCAAAAGTTGAGCTCAGGATTGGTTAGTTACATATCAACAACTACACCTACTTCTACATTCTTGTGCTTATTCTTCTGTTACATTCTGCAGATATTCAGGACTAATCTCACCTCCTTTTCCTCATGTTGCAGCAAGGTCATCCGGCATTCTTGCCTGTCAGCAGTCACTGAATCAGAGACTGCTGACCTCCCTCTTTCAGCTTAACCAGTGGCATTATGTCAGTATGGCCTTTCTCAGCTAACCAACTCTTAATAAAATCCTCCACATTTCCCCGTTTTCTTCTTGAGCAAGGAGATTAGTTTGCCAGGTTTTTGCTATCATACGACTCACCATGTTTTGAATACAATTAAAGACACAAGGCAAAATAAGCAAAAACAGTAAAACTACACCCAGTAGTCCTATAGCATAGATCACAAGGTTCCTCAGCCATGGCCCAAGTCCTAAGTTTTTAAGCCACTCATCAATTCCTAAACCTTCTTCTTCCTTGAGATTGTGAAGTTCTTGTTGCAGTTCTTTTATCTTAGTGTGAATGGACACCGAATGATCAGACAGATTCATGCAACACATTCCCTCAAACTCTTCACATCCATGCCCTTGTGCTAAGAGCAAAAAATCTACAGCAGCTCTATTTTGCAAAACAGCATGGTTAACACTCTGCACATCTGCAGTTAACATGTCTAGAATTTGGGATGTGTTGTTCAGCTCATTTTTTGCCCAGCACCCTAATTGCTTTGCTAAATTTATAGCCTTATTGGCAGATCCTCCTGGTAAAATAGTTGAAACTACTACTTGCCTGAATGTACCCCAAAACTTTGGGTCTCCTATCTGGCTGCAGTCCAAGTCATGTATACTACGCTTTTTCCTGTTTGATGTTCGACTGAGCTGCATTAGCAAGGACACATTAGGATGAAACAAGGACAATTTTCCCAAATAACAGGGTCCACCCTGTGGCTTAGCTGGTACACCATTCCACGCCCTGTCTCCACAAATTAAAAATATCCCTGTAGGTAATTTCATTGGTGCCGTGATTTTTGTACTGTTACATTGACTGTAATACTGTGGAGAGAATTCACTCAAATTCAGGGATGAATCTAAGGTGGCCCATGTTTCTTTAGGTTGATTTAAATTTTGAACATACTGGCATTTGCACTTCCAAAAAGATCCAATTCCTCAGGAGGAGAATGCAAAGAGGTGTTAAGTGATTGGATTAGTAAGCATTGGCGATAGCCATCACTCTGACCTGCAGTATACCCTTGCTGCACTGGCAATGTGATGTTTGACATGTTAGACATACATAAAGTTCGATTATTTATCAAACCGCAAAATTCTCCTGGAGACCACACCGGAAGTCCTACTAGGCATGTTCGAAATGGGTTAGTAATTCCTCCATGACTAAGACAAAGCGATGATTGATTAATTTGATTAGCAAGTGTTACCCATAAATTCTCTCTTGGCTGACTAAAATGCGTTATTCCTACTGCTTCACTTGCTACAGCATTGAGCAATATAATAAAAACAAACCTCATTTTTCTTTCTGCTTTCTCTGTTTTTCCTTTCTTCGTTGTCTTTTCCCTGGTTTGTTAGAATGTCTATTGTAAGGCTGAGTCAATTTCCAAATACACTGGTCTAATTCCAAATCAGCATCCTTGCTTACAGGTATAGCGTGAGGTAAGTTTAAAGGCAAATCAGCTTTACAGCGAGCTGCTATGATGCGTGAGGATGTAGTAATTTCAAGCTCTCTAAGTACTTGCTGTAATTTTCACCTTATATATGCTATGGCCACTTGTTCTGTACTCTCATAAAGTTGTAATGCTGACCTTCCTGGTAGACCAGTACTTTGCTTAAGAGCTCTATACCAGGAAGAATACCGAATCCACTTCCCAAAACAAGGGTGACACCATAAAATTCCTACTGTCCTCTGTGAATACCAATAAACCTTATTGCAATCAGCACAATGAAAAGCTACCCAAGCATAACACTTATCATTATCCTTTTTGCAAACATAACAAGGAAGTGTATATAGGAAAGGATCAGTATTAAAATTTGTCTGTGTGATCCAATCCAACCAGTTCAATGGTGGTGATTGCAAAGCCTCTTCAGCTTTCTTACTATATACGGCTACCAATTCAAGCTCCTTCTTTAATGCAAAATGTATCTTATCTCGTAATCGCTGTTCTTGTTCTTCAACACCTATAGCATGCCACGAAGCAGGGTCCCATGGAGCTACAGCATCCCACAAGGCAGGGTCCCATAGATGTGAAATTGCCCTAATCATAAAAAACTAATTAGCAATCACTAATAGCCTTATTTAGATGAGGTCGTTCCCTATCTTACCTTCTTTTTCTTATCTGTTTTCAGTTTTGCTGCTCCTAACTTTACTGGTCCTCTTACTTGCAAACTTAATTTTTTCAACTTTTCAATGCAGCAGTCTAGTGCTCTTTCAGGATTCCTTCTGAAGTGTCCTACAATAGAACGTTGCGTTAAAGGTACTAATTTTCTACACCTTACAGAGACTATACGTGATTTACTTTGAACCTTAATTCTATTTACAACACATTGTACTTCCCATCGATAATAAGCAAGAATTTTCTGTTCAGGAGACTCATAAAGATTTAAAGCTATATATGCATTTTGCCCTGTTTGTCTCCTTAATTCATCTTGCCAGCTTTTACCCCACGTGACACCATAAATCCCATAATAATGATTGTTCTAACCAAAAAGTTCTATCACAACCCCCACAACGTAGGGCTATCCAGGCAGCACAATGTGGATCGTGACAGTCAAGGCAATGTTCCTTTGCTGGATTTGTTAAACGAAAAGTTGATAATGAGTCAATAAAACCAATCAGCTCCTGGGCCGTCCGATAGTGACGTGTCAGTGCTCTGTCCACCGCTTTCAAGTGTCCCTTCAACTGTAACAGTAGTGGTCGTAGGACTAGAAGCAGTTTCTTCCTCAATCACTCCTTGTCCTCCTCCGTGAGGTGGTCCACCAGAGGCTGTATCAAAAACAGGTTTAGTCCACTTAGCAGGCACCCACAAAGGTCCTGTAGGTGAGGAAACACAAAGATATCCCCGACCCCAGTATAATACTTTTGCAGGTTTTTCCCATAATCCTGTAGTCGGGTTTTAATTTCCTGACCTGACCTCGGATGATGTTTAATTGCAGGAGAGATATCGTCTTCCCCAAAAATACATAAATGATTGATCACATACAGAACCTTAGCTAAGCATGATTGTGGGTCTGTTAAATCTTGATGCTTCTCAATATACTGCTTAAGGCTACCATTTGCTCTTTCCACTATTGCCTATCCAGTAGGAGAGTGTGGAATACCTGTCACATGCTTAACAGACCACTGATTCAAGAATTTCTGGACCCTAGCACTCACATAAACTCGACCATTATCTGTTTTGATACTCTTTCGGACTCCCATAACAGCAAAACAACTTAACAGGTGCCTGATAACATGTATAGCTTTTTCTCCTGCCTGAGCCGTAGCCCATATGTAATGACTATATGTATCTATAGTGACATGCACACACTTAACTTTACCAAATCTAGCTATATGTGTAACATCCATTTGCCATTTCTCATTTATTTCTAAACCTCGAGGATTAACTCCCATGCCTAAACCTATTCCACCATTATGATAACTACATGTTGGACATGCTCTAACAATAGCCTTAGCTTCTGACAAACTCAGCTTAAAGTGCTTTGCTAATCCCTTTGCATTTTGATGATATTTACTATGTGCTTCTCTGGCCAATGTATGCTTATCAATAGGACAAGAGTTATCAATGGGTAGGGTAACCAATTTATCTGCACGTTCATTCCCTTCTCCTAAACCTTCCGACCATTTATGACTCCCAATATGAATCACAGAATACACTGCATTTCTCTCTCGTAAAGCTTTCCTTAATTGTATCAATAACTCATACAATCGTTTATTATTCACTTCCTTAATTGCTGCTTCCTCTATTCGTCTGACTACTCCTGCGACATCCATAGAGTCTGTGACCACATTTAAAGGCTCCTGTAAGTTGGACACTGCCCATACTACTGCTAACAATTCCAAAGTTTGTAAGCTATCTGCAGGGTCTGCTGTGAGAAGTTGATGCTTCCATTGTCCTTTTTCTTGCCAGGTGACAGCAGCACACCTTGATTTCTTTCCTGCATCTGTAAAAGCTGTAATAGCTCCTGTATCCAATAATCCATAAAGGGTTATGCTTTGATGCCCATGGGTAATTTCCACTTTTTGTTTTGGTCTATTTTGTAAATCCACAGTTAAAAGTGTAACACCAGTAGAGCCAAAACCCTTTTCATCCCACGTTTGTCCAGTAAATGATGGTATACCAGATGTCATTTGTGATAGTGGTATTAATTGTGCAATGCGTTGTCCTTTTGTTATTTTAATAGGAGGATAAAGGGTGTAAACCATGATTTGTATTTCCCCTGTATAATCCGCATCGATAACACCAGGTAATACAAATAATCCCAGCATAGTTATTGAAGAACGTCCTAATAACAATGCTCCACATCTTTATCCATTTAATATAAGAGGACCCTTTACTCCAGTTTGTATCCTCTCAGGCCGGTTCGTCATTAGTGTGACGTCTACTGCTGCTGATAAATCCAAATCGAGGCTCTCTGCTGTTGCTGGTTGCAGACAGGAGGTGACAGCGATGTTGCGTTGGCAGCTGGTGTCTCCGATGTCACGGCGGCTACTTGTGTCTGGGCGCGTATGTCCCTCATTGCCGCATCGGTAACACTTGATGAATGGTCTCGAACCTCCTTGCATGAATGCCAGTGAGCCGCTTCGGAGAGGAGCAAGAGCAGCTAACACCTGATTCTGAGCAGCTAACACCTGATTTTGAGTAGACTCTGCTTGCTTTTGTAACCCTAATCCTAATTCCTTTAAAGCTTCTGCTATAAATGCCTGTGAAGCTGTTGGCATTAATGCCATTCGCTCTAATGCCTCCTCAATGGTCCAATTTGCCCCTAAAGTAGCTAACACTCTTGCATTTGCCTAACAGGTTCGCTTTTTACTCCAAACTGACTAACCGTAGAACGTAACTGGGCTAACAACTTCCAATCTAAGGGAGTATATTCTGCTATATTATGTGTAAGGTTCCCCTGTGCATCATACTGTGGTGTGTATGTGACCGGACATGCAAGATTAGAAGCTACTTCCACCGCCTCGCCATCCCCCATTTGCATTACTTCTTTTGCCAAAGCAGCCCAAGCTTCCCTCCTCTGTTTAGCCATCTCGCCCCATAGATCACGGTGTGCCCCTGGGATGGGATCTGACTCTTTAAGGGTGCTATGCTGCTGGCACTTCGGTACAGACACCGAGTTCTCGCATGGGGAAGGCGGTGGAGCAGGAGCTGACTCGCGCGGGGGAAGCTGCCCCCCCACTGCTGGAGCTGACAGTGAAACCGGAGTCGACTCCCGCGGGGGAAGTGACCCCCCCACTGGAGCCGGCCCGCTCGGGGGAAGCGGCGGAGGCAAAGGTGGCGGCGGAGGTGAAGCTGGCTTGCTCCCACCCCCACCATCCGACCCACCTGAAGCTGGCAGTGGAGGCAAAGCTGGCTTGCTCTTACCTCCACAATCCAACTCGCCCTCCCCCTCTGACAGGAAGGGTGCAGATGGTTCCACTGTATCTAAGGGAAAATTCTCCACATCATTTTTCTGGGGACCCTTAGGCATAAGTATCTGAGTTACAGAAGGTGCTAAGGGATCATCCTCACGACCATACCCTATATTCTTCTTATGAGCTTCTGTTGCCCTTTCTGCTGCCTTTCTCTCAGAGACCTGCTGAAGTAATGTATTATACACCACCCGCCATAACTTGCCAAATTTCTTTGCTGACTTATCATCATCTAACACTGTATCCCACAGGATATCCCCAAACTTTTTCCACTCTGCTATCTCATGAACTGTATGTGGGTTAGCAAAAATCCCTTTAGAATAACCATAAGCTAATAACCCTGGTAATTCCTATTTTAAATCTATCCCTTTTACTCCTCGTCTTTCTAAATATGAGGAGAAGGGACCGTATGTCGCTTGCCTATCCATACCTATATATCAGCACACACTGTTGCAGCTCTCCAGGCTCCTGCGACACGTAGAGACTTTAGTCACCGTTGTGATCCTCAAGGGTGCTTTTAAAATCCGGCACCGTCCCGGCTGCAAGGACTCTCACCCAACTTCCTCGACCATGGCGAATTTATAATCCAAGAGAGCGAACGTTCAGAGTGCTTGCCCGCATTCTCCACCATTTGTCGGAGGAAGGAGACCCAGACACCAGTTGGTTCATCCAAGTCCAATTTATTGATCGAATACGGCGGGTTAAATATAGTTCTTATTAAGCTTCATACATATTGCAAAAGTTGAGCTCCGGATTGAGTAGTTACATATCAACAACTACACCTACTTCTACATTCTTGTGCTTATTCTTCTGTTACATTCTGCAGATATTCAGGACTAATCTCACCTCCCTTTCCTCATGTTGCAGCAAGGTCATCCGGCATTCTTGCCTGTCAGCAGTCACTGAATCAGAGACTGCTGACCTCCCTCTTTCAGCTTAACCAGTGGCATTATGTCAGTATGGCCTTTCTCAGCTAACCAACTCTTAATAAAATCCTCCACAGCTAGGTTTCTCAGGAGTGTATCTGTTAAGTTCATTGCTGGCAAACAGAAAGTAAGGCCAGGGTAGCAGAGCAGCTGGGAGCTGGTCACTCCCTGCAAAGGGCTGGTGTAGGATGTGGGAACACCACGTTCCAGGACGGGCAAGCAGGGTCAATGTGCTCAAGGTGCTGCAAATGAGGTTTGGGTTCACTTAGAGAGTAGTCAGGGCTGGTGAGCACTGCAAGATCCAGCTGCAGTCCCCATCCATGTCCCTTTCAGTGCTGGCTTTAGGGTGTCTGCAGCCTGGATCCAGAGTGCCCTGGGGGGCTCCTGAGGCTGCCTTTGCACTCAGGGTGAGGGTTCACAGGAGCCCCTGAGGCCGGCACTGCGGACCAGGGCTGGGGCTTGTGGCCTGGCAGGTGTGGCTCTGGGGGCTGTGACATGCCAGGGCATGGGTCACTGTCACTGCCCTCCGCAGCCCTGGCTAGCTCTGTGATGCTCCAGGGACAATGGCAAGAGTGGGGAACTGGCTAGGTTAGGGTTTTGCCTGAGCCAGAACCTCTAGGCCAAATGCCAGCAGTTGAGACCCCTGGAGGACCGAGTGGAGGAAGCAGAGGAGGCTCTTCTGCGGCACAAAGTGCAGCAAATTCGTCAGGAGAGGCGGGGGGGAAGGTCCTGCAGGCGAGAATTCCCAAAGGGAACAGATGTTGAAAAAAACCCCAACATCCCTGTGACCGGATTTTTAAAATCTTTCAAAACAGGGAGTGCACACCATACAGTAACTAATAAGTGACTCTTGGGGTGTGGTTTGAGGGCTACAACAAATCAGAACAAGGGGAGGAGAGAGCGTTGGGACAGGGATTGGATCTTAGGGTGAGAGACAGGGAACTTTCTGGAACAAATGGTAGGGTTTGGGCTGATGGGTGGGGCAAAGGGGCCGGGTTGTCTTGACAGACAGGGAAAAATCTGGTGAGGAGGGAGGGAATTCCTTGAGAGACACTTGGGTAGGAGGACATAACAGAGGGGAGAGACTAACTCTAATAACTCGGGGAACACTTGAACATACCACTATATAACAGAACATTTGACTCAATAAACTACCACACCGCAACACAGAAATTCAGGCTTTCAGGAGCCGAGAGGTGGCACTATTAGAACCCGCAGCAGCTAGTGAAAGCCATCTCTCTCCTTCAGGTTCTTGCTGTGTGGGAAGGTGCTGCAAGTTGTGGTGGCTGCACTCCCCCTTTGCTGGGAGGATGATCTGTACCAGGGCAGCGCAGAAAGCTGCCATGGTAAGCAGAACATGCTCAGAGCATTACAGTTCAAAGAATGGCACTGCCCCTGAAGGGCAAAAAGCTTGAAAGCATATAATTATGTGCAGAACCATTGCACAAATTTTCTCTTCTAGAACATGCCCATTTTTGTATACTGTAGATGAATACTCTGGGTTTTATAGAATACATGGGTTTTTTTCTTAAGAGTTTTTGGTAGAACTCTCAAGTTTATTTCTGTTTGTATTTTACATCCAGCATGCATACAGTTTTTTAAATTATTATTATTTTTCTTTAGTAAATAATTAGGGAAAAGTACCTAAGCATTTTATAATCTTTTGGGATATGGTGATTAATATTCTTAGAAAGAAAACCTTGTTGAACCCATGTGAAAACACAGAGAGAGGGAAAACAGTATAAAAGTCTTTTAGAAAAGGGAGTGTAATAAGGACTGCAGAACTGAGTAATTCCTCCAAGGGCAGAATTAGCAAGATATAATACCAAGAATACCTACCAAGATATGTGGGATCTCAGCACATCAGTCCTGATGTGCAGAGTCACCAAGATAACCCTTGGGGGGCTCAGAGGTCCTGGAATGTTGCCAGAAGTGTCTGGTGGCTGGACTTTGATCCTGCACAGGAGACGACACCTGTATGAGGATGGGAGGATCTCACGGGGATAAATGGTGAAGGGATAGGTTAATTATAGTGTGAAACACGGGTTTTAGAATTTCAGTACAGGGGGTCTAGAGAAACAAGATGGAGGAATTAGGGCGTGTCCTGTCCTCCTTCTTCTTCTTCTTGGCCTCCATCTTCTGTGGTGGTGGTGGCACTTTGGGATTGGTTCTTACTAAAAGTGCACTTGTCAATAAGGGTGAAAGGTATTGGGGAAAATAGGTAAATATCTTATACGTAGTTTTGGGTATAAAGATAAGTGACCACCCCGAGGGCACTCAGTGTGCTCGTGGCCGACGTGCTGTGCGGACCTCTGTCGGGCCGGGAGAAAATCTTGTAGATAAAAGCTAATAAACACTGAAGACCGAGAAAAAACCTGGAGACTCTTTTCGTCCTTTGGAGCGCGGGCTGTCCCAAGGCCATCCCGAGCCTTTCCAGGCCATCAAAAACAGCCGAGAACGGGACAAAGATACTTCCTTAAACCAAGGGAAATGTGACCTGCAGCCATACGAAGCACAGCCAAAGGAAATGAAAACCTTTGGAAAAGAGGGAATTTTGCCAGTGAGATCAGTCTGTCTGGATAACTGAGGGATGCCCATCAATATTGCACTACATTCCTCAATATTTGCAATGTCTTTTCTCCCAATTTCTGTGAAATGAATAAGCTGCAGTTGTTTACCATTAACTTAAGCTCTTAGGGGAATTACCAAGCACCACGTATGTTTTTCTGTAGCTGAGCCGGACTTGAGTTTCCCAAATCTACAAAGCAGAAGGGAATCACACAGTTATTTGTGCTAATGTTAATGAAGGGTTTCATGAAAGCAGGTGAATGAGAGCATTGCATTGTAAAACTTCCACATGCAAGAAAACAGGAGTCCACTTAGAATAAAACATAGAAGGCTAGCATAACATCAGAACAGGATAAAATGAAATTGCTAGACAGGAACTGATGCATCAGAAATTAGATGTATAATTTCTGATATATCTGCATGCATTTGCAAGGTAAAACAGAAAAGGAAGGGCAGAGATAATAAGGAACGAAGATTTTAAAATTGCACTGTGCAGAAGAGACACACGAACCACCAATGTGAGCACAGCTGGGAGATTCAGCTTGGAGATGGATTAGAGTGGAATCCATTCACTGAAGGTCTCTGGTGCACATGAGTGCAAAGACTGAGGAAAAAAGGAAAAAAGATTTCTGAAAGCTATTTAGATTCCTGGAAGCATTGTCTAGAGATCTAAAAATCTAAAGCCTCAGAGAATCTGAACCTAAACCATCCCCAAATGGATTGATAAGGTATGATGTGCACATCTCTGCTGTTTTCAGAGTCAATGAAATTGACAATGAGTGGCTGGAAATTAGGAATGCCCACCCAGATTTTATCTCCATTACTTTAAGAACACCTTAATAAGGCACTTCAGGAACTGAACACTGACATTCTCTCCCTGCTCTATTTACTTTACATTTGAATACAGGCTGGTAGAAGGAGAAATCGGGCTTTAATTTCTCCCCAAATTACCTGTTGCACTTTCAGGTTAGGAGTAGATGTAAAATTCAGCTAATCACTCTCTCTATCCATGAATATTCCACTAGTGAACTGACATACAGAACATCCTTTTCATCTTTTGTACCTTCCTAAATGGTGCCCAATGAACAGGACACTCGCATAAATCTCACAGAAAATCACCAAAATTGCTGAAATTAACTCTCAATTCCATGATAAAACCTTCTGAGAAAAGGCTTGACAGGATCACTGAACAAACTGAAACTTGGAAGAGAAAAACGCACTTCAGCACTGATCAAGGGGAAAGAAAAAGAAATGCTGTAAAAGTTCCAAGTGGAAGGTAAGGAGAAACACGGGAAGCACAGGAAGAACAAGGCCCTGTCAGATGACCTGTGCAAGGTAACTTTGTGCCCCAGCACCGTTAGAGGACATTCCCTGTCATTGGTGCAAGCAGCTGGAGACATAAATGCTGATTGATTTGGGGGCCACAGTCTTGATAAGTGCAGAGGTGGTTCAATAACGTGACATGAGGGAGTTCCCTCAGAGCAACTGGTATGCCAGAAAGAAGTGAGCAGCTCACCACAGCCCGGCCCGCTCGGCTGCTTTTCCTTCTGACCCTCCTGGGGAGGCTCTGACATTTCCTCTTCCCTGATGGAAGCGCAGCTGCTGCCAAGGGAAACGTCCCCACACTCACTCAGTGTTCCCTTTGCTTGCCAGATGTCCCATCTGCTGTCCCTGCCCAGGAGAGCTGCTCTGCTCGGGAGGAGGAGACCGAGCGAGGGCCTGGGAACATCGGCGGCTGCAATCCCTCCTGATCTAGCGCTGTTTATGGATGTGTAGTTAGATTTGGATAGTTACAAGTATAGGGATATTTACATACACTGACTGATATTTGTATAGGGATATTATGTGTGTATATTGTTATATTGATGCGTGTATATTCATCTGTTTACATACTTGTACAGCTCTGTAGCTGTGCATTTCTATTGCTGGGGTTGTATGGATTTTTTTATTGGTCCATTGATATTTGTGTATTTATAGACAGGTTTGTTATGTTTGTATTATATTGTCATGTTATATGTCATGAAATATGTAATGCATGTTTACATCTCTATATTGTTATGCCTATATATGTATTTACTTCTATTTATTATGTATGGAGTTGTATAGTTCTAAAATTCTATTTATTTAGTTCTGGATCTGAGTTCCTTTACAGAGGGATATTGCTGTTTCTGTATTTGTATATGGGCTGTACATTTGTAGTAATAAGTAATGAATTTAATTGTTAAACTTCAATTCAGTAACTTCAATATTTGTGTACAGTGAGTTTTTGCAGAGGGTTGCAATAATTTTTTTTCACTGAAGTTGATATCTGTATATATTTACATAGCACAATTCTCAGAATAAATTAATTTTATTCATAAATTGATATTTCTGTGTTTCTATATTGGTAGCACAGGTGTTGCAATTTAAAATAAATTTCATTTTTAAACATAAGTTAATGTTTGGGTATTTGTACATTAGTAGTGCGGGTGTAACTATCTGCAATAAATGCAATGTTTCAACTGAAGTAAGTGTAGATTTGTGCTACCCAAAGCCATGGGCAGATGTAAATGCTGGAGGATTTTGGCCATGCAAATCTCTGGCCATGCCCAGCACATGCCCCACCTGCACTCAGGCTGGGCAGGGGAAGCGCAGATTTGGGCTGGCAGCAGAGCCCCACGTTGGCTCAGAACTCGCTGCAGAGGCTGCAGAGAAAACTCCGGGGCTCCATGAGCACAGAATCCAAGCAGGAGCCACCCGGGGAGGACAAATCTCTCATCCCACGGGCAGCTCTTTAGGAAAGTGTTCCAAGTGTCCCCCTGAAGCTCATCCCAGAGACCAGAAGCCAGCAGGGATCCTGAGCCAGCTCTGCTGCCTTTGGCAGCACTTTGGCAAATGAGCTGCAGCAAGGGGGAGGCAGCAGCGACTGTGACTGCTGCAGGCTGGGGATGAAGGAAGGGCCATGGACACAAGTGCTGAGATGCCCCAAAATCCAGAGGGAGGCTGGAGAGCTGGGTATCAAGTTGGCATTTCAGTGCCAAGCTCTCACAGTCACTGAAATGATGGAATCCCTTTGTGTGGAGTTACCTGGAAGAACTAACAGGGAGTTGCTGCTAGGATCAGCAGCAGCAGAAAGCAAAAATGTACAAACACTAGGAGATAATTTTTGAAGCCATTGCTTGTGGGGGATATTAGATTATCTCATATATTCATTATATTATATTTTATATATTATTTTATATTATATTATATTATATTATATTACATTACAATACATTATATTATATTATATTAATAAAAATATATAATACATAATATGAATGAAATTTAATGCACATGTAGTTTTGGACAATTTTATTTTTTGATATATATTTTCATTTAAGATACATATTTGAAATAGCCTTTCAGCTTGGGAGAGTGAAGATTTACAACAGTGCAAAACCATCTGCCCACACAGCAGTCAGCGCCCAGGTGTGTGCATGCATACCCACCCACTGTGCCTGCTCTTCTCAGCATCTCAGGGCTGCTGTTTGCACCGAATTGGGATGAATTTAACTCAACAGAGCCACGAGTGGGGTGTCCAGCTTGTCATGAACTCTCATGTGGCAACGAACAACACAGAGCTCTCAAACCACATTATCACAGGTCATTTCATTTCTGCTGGGCACTGCAGAACCCTAAAAAAGACACAGAAAAGGGGTGGAAAACATTGGCATCATGCTACTGCTGGTATCCTCCTGGAGGAAAATCTGTTGGGTTTCTTAAGGTGGTAGCTTTCCAAAACCTAGGAAAACTGCTGAGCACTGGTAGCCCAATTGTGAATGGTTTTCTTGACTTGGCAAAGCTGGGGTGTTAACAATGGACTCTGTCCTTGGTTCAAATCACCTGCCCTCACCTGCAGACAAAAGTACTATCACCACCACCAGCAGCAGCTACATCAGTCAATTTTCTCAAAAAGCTGTGTTAAACTTGGGAGAGGAAAGGAAAACACATCAGACACTGTGGATTATTGACAAGACTCTGAGCAACAGTTCCAAAGCAAAGGGCAGCAGCTTCTCTCTGGGGCACTCCTTGTGCCCCAAGGCAGCCGGGCTGCCCTGGCTGCCCAGGACCCTGCGCCCCGCGGGCTCTGCAGAGCTGCACAGCGGGGAGGCAGCTTCGGGCACCTCAGCCCCTGGGCAGGAGGGGCTGCTTGCTCTGCAGGGCTGCCTGGGGGCAAAAGCAGGGTGCTGGCCTTCTGCTCTTGGCCCTAGCGGGGCCTTGCAGGGCTAATCCTGTTCCCTGTCTCAAATGTGCTAATGATAGACCTGGTTGTTTGCAGCTCTGCCCAGGTGTGATTTGCACCACAAAATACTGAAGGACCAAGGCCTGAACAACAGACCCTGACTGAAGCCTCAACAACAGGACCTGAGCCAAAGCTGCCCTCTAGATGACCTTTCCAACCCCATGTTCTATGTATCTGCTCCTTAACTAAGTGTTATTATCAAAAGGATTGTTGCATGCATTCACTTGTGAAACACATCGTCACCTTTCTGCATGAGGAAAATGGACAAGGCCACACCTGGCCTTGGTTCCTCCTTGAGCCCTGGGCAGGCCCGGGGAGAAAACCAAGAGGAGAATGACACCACCTGTGCCCCCAGCAGAAGCTCTGGCACATTGCTCGTCCAGCACTGTCAGAGCCGGGCTACTCTCACAGCACACTCGGGAGCCTCATGGCCGCCAAAGGTGGAGGCACCGCAGGATTTCCCGGTTCCCGGCCGTGGCTCTGCAGGGCTGGGCTGGGACAGCTTCCCCCAGCTGATGTGCAGCTCTGGATGAAGGGGAAACCATTGGGCTACCTGGTGATGGATCTTCCTTAATCACCAGAGGCACCCTTTTGTAATAATGCTGAGGTGCATTGCTTAGCTTATCCTTTCCTGACTCTTTTTTACACTTTGGCATTACAGTAAATCACACTGTTCCTTCAGCTGGTGTGTCTGCATCTCTGACCCTCTCCACCATCAAAACAAACACACAGCCATTTTAGCAAGAGACCTGCCTCTCTGCCAGCCCATCTCTTGGCAAACACCCCTGGTTGCCATCTCCACAAATGAAATTCCTACTTTGCAACTTCCTTTTCTGCAGGCAGGAGAGAAAAAGAGCCATTCCCAGTTCTGGACACCTCCAGAAACCAGCTGCTTTCAGCAGTCACAACCCTGAAATATCAACCTCCTTCCTTAACCTGCCACAGAGAGCTCCCACCAAGAGGCCTTTTGTCCAAGGATACCCACAGAAGAGCTGGAGAAGGGAGCAGTTTGAAACACAACTGCTTCAGAGTTTAAACCTGCCTTTATCAAATGTGCACACACCAACCTGTCCCAAAGGGAAAGCAGGCAGGAAAGAGAAGCTCCTCTCCCACATCAGCAAACTCTATGCTTCCTTCTGTTCCAGCTGGAGAGTGGAGGCCATGGGCTGCACCTCACTTCGGGAAGGAGCCCTGGGAATTGGCCTGGTCTGAGAGGGCAGCAAAAGGAATTCCCCAAAAAGTAGGAAAAGATTCTCTGGAAGCATTAGATTATGACAGTATTTCTGGAGGAAAGCAAAAAATGCACAGCCCTGCATAGGTTGCCTTAGAGCAGAAGCATGCTGCCCTTGGGCAAACAATATAAAGATGTTTGCCAAGATGTACCCGAGGAAAAGAGATGTGAAGCAAGATGTTCTAGGGATGTGAAGAGAAGATATGGGGCAGAATGTTCTGCTGACACTTTTGCCAATCTATGTACCTGACCAAAGATATGTTAGTTCTTTGTCCTACACATAACACTTTGTAACCACTTATGTATTCTCCCTTTGCTGAACCCTGCACTAGCATATAAATGTACCCTGAGATTTGCAATAAACTATATAAATGTACCCTGAGATTTGCAATAAACTAAGCATCGATCATTACCTCCATGAAGATTGATCTCTGCCTCCGGAGGGCTCCTTTCTCTATAACCCCTCTCCTTTTCCCCGTCTCTCTCCCATACACCTTGTTTCTCTACCTGGCGTCCGTATACTTTCTTTCTTTACAGGAATGAACTTGCAAGGCTTGGATAAACACCACTGGTGTCCGTCCCCCAGAGCACGAGCAGCTCCCCAACAAGACTTCAAGACTAAGGGACAAAGCTTCCCCCTTCAGCTCTCTACAGCAGCTCTAGGGAGTCTCTCCATTGCAAGATCTCCTTTGTCAGTCTACAGTGACAAGAGTTGGCTGCAGGAAGCATTTGCATTGGAGCTCTCCGCAGATGGGGGGAAAAAAAAGAAGAGGTGATTCCTGTGGAAATACAAAGGCAACGCTGCTTGGGAAGACACCAGTGTGAGTTTGCTACAGCTCTAGGCCAAAAATCCCTTGAAGAAAGCAACATCCATCCATGGGGCAGCACTTTAGCTTTGATATCAATGCTGACAAAATTGCTTCCCATTCCTGCTGCTGTAGCTGACTCCGAATCACGAGAAATGTGCCAACTCTGCCAAAGACAGGCAGACATAGTGAGATAAAACCAGCTAGTCTGTGGAAAAGAAGACCAAATGAATGTTTTCTAATCACCCCTTTTCATCCTTTTCCCAGCCAAAACAGATCAAAACAGATCAATGTCCTTCCACTCTGCCACCGATGGTGACCCAGGCACGGGATGCAGAGTGGGGATAACCTGCTGTGCTGTGCTGTGCCGTGCCGTGCCGTGCCGTGCAGAGCCGAGCCGAGCCGAGCCCGGCCAGCCCCGGAGCCGCCCCGCCCGCGCTGTGCCCGCAGCCCCG
This sequence comes from Melozone crissalis, assembly GCF_028551555.1. Lineage (NCBI taxonomy): Eukaryota > Metazoa > Chordata > Aves > Passeriformes > Passerellidae > Melozone > Melozone crissalis. The sequence continues at coordinate 6,107,200 of NW_026535781.1, forward strand.
GCTCTGCCGCGCCCAGCCCCGCGGGCCCAAGCGCAGCGCCCCCCTCAGGCCGCGCGCCGCCGGCACAGCCGCGGCCGTTACGCTGCGGGCGTTGTGGCCACAGTCGGCGATGGACGCCGTGGCGGAGCTGCCGCTGCCCGCCGAGCTCAGCGCCCGCACCTCCCCCGCCAAGCTCTGGCGCCTGGTGAACAGCCCCCGCGTCCGCTCCGTGCGCTGGGACAGCCGCGCCCAGGGGCTGCTCATCGACCGCTCCCTCTTGGAGCGGGAGCTGCTCAGCTCGGGCCGCGCCCACAGGGATCGTGGCCATGGGCCGGCCCCGGTGCCGCACACCTTCAGGGCCACGCAGTTCCGCAGCTTCGTGCAGCAGCTCTACCACTACGGCTTCCGCAAGGTGCCGGGCTGGCTCGGCTCGGCCGCACCGGGCGATGCCGGGGCCTGGCTCCACTACAGCAACCCCTGCTTTCGCCGCGACCGCCCCGAACTCCTGCTCCGCATCAAGCGCCGGAGCGCGGCCAACAGGCAGCGGCCGGCGGGGGGCCGGGATGGCTGCAGGCGCCCGCCCCGCTGCTCCCAGCAGCTCCCCGGGGCGCGGCCGCTGCCGGACGGGCGGCACGGGCGCGCTCGCTTCACGCCGCTGCCCAGGGAGCGGCCGCCGCTGCCGGCTGGGCGCCCGCCCAGCGGCTTCCTCCTGCTGCACAGGGAGCGGCCGCTGCCGGACGGGCGGGAGCTGTGCAGCCCCCGGCCCGGCCGCCTCCAGCAGCACCCCGGGGAGCGGCTGCTGCTCGCCCGGCGCCCGCCCTGCGGCTTCCACCTGCTGCACAGGGAGCGGCCGCTGCCGCTCGGGCGGGAGGGGCCCCGCAGCCGCTCGCAGGAGCTCTGCGGGGAGCAGCTGCCTCCGGCCGAGCGGGAGGTGCTCGCCCTCCAGCCCTGCAGCTTCCAGCAGCTCCACAGGGAGCAGCAGCCCCCAGCTGACAACGCACGAGGTAGGAAAAGAGTTGTAGCCTTGTTTTTCCAAAAGGTCCTGAAAAGTGACCGTTTGAAGTATTTTGCCGCAAGGCTCTGCCATTCTCGGCCAGAAGTTGTCAAGCCTACTAGGAAGGGGCACCTAGGAGGCCAAAAGATTCTCTGCCTGGTTTTGCTGTGTGCTTCCCGTGATGTTTGATCCACAGCAGCACTAGAGCTCTGTGTCCCACAGCCACGTTGTGGAGCCTGACCAATGTGTTTGGATTCTTGCAGCCACCCTGGGCACTTCAGGGCCCAGCGCTCCACCCGGCAGTGCAGCTTGTGCAGCATGGACGGCTTCCAGCTCAGCACAGAACGCACCTGAGGAGGAGGAATGGCCACCAGCAGATCTAGGCCTTGCCGTTGAGAAAATGATTCGGGAGATCAGGAGGTCCCTGTCTGAAAGATCTCCCTCTGTGCAGGTAATTCTATTGGATGGGGATAAAAGGGCTGGTCTGAGAGCTTTTGAACGTTGTTACACGGTTGAGAAGCAAAGGCTTCTTTAATTGAACTTACTTCATTATTATTTAGTTATTGAATTATTCTTGGTATTGAATTCTTCTTGGATTTCTAAAAGAGGGGATGAAAAAGAAATGAAGAAGAGGTTTTACTTGCTGGGAAAGAGGAGAAGAGTGTTTGGAGAAGTGGCACTGAAGGCCAAGTGTCCTGTGCAGGGAGGGGCATGCCAGAGGTGCCTCTGTTGCAGCTGCAGCAGATGTGGGCTGTGCCTCTTTTGGGTGGGAAGGCCAAGGCAAAGCAAGGGCTGGGCTGCAGCTGCTGCTTGCTGGAGCCTTCTACTACTGCCCCATGTGTGTCCTCCAGGCATCACCTTGGCCCCCTGAATCCTGAGTTTAAAAGGCTTGTCATATGAACTGTGTGGGCAGTGTTCCCTCCTCTGTGCTCCATGTCCTTTGGGAGTGGAGAAGGACAGTTATTGTATCCCTGATATGATTCCAGCAAAATAGTGAGTGATCTTTGGGTTCCTTTCTTTCTGTTTTTCTGTTCAGGGCAATGTTGCTGTTGCCCCTGATTCTTCAGGAGGGGAGCCTGTGGACAGAGCTGCAGCAGAGGAAGCTTCATCTGGCACCGAGAGCTGCAGGAACAGTTCCCAGGAGCCCGAGGAGCCTGGTGAGGACAGAGCCCCCACTGGTTTAGAGAGCTGTGAGATGGCTGCTCTGAGCAGGGTTGGTGCTTCCTGGTGCCTTGAGTTAAATTCTGCGCTGGCACAACCTCCCTGAGCCCTGCCCTCCACGCTTCTCCGGAGGCTCTGACACGGAGTCCTCTGCTGGGGCAAGAGAGCAGGGAATAAACCTGACCTTGTGGGAGTTGTGTCACCAAGCTGTGTGTCCCAATTTTGTGCTGAAGTTGGTGGATAAATTTACTGCAAGGCGCCAGGGGAGGCCAGGCTGAGCGACACTTGAAGGAGCAGGGGAAAAAAAAGAGCAAAAATTCAGGGTAGAAGTCCAAATCACTGACTAAATGTAGTACCAGTCTGCTGGTATTGGTCCTGACCCACAAGAAAAACAAGGAGCACAACATCAGAGGCCAACCAATTGAAAAATCACGGTAACTCCAGTATCAGAAGGAAAAGCTTGAATGACCCCTGATTAGGGAGGCCTAAGAGGTGAAAAGGAGCACTGTGGATCCATCCCTTAGCCAAGCTGGTGCAGCCTGCAGGCCTTGTAGGCAGCTCTGTCCCTCCCAGCTCTTGCTGCCAGAGCTGATGGTCGAGTTGGAGCAGCTGCTGCTCACTGTAAAGGCCAGTTTGTAGATGGCAGGCAATGGAGCTGGTTCATGACTCAGCTCCCAGCACCTTCAGCTTCAGCCATTTCAGTGAGGACTGAGGTCTCTCTGTCAGCTCAGAGAAAGAACAAGGCCGGGCTTCCTTGTGGCAGCTGGGACTGTCTGTGTTTCAAGCTCTCCTGGGTGCCCTTTGCACTGCGGGGGCTGGGACTTTATCGAGATACTTCAATGTTTTGAAGCACACTTTTGAACCCTTGGAATGGTCCCTGTTCTTTTAAGGGCACATTGCTTCAAATTGCCAAGTGAGAGTCTGCCTTTCAGGTCATCTTTGACAGCCCCTGGTATAAGGACAATTGCTGCCCAAGGGAAAGGTGCAGAAGGGCCAATATTAACTGAGCGTTCCCTTTGCTTCCCAGATGCCATCTGACCAACATCTCCAGGAGGGCTGGAAGAGACAGGGGAGAGCCTGTGACCATCAGGCAGGTAGAACTCCTCTGCTTGTAGATATGTTTATAGATTTCTATGGTTATTTATAAGTGGTGATAGTTCCATTTATAGATGATAGTGTTCTATTTATATAGACATATGTTGATAGATCTGTGTAGTTAAATGTGGATATGTATATAGGTATAGATATGATATAATTATATTTTATAATATATTTACATTTGTAGATTTTCAGAGTTAGATTTTTCTATGTGTAGAGTAAAATATTTATATATATATATGAAGTTACATTTATGAATGTGTATAGTTATATAGTAAGAGGAATGTTTAGATGGGGAGATTGATGGAAGGATTGCTGTTTGTGTAGGCCTAGGCTGCATTTGTAGCTCTTTCCCCCCTCAGCTGCCTTTTTCACCTCTTGCTTTTCCCCCGGTGCCCCCTGTGTCCCCTGTCCCTGTGCTGGGTCCGAGCTGGCGGCCGGGCCGGGCGGAGCAGCACTTCCAGCCCCGGCTGTCCCTGGAGCGGTGGGAGCTGCCGCTGGCCCCAGGCACTGTCCCTGAGGAGCTGCTGAAGGACGGTGAGACAGAGGGGGCTGAGGGGGCCGTGGCGCTGAAGGGACAGTGACCCTGAGCTGCTGCTGGGGCTGAGGGCTGTGGGGCAGCCGAGGGCCTTGGTGGCACTGAGGTGACAGGGAAGTGGCACAGGCTGGCAGGGTTGTGGGTCTCAGGGGACGGGATGGCTCAGAAGGGACTGAGGGGGGTGAGAGGACTGTGAGGGGCTGAAGAAACTGAAGGCGGCTGGGGCTTCACCGAGAGCATGGCGGGGCTGAGGGGATGGAGGGGGCCAGCAGGGAGCACAGAGGGCTCCAGGACTGCAGCTCTGCCAGGCCTTGGAAGCAATTCCAGAGCCTCCACTTTTGCCACAGCTGCCATGAAGACCTTGAGGACAGCTGGAGACTGACGGGAGCCAGCAGGGAGGAGCTGAAGGCCAGCAGCGAGAGAAGTGAACGGGGCCCAGCTGCTGCCAGCCTGGAGAGAGCCCGGCTGAGGCCAAAGGCCCGGGGAGGCAGGTGGGGCTGAGGCTGCCGTGGGCTGTGGCCGTGGGCACTGCCCGGCGGGGCAGGAGCGGGCCCTGCCCGTGCTGGGGCTGCTCAGTGCAGCTGCCCCGGCTGGCACAGGGGCTGTCCTTGGGCAAGGCAGCTGTGCCGGCAGGGCCCGGGAGCTGTGCTGGCTCTGCCAGGCTGCGGGACAGTCCCGCCGCGGCTGCGCTCACCACAGCCCGGCCCGCCCAGCTGCTTTCTCTTTCTGACCCCCTGGGGAGGCTCTGACATTTCCTCTTCCCTAATGGAAGTGCAGCTGCTGACAAGGGAAACGTCCCCATACTCACTCAGTGTTCCCTTTGCTTGCCAGATGTCCCATCTGCTGTCCCTGTCCCTGTCCAGGAGAGCTGCTCTGCACGGGAGGAGGAGACCAAGCGAGAGGCTTTGAAGATGGGGCAGCTGGGATCCCTCTGCTTTGAGTGTTCTTTACAGATACATGGACTTGAACATAGACAGGGATTATTACATCTGTATTTCTATATGTAGGTTGCTATTTGTATGGATTTATTTCCATGTGTAAATTCTTGTATTTATGTATATTTATTTTGTTATGAATGTATGCTATTTGTATATATACATATATGTTTGAAATTACATATATGTGTATCAATTTATCTATGTATACATGGATATTGTTATATCTGTGTTAATTTCTATTTCTTATGGGTACAGTGGTGTAGGTATCTCTTTTGATATGATTTTTGTTATATGGCTTTTAAAATAGGAACATTGGTATTTGTATAGTTATATAAGTCTATTTGTATAGGTATATTTATCTGTTTATGTATGTAATTCTATTTACATATCTATGGACGTATTTTTGTATTCCTAGATGGGCTTAATCCTTGTAGTAATATGTAATAAATTAAGTTGTTAAACGCCTAGTTGATCTTTGTGTATAGTGAGTTTTTGTAGAGGTTGGCAAGAAATTAACTGAGGTTGGTATTTGTATATTATTACATACACAGGTTGTAATAATCTAATAAATTCCTGTTTTTAACCTAAATTGCGATTTGTATAGTTCTGTATTGTCAGCGTGGGTGTAGCACTTTGTAATAAATGACATTTTTCAACTGAAATTGATTCTCGTGTATTTGTGGATCAGCAGCGTGGCTGTAGCAATCTGCAAGAAATGCCATTTGTCAGCTGTGATGGGTGTTCTGACATTTGTGCTCCCCAAAGCCATGAGCAGGTGTAAATGCTGGAGGATTTTGGCCATGCCAATCTCCGGCCATGCCCAGCACATGCCCCACCTGCACTCAGGCTGGGCAGGGGAAGGGCAGATTTGGGCTGGCAGCAGAGCCCCACGTTGGCTCAGAACTCGCTGCAGAGGCAGCTGAGAAAAGTCTGGGGCTCCACTGAGAGTAGAACTCCAAGCAGGAGCCACCCTGACAGGAGAAATCATTCACAATGAAAAAAAGAGAGAAAATGTGGCAAAGCAGATGTGGGGATACTCTGTGAGGCTGATAAAATGCTCTGAATCACCCCTGCCTAGGCACGTCTTCTGCAAAAAGGTTTTGTTAAAAACTGAACACCTCCCATAAAATACAGATTGATCTTTCCCCTTCACTTGCCTTGCTGTGTGAGTGGAGACACTCTCTCCTTATCACTGAGAATTTTTGCCCTTCAGCACCTCACATTTAATCAAAGATGATGTACTACCTTGGCACCATCAATGAAAACAGCCCTGCCCTCGTGGCAGTGTTTGCAGTCTTCCCTCCTCCTGTCTCCACGTGTGACAGACGGAACCATCCCCTTCTGTCCAAACTGTGCCTGAGCTGAGTGAGGGCTCCAGGAGCTCAGGAGGGTGCAAGAGCACCGCATGTGGGAAGGTTTTGCAAAGCTTCCTAAGCACCAGTAAACTCTGGGTTTGCCAGTCTTCCCCTGCAATATTGTCCTATTCAAGAATGATCTTGGAGGACACTGTGCCTCCAGCTCACTCAAGAAAAGTTTGTTTTCTTCAAGGCTTGAATAGAGGAAAATGAAAATTGTGGTTTTTAGAGTGAAATTCGGGGGTTGGTGCGGCTGGGTTTGCTCCACTATTTGCTGGGGAAAGTAGGGTAAAAGCTTTAAATTCCCAGCAGAAGCTGACTACCACCCAGACAGACCTGAATGAGGCCCAGGTGGGCTTGCTGCACACTGGTCCAAGGGAAAAGCTGGAACAAAGTCCCCTTTTATTGCAGATGGAGCCTGTACTGGTGTCTCCAGGGCTGTCTGTGGTAAGACACGGCAATCCAGCCAGAAACTGTGGATATGAGAGTTCCAACAGCAACCTGCTTCTCCAGGGTGAGGGATGAGGCCAGCCCAAAAGCCTGGAAGGTGCTCTGGGCACTGGAGAAGGCCAGGCTGTCCTTGTGCAGGGATGGCCTTCAAAGGGGACCTCACACCTTGTGCTGCTGACCAAGGGCAGTTGGTGGCCTTCCACAAAATGCTTCTATTGTCCAGCTCTTGGAAAAGTTCCAGCCAGCAACAATTCCTGCTGCTCACACCAGCCCTTTCCAAGCAGAAGGAATTTCAGCAGCAGCCTGACAGCTTAGTGGCAGGAGAATAAAATACTCAGCGGAGTGTTATCAACTCTCTGTCAGAAGCCACATCCTCAGCCCCTCATCTCCTCCAGTTGTCTCAGATGTGGAGGAAGCAGCAGGAAATCTCTGATCCTGGAAGGGAAAGCAGAAGGAGGAGAGGCAGTGGCTGGTCCCTGGGGCCTTGGGAGCAGTGAGAGCCATCCAAAACAGGATCTCTGCTGGGCTGTGGAGATAAGATTGACCAATCAGCAATGCTCTGTGTGAGACTGGAGCCATCTGTGAAAGTGAGCATGGAAATCTGACCTTGCAAAACAGAGGAAAAGGTGTCTTTGGGTATTTGCCAAACCTCGCAGGGGCTCTGAGCCACCTGGTCTAGTGGAAGGTGTCCCTGCCTATGGCAGGGGGTTGGATCTAGATGGTCTTTAAGGCCCCTTCCAACTGAAGCCTTTCTGTGAGTCTGAATTACAAACTCACAATGACAAAGAGAACACAGCAAACCTGGCCTCCACTGCATTATTGGAGGTTGCTGCAGTCACTTGTGTCACCTGGAGTCTGGTTTGGATCTGAAGAAATTTTCATGGTCCCAAAGTATTTCAGTGTGACTTTCCTGGTTCAGGGCCCCAAAAGATGCCAGAACAGATTATCTGCAAGCACAGAATTGGTTAAGCTGCCTGTGAACCTGATGGGAGAAGTGTATTCATGTCATTGCAGCGTTTACCCTGTACAGGTGATATTTGGTTTCCATTTTGAAGATGCAATGTTCTTGCACAATGCTTGTATATGCAGAAATGCTGGCTTTAAATCCTAGTTCCATCTTCACACAAGGATGTGTAATCCATCAGAAATGTTTAACACGGAGCCATATTAGCTTTGGCCTCGGTGGTATGGGTTGTTTAAAGTGTGTGATGAGTAATGGCAGCTCTTACAAATACCCCTCTTGTTAATTTGGGTCTTCCATTTATCAACCCTCTTGCATAGAAATCACTTCTTTACAGCAGAGACTAAATGAAATCCCTTCATACAGATGAGAATTGTGCAATTCAGGCTGATTAAAGGGGAAGTTTTCTGTTTTTGTGAAAGCACAATCTAGATAACCTGTTTGCTGTACATCCTGGAGGGGCTTTGCAGTTAAGAGTGAAAAGGAAAAGGACATTTCTCTTAAGAAGTGTCTTGAAAGACCTTTTTGTATTTCCAGAAGCAGCTACATTGATAATGACCTCCACAAGCAGAAATGCACAACAACCACTTAGGTGACTTTATCTGGCCATGATTTTTAGCTGCAATGCCAAAATCTCATCAAATATGTTGCTATCCTTTAAACAAGGAAGGAGAGCACAAATACCAACAATTCTCATCAGCCTTCTGGGTTGGAAAGACCATTTAATTTATGCTCCCTTAGCTGTCAGCCTAAAGTCTGTTGCGCAAACCTTAGATCTATGTTGGACCTCATAAACTTCTTGAGCATCAACTTAGGTGCAAACCTGCTACAAAACCCTTCAGGTACCACACTGATTTAGAGTGGCAGGACTTCACTGTTCTAGCAGAGAATTTTATTTACTTGCTCCTGCAAGTCATTTCCAGAGCAAGCTGGACTCTTTCAAAAGGTACTGTGGGCTTTTCTATCCCTGATGAACCAGCCCTTCGTAGCTTGTGGCTGTTTGTATGGCAGACACATGCCTTGCCAGAAGAGATTCAATTCTCCCCTTCAGAGGAGAAACTTATAGCCCTCTGGAACCATTGGTCTAGAGAAGATGGTTGCTTTTTGTCAGAAACAGATCTCTATAAATTCTTTAGATGGGCAAAGCTTTTTGGGTTCTTTACTGATGTCCTGTACGCTTTAGATGCTTTTGTCTGGGAGTGCATGGACTCCATTTTCCAGTTCGTCTGGAGCCAGGGACGTGTCCTGCCTTCTATCTACCCAGCATTTATACAGCTTTTCCCACTTCTGAAACGCAGAGCAGCTTGTTTTCAATGGATTTCTAACTGTTATGGCCAGGCACCGTTCCCCCCCCCCTTGGCAGAAGACCCGGTGGGTGATGACTTTGGGCTTTTCCCCCCGCCCTGCTTCGCGGCGGGGGGGGCTGAAACTTCGCAGGGCGAAGAAGTTTTTTTTACTCTTGCTCCGGAGCATGCTCAGATGGAGTTTTCTCCTTCCCCCCCTTCTCTCTCTCCGGGGGGATGGGAGTGGCCGCTCAAGCCAGCGCCGGCCTCTCAGACTCCGCCTTCAGACATGGGGGCGGCACCGGTCTCTGAGGTTTCTCCGGTCCTGCCAGAGCCGTCACTCCAGGAGATCCCGTCTCCGCCTCTCCAGGCTGTCCCGCCCGCGGTTTCACCGGCCTCCCCGCCCCCTGAGCTGTTGCTAGGCAACGACGAGGATGCGTCTCCAGCTTCCGGCTCAGCGTCGGAGAAGGCAGAAGAGACAGCACTTCCTGTGATTGAGCTGTTGCTAAGCAACAGCGATGCTCCGCCGCTTCTCCCGGCTCCGCTGCTGCCTGTGCCGTGCCTGCCGCCGCTTTCAGAGCCAAGGGACGCAGCAACAGCGTGTTCCCGCGCATCCCCGCCGCCTCAAGGCGAGACAGTTCCTGTTCAGGATGGGGCTGAAAACGGTGCTGAACCTGCGGGACCCTCCGAGCAGCCCGCGGCTGATCCCACTCTCAGCGCGGTTCCCTCCCCAGTTCCGGCCCCCCCCTTGCCGCTCGGACTGGCCGCTCCAGCGGCTCTGGCGTTGTCGGAGGCTCTGTCCTCCGTGTCGGCGTCAGAGACTGCCATGGCACCGGCGGCCGGTTCGAGCCCGGACCGTCCCGGACCTGGCTGCCCCAGCAGCTGCCCCGGCCGGGGGTCTCTCCTTCGGTGGAGCGGGGGCTGCCCGCCAGCTGACTCTTGCGGCAGCCCGGCTGCCGGCTTTCAAGCTCGGCGGTTTGGGGGGTGGTGTTTCGGTTGCTGTCCCATGGAGGCTGCCGCCTCTCCTGCGTCCTAGTGGCATGGGGGGGCAGGTGCATCCCGAGAGCCCTGCCTCTGATCCCCAGCCCGAAGGGGATGGGGATGGTGATGCCACGGGGTGGATGAGAGACAAACCCGATGCAGTGCAGGGGAAGATGGCACAGCTGGAGGAGACCATAGCTGGTTTGCTGTGGGAAACAAACATCTCCAGACCCCAGATGGGATTGCTGGGGAAGGCTTCTATTTCCTCACTGCTGGCATGCCTCAGTGGTTTTGGGGAAAGGAAGCGTCTCACTACCCGTGCTGCCATTGTGCTGGCAGCAGGGTTCAGGCCTGCGGGAATGCAGAGCCTCTGTCATGGGTTTGGCCTGGGCCATTGGGCTGAGAAAGTTTCTGGGCCAGGGCCAGCATTTGGCCTCTTGATGTTTCTGGGGATTGAGGTTCCTCCTACTGGACCTGGTCCCCCTTTGTGAGCCAGTTTTGGGGTTCCTGGTCCAGCATGGGCCAGGGCCCCCAGGGCCTTTCCTTCTCTGGCACTGCTCTGCTCGGCTTCTGCTCTTTTGCTCTTCAATCAAAAAAAAAAAAAAAAAAAAAAAAAATTTAATTAAATAAAAAAGATTGAAAATAGCGGGCAGCAGCTCTGAAGCATTGAAGGGCCGGAAAGGACATTCCACAAACTGTTTAAAATTATGTTGTGACTGTCAATGGTTTTTTGATAACTATTGATGGGATTCTTTTTGCAGCAAGTTTGTTTTCAGGACCAAAAAGGACTCTCAGATATTCCAAGGGAAACAACTTCAGCTCATGGACTGTTCCTGAAACTCAGCTGCATGGACTTGAATCCTCTTTGCATTGCTTTTGGCATTTTTCTTAGATTGTAGGATTGTTTTAGTGATTTGTTAGTATTGTATATTTTACAGGTGAAGAAATTTCCTGTTCATTTCACATCAGCATTTTTCTTTTATTTTATACAATTTAGAAAGGTGAGATGTCGCAGACATTTTTTCACAGAAATCCTTTCTTTCAGATTTCTGTATCTTCTGGGAAGCAAAGGGCCCCAGAAGATGAATGTAAACAATTGTTATCAGCTGCTGTGGAATGTAACAGGGGCACCTTGATTGGCTCATGTTTGTATGTTTATAATTAAAGGCCAATCACAGCTGCAAGCTGGGGACCGAGTCCCTGGACACAACTTTGTTATAGATTTTTTCTTTTCTATTCTTGGCTTAGCAAGCATCTGCAACTTCTCTCTTTATTCTATTTAGTACAGTTATAATGTATTATATATCATATATCAATAAATCCAGCCTTCTGATCAAGAAACAAGATTCACCGTCTCTCTCTCACCAGCAGCGACCCACTCAGGCGCTGTAACACAGAGTGGAAGTGAAATCAGTGCCTTGCTATCTGAATGGGATAGGATTTTCCTCCTGTCCCAACAGACAACAGGGGAAAAGATTTGTTTCCATTATACCATTACATCTAAATCTTTGGTTTGAGAGCAAAAGGAAAATGCTCCTTTAAGAAGTTCTGCCTGGACTTTTTGGCATGAGGACAAGCTGTGCTGTGCTGGCAGGAGCAGCACTGTCCCTGTGGGTGCAAACCCCCTGAAGGATGAACAGGCTGCTGTCACAGGGGCCACACCTGCAGCATGAAAACCCACCATGCCATTAACTCGATGCAAACTAAACACAAGTGACTCAGCTCTGCATCCTCAGCAAGGACTTGCCTCTGCAGAGATGTTACTGACAGACTCAGCTCTTGTTTGCAAGGGCTGTTAAATTGTCACACAAATCAACCACCCCTCCCTCTCTTGTCCTTGGCGTCCGGCTGCTGAGCTGCTGCTGAGAAAGAAGAGGCAGAGTCCAGGGCAAATGGGGACTTTCCAATGGGCAGAAACTTCCTCCTTTCTTTTGTTTTCAGTGACAACAGAGGGGTTTGTCTTCAGTCCCTGTGTCAGCAGGGAAATTGTGCCTGCCCGTCACACCTAGGATCTGAACAACCTGGATTTTTATTGGTGTAAAACCCACAGTGACCTGACCTTCTGCAGGAAGAGTCAAAAGGGATTCCTGGAATGTTGCAATAAGCAGATAGTGGTATTAAACATATATAGACAAAAAGGCATAAAAGCTCATAAAAGCTCATATGGAACTGATGTAAACCTAATAAAAAGAAGCATTTTATTGTAATAAAGAGTGAGGGTTGCAGACCACAGTGTGAGAAATAGCTACTCTTCATAGTTTAGGAAGGTTTATTAAACCTTATCAAAAATACAACAGAAGACTGACTAAAGAAAAAAGGTTACAGCACCAGCAGCAAAAGATTTTCCTCGCCATGTGCTCAGCCCCCTCACACTGGAGACTTTCCCTTTTTAACCCTTTAACCCCTCCCAAAGTTTTGTCCATCAACCCCTTCTTTGCTGTCCAGTGGTGGAGATCTCTTCCTCAAATCCTGATTGGGGGTCAAGTGTGGCCATAGTGACAAGCCAGCCCTCCCAGATGTCCCAACCCCAGCTGTCCCTTGATAACCATGGGATGGGGTGCAGCATAACTATAAATCTATAAAACTTTTCTTTACTTATATACATGATATTTTTGTATTAATTGTGAGAGTCAATCATCACATGACTCATCTATCACAACAGGAAAAGAAGTTTCTGGTGGGAGGAACACTGATTTTAAAGGTAGAACCAGCTCTTGAGGTTTGATTTGTTCCCTCTTTCAGATTACAAGGAAGTCATGGTGTTCCAGAGTAGAAGCTGGTCCCAAAAGTTTGAGAACAGGGTGTGATAAGATCACCAGGGTATTTTATCCAAATCTAGGAAGAAGCCCTGCAGAGCTTATCTTTAGCTTTGACTGAAAGTAGAAGTCCTGTTTTTACCAAGAATTTTGATCTCTTCGTGTTTTGGAGAAAGAAAAAGAAAACCCCAAACCACCTGAAGTTTACATTGAGGTGAGGTGTATCACAGAGGGATGAGGGCTCACCAAAGCAAGGGACCCTCCTGTAATTTAAACTGTTCTTTCAATAATAACAATAATTTCTCAGTACATGTTGATTTCAGCAGGCACCAGATTCCCTCTTCTTGTTCAGGCCTTTCACATATCACTAAGGGAAGGTGAGGCTGTGTCATTGTCATTCGGATTTTTAATTCTTCAGAAGTCAAAACTGAATTCAAGTCAAGTTCATTAAACTGCAATTTATATATATGATAAAAAGGTATGATTCATGCTGATAAAAATTGAAACAGCAATGAATATTGATACAGTAATTGATATTTGAGAATAATAAAATAGTTAGAAGTTGTAATGCCAAAGAAGAGAGGGAGAGGAAGGGCTCCACCTCCCCCACCCCACCCCCCCCCGTTCCCAGCAGATGTTTTTAAGGACCACAGGAAAGAAGTTGAAGATGTCATTGCTAAAAATGAGCAAAAAACTGGTTGGGTCCCAGAAAATGCTAATTATAAGGGATTTAATGCCTTGATATGTAGATATAGTGATATGTTAGTCTTGGCTTACATTGTACTGGTTTGATGTACATGTGTAACCCAAAGGTGAATTGAAGGACAACGAAGAAGACTACAGAGCCTTCATCAGTGACGACCCCCAAAGACTTGTGCGACCACCAAACCAAGTGGTGGCGCACGGGTGGTAAAGGTGGTAATGAAGGCGGAGATAGAGATATGACGAACCAAAAATGGGAGGAGATGGAATTGACACATGGCATATAAGGGGTGATTTTCACTTAGCAAGCTCGTACGTGAAGTGGCAAGGGTCCCAGAACCCTGCCCTCTGTACCCCGTGGTTATCTTTTGCTTATGCACTATTATTGGAACCAAATTATCCCTTATTTTAATCAAACTATATTGTATCCAATTTTATATTTTTTTTATTTTAACTATTCAATTAAAATTGTTACTACTTTTAATATTGTTTGGCTTTTTTTATGATAGGATAATTGGGCAAACATAACAATTTTGGTGCCGACATCCGTGACTCTCTCAACTCTGGGGAGGTGGATAGTTTCTGGGAAGGAGCTCCCCACCAGACTTTTAAGTGGTCCCAAGGCTAGACCACTCTCCCTTGGGAAAAGAGAGGTTTTATTACAATAACGCATAAGCAAATTAGTTTTTAAGTGCGCGCAAGAGAGGCTCCCATCAGAGTGCCGGCTTATAGGAGAGAGAGTACCCATAGAAAACTGCTTTGTGAACGAAGACCCTCGTGAGAAAAGGAGGCTGTGAGTATCGCGGGGTTTTGGGTCGGGGGGCGGCTGTATGCATGTGTGAGTGTGTGTGGAGTGTCTGAGATGGGGGCTGGGCAGTCCCGGAGCCCAGAAGCAAGTGGGACCTCCCAGTACCGCGTTTTCGTGTTCTCCGCGAGGAGACCGGCCGGAAAAGGAGGGAAGTGAAAAGTGAATGAGTGGGGACCCCGGGAGGGTTTGACCCAGGGGGAAGGAGGGAATCCCTGGTCCAGGCACCTGTAGGAAGGTCCTTGGGCAGGAGGGATTGACTCATTAGGGAGACTGAGAAAGAGTGTGAATGAATAGGTTCAATTTCCTTGGAGGGGTTGGTAGCAGGCAATTTAGTATGTGATTAGATGGTGAGAGGACGGGGCTAATAGATTGAGAAAGAGGGAGAGAGGTAGATTGAAAAGGCAGTGTGACAGAGTAATAAGTGAAGAAGTTGAGCCACGAGGTGAGTGTGGGAAACTAAGACTCTCCTGGTACCGGGGATTTCTTAGTTTGTTGCTGCCAGAAATGGGTCAGGGAAAAAGTAAGTTCCTTGACCCAGGGGCTGCGGATTGTAGGAAAAATTCGCAGTGGTTTGAGGAATCTGGGAACCGTGAGGGGGGTTCTCAGGGAAGGAGCATTCCTCAGGACAGCCCACTGGGGATGATGATACAGTTTTGGGATGAATGGGAATCCCGAAGGGAAGAAAATCAAGGAATTCAGAGGGCAGTGCCTAAGGGACATAATATAGGAAAAGTTTTAAGTGAGCATCAGAAAAAATATGAGTCGCTGGCAGAATGGTTAAAAAGACTAAAAAGAGACTTGCAATTATATTCAGGTATAGATACTGATACTGCAGTAGGGCAGGTTCTGTTAAAAATTCAGTTTGTGACCAGATCTTGCAGTGACATCAGGAAAAAGCTGGAAAAATTAGAAGACTGGCAGGACAGGGGACTTCAAGTGTTACTGAGAGAAGCACAAAGGGCGTTTGTAAAGAGAAATGAGAAAAAGCAGAAAGCAGATGCCAGAATTTTGGTTGCGGCAGTTAGAGAAATACAGGCAGCTTTGAATACAGAAAAATCTACAAGGAAAAACATACAGTGGATGTCAGGATCTATTTTTAGGAACACAAGACCTGTGCATTTTTCCCGCCACAAGAAAAGATACTTAAAAAATTCTTGACCTACTTTAAAGGATGTGGGACCTACCTCTTTTTATTGTCATAAAAAGGGGCACTTGCAAAAAAATTGCAGAAAGAAACAGCAAGATGAGAAAACTACTCAGGAGAATCAGAGAGGTCAAGAGTTTTTTTTAATGACGAGGACTGAAATACAACCAGAAGAGCCCTTGATAATAAAGCTAAAAAATAGGTCCTCAGAGCGAAGAAGTTATATTTTTAGTCAATACAGGAGTTTCTCAGTCGACAGTGACAAAATTACCCCAGGGATGTGAGATAAGTCGTGAGCGAGTTTCAGTAATCGGAATTACGAGAGAAGCTTTCCCTGTTCCTGTAATAAAAGGAGTGCAAATTGAAACAGATGACAAATTTGGAGTAAATGATTTATTGTTGATACCACAGGCCGAGAATAATTTGTTAGGCAGAGATCTAATAATAGCCTTAAATTTACAGATAAAACCCTGTGAAGGAAAACTTGAAATTTATTTTTTAACTGAAGAAGATAATCTAGAAATTAATGACACGGATTGGCGTTCAGGTGAAGTGGGAAAAGTTTAGGATAAAGGAGTCTGGTCCCCTTAGTCCCTCCTGGTCAGCACAAGCCTGTGAATTTTATGCATTACTCTGTGCATTATTAATACTAAAAGGGCAAGAAGGGACTATTTATACAGACTCCAAATATGCTTTTAGTGTAGTACATACTTTTAGAAAAATTTGGAAGGAAAGGGGACTTATAAACTCTCAAGGGAAAAGATTAATACACAGGGAATTGATAATTCAGATACTTGAAGCTTTAAAAGGCTCAAAGAAAATAGCAGTAGTTCATGTAAAGGAACACCAGAGAGGGAGGGATATTAGGGTCAGAGAAATAATTTGGCCGATGAAGAAGCAAAAAGAGTGACCTTAAGAAAAAGAGATACTGAAATAATGATCTTACAAAAAATAGAAATTCAGCAGGAGACACTTTCCCTTCCGCTAGCAGAACTGGCAACTATAAAGAAATTAGGAGCAACATTTAAGGAGGGAAAGTGAGTTTTTCCTGATGGCAGGATTATGATGCCAAAACCAGTGGCACATTAGATCTTAGATAACTTGCATAGACAGACACACTGGGGAACAAGAGCCTTTTGTGATCACTTTTTAAAATTTTATGGGTGTATAAGGATATTTGAAATTGGAAAGCAAATTACCCAGGGGTGTCTCACCTGTCAAAAAGTAAAAAAGAAAGTGTTAAAAACCCCTCCCTCTGGAGGATGCAAAAGAGCCTACAAGCTATTTGAAAAGATCTAGGTTGATTTTATAGAATTGCCTAAAGTGGGTCGGTGGAAATATTTGTTAGTTATAATAGATGAATTACCTCAGTGGGTTAAAGCATTTCCAGCAGCTCGGGCTACAGTTCAAACTGTAGCTAAAATATTGTTGGAACATGAAATTCCAAGAATGTGATAATATGGTGGGATTTAAGTTGATTTATATTAACCCTGATTTATTAAGAATGAACTAGGCATCCTGGATGGCTGCTAACCGCAATTCCCTTGAGCTCGGAGGCAGAAGAACGCCGGTGGAAAAAGAATAAAAGACTTTCTGAATCAGTGGGAACGGCCTAAAAAGATTGAAGATCTCCTCCAGGGTCATGCACCAGCAACATTATTAGAATTGATTACAAAACTGCAATTCCAGAAACTGCGATTGATAACAGCTGTTGTTGAAAGAGAGCAGAGACAAGTAAAACATTGGAACTTTAAACATGGTTTAAAGTGTCATCCCTGAATATGTATTGTTTGCACACTTTGCTTTAACTCATGGTGGAAAGTAAGAGAGAAGAAAAGAAGAGACAATTTATTTGCTTGCTTTGCTATGGTTATGTATTTAGCCAGCTAACTATAGAACGTATTGTTAATAATTTTTTTTGGGATACCTTTGAGACTGGGAGATGAGACCCTTCCAGCAGCAATTAGATTAATAGAAAACTTAGATCAATTGGTTCTTGCTATATTTGCTATAGCACAAAAAAGAGAACGAGCAACTCATAATATTATAGACCAGTGTCTCAAAATTGATAGTTGTGGTGGAGAAGAAGTCTATACACCACATCATAGGTGCATTCCAGGGGCACATTGGCGCCGCGAGTGTGCCTATTGGAGATGGTGACTTAATGCACTCCCCGCCCCTGAAGCACAAAATAATTAGAAAAATCTTCTTGTAGTTGGCACATCCCTGAAATTTTGGGAAATACAGGTTTATGGTATTCCGGCCTAATCTTTTCCCTGTTCTTTTTGTTTTAATTATTGTTTCTTAACCAGCTAGAACTGGGAAACGGCATTTAAAAAGAGACAAGCAAACTCTGTGGGGCTATAGGTACCAAAAATACTAAAAGCACCGGTGACTAGATGCCGGGATATTACCTTTGCTACCAAGAAGACTGGCATCTCGGCCCTTGGCTGCAACCCAAGGGGCCTTGAGAAAGGAAAAATGGTAGATTTCCTGAGGATTATTTTCACTGTGATCATTCTGGTACCCTGGGCAGTTGGACAAAGCCAGAAAGCCACACTGGACAGAGTTTCAGCAATGAAAAAGCAAACAAGGCAAAACCCAAGTCCCAGCAATTTCAACATTTGTGACTATTGTAATCAACCTGTGTGGATTAAGGACAAGGTGGAATCTGTGTTTGTAACACACCCATATGCTAGTTCTGCCTGCTACAATCGCAGCAGTGTTATAGATGTTTGTATTAAGGAAGGAAAGATGTATTGGGTAGAAAAAAAATTGGGATATAATGGACGAGCTCCTTATCCCCCTAGTAATCAGATTGGCCCTCAATATGAAAGGTTTTTTTGTTTTGAAAGAAATCATAATAAAGATGATCCAAGTATAAGAATAAGAGGCCGGGCACTAAAAGAAAAATTGAAAAAGAAAATAAAAGAAAAAAAAAGAAACAAAGGGGAATAGAAGAAAGAACAAGAGAAAAGAGTCAACAGAATTAGCTGAATTATATAAACAGCTAAAACAGTACTACAAAGATTGGAATTTGCCAGCCTTGAATAAGAATCGGTTTGTAGGATTGATGCAAAGGATTGCTACAGAATTGGAATTATCCAAATGTGAGATTTGTAGAGGTCTAAAAAATGGCTAAAAGATGGCCATGGAAAGGTGAGAGCTTAGCTCCAGAGCAATTTTTAAAGTAGAACCACACCCAAATTTCTGGAACATTGAAGAGACCTGAAGGATGGATTTTAAGCCATCAAGTAATTGGAATCATTTGTATAACTTGAGAAGGAAGGAAATTTAATAAAATAGTAGGGCATACTCCTTGTAAATCCACGTTGGTGGTTAATATGGATAATCATTCAAAAATTTGGCGACCTGAAAACCCCATTGGATATTGGGGATCCCTACCAGTCCATCAACGGCCTGAGGTCTTATTGGGAACAACCTGAGAAAACTGATAAGAAATGGAAAGCCCCAGATGGGATATATTAAATTTGTGGGCAACGAGCATACAGTGAGTTATCTCAAAAATGGGGAGGAACTTGTACTTTGGGAGTAATACAACCCTCCTTCTTTGTTTTACTGAGATCTAGGAGCAATGTGCTAGGAACTCCACTGTATGAAACCCTGCAGTGGAATAAAGGAGATTTGAATTTAAATTTTCCAACAGCAGGAGGGAATCAAAACTGGGGGGAGGACAAATAGCCTGCAGAACGAATTATAGCATATTATGACCCAGCAACATGAGCTCAGGATGGGTCATGGAGATATAGGACCCCAGTTTATCTGTTGAATCAATTAATAAGGCTCCAAGCAGTAGTAGAAATGGTGTCAAATCGCACCTCCGATGCTTTAAAAATGTTGGCCAGGCAATATACACGAATGTGGGTGTTTGTGTACCAAAACAGGATCACCCCAGACTATCTGTTAGCAAAAGAAGGAGGAGTTTGTAGGAGATTTAATGAATCTGAGTGCTATGTAGAAATTAATAATTATGGAGAAGCTATTACAGAACTTGCACAAAAGATTAAAAGAGTAGCTCATGTGCCGGTACAAAAGTGGAATTCAATCTAGAAAACAGATTGGTGGGGTAACCTCTTTAGAAGTGTTTGGAGGAAAATGTTAGAGTTCATGTTGTTATGCTCAATTCTAGGACTTATGTTTCTGCCTTGTATGATTTTGTATTTTATTAGGCTAATTCACTCAGGGATTCAAAAGATGCAAATTTCAACAATGTCTCTAGATTCAGAATCAGCAGAAAAAGTAAAACCAAGATCTATAATGGTATTAAAAGCTAAATCGACCCCTGTTAAAGACAAAAAGGACTTAAAAAGATTGAAATAGACCAGGAGATGCTAACTAAACTTGAAAGTATGAAAGACTAGAAGCAGTAATAGAAATGCTAGAAAAGTTTGAAGCTGAAAAGAGACAACAAGAAAACCAAAATTCTGAAAAATATAAAAGACATCAGGGCACAGCTTTTTAAATGCAGCACGAATCATAATGATCAAAAAGAGAAATGAGAGATTTGTGATAAATAGGTATGATTTGTGCTGATAAAGATTGAAACAGTAATCAATAATGATACAGTAATTAATATTTGAGAATAATAAAATAGTTAAATGCCAAAGAAGAGAGGGAGAGGAGGGGCTCCACCCCCCCCCCCCCCCCCCCAGCAGATGCTCTCAAGGACCACAGGAAAGAAGCTGAAGATACAGTTGCTAAAAATTACCAAGAACCTGGTTGGGTACCAGAAAATGCTAATTATAAGGGATTTATTGCCTTGATATGTAGATGCAGTGATACGTTAGTCTTGGCTTACATTGTATTGGCTTGATGCGCATGTGTAACCCAAAGGTGAATTAAAAGACAAAGAGGAAGAGGAGAGGTCTTCATCCAAAACGACCCCCAAAGACTTGTGTGAACACCAAACCGAGTGGTGGCGCATGCGTGATAAGGGTGGTAATGAGGGCGGAGATAGAGATATGATGAACCGAAAATGAGAAGAGATGGTATTGACACAGGACATATAAGGGGTGATTTTCACTTGGCAAGCTTGTACGTGAGGTGGCAAGAGTCCCAGAACTCTGCCCTCCGTACCCCGCGGTTATCGTTTGCTTATGCGCTATTATTGGAACCAAATTATCTCTTATTTTAATCAAATTATATTGTATCCAATTTTAATTTTTTTTTATTTTAACTATTCAATTAAAATTGCTACTACTTTTAATATTATTGGGTTTTTTTATGATGAGATAATTGGACAAACATAACACTTTCCATTTTCATTTCACCTGTGGAAAGCTGTTTCACTTCCCCAGGAATCTTCTCCACACTCCTGTCTGCCCTTTTCAAGAACCTTTCCTGGAGAACAAGGTGCAGCTTCTGTCACAAGATGTGCCCCCAACTGCAGCTTCTCTTGGCTTTCCACACCGTGAGCAGCACGACTTCTGCAGCAAAGCAAGACAAATGTTTGGATTCCTTGACAACTTGTCCTTTCTTTTCCTTGTGGGCTGGACAGTTATGCCATTGCTGAGTTTTTCATTGTGCCTGTTCTAACCCTAGAGAACAGGAGGTTTTGTTGGGGACTTGCTGGGGAATGCAAGCCTGATCGAATGCAGAAAGAATCTCCAGGACACTCTGGGAGCTCCCCGGGCTGGGCTCAGGTTCCCGCTGGGACTCTGCAGAGGGCAGGGCTCCAACTGGGATCAGCAGCAGTGCAAAATACCTCTGGGCATCTCCATTTTCTGCTGCTCCGAGGAAGCAATGAAGCCAGCCAACTTCAGTATTTTCGTTCTCCTGGTGGATTTTTTCATTTGATTTGCCACTCCAGAGACAATTTCTGTGATGGTCTCTGTAGGTTGATTCTATTTCAACAGCACCAGCAGCAGGGCTGTGTTTGAGTGCTGTCAAAGTGATCTGTGATGCTTTCATTCCCCTCGACTTGGTGCTCAAGGACTTGTGAGCATTTCAGTCTCTGCTAATCATGATGCCTGTGACAAAAACACTGAGTTCACCATCACAAAAGCACAGTGGGCAGCAGTGATTGAAAGAGGCAAGTGCAGTTGTACTGATAAAATTCAGGTGGCAAGCACAAGAGGGCCAAGAGCAACCATGATCTCCAATTGCCAAGGCAAAGGCACCAGCAGCCTCCTGCTGTCAGCTCAGGGTGAGTAAAAGAGCGTTGAAAACAGCGCTGGAGCCCGATCCTTTCTACCTCTGAGGGCTGGCTCAGGGCAGCACAGGCGGGCCCTGAGCAGTCAGGGCTGTGTGTGGGTGCTGGCTGCTCTGCTCCAGAATTGAGCTGTTAAAAGCCCTTGGGAGCCGAGGCAGGAGCAGGCGGGAAGGGGCCGGCGCTGCTGCTGCTCCTGGCCGGGAGCCCCGGCTGGGCCGGGCCGGCGCCCCCTGCGCTGCGGCTGCTGCTGCTGCCAGAGCCGGGCGGGACTCGGGGACAGGGAACGGACACGGGGGGACAGCAAAGGCCTGGCGGCTGCAGGGATGGTAGCGCTGGGGCCAGCGCCAGCACAGAGCTTCAGCCCGCAGTTAACCCCGAGGGAAACGCTGGGGAAACGCTCCATTTCAGCTTTCTTTTCTTGTTGCTGTAATGAAGGGACTGAAATGAAAGGGGAACAAGCAGGACCCGACCCCTCCTCTGGGAGGAGCCCCAGGACTGGGCCTGTAAGGGGCCGTGGGGGGCTGTGAGGGGCCGTGAGGGTGTTATGAATCAGAAGCTTGACTAGTCCAATATTCAAGCAGCAATCAATTTATTATTTAATATGGTAAAGTATGAGCAATACAGCGCCAGGTACAGTGGGGGAAGTTTTCCCTCCAACTGCATACCGATAATTGATGGTTACAGGTATTTACAGGGGTACCCATCAGTTTTTTTCAGCAGTTTCTATTTCCAATCTTTTACTCATCAGCAATTTTTATTCCAAATTATTACATCACAATTCTATAAACTATTGTGATTTTAATTTCTCAGGATCTATCTCAAAGGAGAATTCCCAGATGGTGACGGTCCAGTTTCCAAAAGAAGAAAGACTAATTCCATCTGGTGGAGTCCAGCTCCCCAGATATGGGTCCACCTTTTAATTGCAGAGACTCCAAATCTCATAACAGTGATGTCCAGCTTCCCTTTGGTCGAAACCATAAACCCTTGAGGTGATGTTCATCTTCCTTTTTCAAGCTGTTTTTCTCTGCTTCAATAAGGCGTGAGATAAGCATATTTCCTTTATATATATTCCAAAGCTACAGTTTCAAGGATACAAGTAATATTCTAAAATTATACTTCAAAAGGTTATTATTGCAGAACTCTTTATGGATTAAATGCAAACAAAAAGCAACATCTATAACACTTTAATTCAAATGCTCCTAAATCAACTAGGGTTAATTTGCAAACATAGGTTCAAAAGTCTTTTTCCATGCTTTTTTTTCCTCAGTTATTACTAGAATTCACAACTATCCCATTGTCGGTATCCACACATTTCTCATTCACAAGTACACACGTTGCCTGTTTGTACCTGACACGAAACACAGCTTTGCATCTCACAAGGGGTTGTGAGGGGCCGTGAGGGGCTGTGAGGGGCCATGTGGGGCTTTGAGGGACCATGAGCAGCTGTGAGGGGCCCTTGCCCCTCTATGGAGAACTGTCATTCCTGTCCAGGAACCCATGGCTGAAATGGAATTCCACCCCAAAACTCCCCATATATCCAAGGGTTGCTTTCAAACAAAAGCTGCAAGGACAGACAGGTCTGGCTTGCCTTGGCCTCTGGGGACTGCTTCTCATGTGCCTTCAAAACCCTGGAGTTCTGTGATTTCCTTCCTATAGGAAAGAACTGTCCCCATTGTCCAGGTGCTCCTGGCCTCAAGCACTTGACCACTATACAGGGATGCAGTTTGACAAGAAAGTCTCACAGATATGTATGCTTGGCTGAAAGATTTTTGAATGTAATGTCTGAAGACGAATATAAATGAAAGCAAGTTTTGATAGAAAAGAAAAGAATTGATGAGCCAGTCTTTTTGGATAGCTAAGAAGGCAAAGTGTATGTTAGTTAGAAGGGGTTTTTATGACTTAGAGCAAAGGATAAGCCCACCTCAAACAAGAAGATTTTACCAAGCAGAAAGATAGCACAGGCAAACAAGTCAGCAAATTTTGCAAGTAGAAAAAAGGTCTCAGAATTTTCCACTGCAAGAAAACTGGAAAACAACTTTTAGCTTAAACTTTAATGTACTAACTTTTAGTGATTGGAGAATAGTAACATGAATATGGTAATGATAGTAGTTATGATTGGCTATAGGTAAAAGTTAAGGTATAGATTGGTTCTATTTTGTGAAGATGCTCAGCAAAGAAAAGTATATCATGCATTTGTAACCTAAACTAAGGGTCTCCAGGCCTGCAGCTGGAGCTGACAGCTGTAGCACAGCTCTGTCACCCATGACTCTGGACTGCTGTATCACCTTGGATACAATAAACTGCACTTTGAAGAGCCGCCTGGAGTCCCACATCCCTCATTTCGGCTCTTACAAACTGGTGTTGCCCGGAACTGCCAGTGCCCAGATCCAGAAATTTCCTGGTGCTGGTGCAGCCCAAGTGCAGCAATTTGCAGGCAAAAACCCCCAAAATCTGGCAATTTTCCACTGCTGGCTCTGTTGCTGCCCAGACCTGGAGTTTCCCAGCACTGCCATTGCCCAGATGCAAAAATTTCCCAGTGCTGGCAAAGCCCAAGTGCAGCAATTTGCTGGCACAGAAATCCAAAACCTGGCAAATACCTGGGGCCGGCACCACCCAGATCTGGTGTTTTCCAGCACTGCCAGTGTCCAAACATGGCATGGCAATTTCCTGGTGCTGGCACAGCCCAATTCCAGCAAATTGCTGGCAAAGAAAGCCTAAATCAAGCATATACCTGGATTTAAAAGGTATTTAAAGCAACCCAATCTCATGTTTGCTGACACCGCCAGTGCCCAGATCCGGAATTTTTCAGATGCCTGCACAGCATAATTCCAGCAATTTGCTGGCAGAGAAGGTTCGCATTTGGCAATTTCCCGGTGCCAGCACATTCCCCACCCAGATCTGGTGTGCACTGGCACTGCCAGTGCCCACATCTGGCAATTTCCCGATGCCAGCAAAACCCAAAGGCAGCAATTTTCTGGCAAAGAAAGCCCAAACTTGGCAGCGCCCAGATCTGCTGTGTTTGGGTTGGTTTAAAAGAAGGAGACCTCGGCTTAAGGCTGTGGGAAAACCCTCTTTAGGGTGAGCAGGAGCTCCCGCCCATAATCCTCTTGTTCAGTTATGCAGATCGTTACTAGAAAGTTCTGAGTTCTCTTTGCTACCATTGGTTACTTTTTGCCGCAAAATTGTAATATTCTTAATCATTCCTTCCTCTTGGATCCTTCCCTCAGATCCCACCTTAACCCCTCCCCATAAATAAATGTATAAATATCCCTGCTAGATCCTGGACCCAGGCTTTTTTCTGCTTCGCTCTCTGTACTGTGCACGCCATCCTGTTTGTTGTGTTTGCCTTCAGTAAAGTTCTGTTTCCACACAACCAGATGAAAGCAGTCTCTGTCTGTAAAGTGGCCAGAGCTGGTTCTCAGGGAAACCACTGGTCAACGGTCCGGACGAGGACCAGAAGGTTTCACTGGTGTTTGCTGGCACTGCCAGTGCCCCGATCTGGAAATTTCCCTGTTCCAGCACCACCCATGTCCAGCAATTTGCTGGCACAGAAAGCTAAAACCTGTGGCAGCTTCCTGCTGCTGGGTCTGGCACCACCCACATCTTGCGTTTGCTGCACCAGTGCCCAGACTTGGAAATTTCCCGGTGCCAGCAGAGCCCAAATCTGGCAGATTTCTGTCACTGGCAATGACACCACCCAGATCTGGTGTTTGCTGGCAGCGCCAGCGCCCAGATCTGAAAACTTCCTGGTGCTGGCACAGAAAGCCAAAGTTTGGATATTTCCAGGTTCTGGCACCAGCATCATCCAGATCTGGTGTTTGCTGGGACCGCCAGTGCCCAGACTTGGAAATTTCCTGATGCCTTCACAGCCCAGGTCTAGCAATTTGGTTTTAGCTAGCTGGGGCAGAGAAGTTCCTCGGACTGTGACTTTCCTTTTTCTTGGAATTGTTTAAACCCTCTCTGGAGGGAAGTCTTTACCTCAGCTAGTAGGGGGAGGGGCCGCTGGAACTTGCTTTCTAGACTGACCCCTTTTGGAGGTTTCCTCCCAAAATTTGCCTGAAACCAGCACAAACAGTCACAATGAAAACTTCACCAGTGGCACAACTCCCCAGCCCAGCAGGAAAAGAACGGACATGTAAAGTTCTCCTAACATTTGTCCTGCTTTGCTGCAAAAGTCCTGCTGCACACACTGTGCACTGTGGAAAGCTAAGAGAAGCTGCAGCTGGTGGCAAATCTTGTGACAGAGGCTCAACCTTGTTCTCCATGAGAGATTCTTGAGAAGAGCAGACAGCAGATGATTCCTGGAAAACTGAAACAGCTTTCCAGAAGGGAAATGAAAATGAAAGAAACAATCCAAGATGTTTTCCTCTATTTATTTCTATGCTCCTCTTTTCCATGTTGCACTGCTTCTCCATCCCATTCATTCCAAATGCACCTCACCTCTAAAATCTGTGACTTGGCAAGTTTTAGACACTCTAAAATACCATGAGCTACACACAGTTTTCCTTTTCCACACAGGAAAGCAACACTGGAGGTGTAAGTGCAGTGCTTGGGTCAGGTAGGAATCCTACCCCAAGGGAAGGTGGCCCGACAGTGTCTGACCCTCAGCAAGGACAACGCACAGCAGCGAGGAAGGAGATCGCTGTGCCAGTGTGCAGGAGTCAGGGCTCTGCATCTGGGCTCAGCGCTGCAAAGTTCCCGTGTTTGGGCAGATAGAGGGGCTGTCCCCGGGGCGCGCGGGGCTCGAACGTGGGGCTCGTGGGGCGAGCGGGGAACGGACACGGGGACGAACGGCCCTGGTGCCTCAGTTGCAGCAGCGGCAGCGGCGGCGGCAGCAGTAGCGGCAGCAGCAGCAAAACAGATAGTTTTGAATAGTCTTTCTCTCTCTCTCTCTTTCTCTTTCTCTCCCTTTCCCGCTGTCGGGCACCCTTCTCTCGGGGTCCCTTGCCCGGCGTCCCTCTCCTCTCCCCGCCTCCCTCTCCCCTGCCGGGCCGGGCCATGCCCCCGGCCCGCCCCCGGCCCCGGGCGGGGCTGCCCCGTGCCCAGCCCCGGCCGTCCCGCCGCGGTCTCGCCTCCGCCCGGCTCTGGCCGTACTGGCGGTGGCGCTGCTGGGCGGGCATCAGTGCCTGGGGCGGGGGCGGCATCGCCGCCCTTTGCCTCCGCCTGGCCCGGCTCCGGCCCCAGACCCGAGCCCGGCCCCGGCCCCGGCCCCGGCCCCGGCCCCGGCCCCGGCCTCGGCCCCGGCCCCGGCCCCGGCCCCCGCTCCTCCCGCGGCCCGCGGAGGACACAGGCGGCGCGGCCGCTCCCGCCGCCTCCGCTGCGGCTTCCCCGGCCCGAGCTCCGCCGCTCGGCAGCGCGGCCGCCAGCCCCGAGCCTCCCGTGCCGCGTTCCGAAGATGGAACGCCTGGGCATGGCCGGCCCGGGGCGGGTGAGGGGCGCTCGGGGGCCGTTGCTGGCCCCGGGCCGAGCGCTGACAGCCGCGTCCCGCCCGCAGGGACGGCGCAGGAGGCCCTGCAGGAGCGGTACCGGCTGGGATCGCTGCTGGGGCGCGGCGGCTTCGGCAGAGTCTTCGCGGCCACGCGGCTCTCGGACGGCGCCCCGGTGAGCGGCGGGCGCAGGAGGAGGGGATGGAGGAGGAGGAGGGCGGAGGGCGGAGGATGGGGCTCGCAGTGCGGGCGGCGAGCTCACCCCGCTGCTGCCCTTGGCTTGCAGGTGGCCATCAAAAGGGTGCCACGGAACCGCGTCCGGCACTGGGGCGAGCTGGTGAGTGAGCGGGGCCAGCAGCCGGGGCTGCCGGCCGGGGATGAGCCGGCGCCCGGCACGGTGGGAGCCACCAGGACGCCCCGAGAGAGAGCGGGCGTGGGGCCAGCGCAGGGCGCAGAGCATCCCGGCCTGGCTGAGGGCTTCCCCAGGCCTGGCACGGCATCGGCCCCACTGACGGCATCGTGCTCCTCCCGCAGCCCGACGGCACCAGCGCCCCGCTGGAGATCGTGCTGCTGGCCAGGGTGTCCACTGGCTTCCCCGGTGTGGTCCAGCTGCTGGAGTGGCTCGAGCTCCCCAACTGCATCGTGATGGTGCTGGAGCGGCCAGAGCAGTGTCAGGACCTGCATCGTTTCATTCGGGCACGGCGGTTCCTGCCTGAGGAGGTGGCACGGGAGCTGTTCCGCCAGGTGCTGGAGGCCGTGCGGCACTGCACCAGCTGCGGGGTCCTGCACCGCGACATCAAACCAGAGAACATCCTGGTTGACCTGGACACCGGGCAGGCCAAACTCATTGACTTTGGCTGTGGCACCTACCTGCAGGACACAGTCTACACTCACTTTGCAGGTGAGCCTGCAGAGGGCTGTGCTCCCGCTGCTGACATCTCATGGCCCAACATCTCCCAGCCCAAGCTGGCTGTGGCAGCGGGGATTCTCCCTTTTGCTGCCAGTCAGGGCACTAAATCTTCAGCTGAGTTGCTTTAGAGCAGGGCTGGGTGGGCAGCCATCTTCCAGCCCTGCTGGCAGCCTTTGCCAGCCACTCTGCCCAGGACTAGGGCTGGGCTGGGGCAGCCAGCCCAACCAAAAGCCCCATGGGTTGGGGAAGCAGAGAGGGAGGGCGGAACCTTTGCCCCAGCCACTTTGGTATGCAGATGACAGGAAGGGCTTGGGCTGCTTCACTCGCCCTGTTTCCCTTGGCTTCAAAATATTTTTGGGGAAATGCAGGCAGGGAGGATAAGGGCATGTTTTTTCCCCAGCATGGAGTGGGTTTTTCCTTTGCATGTCATGGTCGGGCCTAGCCAGGGCTGCCCTCTTCCAACACCAGAGGCTTCTTTTCCAACCCTAACTTTGTGCACAAGTCCCAGATGCTGGCGAGAGGGCAGTGGTCACCCTGAGTGCCCCTGATGCAGCCCCCGCACACCCAGGGATGCTGGGGCCAGGCTCTGGGAGCAGCAGCATCCCCCTGATGAACTCCATCTGTATTCCATAGGAACACTGTCCTACAGCCCCCCGGAATGGAACGACTTTGGCTGGTACCATGGCGAGGCAGCAACAGTCTGGTCCCTGGGCATCCTGCTGCACCAGATGGTCTGCGGGGAGCACCCTTTCAGAAGGGGCCAGAACCTCAGCTGGGGCCAGCTCCCGCTGCCACAAGGGCTCTCTCAAGGTGGATCCTCTTCTCTGGGCATGGGGGGAATCCCAGTGCTGGGAGCCAGCAGCGGGCTAGTGGGCATCCCGCTCTGGCAGCTGCTGAGGAGGTAGCACATGTCCTGCTCTCCTCCAAAACAGGGAATTGATGGGAAAGTTTAGGCCCAGCTCTGAGCACATGCAGCATGGCCTGGGTGTGGGAATAGTGGGGCAAAGCAGACAGGAGCCTTCTCTGGCTGACCGGCAGTTTCTGCTTTCTCTTCCCAGAGTGCAAAGACCTGATCAGGTGGTGTTTATCCGTGAACTCCTTGGACAGACCCGCACTGGAAGACCTGTTCTGTGATCCTTGGATGTGGGATATTCCTCTGCCATAGAAGAAGGGAGAGAGCAACAGGCACACTTTGATCCAGGGCCCTGGTAAGTTCCTGCTCCAGATATGCCTTGGCAATGAGAAGCAAAGGAACCCAGAGCTTTTTGTGCTGCCTGTGTCACTGCACCGGGGTCATGGGATGGGAGCACGCAGCCCTTGTGCTGGGGCTGAGCTGCTCTGCTCAGCACTGGTGGCCACCCTCCAAGCTCGTTTTGCTTGTCCTGGTTCCCTGACAGCTGGGGCCCTGGGCAGAGCCCTGAGAGGCTGGTCTGCCCCCAGGGAAGGAGAAGGAGCCCCTGGAGAAGCTGTACCGGGTGGGGATGCTGCTGCTGCTGCTGCTGCTGCTGCTGCTGCTGCTGCTGCTGCTGGAGACAGCGAGGATGACATCAAGGATGACAAGCTCTTCCTCAGCCTGGCCACTGGAGGCTGAAGGTGGTGCACTTTGATTCTGGCACCTTCTTCAAAGCCAAACTCCACAGGGAATTTGCAGATGAGTCCCACCCGGGAAATTCTGCCAGATCTGGGCATGACCCAGCGTGGCGGGGAAGCAAAGGCTCCCCCTTTGCTGGGGCAGATGCAAGTAATTCTTCAGTCGCTGCCCGGCTGCTTTTGGCAGGGCTGGATCCTGGGCTGAGGTGGGTACGAAATGGGAGTGGGCTCCTGGCCCTGCCAACAGCCCCCAGCACCCACCGTGCCCCGGGCTGGGGCTGGGGCTGGGGCAGCCAGCCCGACACAAACAAAGCCCCATGGTGGGAGCAGAGGTGGGACTCCAGAACCTGTGCACAGCTGCTTTGCTGTGCAGGCAAGGAAGGGCTTGGGCTGCTCCACTGCCCTTGTTTGCTTTGGGGTCACCGTGATTTTGGGGGGCAGTGCAGAGGGGAAGAGAGAAAGTGTGGGTTTCCCACAGCCATGGCTGGGTTTTTCCCTGGCATGCAGGGGTTGGGCCTTCCTCAAGACCCTGACAGAGATAAGATTTTTTACCAATTTTCTTGTTTTCCCATTTTGTCTCTAAACTCTTTTCAATAATGTGTTGTTTGTTATTCCAGAGGAAGCGTTCCAGGTGGTCCAGTGTGGATGGGGAAGTGCTTGGGTATTGAAGTGAAGGGGAGAACGACCATCCTGGTAATGCATCGAACTCCAACTTTATTGATCAATCAATCACCTTAAATAACAGTGCTAACGAACGCCATGAATATTCTGTAATCCAATGTCATGATAGGCTAACAGAGAAATTTCTAACCACTCCCTTTGTTTTAGAATACCTACAATTGTTTATTAAAAACAGAAACCAAAACAGAAACCAGAAACTAAAACAGAAACCAGTGTTCCCAAAACTTCTACATCTGTTCTCAGGATGGCAGGCCTTCCCAGAGACGGTGTTCTACTTGTTATGGGAAGACAATCTGAGAACTCCATTGTTTATAGAATGATGCCTGAGAGAGTCTAATTGTTTATACAAATCAGAAGGCTGAGAACTGTTAGAAACTGCTTTTACTTTTCCCTTATACTTTTCTCTCAATTGTATGTCTCATGGCCTTTTCTTTAAGTCATTCTCCGACATTTCCCGTTTTTTTCTTTTTTAAGAAAGGAGGTTAGTTTGTAGGTTTTTTCTATTATCTTACTGACTATTTTTTGAATGCAACAAGGTAAGATAATGGTGAAGTTTTTCCTCATAGAAACTCTTGTGGAGGAGGCATTACCAGATGTCAAGAGAAGTGCAGACCCCGCTCTGCCAGGGCTCAGCTGCACCAAAGGCCTGAGGATAAACAGGACACTCAGTGTCAGAAATGTGATCCTGTGGAGAAGGATCAGAACCAGTGCTCAGAGGTGGAATAATGATAACTTGCTTAAATAACAAGATCCACCCTGCGCCTGGGCTGGTATTCCATTCCAGGCTCTATCCCCACAAACCAAAAATATCCCTGTGGGTAATTTCCTAGGTGTCATAATAGTAGAGCCTTTACACTGGCTATAAAGCTGTTTAGACACTATTTCCAGGTTTAGAGATGAATCCAGAGTAGCCCATGTCTGTTTATGCTGACTCATCCTTTGAAATTTAGAGTAATCACAGCTGAACTGCAATTATCTAATGCTTGATTGGGATCTCTTCTTATAGGGCCTACAACAGAATGTTGTGTTAAAGGCACCAGTTTTCTACATCTTATTGAGGCTATATATGATGTACTTTGAGCTTTAATCCCTTTTCAAAATACACTGTACCTCCCACTGATAATAAGCTAAGATTTTTGCTCATGAGATTTATAAAGGTCTGAAGCTGAAGCAGTGTTTAGCTCTGTCTCATTCCGTAGTGCCCGTTCCCAAATATGTTCCCAGATATGCCTATAATTACAGGTGTGGCACCATAAATGAAAAAGTAACAACTGATCACAACCCCCACAACACAGTGCAACCCAAGCAGCACAATTTGGGCTGTGACATTCAAGACAGTCCTCTTTTGCCAGTCCTCGTATATGTAAAGATGATAATGATTCAATAATGTCAATCAGTTCTCTGGTCGTCCGGCAAGGGCGTGTTAAGGCCTTATCAGGCATTGCACAACAGGTGGTAATTGGACTAAGAAAGCTGTTAGCTGTTTTCATTCATGCAACCTGGAGAGACGTAAACAAGCCTGAAAATGATTCTTTCTGTCCTTGAAGTTATCACATCCACCTTTTTTCATGAGCTTCCCAGAAATGTTCAAAGTCAGTTTTCAGTTTGTAATCCTTTAGTGATTTGGCTCAAATGGCATCAACTGGGAGATTCTCAGTCCTTTGTTAATTTGGAGTGGTGAAAAGATAGTATGCATTTAAGGCACTTAAAATATTTAACTTAACAGACTTATTTGCAAATCATGTAAAATCACTTAAATCTAATTCAAACTTAACAGAATCTAACTTAACTTACTTAATAATACTTAACAAAATTTAATTTTCTTTAAATCTCACACATCTCAAACCTATATATAATTTAAACTTAGCAGACCTCGAACCCAACCGAAAACAAGCTCAACAATTTTAACCTTAACATTTAATGGCACTTAATTGATAACTTAACTTAAACTACTTAATAGCAAATAAAACTTACTATAGGAATAATATATAGCATTTACTATAACTTACTTACAGGCCTGATTCTAAAATATTAAGCTAAAATAACTTTCTTCACGTGTTTGCTATAGCATTTTTATACTTAAATACACTTAAACACAATTCATTTAAGGTGCACCTGTGAAAAAATTCTTTTGAATTCAGTGTTTGCTTTTACATCTATCACATCTAAACAAAGCTTAAAGAATACAAAAAACACACTCATTACATCTCACTCATACAATCAATCCAACACATCTCAACATTTTTAAACTTTTCAAAACACAGCTTTAAAGTCTAATGTTCCACCGGCCCAGCCATCCGGGCTTCTGATGTTCAAAGTCTCTGGTAATACAGATGTTTCCAAGACAGCATAACCAATGCCGAGCCAAATCGACTGAAATTTGACTCTCGCATTCATTTACGCTGATTTCTGCTTTACAGTCTGTGCTGGGGAGAACAAAAGATCTTTACTAACTTAGGTGAAAAACATCCTGACAGCAACAGTCCTTGGTGTCGCTTGTTTAGTTTCACTAGTCTTTTAATTGCAATAGGAATCTTTTCTTTTGTTGACAAGAGTCACGGTTATTACGGCTGTTAGATCTCAAACTGTAGCTCCTGCCGGCTACGGGGCGGAGGGAGAAGCGCTCCCACTCGAAAAAGCACTCTGAAGTCGGAATCCGCTAAGGAGTGTGTAACTAGCCCTGAAAATGGATGGCGCTGGACACTCATCAGAGCCCAGAAAAGATGTTGGTCGATCTAAACAGCAGGACGAAAACTATCAATGCACAGCATGATTGCTCCTCCATCACCTGCTCTCTGATGTCCAGTCACTGTTCCCAAGCAGCAACTGGCCGCCCGTGGACATCTGGCCCCCAGTTCACACATGAGGGCGATGCGGCTCCGGTCGCTCCCCCCGCGGCGCTCTTTGTTCACTTCCAGCGCGGCTCTCGGGGTGGCGCGGCTTGGTTTCCGCGGCGGCGGCGCGGCTGCTCCCGCGCAATGGCTCCGCTCTCGGAGGCGGCGCGGCTCGGCTCCTGCTGCAGCGGCTTTTGATCTTCCCGCCGCTGCCTCCGGTGCGCCCGTGCCGAGTTCGGAGTAGCACAGCACTGCAATTCTACCATAAATCACCGAATTCACACATTTCCGTTAATCCGTAAACCATATGGAAAATCCCTTTACCGTAACTATAAGCCCAAAGTCCTGTTAAGTCCTTCTGCTAATTCATCTCTGCTTTGCGCTGCGGGTCACTCCCTTCGCGGCGGTTCAGCTTCGCCCGCGGTGGCTCCCTGTGGTGTCGGGTTGAAGGCAGGAAAAGGTACCGATGATGCAGCGATGACTTCTGTTGGTGCTTGGCATTCCCGGCGCAAGCGGCCCTTGCCTTCGCATGGACAGCATTTCGTGCGGCCCTCTTTATTTGATGTTGCAAACGCAGCGGACGTTTGAAGAGGTGCAAAAGCGGCTAACACCTGACTCTGAGAGGACCTTGCCTGCTTTCGAAAACCTATTCCTATCTGCTTAAGTGCATCTACCACAAAAGCCTGCTGCCTGGTAAGAATAAGAGCCATCCTCTCTAATGCTTCCTCTACAGTCCAATCTGCACCTAAAGCATTAAGTATGTTTCTAGTAGCAGAATTACAATTTTGAAGGACACACTGCCTGAGTAGGACCCTGCGCAAATATTCTGGCACGCCAGCTCTCTTAATTGCAGCCGCAGCTTTATCAACAAAAGCGCCAAATGTCTCATCTTTGCCTTGCTTAATTCCCATATACACTGGTATCCCTCCTGGTTCCTTTACCATATCTATCGCGAGTCTGACTAACCGCATTGCCTCCCGGCACTTTTCCGGACCTATTAAAACTTGTGCATCAGTACGAAGAAAACGTCCCAGACCCATAAGTTCATCAACAGTGACACCATGCAAGGGGTCACCCAACTGTCTTTGAACTACCACACACTCACTGACAAGTATCCGCCAATGATCATTAAACAGCAATTGTTGATGGTAGGTAAAGATTAATTTAACTATGCCAAGACAATCATTAACGATGAGGATACTGGTGTTAAAAATATAATCGAGCATTTGCTTAGCTGGTTCACTCTTAAAGCCAAACTGACTAACAGTAGCTCGCAACTGAGATAACAGCTTCCAGTCAAGAGCGCTAATTGTGGCTTGAAAACCTCCTCCAGGCTGGGGGTTAAAGACAACCGGACAAGCCAGTTCTCGAGCCGAACTTATCAGCTCTTGATCTCCCCTGTCAATTGCATCTTTGGCCAGGGCAGCCCACGCGTCCCGTCTTTCCCTCGCAATCGCCGCCGCCAAGCCGATTTCCGACCCAGGGACTGGCTGATTGCTTGTCGGGAACGGAGTACACGTATCTGGCCCCAGCTGCTGAGACGCAGCAGGTACGGGAGACTCAAAGGTGCTCTGTGTAGCCTGCGGCAAAGCAGACAACAAGGCACCCCGCGGAGCTTGGCTCGTTAGGGGGGGCTGCGAAGCGGGTACTAAAGCAGTCTGCGTAGCCTGGTTTGTAGGCTGGCTCGTAGCCGGGCTTGTAGCCTGGCCCGTTAAGGGGGGCTGCGCGGCGGGCAGCGAGGCGGACTGCGCCTGGCTCATAGTGTGACTCATAGCCTGGCTTTCCGAGGGAGGCAGTGAAGCAGGTAATAAAACTGTCCGCGTCGCGGGGCCAAGAGGAATTCCCGCGTTCTTATCAAATTCCCTATCTTGATCGCATTCTTTGTTACGATCGTAAGCGGCAGTAGCCTGGTGAGCAGCCCTTTTTTCAGCTTGAATCCGCAACAGTTCGGTGTTAACGACCCGCCATAATTTACCCCACTTCTTAGCAGTTTTATCATCATCTAACGTAGCCTGCCACAATAAATCACTAAATCTACGCCACTCCAACAATTCGTGAACTGTGTGAGGATTTATAAAGATCCCCCTTTCTAGGCCATAAACTAAAAGGCCTGGTAACTCTTTCTGTAAATCTATTCCCTTAATTTGCCGCTTTTGCAAAAGGGTAATAAAAAGTTCATATGCGGCTTGCCTTTCCATACCTATGTGCACACGTTGCAGCTCATCAAATCAAGGTCGCGGCCGCATGTATCGGACGAGCCTATCTGTATAGTCGCTCGCAGCGCGGCGCGGGCCGGCGGGTTACCCTCCGCTTTGTCTTCCGCGCTTCTTCGCCGTCCCGGCTGCAGTTTCGATCTTACGGAACCTGAACCTGTCTTCACTTCACGTGGCGTTCGCTTCCCCGTGGTGTTCGCTATCACGGTCGGAGGTCACCATATATTGAAGTGAAGGGGAGAACGACCATCCTGGTAATGCATCGAACTCCAACTTTATTGATCAATCAATCACCTTAAATAACAGTGCTAACGAACGCCATGAATATTCTGTAATCCAATGTCATGATAGGCTAACAGAGAAATTTCTAACCACTCCCTTTGTTTTAGAATACCTACAATTGTTTATTAAAAACAGAAACCAAAACAGAAACCAGAAACTAAAACAGAAACCAGTGTTCCCAAAACTTCTACATCTGTTCTCAGGATGGCAGGCCTTCCCAGAGACGGTGTTCTACTTGTTATGGGAAGACAATCTGAGAACTCCATTGTTTATAGAATGATGCCTGAGAGAGTCTAATTGTTTATACAAATCAGAAGGCTGAGAACTGTTAGAAACTGCTTTTACTTTTCCCCTATACTTTTCTCTCAATTGTATGTCTCATGGCCTTTTCTTTAAGTCATTCTCCGACACTTGGGAGCAGCTGTGGTGTGGATGAGCCGTGCCCTTGGAGAAGGCTGAGGCCGTGGTTTGGGAGCAGCTTTTCTTGCCGCCGTGGTTGGCGTGAGGTGGGTCCCTGTGTGCTTGGCAGGGTGGGATCAGAGCTTTTGGGAGATGGCAGCGAGCACAGGAGCATCCTGCTCCGGGCAGCTGCTGAGGGCTGGATGTGCCGTGGCTGGCTGCAGGCTGGGCACATGTGCTGCCCTCCTGCTCTGTGCCTTTGGCAGCAGGGATGGGCAGCTCTGGGCACAGCTCTGGGCGCAGCCAGCATGGCCTGGGCACCGCAGGCCTTGGCACAAGGGCACAGGAGCCCTCAGCTGATGGGCACTTTCTGCTTTCTCTCCTTGCAGCCGGGCTCTGCGGGTGCTGAGGCTGCTCTGGGCTCTGCCAGGGCTCTGCTGGGCTCAGCCCTGGGCCCAGCTGGGCTGGCTCTGCCCTCACATTGCTCTGACAGCTCTGCATCAGACGAGCCCGTTGCGAGCACAGCACCTGAGCTTTCTGCTTTGGCAGGTGAGTGAGACTTTGCTGCAGGCCCAGAGATTGCAGCTGGGGACACACATCCAATTGGCAAGGACCCAAACTCTCCACAGTCCCAGCTGAACGCCTGCATCTGTACAGGGTGTTTTGTCTGTCCCATTCTTCCTTCTTGATTGGCTGGAATTGTGCAATTGCACTTTCTTCCTCCTCTAGAAGTGCCACAAGTGGGCCAAAGCTGGCGAGTGGGCCGTGCTCCTGAGGCAGTGCAGTCTGGAGCTGGTGGATGGAGAATTGCCCTTCTGCACTGCCAAACCAGAGCAAAAAGCTGTCAGTGGGACTTCGTGTCTCTAAGAAACTCCTGGCAGTTACAACAGGAATGTGCAGCTCATTTGCAGGGTGAGAAGGAAGGTGATCTTCTAAAGGATTTGGGGTTTGACAGAGTTTCCATTCCCAGTCCTGCTTGGAGCTGGAAGGGCACAAAGCAATTTCCTCTTGCTTCAACCACAATTTCAAATACCAGTGTTGGTAACAAAGCCCAAAATCTTTTAAGAGGCTGCTGAGGTCAGTAAGATGGATCCATGCCATCAGCACATTTACAATGTAAAGAACTGAGTTCTCTTTTGAAAAAGATCATTTACCTCTTAATGCAAAGAAGGTGTCTTTGCATTTATGTTTTGTTTTTTTTCACTAACATTGTGTTATGTTTTTTCACTAACACTTGGATTTTATTCTTATCTTTTACAATTTACCTAGTTTTTTCCTTTTTCCTTTTTTTCCTTCTAAATAGAAAACATGTCCTACAGAAAAAATGTCCTTTGCTCCTGGTTCCCGTGTGGAGCAGCTCCCTCCCTGCTGGCTGAGCTGCTCAGGCAGAGCCCGGCAGCTCCTGGCCCTGCAGAGCTGAGGCTTTTCCCTGTTTCTGGGCACAGACTGATGGAGCAGCACTGCTGAACACGGGCACACAGAGGGAGCAGCAGCAGCTGCCTTTGGCCACCTGAGGCTCCAAGGCCCAAACTCTGAGCAGCCAGGGCTGGAAGAGACTGGCAGGATCTGATCCCTGACTCTGGGCCAGGGCTGCACAAATGACCCCACAGCAGCAGCAGCAGCAGCAGCAGATGGAGCTGACTTTGAGCACAGCCCCTGCCCCTCTTCCCTCCCGTGTGCAGCGGTGTCACAGCAGCCTGAGGCACCTGGGAGCCCCCAGTGCCAGCAGGGACTGGAGATGGCAGCCCTGGGCTCCTGGAGGCTGTGCAGGGAACGGAGCTGGGCACTCCCTGTCCATGGGGAGCTTCCAGATGGAAAAGGCGGCTGTGCCCAGGCAGCTCCAAGGGCACAGAAAGGAGGCTTTGGAGCACTGGATCTGTGCCAGTGCCACAGTCCTGGGCAGCAGCCACCGAGCCCTGGGGAAACAGAGGGCACAGCACGAGGGACAGAACCAGGCAAGGGCAGAGACTGGAGAGAGCCAGGCCTGGGAGCAGGAACAGCTGCTCCATTGCACTCTTGGAGAAAGCTCTTGGCTGGTTCAAAGCGCTGAAAGACGTGAAGGGCAGAGAGGAGGCCACAGCAAACAATGCTCCTGTTTGCACAGCCTCCCCTCTCTGTGTCCCAGATGGAATTGCATGGACTGTGCTCTTCTCTCTGATTGGTCTTGTTCAGCATGAGCAGATCAGCACCAGGAGCTGAAGGAGCTGAAGCCTCAGGCCACAGGAGCTGGGCAAGAGGAGACTTTCTGAGCAAAGTAATGCTGCTAAAATAGCCCCAGCTGAATGCAGTGGATATTAGCATGGAGCCACAGAATCCTTTCTGTTGGAAAAGCCCTCTGAGCTCACCCAGTGCAGCCGGGCACCCAGCAGTGCCAAGCCCAGCACTAAACCACGTCCCTGGAGTGCCAAGGTCTGGACACCAGCCCTGAGTGCGGCCTGGACAGCAGGCCCTGAGCCAAAGATGGCCTCTGGATGAACCTTCCAAGCAAAGGTTATCTTTGTATCTGCTCCCTGATGAAAGATGCATGGTCATTAGCACTGAGATAGATGTAGCCACTCATTAGGGAAACACGGATTGACCTTTGTGTATTTAGAAGCCAGACAAGGCCATGAAATCTGACATCTGGCCTTGTTTGGGGCTGTATGGTCAAAGTCAGCTCCCTTGGTTCCTCCTTGAGCCCTGGCCAGGCTTTGGGAGGAACCCAAGAGGAGGATGAAAGCAGATGTTGCCACACTAGCAGTGCTGTCAGTTTGTTCATTCAGCACTGTCAGAGCTGGGCCCTCTCCCAGTGGGGTTGGAGCCTCACCTGGGGCTGGAGGCACCTGCAGGAATGCCCAGTGCCCAGGAGTGGCTCTGCAGCCCTTGGCTGTGACAGCTTCCCCAGCTGCTGTGTGGGTCTGGGGGATGGTAAAGGCTGAGGGTAAATGCTGCTGGATCTTTCCTAATCACTGCTGCAATCTTTGGTGGGGATGGTTGGGTGCATTGCTGAGCTGCTCCTGTTGCGATTCTTTGCTGCCCTGAACTGCAGGAAATGACACTGATTCCTTCAGCTGGAGTCTGTGGCTTTGGTGCTGACCCTGCCCACTGGCAAAACAAAACTGGCACAGTCTGGCCAGATCCCAACAAAATGTCACTTGTTCAGGGTAAATGTGAGGAATCAGTCCCATCAGAAATTCCCAGCTGGGAAGCCCTTTCCTGGAGTTCCCTGGCTCTGGAGTGGGCTGAGGTCGGAGCCCCGTGGGAGCAGTGGGGCAGTCGGGTAAAAGAAGCTGCAGCCCTGGATGTCTTCAAATGCATCCAAAAATTGCACATGGAAAAGGAAAAGACCTTGTGGGTTTGGGCAGACAAAGATGAATTTGTTGAGAGTACATAGGAAACAGCACCTTCAGAAGGAACAATGATTGTTGGAATGCTCCCACATGGAGCAAGAGAAGAAGGTTTTAATCTTGAACTGATATGCATTTGTGCAAGTGAAATGTCTATATACATAATAATTATATATGTATTTATAGTATAATAAGACCTCAATATATCTATTTATATAAATTTATTTATGTCTGTATCTATCTATATTTCTATATCACTATCTATCTATGAAATTATATAATAATGTGAAATAGTGCTGACAATACTAATTTGGTAGCTTTGGCTGCTCAGGGATGTAACACTAAATACCCTACAGAACAGGACTGGCTAGGACCCTCATGTCAGTGGTCAACTTTTTGAGATTGTATACAATGAAAAAGGGAGAAAGGGAGAAAATTGGCTATTTTTGCAGGGGTTGCTGATACTGTGGTGCAGGGTGCTTTGTCTGTTCCTGTGAAAAATACAGTGATTTTGCCTGCAGGGTTTTTCATGTACCAGATTATGCACAAGCTGCAGGATTGGTTGCACGGGTAAAGGGTTGTTAAAAGAGCAGTTGGAAAAATAAGGAGATGGGAACCGTTGCCCATGGAGAACCCATCTCCCGGATGTGCTCCATGCCCTTCCCAATGGCCCACAGGGGAAATGGAACCCCCTGGCTGTGCACGGCTGCCCCCAATTTGCAAATCCAGTCATGGGCAGTGAGACTTGGGCTGCCTGGGAAATTGTTCTGGCTGTGATGGCCCCTGGCAGGGCCAGCCCAGAGGCTGCAGGGCTGGGCCTTCATGCATTGGAATTAATTAGGAGAAATTCAAAGCAAATGAGAGCTATCAATTCTGAAACAGGAATTCAGATTCCTCCAGGACACTTTGCTTTGGTTACTGCTCCCTTGGAGCTTGGCCTTGCAAAGTGTTCCTGTCATGGCAGGAGGAATTGATGCAGAATATCAAGGAGAAGTTACAGTAATTCTGTAAACAATAGTGACCAGGATTGGATTAGTCAACCCTGTGACAGGGTAGTACAATTATTGATACTGCATTTTTAGGAATGATTGTGAAAAAAGGAGATCCACCTCCAATCACCACTCTTTGTGCAAATAAAGGGTTTGGGTGCAGCAGTCCTAATAATGGAGCCAGAGTGTAGGTCCCGAGGCCAAGTGGCCCTCCCAAGGCAGCTGAAGGAGCAGCTCCTGGGAAAGACAACTCTGAGTCCTGAAACCTGAGTCCTGATGCAGGAACAATGGGAATGTGTCCCTGCATCCAAGGATTCTGTGTGAGAACAAGGAGATCTGACAGGATATGGTTTTACACATCCTGCCAGACCAGATATCCCTGTTTGCCCCAAGGGCCCCTTTGGGAAATGCTCTGATCCATGGGGCTCCCTGTGAAGGCTGCTGTGACACTGAGGGACTTGCACAGGAATTCCATCCAGGAGCCTGGGTGCCCCTCAGGGACTGGGACCCGGCCCCTTCCAGCCAGAGGGGAAAGGAGCCCCCAAGCCTTGTTAGCCACAGACAGCATGGTAAAGCTGAACAGCAAAGGGCCTGGGGGCATTATTCTGGAATTAAAAAGGTGCCAGCTCCATGCACAACAGAATTCTTGTTCCTAATTGGAATGAGATTGAGAAAAAAGAATGAAGAACGGTGTCACTAAAGTACTGCTGATGTCTGTAAGGTGTACCTTGATAGTCAGCCAGAATCTTTGTCTGCCACAAACACCTCTGGTGTTTCACCAAGGGATTGGTCATCAAAATATAATGATGGGTTATGATGGATTGCTGAGCTTCTTTTGTAATTCATTGCTAATGATGATGTGCTTTGCTGAACTTATCCTTTTGTAAATCTTTGCAGCTGTGCATGATATAAATGACACAATTCCTTCAGTTGGTGTCTGTGTCTTTGGTAGTGACCCTGCCCACTGGTGAAACAGGGCCCCCTCTTGCCTAAGTGTTCCCTGGGAAGGCAAAAGCCCTCCCTCCAAAATTCCCCCCTTCCTCCCTGTTCCCCCCTTCATACCCTGAGCATGATGTGCTCTGGTCTGGGGTACCCCAGGGTCAGTTGGGGTCCCCTGTCCTGGCTGTGTCCCCTGCCCAGCTCCTCCGCAGCCCCAGCCCCTCCCCAGCGTGGCTGGACGAGGGGCAGGACAGGCCTTGGCTGTGCTGCAGCTCAGCAAGAACAAAACCATCTCTGCGTGCTCAGCCCTGTGCTCAGCACCCGGCCCAGCAGTGTCTCAGTGCCAGGGGCTGTGCCCTCAGTGCCTGCCAGGGGTTTCCATGGCAACTGCCAGGCCAGGTGACCCAGGTGTCCTCCCAGTGCCGGTTGCCATGGAAACAGTGCCCAGCCCCGCCCCTTTCTGTCTGGCTGACCTGGCCTTTGGCTCTGGCAGTGCCGCTGGCTGCTGGTTCCTGGTGCCTGAGCGGCCAGCGCGGCACAGGGCAGGTGGCCATGGCACAGCCCCCAGCAAGGGATCCCCTCTGGCTCTGGGCACTGACACCAGCCCTGAGCAAGGGCCCAGGGCAGCTTTCCATGGCCACCAACCATCACAACAGCTCCGGCATTGGTTGCCATGGCACCAAACCAAGGAACGGGTCCCCGTGGCCGTTGCCATGGCACCTGGTGGCTCCAACGAGTGTCACTGCAATTGTACCTGGAACAGCCCTGGCACCGCTTTGTCCCAGGGTTGCCATGGCCGCTGAGGACAGCAACAGCTCTGCAGGCAAGTGGCCATGGAACCTGGCTGCAGAAATGGCTCCTTGGGCTGGTTTCCAAGGAAACCTGAACTGATGGGGGTTGCCATGGCACCCAAACCCAGCAGTGGGGTCATTGCAGTGTCCATGGCAACAGTCCCTTGCAATGGCACCACTGCATGTTGGGATGATGATCCACCCTCACAGCTGGCCCAGGGCAGGTCTGGAGTGCTCCTGGTGGCAGCTTGGGCTTGGCACACACTTGAGGAGGATGTCTGTTTGCAATGGGGAAACTCAGGAGTTTTAGATTGCTTCAAAAATCAAAGAAGGAAAATCCCTCTTTGGCTGTGTGCAGCCAGTTCTTCAAGCAAAGCAGGTTCCAGGTGAGTGAGGAGAGACACAATGGGCTTGGGGAATGTGGAGCAAGGTTGTCTACACTGGCTCAGAGCTCAAGGCACAGCTTCTGTGAGCAGGCCAGGGCTCCTTAGGAGAGTCCCTGGATCAATATCAGTCACTGAATGCTGCAATCACCTCTTGTGTAATAGGAACAGCAATAAAAGACACCCTTTAAAATAGGACTACATATTTCCTGGAAGCTCTTTGAACTATTTCTCCATAACTGTCAAAGGAAACCGTCCTAATGAACTACACTGGAGCAGAGGGAAATCAAGGCAGAGCCAGGGTTTGTCAGGACTTGCTTGATCCTCATGAGCCTCACTGTGTATTTGGAGCTGAGCCCTTGAACATCAGGGCCTGGCAGGAGATTGCACAAACCTTGCCAGGAGTCAAAGGCAGAGGAAACACCCCAAGTGTCTCCAGGCATTCATGGCTCCCACTGAGGTCCCTCTCCAACACAGGCTCCTCATGCACTCCTTGCAGGAGAGAATTGGTGGCCAGGATGGCACAAAAACCTCTCAGACACTCAGTGTGGAAAGGAAAATCCAAAGCACCTTCAGCACCTTGAGTGTCTCAAAGCATTAATGAGCCCCACTGAGTG
Source organism: Melozone crissalis (assembly GCF_028551555.1). NCBI lineage: Eukaryota > Metazoa > Chordata > Aves > Passeriformes > Passerellidae > Melozone > Melozone crissalis. Next base: position 6,149,900 of record NW_026535781.1, read on the forward strand.
TCAGTACAAAGCTCTCCAGGGACTAATTAATGCAGATAATTGGGGCCATGATTGGACAAATATCTCCCAGAGTCTATCCCAAGGGAAACACCAAGTACCTTAAAAGAACTGAAGTACCTTGAAGCATTAATGAGCCCCACTGAGTGGTGTTACTGACAAAGCCTCTCTAAGAACTAACTACAACACATAATTGGAGGCCATGACTGCACAAAGCTGTCAGAGACTCCAAAGCAAAAGCAAAACTCCAAGTCCTTTGAAAAGCCTGAAGTCCCTGCAGGGAGCATTCAGGAGCCCCCAGGGCCATTGCTGAGCAAGGCTCCCCAGGGACTCCTTCCAGCAGATCCTTGAGGCCACTGGGATGTGGGCTAGGGGGAGATGCTGAGGACAGGACAAGGGGCTGACAGTGCCCAGCCTGGCTGGGGCTGTGCCAGGAGGCCCCAGTGCCTCAGGACAAGGTGTCTCCTCCCAGCCCTTGGTGACACAGACCCTGCTGCTGTGCCCCAGGGCACCAAGACTTGGCTTCTCTTTGTCCGCAGCTGCCATCAGTGCCTGCAGTTCTCTGCTCTGCCTGGGGCCTGGGGACACTTTCCCTGTCGTGTCCCTTACAGGGATCTCTTCAAAGTACAAGAAACTTCAGTGTTTCAATAGAACTGAGTTCTTGAGGGTTCTTGAAGGTTCTGTGACATCCCAGAGCTGGCTGTGACATCACAGAGTAGGGTCTGAGGCCATAGAACACAGTCTGCCATCATAGAGGGTGGCTCTGTGGCATCAGAGAGTTGGTTGTGACATCACCTGGTGGCTGTGGAACATCATAGAGCAGGCTGTGACATCACAGAACAGATTGTGACATCAGAGGGTGACTTTGTGACATCAGTCTTCTGTGATGTCACAGCACTGCTGTATGACATCACAAGGTGACATCGAGTTGGCTCTGTGACATCAAAGGGGCAGTGTCACATCACAGAGAAGGCTGTGTGACGTAACAGGGGCTCTGTGACATCACAGGGGCTGTGTGACATCACGGGAGCTGTGTGAGGTCACTGGGAAGGTCACTCTGCCCCGGCCCCCCTCACAGTTCCCCCCAGAGCAGTCCAACCCTGCTCGTGCACAGCGGGGTCCCCTGTCCTCCCGGGTCCCCCCACCCCTGGCCCCGCAGCCTCCCCCAGAGGATGTTCCACGAGATCGACCCCCGAGCCTGACACGGGGATGGGGGGACAGGGCCCTGGGGGTGGCACAGGGGGACAGGGACCTCCCGGCAGGGTCCCTGTGTCCCCCAGAGCCAGAGTCTGGGCCAGGGCTCCTTCACCCTGTTACGAACGAGGGCTTGAGAGCGCTGAAAAAATCCCCAGCAAGGGAGCAGCAAAACCCAGATTTAATATTAACCAACAGCAGCACAAAGTTCCTTGCCAAGAGTCGCTCTGCTCCTGACTGGACTCTTCAGGCACACCAGGGAAACAAAGCAACAACAAAACCAAACAGAACCCAGGCAATCAAACCAGAAATTAACTGAGAACTGTCCCTCTGTGTGTGTGTGTGTGACACAAGGACAGCAAGGGCAAGGATAAAAGGAACACGGCCTGAAAGCTTAACAGAGCTCAAACTTAACCGGACGTTACTTATACATTAACCTTAACTGATAGTTTCAACCTCACAATTTAGCAAAAGAGCAGAGCGTAACAGCATGTAACCTAACTTAAACCTATGACTTCGCAATTTAACAGAGGTATAACATTCAACAATATTGAACTTAACATAAAACTTATATTAAAGGTAACCACTTAGCAAAAGAAAAACTCTCAGCAGCATTTAATTTAACTTAGGCCTCATGATTTAACCTTCCCTACAGGCCTGACTGACTCAGCTATCCAAGGCACAACAACCCCTCAGACAGCAGCATTTCTGCCACATTTCCCCAGCACAGGAACTCGTGTGTGCACACAGACACAAAGAGTCAGGGCAAGGCACCTGTGAGAAATTCCCCTGAGGGCAGGAAATGCTCCCTGTGGATCCTTTGGCATCTCCCCAGTGGGCAAAGGGTTGAGCCTGGAGGAGTTGGGGGATCAGCCCAGGCTCTGTCGTTGTTCAGGATCCCCAAGTGCAGCAAACGGGAGAGTTCCCGGCTGGGAGAGGCCCCACTCAGAGGGAGTCGCTGGCTCAGGAGAGCTCCAAGGGCTCCTTTTGGAGCGCTGTTTGCAGGGCCCCAAGAGAGAGGCTTCAGTCCCAGCAATGGTTCATCCTGGCTGCACTTGGCATCAACAGCTTTCTTTGGCAGTGTGAGAACAGGGATGTTTTGCCACGGAGGGAACAAAAACAGTTCCCAGGGCTGCTGCTAAAGGAACCAGGAGCTGGTTGGGCAGCAGCAGTGGCTGGAGCAGTGTTTGTGATGAGCTGCAGAGGGGCTGAGCCCAGGGGCTGCTGGCCAAGGCTGAGGCCCAAGGAGCATTTCTCAGCTGGCAGGGCGGCCTGAGAAGGGGAGGGGGGAATGCAGCAGCACAGGGCCATGGAATCAAGGGAGCATTGTGACACTGTGGAGCCTTGTGAGACCAAGGGACCATTGTGACACTGTGGGGCCCTGTTACACCAAGGGACCATTGTGACACTGTGAGGCCCTGTGAGACCAAGGGACCATTTTGGCAATGTGATGCCTCATGGTGTCATGGAGACCACTTTGACATTGCTGGGCCTCATGGAACCAAGGGGACTGTACTGACGCTGTGTGACTCCATGGAATGTAGGGATCATCATGACATTGAGAGGCCGCATCGGACCAAGGGTCCATTGTGACACCACCGGGCCTCATGGAACCATGGAGACCATTATGACACTTTGTGGTGTCATGGAACCAGGCAGCCATTGTGACACTGTGGGACTCCATGGAACCAAAGGTTCACTGTGACATTGCAAGGCCTCGTGGAACCATGAAAAGACAATTAAGACGCTTTACAGCCTCATGGAACCAAAGGGCTATTGTGACACTGAGGGGCCCATGGAATCAAAGAGACCATTGTGACACTCAGGGGACTCATGGAGACCCTTGTGACACTATGAGGCCTCATGGAATAAGCAAAGCATCGTGAGACTGTGAAGCCTCATGGAATCAGTGAGACCATTGTGACCCTGGGAGGACCAGTGTGATATTGTGGGGCCGCGTGAAACCAAGACGCCTTTGTGACACTGCAGGGCTGCATGGAACCAAAGGTCCATTGTGACACTGCATGGTCTCATGTCATCAGTGGTCCATTGTGACACTGGGCAACCAAAGGAGACCATTGTGACACTGCAGGGCTGCATGGAACCAAAGCTCCAGGGCGACACAGATTGGCCTCCTGTCATCAATGGTCCATTGTGACACTGTGGAGCCAGAGGAGACCATTGTGACACAGCAAAGCCCCAGGGTCCAAAGGTCCATTGAGACATTGCAGACTTCATGGAACAGAGGAGTCACATGACATTGTGGGGCCTGGGGAACCATGGAGCCCATTGTGACACTGCAAGGGCTCATGGAATCCTTGGGACCATTCTGACACTGCAAGGGCTTATGGAATCCTTGGGACCATTGTGACACTGTGGGGCCTTATGATACCTGGGGGCCACTGTGACATTTTGGGACCCCATTGAACCTGGGGGCCAGTGACACTGCAGGTCTTCTTGCAATCAAGGGGCCATTGTGACACTGCTGGAACCCATGGAATCAAGTCACCATTACGACACTGCGGGGCCCCAGGGATCCAAGGAACCATCGTGACAATATGGAGCCCCATAAAACCAAGGGAAAACAGAACAGGTCTGGCTGCTTTGGCTTCCCATGGACTGCCTGACTGGTCCAAGTGACCTTTGCATGTTGAGGGTCACTTCTCATCTGCTGCTGAAACACTGGGGCTCTGTGCTTTCCTTCCCAATGGAAAAAAACTATCCTTCTGCTCCAGGCACCCATGGCCAGAATTGGGATTTCACCTCCAAAGGTCCTTATATCCAGAGATTGTTCCCATAGGCATATTGCCAGGATAAGTCTGGCTGGCAGTAGTTTCACAAGGATCACCTCTCATCCGTCCCCAGAACATTGGGAAAGGCTCCATGCTCTCCTTCCCATGGGAAAGAACTGTCCTGCTTCTCCAGGTGCCCATGGTCGAGACTGGGTTTCCACCTGCAAATTCCCTAAATCCAAACTCTGCAATTACTGACAAGTCTAGCTGGCCTTGGCCTACTGTGGCTCTCACCTGCCTTCCAAATCTTGGGGCTCTGTGCTTTCCTTCCTATGGAAAGAACTATCCTTCTCAGCCAGGTGCCCATGGGCACAATTGGGATTTCACCTCCAGCATTGCCTATTGTGATAGACTGGAGGAGATTGTTGGCTCTAAACATTTTGTATGTGGGGGAGGAAGGGGCAGCTCCAGCCTTGCCCTGCCCTGTAACCCTGTAAGCCCAGCCCTGCCCTGCCCTGCGATCCCAATCCCCCCAGGGGCCCCAAGTGGGTTTACGGTTTCTACCTGACCTGCGGCACACTGAATCCCCAGCACTGCCATCCCACCCTGGGCACTGGGGCCCTCTTGTCTCTACTCAGGGCTGCTGCTGTACTCGGGGCACCCTAAACCCCGCTAGGGACCCGTGTCCCCGCACTCCAGGGATTGTGTGCGACTCACACTGCCCCGATCCTCCACGCACCCAGAGCTCCGTTTGGGGTTTGCGTGCTAACTCACAAATTCACCTGCCACCTTTACTCGAGTTTGGTGCACAGGGAAAACACCAGCCAGATATCTGCAAGACGTCAGGAATTACACAAATTTTTACAGGCAAAGTATAAAAAACCAAGAAACTTTGGAAGAGGATTTCATGCAACATCCAATTACAAAGAAAACACTTACCATAGCAATAACTTCATTAACTTAGTTCATTTGACGTAGAAATCAATGAACACGTAAGATGATGAGGTACCCAAAAATGTTCCATATAAAGAGCATTAGAAGGAGAAGAAAGAGAGAGAGACAGAAAGACAGAAGCTCTATAGAAAGACACACATATGACTAACAGCTCCTAGGGTTCCAGCGTGTGTGAGACACAAACCCCAGGAGAAGGCAGAGTCCATACCAGGGGCTCACCTTCCACTCCATGTTTTTAAGCCTCCAGGCCTTTGTGGGCCTCCCCCCAGGTGGGATTTCTGATCACACAGGCAATCAGGGCTGGGTTAGCACTGTACCCACTGTGTGACTGATTGACAGCTCATCCCAGGGTGTCTCAGGACATTGATCTCATCCATCCTCTGATAGTGACTATGGTGACACTGGGGAACCTCATGGAACCATGGGTCAGTTGTGACCAGGTGTGTCCAAGGACACCATGGTGACATCAGGGAATCTCGTGGGAACAAGTGGCCATTGTGATGCTGTGGATCCCCATGGAACCAAGGGAACATGGAACAGGCTGATGCCTTCAGTTTTAGCTGTCATATTTCCAGATTCTCTACTGCATTAGTCTGTAACTCTGGACTTCATACACAGTGTTAGCAAGTTCTCTTCACAGTGTAGTCAGACAAAACAATCCTTTTCCAGCCCCAGAACCGGACACTGTTGCAGCTTCAGGCACAAAAAGTGCAAACAACAGCAAATTGAGGAGAGCAAACCGGGAGGATGGGACTGCATAATCTGAGGCTGTAACTGGACAACTAACTCAAATATTTAAATGGACCAAACCTTATAAAAGTGTGAAAACTCCTGACCAGTCATCCATTTTGAGTGTAGCCTCAACTGGGCTCTTGTCCTGCTCAAGGTGAATCCTTTGAAGGCCTTTTAATAAATCCCAGCAAGAGGAAGAAGCCATGAGAAAGCTGACAACTCTTTGTGAGAACCGAGTTGTGGAGCAGTGAAAAACAACTTGTTTTTCCTGAGAAAGAGCTCTAGGACTGTGGAAAACAATCTACTTTCCCTGAAAAAGAGCTGTAAGACTGTGATAAACACCAGCCACCTGTATAAACTGTATTTTCCCTCTTAGACAGAAAAATGAAAACTATCTCTCACAAACAACTTTTCCTGCACATACACACCAGGGGTTTGAGTGACCAGTCAATACTGGGTAACAACTTGTTGCTGACCAACTGGGGATAGACAGGGGATGTTCTTAAAAAACCCTACGAAAAGGCCTATAAAAAGACTGTATAAAAATAGCACAGGATCGATCCTTTCTTTTTGCACCATAAAACGTGTCCTGCATCCCTCTATATCGGGCGCTGTTGCAGTGCCCTTTTATTTCATAGCTTTTTGGATGGTCTGTTCCAGTTCACCCCCTGTATGTTGTCTTTCCCCAAACTGGATTATTCCCAGGTTATATCCCTCCCCTTTTACCCTTCAATCATTATAATCCCCACCTTGTATTCCAGTGCCTTCCCTATCCATCCCTGTAAACTCTGCCCCTGTTCTGAACCCTTCCCTGTCAGTCTCCTGTAAACCCCTCCCCTGCAGGTTCCACCCCTTGGGAATTCCCCTCATGGATGATGCCCCATTGGCCCATGTGACCTGCCCTCTCCACCCCCTTATCCCATTGGTCCCTGAGATGTATTCCCCTCCTTTTGCTCCTCCCTCCCTGATTCCCTATTGGCTCAGCGATCATGCCCACCCACAGTTCTAGTGCTCTATAAAATCCTGAGCACACTGGTGCTTGAGGCTCTTTGGTGCCTGTTCCCCCTGATGAGTAAAGCTTCCTCAGAATCTCACACCAAAGGCCTCCCTCTCCTCTTTAGTCTGCTCCCTGACGCTGACACCATTCCAGCTGTGGAGCAGGTGGCTCCAAGGTTCAGCTCTCCCTGTTTCAGGGGAAGCTGTTCCCCACTCATGGCACACGGCACCCCTGAGCCAGCTCTGTAGTCCATCGCGGTGTCAGTCCGGGGCTCCTGCTGGGCTGAGTCTGCCCTCAGGCAGGGCTCAGCTCCCCCACAGCATCTCGGTGTCACCTGTGAGCCCCGAGGAGAAGACACCTTTGTGCCCTCTGCTCAGAATTTCACTGCCAGGACAGCAGGAATGCAACCCAAACCTGCCTTCAATCTACTGGGGTGGGCAACTCCTGCACCAGCGGCTTTCTGGCCATTCTGCTGCTCATGGCCAAGACATTTTCCCTGCCCCTCTGCCAGGGGAATGCCCTGTTCCAGTTCTGCTTTGAGGCTTCCTTGGGGCGATGCTGGCACCAGTGGTTCCTTCAGTATTGGAACTGGAGTCAGCGAACATGACTGGTGAGCTCTCAGGATGGCCGGGGACAACTGATCCACCTGGCCCACCCTAAAATTCACCCATGTCCTGCTGGAGCCGATGGACCCAGCGGCCAAGAACGACCCAAGAGCCAGGTAGAACCACTCACCCTTTTCCAGGACACTGCGGTGGCTCTACCCCACCGTGGCCAGGCATTACAGGTGACCGTGTAGGGCCCCTCACCCAGGAAACCCCAGAGCCCCACAGTGCCCCGTAGACAGGTAGACCCAGCAGCCCCATCCCGCCAGGAAACCAAATTTCAAGACCAATAAATAATTTCAACATACTTTTGACATAGAAAGATTTTTTTGGCATTTAAATTCTTTTGAGTAAATCAAGAATTTTGGGGGTGTAATATTCTATTTGCAGGGTTGCCCAACGAAGGCAGGAATGATGCATTTAACTCCATGTTCTCAGAAGGCTAATTTATTACTTTATAATACTATCTTATAATAAAGTATGTTATACTATACTATACTATACTATACTATACTATACTATACTGAAGAACAGAGAAAGGATTCTTAGTGAATGTTCAAAAGATAATAATGAAAACTCGTGACTCTTTCCAGAGTCTCGACACAGCTTGGCCATAATTGGCCAATGAGTAAAAATAACTCACACCAGAATCCAATCAAACAATCACCTGTGGGTAAACAATCTCCAAACACATTCTGCACATGAGCACAACACAGGAAAAGCAAATGAGATAAGAATTGTTTTCCTTTTTCTCTGAGGCTTCTCAGCTTCCCAGGAGAAAAATCCTGGGCAAAGGGATTTTTTCAGAGAATGTGAATGCCACAGTGTTAGAGATGAGTAATGAGATGGTTGGCTCTCCCAATTAAAGGGTGAACATGATAAGTATGTTAAGAGAAGTTGTACAGATGTATAGTTATGTTACTGCAATGTGTCCCCCCCACCCAGCATTGTTATCCCGGGCTGATATTGGTAGTCCGGGCATTTGGGGAGGGGCAGATTGTTCCTAAGAGGCACGGCCTAGCAACACCTGCCCTCCAATGCAGTTCCACGAAAGCAGTCTACACCAATGGACAGTGACCAAGAGTCAACAGACAGCCTTTGGAAGGAACTAGGGCTGCCTGTTGCAGCAGCAAGGATATAAAAGGGAGAGCAGCCATTGTGTGGATGAGCCAGCCATGTGGTTACCAGCCACCAAGTGGGGGAGGCTCCCAGCGCTGTAACTTTTTCCTTATTTAGTCCTTTTGTTGTAAGTTTTATTAAGTTTTTAATAGACCTTTCAAAATATTGAGAAGTAAATGGTGATTTCTCACGGGGAGAAAAAGTTGTAAAAGAAAGTTTCTTTGAAATTACTTCTTTTTCTTTTAAACCCAGGTCATTCCTACCATGCTGACAGTGAACCACTGCCTTTCTCACCACTTGGACATCCACCCCCCCCATCAACCCACTCCCCCTGGACTCTGCACAACTCCCAACACACCATTTGTCTGGGGGAAGGCACAGACTGTGTAAAGGTAGCAAAGCCCAGACCTGGCCTGACTTCCCTGGACCACTGGAAAGGAGGAAATCCAGTTCCATGGACACACATGGACACAGAGCAAAGCTTTGCTCAAAGGATTTATTGATTCTTGATGATTGATTCTTCAGGGGAAATGGCCCAGGGCTCAAAGAGTTCAGGGGTTTTTTCCAGTGATGTTCATCTCCTCATGCCACTGGAGAGGAAAAAGTACACTGGTCCTTCACACCCTAAAAGACAAACCCCAGAACGTGACCTCTGGAGCCCACTGGGACATGGATGGGCTTTGTCTCCAGCCCTGTCCCTGCAGGCACGGCTCACCTAGGCATCCAGAGAGGCAGCCAGGCGCTTCTGCTGCAGGAGAGCCCGCAGCTCTTCAGCCACAGGGGGCTGGGGAAAGGCAGCATTAGAGACACAATGGGGGCAGCGGGCTGCACTGGGAGGCAGGGGAGAGCAGGGGGGCCTTGGGGAAGGGGCTGTGGCAGCAATGGGGTGCAGGAGCTGCTGTGCTGCTGCCCAGAAGCACTGGCCTCCTGGCCAAGAGCCACAGCTGGGGCAGGGGCTGCGTCCTGGCTCATCCAGGGGGCCCTGGGGTGACAGGGGTGGAATGCAGCAGGGCCCTGGGCAAAAGCTTCACTGGGGAGGAGCCCTGGGGCAGGGCATTGTCTGGGCTGTCAGGAGGGGTGCACTGGGCTGTGCTGGGACACACTGGGATGGCCTGGGCTGTGGTGGCCATGCAATGGGAGGGTCTGGCACCGGCAGAACTCGTGGTACCCACCAGAGGTGTCTCCAGGACCGCGACATTGTCTAAATCCAACTGCAGAGAGACCAGTAGACCTCGCTGGTCACTGGGATGTCCCCGGTGCCAGCAAGGGATGGGGGGACAGCACTGCCCCCCAATTCCCTGAGGGGATGTCCTCCAATGCCAGCAGCCCACTCACCTCCCGCAGATCATCTTGGGTTCCTTCCAGGAGTGCCTGGAAAGGAGAACAAAGGCTGGGTCCGGACTGGACTTTGTGGGGCTGGGGTGGGAAATGGGTGCAGGGAGCAGGGTGCAGGCAGAGGGATGGGAATTCAGGGCCTCCAAAAAGATCTGTTTGAGGTGGGGGGATGTCGGATTTTCGGCTGTTTAGATGGTCTGGAAAGGCCCGAGGTGGCCTTGGGCAGCCCGCGCTCCAAAGGACGAGAAGGGACTTCAGATCTTTTCTCGGTCTCGGTGTTTATTAATTGCTTATCTAAAAGATTTTCTCTTGGCCTGACAGAGTTCTGCTCAGCAGTCAGCCATGGGCACACACTGAGAGTCCCCGGGGCGGCCACTTATCTTTATACTCGGAGTTACGTATACAATATTTATCATTTTTCTCCAATACCCTCTACCCTTATTAACCAGTGCACTTTTGGTAAGGACCAATCCCAAAGTGCCAACATCACCACAGAAGATGGAGGCCAAGAAGAAGAAGAAGAAGAAGGAGAAGGGCACGCCCCAATTCCTCCATCTTACTTCTTTAGACCCCCCTGTACAGAAATCTTAAACCCTGTATCTCACACTCCAATTAACTTATCCCTTCACCATTCACCCCAGTGAAATCCTCCTATCCTCATACTGATGTTGTCTCCCATGTGGGATCAAAGTCCAGCCACCAGACATTTCTGGCAACATTCCAGGACTCCCGAGCCCCCCAGGGGTGGTCTTGGTCACCCTGCACCCCAGTCCTGAGAGGCTGAGATCCCACAGGGGGAGACCCAAAAACATTGAGAGTCCAGGGGACAGGGCTGGGGGTGTGGAAGGAGCAGCGTGTGAGGTACAGGGGAGGAGAAAGGAATTGAGGTGTAGGGACATGGGAGTGCAAGGGAGGGGTTGGTGGGGACAGGAGAATGAGGACAGGTGGGGACAAAACCAACAGGACTGGGAGATGGTGTGGGATTGGGGGGTGAGTCAGGGAATTGTACAGGGGGACCCCTCTGCAGTGGCCAGGAAGAAAGGCAAACGATTGAGGGGGGACATGAAAGGAAAGGCCTCAGGAATGGTCAGTGGGAGGGCAGCTGGGGACCCTGAATGGGACACAGAGGAGGGACCAAAAGGGTGGGATGGGAGGCCAGAAAGGGCAGGATGTGGGGACAGTGTTTTTCTGGTGCCTTACCTTGGCCTGTGGATGGAGGAGGATGGAGAAGAGCAGGGCCAAGCTGAGTACAGCCACCTTCATCTTCCTCTCGCTCTGGGCAGCGCTGCCTGAGGCTGCAGCAGGTGAGGAGCACCTTTATCCCTGCCGGGACTCCTCCCCGCACCCTCCCTGCCAGCCCCCAGGCCAAAGCCCGGCTTGGCACAGCCCCCAGCCCTGGCCACAAGCCCAGCACTGGCACAGAGTCCATCCCACCCCACCTGTGGCACAGATCCAGCCCCCTTGCTCGGCATCCCTCCAGCTTCCTGCACGGGGCAGCTGCCCCTGGAAGGGCCCAGACACCTGGGGGGCCAAGGGGGGCAGGCAGGGAGCCAAAGGCACCTGGGGACCCTGTGGGGACAACCCCCAGTCCAACACAATCCATCCTCCAGCAGCCCCCAGTGCCAGATCCCCCATCTCCTGCTGCCCCTCCCCTCCCAGAGCTTTCCCTGGGGGACACCCCAGAGCTGAGCCCGGCCACAAACCCAACACGTGGGAGAACAAGGGGAACAAGGGACATGTGATCAGATGGCTGATTGGCATCTCAGGCACTGCAGACACTGGGGAGCACTGGGCAATGCTGATCACCTGCAGACAAGGCTGAGGGCTGGGGAATGGCTCAGCAGTGACAATTCCCACATCTACACAACCCGATACCCCTTTCCCCGCAGATGCCAAACCCGACCAAGCTCCGTGCCCGGAGCACTGTCCAGAGGAGAATATGCCCTGCCCTGCCCCTCATCCTGTCACACCCGCAGCCACGGAGCCCTCCCAGAGCACCTGGGTCATGGCCCTGGCTCTGGGCCCAGGCCAGCACTGGCCCCGAGCAGGATGTGCCCATCCCAGGCACATGGGGAAGTGGGCACCTGTCCCCAGGCAGCCACTCGGAGCTAATTGGGGTAACAGAGGTGCCCTGTGAGGAGGAGGGGTGTTGGTGCCCTGCCAGCATCTCTGACAAGCCCTGTTTACCCAGGGCCTGAGGCACCAGGAGGACATTCAGACATCTTGGGCTTCCAGGAAGGAAAATCCACGGTGAAGTGGTTCTGAAGAGCTGTCTATGGCTGTGATTCCTGTTTGACATTCCAGGGCATTAGTGAAGGGTTCTGCACATCTCTTTCCCCAGGGACAATGTGGATCCATCAGAGAAGTCTTATGACTCAGCTGGGAAAACATTTCAGGCCACTGCCCTGACTGTTTGCTCTGGAACTCACCCAAGGAGGCGCAGGGCCCAAGGGGGAAGATTTTCCATGGGGGTTTTGCTGCTTTGTGCCCTTGGAGAAGACACCAGAGTGTCCTCATGGGGGATTCTTGACCAGATGGACAAGAGCTGTGACATCATTGGTGGGTGGGGTCACCTTGGAGAGAAATTGAGGAAGTGTCTGCAGGGCCCTAAATAGTGAATGAATGGATGAAGGAGATTCTCACTGTCCTGACCCACTATCCAGTAAAACTACATGCAAGGGAAGAGGCCTGGTGGAATCAGGGGGGAAGCAGACCTTGTTAAGCCTGGTGCACACTGGGCAGTGTGGGGTGATCCCCTGCTGGTGTCCCAGATCTCAGTGCAATACCACCGCTCTGATGGACTGGATCCTTAAGAAACAAAAGAAGTGATCAAGCTCAGGGGAGGAGGGGATCTGGTCCCACTTCTCTTGTCTGGGAGTTTCTCTGCGAGGGGGGACATTCCATGAGAATTGGGATGCGGTAAATAACAGGGCTGAGGGCAGCTGCTCCCTCTCTCTCTGGGCTTTGGAGGAGGACGCTGGGAGCTGCTGCTTGGAAAAAGGAATTGGTTGCTGCGGGTGGCCAGAGCAGCTTCCCCAGGCAGGTGCTGTCAGGTGCCTGCAGCACCGAAAGCGTCTCCACTTGGGGCTGCCTTGACAACTCCCCCAGCCCAGCAGACCCTGAGCCCGGATGGTGCAATCAAAGCCTCAGCAGAGGGACGAGAGGACTCCTCGCAGAGCAGATCCAGCTGGGTTTATTAAGGGAAAATCCAAGGGTCCAGGGGAAGTGAGGGTGCAGAGGGAAACAGGAGCAAGCAGGAACACAACATCTGCTGAAGGGAACCAGAGGCGAAGAGCCAGGAGCAGGACTGGGGCAAGGGTATATAACTGGAGGAAGGCAGGAGGGGTCAGGGTACAAATGATCCAATGGAGAAGGGAGCCAGGGCTGGAGATAAGGTGGGGTGCCACAGGATGCACCAATAGGGGAGCAGCAATTTTTTGGAAAAAGAAGACAAAACACAGCAACTTCCTGGTGCCAAGTCTGTCACCACCCAGACCTGGTATTTGATGGCACTGCCCATGCCCAGATCTGGACATTTCCCTGTGCCACCACAGCCCAAGTGCAGCAATTCGCTGGCAAAGAAAGCCAAACCAGGCAAATACCTGGTGCCTACACCAGCCCAATCTTGTGTTTGCTGACACCACCAGTGCCCAGATCTGGAATTTTTCAGATGCCTGCACAGCATAATTCCAGCAGTTTGCTGGCACAGAAAGTTAACATCTGACAATTTCTCAGTGTCAGCACATTCCCTTCCAAGATCTGGTGTGCGCTGGTGTTGAAGATTGCAATGCAAGATGTTTTCCATTACCATCTGTATGGCAGATTACCTTTGTCAAGTAGGCAGTTTGCCTTATCCCTCTCTTTGAGTGACCACATTCACACCTCCCTCGGGAGGGGACATCTGCTGATAACAGACTATTGAATGTCACTGCATGACTGATAAGAACGATAACATCCCATTGTGAGATGTTCCCCCAGAGGGAGGAGCCAAGCATTGCTACCCAGATATAATCCAGAGGTTTTTGAGACACCGGCACAGCTTTCTCCATGGGATTCCCCAGAGGAACAGCAGCTGTCTCTTCTACCACTGGGTCTTCAGAGGAAGAATACATCCTTCTCTACAGATCCCCCTTGCTCCAACAGAACCACAAATGATACTTTAGGAAGTCTGCAGCCACATTTTCAATTGGACTGTCACCAACACTGTGACCCACAGGGTGTCAGGTTGGGTTCTGACTCTGTCAGTATTGTCCTGGTGTACTGCATTGTTTTAGTTCATCCTTTAATTTTTTTCTTTTCCCCCTTAAAGAACTGTTATTTCCTGCTCCCATATTTTTGCCTGAGAGCCCCTTAATTTAAAATTGATAGCAATTCGGAGGGGTGGGGAGGGTTTACATTCTCCATTTCAGGGGAGGCTCCTGCCTTCCTTAGCAGACTCCTGTCTTTCCAAACCAAGTCACCAATGAACTCCTACCAAATTCAGTGAAACAAATTCCTTGGTAAAGGCCGCCTGGCTTATTGCTTGAAACCTGGCTCCCCGGTTGCAGACGGGGCAAAGAGCTCCGGAGTGGAGTGACCATCCACTCCGTTCTCGCCGTAAATGTGGCCCCAATTCGATGGCTCAAAATCCGGATTTTGTCCTTAGGGGGGCGGGGGTGGGTGGTCTGGGGGCTGCCAGTACGCCTGTCCAGGGTATTGGTGGGCACTCAGACTCAGATCCTAGCCTCCCACGAGACACTGAACCGTTTGTGCTTGGTGAGGGAAGCGGCAAAAAGGTGAGTGAAGGCACACCAGAGGCATTGCCTCTAGTGCCTGGGGAACACGGAGGGCAGTCACCGGATAACATGGTGAAGGTGACTGTTCCTGACAAAAATCCACCTTGTCCCTGTTGTGTGGTACCCGGGTAAACTCTGTGTTAAGCCTGATTGAACATCTAAAGGAGTCGCACTGGAAAAGGAGGGTTTGCTTTTGGTGTGCCAAGTGTGTAAAGGAAAATATTAACTATCATAGTGTTATTTGTCATTTTGCAAAATGCAGAGGTCCAGAAACTGAAAGGGTTCCAGCTGGAGAGTGGATATGTGAAGCATGCATCAGAGACTTCAGAACCAAAATTGGCCTGGGACGATACAAAAGATTGGCACACCCATTGATAAGAAACCAAGAAAGGATCATTACTTACCAACTGAGAGAAACATCAAATCCAGGAGCCCACAAAAGATGCTGGACAAAAGAGGAGGAAGAACTGCTGATAAGACTGGAGGCACAGTTCGAGGGAAACAAAAACATTAATAAACCTATCGCCGAACACATAACAACAAAAACAGCTAAGAAAATTAGTTACAAAAGAAGATTGCTGCCTAGGAAACCAACAGATGGAGCTGACAGAGGACCTGAGGTGAGTCATCACACCAGGAGAGCAGCTGAGGGCATGGGAATGGAACCTGGGTTGAGTCAGCAATCCCAGGCAAGAACCGTGGACAATGGACCTGGGGAGAACCATCCGCCAGGGAGGCCAGCTGCCAGAGAGAAAACAATGGATAAATTAAGACGACGCCCTGATAAGGACAACCGCCGCCAGAAACCAGCAGAGGGCGGGGCAGCTGCAGGCTCATTACCAAAAGACAGTCAAGGAACGCTTATCAGCTGGAGCAATTAACCACTTCCCCAGAGCATTCAAGCAATTGATGGACGGCCAGGAGATGCTGACAATGATTAATCAGGCAGTGCAGGACTGCTTTGGATGCCTAGAATCAATAAGCCAGATAAGAACTGCTACACGTGGTAAAATGGGAAGGAGACCCGGGAGAAGCAACCAAGAAAGCCATTTCAGAAGTGGATGAAGGACAGAGCGATCAAAAAAGGTAATTACCTTTGCTTTCAGCATTTATTCCATCTTGACAGGGGGAAACTAGCAAAAATTATTTTGGATGACGTAGAGTGTTTGTCCTGGGATATATCATCCAGTGAAATTTACTCGGTATTTAAAGCCAGATGGGGAACACCTGGTACTTTTGCTGGCATCAGGGACTTTGAAATTAATGGGAAGGCAGACAACAGCACCTTCAGAGGCTTAATCACGGCCAAAGAAATTGAAAGAAATGTGCAGGAAATGAGCAAGGGCTCGACTCCAGGTCCAGATAGGGTTACTCTTGGGGACATCAAAAAGATGGATCCCAGGTATTCCCGGACGGCTGAGCTACTCAACTTATGGTTAACATCTGGGGAGATCCCAGACATGGTGAGGGGGTGCAGAACTGTTTTGATTCCCAAATCTACAAAACCGGAACATTTAAAGGACATTAATAACTGGAGGCCTATCACAATCAATTCCATCCTGTTGAGACTGTTCTCCAGGATTGTAAAAGCAAGGCTGAGCAAAGCGTGCCCCCTCAACCCAAGGCAAAGAGGCTTTATTAGAGCAGCAGGATGCTCTGAAAACCTGAAACTCCTGCAAACTATACTTCAGACTGCCTAAAGTGAACACAGACCACTGGGTGTTGTATTTGTGGACATCGCCAAGGCTTTTGACACCATAAGCCACCATCACATCATACATGCTTTGCAGCTGAGGGGAGTGGATCCCCACATCATTGGCCTGATGAACAATATGTACAAAGACATCAGTATGTATGTCACCACAAAAATGAACACACACACAGACAAAATCCAGATCCGGGTTGGAGTAAAGCAGGGTGACCCGCTGTCACCCCTTTTATTTAACCTGGCAATGGACCCCCTGTTGTGCAAGCTGGAAGAGAGTGGTAAATGATTCCACCGAGGACAGAGTAGTATAACAGCAGTGGCATTCGCTGACGATCTGGTCTTGTTGAGCAACTCCTGGGAAAACATGAAAACAAATATCAAGATATTAGAGGCCTTCTGCGATTTCATCGGTCTCAAAACACAAGGGGAAAAGTGCCACGGCTTCTACATCAAGCCCACGAAAGACTCTTACACCTTCAATAACTGCGCTGCATGGACCATCAACAGCGCACCCCTGAACATGATCAACCCCAGGGAATATAAGAAATACCTTGGCCTACACTTTGACCCCTGGACTGGGATAGCAAAAGCCAACCTCCCCACAAAACTAGAATTCTGGCTTGAATGAATTGATCAAGCTCCACTTAAACCTCTGAAAATACTTGATATCCTCAAAACATACACCATCCCTCGACTGACCTACCTGGCTGACCATTCACAAATGAAACAGGGGCCCTTGAAGCCCTTGACCAGAAGATCCGAACAGCGGTCAAGGACTGGCTGCAACCACCTCTGTGCACCTGCAGTGCCATCTTGTACTCGAGCACGAAGGACGGCGGTTTGGGCGTCACCAAGTTGGCGGGACTGATCCCCAGTGTACAGGCCCGGAGACTGCACTGGATTGCACAGTCCTCGGATGAAACAATGAAGGAGTTCCTAGAGAAAGATCAAATGGAACAACTGTATAAGAAATTGTGGATTCAAGCTGGAGGGGAAAGCGAGAAGATAACCTCAATTTGGGAAGCACTACCGGCGAATGAACCACCCAACAGTGCAGACACAACCTCGGAGTGGGATGCACCGACCCTTAAAACTAAATTTCCTAAACCTTGTGATTGGCGGAGAAAAGAATTCAAGAAATGGACCAAATTAGTATCCCAAGGCCGTGGAATTAAAAGCTTTGAAAGTGATAAAATTAGTAGTGATTGGCTCCAATACTATAGATGCATTCCTCACAGGAAACTCCTCACTACACTACAACTTAGGGCCAACTTCTACCCCACAAGAGAATTTCTCTCCTGGGGTAGAGAGGAAAATTACATCAAGGCCTGTAGGCACTGTGATGCGGACAACGAAACCTGCGCCCTAATCCTCGGCTACTGCCCAGTGATTCAGGACGCTCAAATCAAGAGGCACAATCATATCTGTGAAAGGCTTTTTGAGGAGGCGAAGAAGAGGGACTGGGTAATGTTCAAAGAACCACCCATAAGGGAAACCATCAAGAAGCTGTACAAACCAGATCTGATATCTGTTAAGGACGGACATGCATTCATCATGAAAGTGACAGTACGATACGAATCCTCCAAAACATCTCTGGAAGAAGTGGCTGCAGAGAAAGTAAACAAGTGCAAACATTTGGAAACCAAGGTGCAAAGCCTCACCAACGCAAAGGACGTTGTTTCTATGGGCTTTCCCCTTGGAGCGTGGGGGAAATGGTACAAGGGGAACTTTGAACTTTTGAGTACACTTGGCCTCTCCAAATCGAGGCAAACGATGGTTGCAAAGACTTTATCCACAGAAGCACTCCTATCGTCTGTGGAGATTATACATATGTTCACCAGTAGGGCCAGAAGATTACACGATTCAGGGTAGTGAATTTTTGCATTTTTTGTACTTTGTAATGTTTTGTAGATTTTTATTACTGTTTTAATATGTTGATTTTTGTATGCAATTTTTTTTTTTTTTGTATCACTTTTACATTTTAATAAACTAGAGAGTAGCTAGGTTCGTAAGGAAGCCACAAGCCAGTTAGGTAGCTCATAGTGAGTAGGGACAAAGACTTTAATTCATAACGCATCAATTACCACCCGATTCAGACCAATTTACTGTATTTGAAACAATTTACCGGATTTGTCCAAGGTGGACGGGCCACCTTTATTTAACCCGGAAAAGGAACATATATTATTTATATGTGTTTGAAAAATAGCCAAATGCCTCGTCATCTAATTAGTGACGTGCATGAATGGATGCACGGATTCCCACTGTCCCTACCTACTATCCAGCGAAACCACAGCAAAGGGAACGGGCTTGGCAGGATCAGCGGGGAAAGAAGACCCTGTTGAGCTTGACTCTAGTCTGGCACTGTGAAGAGACATGAGAGGTGTAGAATAAGTGGGAGGCCGGGCATGCACTCGGCAGTGCGGGGTGACCCGCCCGCTGGCGTCCCAGCTGTTGGTGAAATACCACTACTCTGTATGTTTTTTCACTTACCCGATGAGGCGGGGGGGGCAAACCCTGAGGGGGGCTCTCGCTTCTGGCGCCCACCCCCAGGGTGGCTAACGGCCACTCTATTGGATAGTGAACCCCCATCTCCCAGTCGCTCTATCGACTGATCTGCCTGCAGGCACAGGAATGAGGCTGAGCACTCAGACATCTCTTAGTGGGCAGCAGAGGGCACAGCCGCACAGCAGCCAGTCCTTTCAGGAGTCTTGGCAGCCACGGCAGGGCACGGAGGGGCTGCAGGGTGCTCATTTAACACAGCCAGGCTGCTCCGGGCACCTCCACCACCGACTCCAGGGACGGCACACTCAGCTGACGGCGCCCTCCCGCCGGGGGCAGCGGCACAGCCCCGGGTGACCAGGGGACATTCTGCTGGGAAAACACCTCTGCCAAGGGTGACAGCACAGTCCTGAGGGCAGCAGGGCACTCCCTGGGCAGGTCACTCTCACCTGGGGAGGCTCCACGGCTCTGCCTGGTGGCCTCCTGGTGGGCTGTGCCTTCTGCACTCATCCTCTTCCCTCGCTCATCCAGCACAGCGTCTGCTCTCCCTGCTGCCTCCCCCAGTGCCCTGCTTTCTCCGTTAGCCTTGGTGGAGAGCCAGTGAATGCCCCATCCTTGGAAATATTCCAGCTTGGATGGGCTCTGAGCAACATAATGGAGTGAAAGATGCCTCTGCCCCCACCCCACAGGAGGCCCTGTGGTGTCAGCTACTGGAGTGGTCAGTGTCTCTTGCAGGATGCAATTCCCCCAGAGAGCAGAGAGAACACAAACACCACAGCTGGCAGGAACACCCTCCATGGAGATAGGAATATTCTGGATCAACAGGCTCAGGCTGCTGACTTTTGCCCCCTTGTAGATGGACACAAGTGTCTGAAGTTACTGAGAGCCAGGAGGCCCCACAGTGTCTCTGAGTCCCCTTGGTTCCCTGCGATCACACAGTGTCCCAGTGTCCCTTTGGTTCCATGAGGCCCCACAATGTCACAAGAATCCAGGGACACAACAAGGTTCTGGGGGATCCCAATGGATTGTTGGTTCCAACTGGCCTCACTGAGTCACAAGGGCCTCTGGATTCCTTGAGACTCCACAGTGCTACTGTGTCCCTTTGGTTCCACAAGCGACAGCTTCACAATGGTTCCTGAGCATCTTTAGGCACCAGTGTCTCAGAGCATCCCCTCAGTTCCATGAACTCCACAGTGTCACAATGTCCCCTTTGTTCCATTTAGTTCTGCAGTGTCACAAGGATTCCTGGAAAGAATGAGGCCCTGAGGTATCACAATGGATGGTTCCATGAAGTCCCAGAGTTTCACAGTCTCCTCTTGCTTCCATGGATTCTACAAGACCCTGGAGTGTCACAGGGCCCCTACAGTCCTATGAGTCTTCACAGTGTGACAATGTCCCCAGGAGGCAGTGCAGTGTCACAGAGGAGCAGCACTGGAGTGGGCACAGCACCAGGGGAGGTTTGGCAGTGCTTCCATGTCTGTGACACAACAGTGGTGGCAACACCAACGTTCCCATCTCTAAGATAACACAGATGTTCAAGACCGAGCATTCCCCTGTCAGTGACACCCCAGTGGTGGCAACCTCAAAGTTCCCCTGTCTATGACATGACAGCAGTGGCAATACCAATGTGCCCCTGTCTATGACACCAAAGCAATTGCAAGCCCAGTGTTCCCCTCTCTGTGACACCACAGAGGTGGCACCCGCAGCATTCTCCTCTTTATGACAGCACCACAGTGGCAAGCCCAACATTGCCCTCTCAGTGACACTGCAGGGGTGGCAGCCCCAAATGCTCCCCTGTGACACCACAGCAGTGACTCCCCCAACATTCCCCTCTCTGTGATACCACTGAGTTGGCAGTTCCAGCATTGACTTCTGCAGGACACCACAGGGGCAGCAGCCCCAAGATTACCCTGTCTTTGAGCCCACAAGGATGGCAGCCCCAACATTCCTCTCTCTATGATACCACAACAGTGGGAGCCCCAGAATTCCCCTGTCTGTGGAACCCTAGCAGTGTCAGCCCCAACATTTCCCTCTCTGTGACATCATAGTTGTGGCAGCCCCAAGTCCCCCTCTCTGTGACACCAGAGCAGTGGAAGGCCCAGAGTTCCCTGTCTGTGACACCACAGCTTTGGCAGCCCCAACATTCTCCTCTCTATGACTCCACAGCAGAGGCAGCCCCAATGTTCTCCTCTCTATGACTCCACAGCAGAGGCAGCCCCCAGCCCCCAGCATTCTCATGTGTATGATACCATTGTGGGGGCAGCCACAACGTTCCTCTCTCTGTGACGCCTCAGTGGTGGCAGCCCCAGTTGTCCCTTCTATGACACTACAGCAGCAGCCACCCCAACATTCCCCTCTCCATGACACCTGAGCTGTGGCAGCCCCAGTGTTCCCCTCTCTGTGACACCACAGCTGTGGCAGTCCCATTGTCCCGGTTTCTGCGACACCACAGCGGTTGCTGCCCGAACGTTCCCCTCTCTGTGACACTGCAGCTGTGGCAGCAGAACTAAACCGAAGCAGCAGCCATGGAAGAACAGGGGAGCAGGGGAGGAGCAGAGAAGGAGCAGTGGAACAGTGGTAAATGAGCAGTGTTGGAGCAGCAGTGGAGCAGTGGTGGAGGAGCTGAGGAACCGTGCTGAAACTGCACCACACAGCTTTTGAACAGCAGTGGAGTGAGCATGGAAAAGGAGGAACAGTGGTGGCACAGGAACTACAGCCATGAAATTGTGGTGGCACAGGAGCTACAGCCATGGAACAGTGGTGGCACAGGAACTACAGCCATGGAACAGTGGTTACACAGGAACTACAGCCATGGAACAGTGGTGGCACAGGAGCTACAGCCATGGAACAGTGGTGGCACAGCCCCACAGCTGTGGAGCGGTGCCTGAGATGCTGAAGCTGTGGGACACAGAGCGGCTCCCAGCGCTGTGTCCTGCAGGAGCCGGTCCCGCACACACCAGAGCGATGCCCCTCTGGCTGAGCCAGAGCTGGGGGCACAGGTAGGAATTGCTGCTGGGCTGTGCAAGGCGTGGATCGAGTGCAATTAATGGTGACCTGGGCATTTGATCCTGCTCATTGTGGCTGCTTTTGTGCAGTCAGGACCATTCCAGTTCATCTGAAGTCATGAGTCATGAACTCAGGAGAAACTTGGGACATAAGGAATCAAAGTGCCTTCTGTCCTGCTGTCTTGGTTTGAAAGACAGGTGCCTGCTAAGGAAGGCAGGAGCCTCCCATGAAATGGAGAATGTGAACCCTCCCCCTCTGAATTGCTATAATTTTAAATTAAGGGGCTCTCAGGCAAAAAATAAAAAGTACAGGAGCCGGAAATAACAGTTATTTAATAGGGAAGAAAATAAAAGGATAAAATCAACAATGCAGTACAGTCAAACAACACTGACAGAGTCAGAACACAACCTGACACCCTGTTGGTCAGGCTGTTGGTAGCAATCCAATTGGAAACGTGGCTGCAGTCCTCCTGGAGTGGCAGGTGTGGTTCTGTTGGTGCAGGGGCTCCCGTAGAAAAGGGTGTAGTCTTTCTCTGAGGATCCAGTGGAGGAACAGGCAGCTGCTATTCCACTGGGAAATCCAGTGGAGAAGTTGTGCTGCTATTCCAGAATCTCCAGATTCTATCCAGTTAGGAATGCTTGGCTCTTCCCTCTGGGCGGAGAATCTCCCAATGGGATGCTGTAATTCTTATCAGCCATGCAGTGACATTCAATAGGCTGTTATCAGCAGATGCCTTCACCCCTGGAGGGAGGAGTGGTTGTGGAAGAGATAAGGAAAACTGCCATACAGATGGCAAATAAAATCCATTTTGCCTTGCAATCTGGGACACCTGCAGAGGAAGACATCTTGGTAGAAGTTGAATGATTTCTGATTTGGGAACCAAAGTGGGTCAATTATTGGCCTGTGGTTTGTTCTCATCCAGAAAGATGTTCCAAAGTACTGCAATTTGGAAATAAAACCAGGAACGTGCTTCTTCATCTGGATATTGCATATGGACTATAGAGCTATTTGTGGTCAATATGATAAGAAAACAACTGGAAATATTTTCTTGATTTCACTCTTTCTTCCAGTCTCTGGGATTAGGCCTCCAACACTCCCTGCAGGTCTTCTTTCCATAATCTGCTCCTCCGGAGTTGGGATGTGACAAATAAGCAGTGGGAAGAGGGAGGACAATGGACCATTACAACTGCAAACTCCGGTTTTTATAGTCTTTGGATTTCCAGTGCTTAGAAATTGTCATGTTTTCAACTGTCTGAACAAATCCCACATTTGTCACTTTTTCCGTGGCAGAAAACCTTCCTTTGGCCTTATTTAGGAACCGACCCTGGGAAACACCTCAGTGCAGATGCTTTTTTGTTGGTTTTGCTAAGAGATGACAAGAAAATGAGCACACAGGGCACGGATGAGAGAAAGGGAAGAAACAGTTCCTTTCTTTTCTCTTCCTTGTGGAAACTCTCCTTAAGAGGTTGCGCTCCAGCCAGAGACTTCCTGGGCCAAGGGCTGAGGGAAGCAATTCAGCTGAGGCAGTTGAGGCATCTCCTCCCTGGTCTGTAGCCCTGGGGCTGTGAGGGGACATTGGTGCTCCCCTTGCAGCCCTTGCAGCCCCTGGAATGGGGGATTCCTCCTGCCTCTGCCAGGTGCTCCTGATCCTGGTGTTAGCCCTGGCCTGGCTGCTCCTGCTCTGAGCTCCCTGCCATGGTCATTGCTGGTGCTGGAGGGCAGGAGGGAGGGATTCAGTGCAAACCTGGGAGGCGCCAGTGGGCTCAGAGATGGCTGGAGGTGACAGTGACAGAGTGACGGGAGGTGCAGATGGACACAGGGGCAAGACAACACCCCAAAGAAAACCTCTTGGAAATTTGGGGGACTTTGAGTGTAAAATACACACGAACACAGACACACAGACAAAGAATACTGCAAAGCATTTCCCAGCTATCTTAGGTTGGACAGTGGGGGTGTATTCTATTCCTATCTGATGGGGCAGTTATCTTATGTTAATTGGGCAGTTTTCTTTATCTCTTTCACAACCCAACCTCCCTCCCAGGAGATATCTTTTGTTAATGGGCCATTGAGTGCCACTGCATGACTGATAAAATTCCATCATCCCATTGTGAGAAGCTCCCCCCAGAGGGAGGAGCCAAGCATTCCTACCTGGATATAATCAGAGGGCTGGAAGACCAGAGTCAGTCTTTTCCACTGGATTGCCAGAGGAAGACCAGGCCCAACACCACCACCACTGGATCTTCAGAGGAAAACCCCACTGTTCTGCAGGATCCCTGCCACTGCCACTGTGACCCACAGGGTGTCAGGTCGTATTCTGAATCTGTCAGTGTTTTTTCTTTGTACTATTGTGTTTATATTTTAATTTTCCTGCTAAATAGCTGTTATTCCTATTCCTATATCTGTTTCCTTAGAGCCCCATAATTTCAAAATTATAACTGTTCGGAAGGAGGTTGTTTACATTTCCCATTTCAAGGGAGGCTCTTGCCTTCCTTAGCAGATACCTGTCTATTCAAACCGAGACAATGCCTCAGGACACCCAGGCGGGTGAGGAGGAAGTCAGTGCCCCTTTCCCCCTTTCTCCTGCTCCATCTCCCAGCCCAGCACAGCCCCCAGCTGCAGGACAACCTCACTGCCAATGCCGTCTTGCCGGGGAAGCACTGGGGAGATCTCCTTCCCCTTCCTTTTGTCACAGAGGCAAATCTCATCCTCTCTTTGTCCTTCCCGCCCCAGACAAGGAGCTGAGGATGGAAACCAGGGCGGACAAATCCCCACAGCAGAACCTCGTGGAAGAGGCTGTTTTGCGCAGCTCCATGGCACAAGAATCCAATGGAGAGGAAAAGCCCTGGAGATCCCACAGGAAGAGGGGCTGCAAACCCAGCCCAGTGTGCTCTGAGGAGGAAAGACCCACCCTGGGCCAGGAAGGTGGACGGAACTTCAGTCAGAGCTCGGAGCTGGTGGTGCATGAGCAGCTTCACAATGGGGAGAATCCCTACAAGTGCTTGGAGTGTGGGAAGAGCTTCAGGCAGAGCAGCACCCTGATCCGCCACCAGGTGATCCACACCGGGCAATGGCCCTACAAGTGTGAGGAATGTAAGAAGGGCTTCAGCTGCAGCTCAGAACTCATCAGGAACCAACGCATCCACACTGGGGAGAGGCCCTACGAGTGTTCCCATTGTGGGAAGAGGTTTCGGATCAGCTCCCATCTCCTCCTGCATGAGCGGATTCACACTGAGGAGAGGCCCTTCCACTGCCCTGAGTGCGGGGAGGGATTCCAACACAACTCCCACCTCAGCATCCACCAGCGCACCCACACTGGGGAGAGGCCCTACAAGTGTCCCCAGCGTGGGAAGAGCTTCTCAAACAGCTCTACCTTGTCCCGACACCAACGGAGGCACCGGTAAGGGAAGCCCTGCGTGTGCTCCAACTACAGGAGGAGCTTTGTGCACTGGCGCAGCTTCATCCCCCATGGGAGGACCCACATTGGTCAGAACACTGGTGACCCACATTCCCAGTGATCCATGTTGGGAGGAGACCTGGCTGGTTATCCTTTTGGCCCTAATTTTCTTCTGATTTGTTTTATCACTTAAAAACACCTGAAACAGGACTAAAATGAAAGTAATTGATCAAGGATGTCTGAAGTCCCACCATTTAACAGGTATTTGAGGTGGAACTTATGGTTTGTGAACATTTGTTCTGTAGGATTTGTGGGTTCTTGGGGGATTTCAGCAAGTGTTCTCCATATCTTTGCACTCCAGAATTCCAGATAGATTGGTCTGTCACCTCAAAATGATTCAATCCCATTGAAAACACCTCAATTTTACCCCAAAATTGACCAATCCATGTCAAAATGCCTTATTCCCACCTAGGAAAAATTCAGTCCCATGACAAATCTACTGGATTCCACAGTGTCCAGGGTGAGAGGGGGTTGGAAGGAGATTGGGAGAAGTGGCATCCAAATTTGAGGGTGTGGGATTGGAATTGTGTGGGGCTGGGTGTGTGGCCTGTATTTTGATAGTAAATAAAACTTCCAGAATGACTGATTTCTGTCCCATTCATTTTTTGTCGGTTCCAGTTTGTTTTTCAGAGTGCCACCTTCGCAGCTGATTGTGTTTGTGCCCTTCTTTCTCTCCTGCCTTTCTTTGCCTGCTCTGTTTCCCTCTCAGTGTCTCTCTTGACCCAGGGCAGCTCCCACCAAAGACCCTGCCCTGATTTATTTCCCACTCCCGGAGCTACAACAACCACAGGTGAAGCTGTGAAGGCTGGCAGTGAAATGTCACTGTAAGATCGTGCTCCACTTGGAGCATCTTTTCCTGCCTGGGAATGGGAATTCCAGCCCCTGGCAGTGTGTGCCATGGATCCCAGGGGGGCATTCCCGAGGCTCCCAGGGTGCTGCTCCTGCTATGCCTCCCAAGGAGCTCTGCAGGGCCAGTGGACAAGGTCCAGCAGCTCTGTTGGTTCTGCAGTGCCACAAGGGCCCCTGGGTCCATGAGTGTCCTTACTGCCAACAGCGGTTCCTTGGTTCCCATGATGCCCTGCTGTGTCACCATGGATATTTGGTGCCATGAAGTTCTTCAGTGTCACAATGGCCTCCCTCGCTCCATGAGCTTCCACAGTGTCACAATGGCCTCCTTGGATGGGCAGTGTTACCATGGGCCATTGGCTCCATGCAGCCCCGCTGGGTCACCATGGACTCCTTGGTTCCACGAGGTTCTGGGGGTGTCTCCATTGTCTCCTGGGATCCACAGTGTCACCATGGACCACTGGATCCACGTGGCCCTGCTGTGTCACCATGGCCCCTTGGTTCCATGGGACCCCAGGATCACAACTGACTCCTTGCTTCCACGTCACCTCCTCAGTGCCAAAATGGCCCCTTGGTTCCATGAGGAACAAAAAAGTTTTGTAGAAACTTTGAAAAATCAATACACCTGGGAACATCTGTTTGCATTCAAGAGATAGGTAAAAGGTGAGGATGGCAGGAGCAGCTTCATCTGCAACAGAGATCCAGGGAAACAACAGGGAGAGAGAATTCAGGTGCAAGACTCAGACAATTCTGCTCCCAGAGATCATTTCTGCTCACACTGTCCCTCCTAGAAAGGTGACATCATTCCAGGCAGTCTGGACTGAGCAGGTTGTTTCTGAGGTGGGTTTGTTTTTCAGGAAACCCACTCAGGGTTTTCCATTTGTTCTGGTTTGAAAGCAAAACCAGAGAGAGACTCGATGTCAGAAATACAATTTATTAGGAAAAAAAAATCAAAAATCATGCAATAATACATAAAAAAAAACACTGATAAAGGCAGAATATAACCTGTCACTCTCTTGGTCAGGGTGCTGATAGCAGTCCAGTTGGAATGGTGGCTGCAGTCCTCCTGGAGTGGCAGATGTGGTTATGTTGGAGCAGTGATCCTGTAGCAGGGTGTAGCCTACCTCTGAAGTTCCAGTGGAAATGGCAGCTGTTGCTCTGGGGAATCCAGTGGAAAGGCAGCTTGTTTTGTCCCAAAGCCCAGATAATATCCAGGGGGGCATGCTTAGCTCTTCCCCCCTGGGTGGAGCATCTCACAATAGGCTGATATCATTCTATGAGTCATGAGGTGGGTCCATTAAACAGAAATGGCTCCTGGAGGGCATTATCTCTGAGTCATGCAGAAAGGCATTGATAGGCCTATTAACAGGAGATAAGGGATAAAACAATATCCCTCCTGTTTCAACAGCTCTTGAGGATGGGAATAGAGTACATCTTTATATTGTAACCTAGGTCATCTCTCACCAATGGAAGGGTGGGACCGAATAACTTCATATTTGGTGTCATTTTGTGCTCTGCTGGGAGTTTCCCGAGGGCTGGTAGTGCTGTTGGCTTCAGGAACAGTTTGGGTAATGGCTGTAGGACTGAGGGTTGGGTAAAAAACCAGAACAGTATTCTTGTATTTATAGTCTTTTGTTACATGTCCAGTTTTCCTGCAGTTATAACAGTTTCCACTGCCTTTATTACATTCTGTATTGTGGGGAAGCACATTTGCTGCAACCAGCATTTCAATTGCACCCTGGCTGGCGGCCTTGGCTAGGCTGGAGTCACGGTCTGAGACCGCTTGGAATATGCAAGCATCAACCATCTGAGCAATGGTAGGCTCAGGGTCAAGGGGGAGGCTGTGAAGAACCTTTCTGCAGTCAATACTGGCATTATAGAAAGCTAATTTGCTAATAAGATCATCCTGGACCTTTTGATCATCTACCTGTTTTTCCAGGGCTTTCATAAGGTGCTTTATGAACTTGATATAGTTCTCATCCGGGCCCTGGTGAATGTCAGTGAAGTCAGTGTGGGGTGTAGAATTATCAGGTGTTTGGAGGAGGGTGGACCATGCAGCGCCTTTGAGATCTTCCAGTATTGACTGGGGGAAGACTTCAGCCTGATACTGCAGTCTAGTATAGTCTCCTTCCCTGGTAATGCGGTCCATTGTGAGGTGTTGTCGCCCTTCTTCCTCAACATAACCTTTTGGTAACTCATGAACTTTTTTTATCCAAACTCCTTTCCAGAAAATAAATTCATCGGGTGACAATATAATTTTCATACACCATTTTAAATTTTGTGATACCATTGTGTGGGCAGTAAGTGGCACGTCCAGCAAATTGTTAAAATAGGGAGAACCCCTCCCATAATCCTTGGCAGCCTTTACTAAGTCATTCATTTCCCTATGGAGGTAGGGAATCCAAGATTCAGGTGGCACCTGTGCAGTATAAGCAGGGGCCAAAACCTAAATGGGAATCTATTCCCTATGGATTCCCAGGGGCCAAAACCTAAATGGGAATCTATTCCCTATGGATTCCCATTTAGGTTTTGGCCCCTGCTTATACTGCACACCACCTGAATCTTGGATATCACCTCCCGGTCCCCCTCCTTTGCAGCTTTTCTCCACATCCTCTGCCAAGAATCCTTGGGCTCATCCTCACTCTCAGATAAGCTATCACTCTTTTCCTCTGTAGAGGAGGCAGGTCTGCTGGCAGAGGCGCAGGCCTTTCTGCCAACCAGCAATGCCTGGCGTTGAAGGCCTTTGGTAGCCCAAATGGCTTCCTTCCAGTTGGCCCCATGTCCGGTTCCAGTGATGTGGGAACTGGAAGAAGCTGGACTGGAGAAGGGGTCTGGAAGTGGAGAGGTGGAGCCTGCACCAGGGAGGAGCTTTCTGATGACAGGGGAGGGACCCAATGCAGCGGTGGAATTCAACATTAAGGTGAGACCCGTCACAGAGGAGGCACCTGAAGCAAAGGTGGGAAATGGGGATGAAGGTGGGAGGGAATCTAAAATGGCGGTCTCTCTAACAGGAGTATTGCCGTCTTGTGATTTATAGGAAGGAGGATTAGAACTAGGGAATGAAGGAATGTGGGTGAGGGAATATCTCAAGGCAGTATGGCCACTACCACCCTGAGGAGAGGACAGAAAAGGAGGGGAGATGGCAGACAGCAGATGGCTTGTCTGTGCCAAAGGGCGGGCGCCATCTCCCATCCTGTTCTCAGGGAACCTGGGTTCAGGAACGTGAAGGGCGGGTTGAATAAACCAGGGAAAAGGGTTGGAACCATGAACTCTTTAAATGATCCTATAAATTGAATGAAACAACAGATAAAATTTCCCAACTTTTAAAACCCCTTGTGTTTGTAAAATATAAAACTTTTCCCCGACAGCATCCCAAAATGATAACTGATAGACAGAATCAACAGAGATATCAGGAAGCTCCTCAAATAACCATGAACAATCCCTTTTAAACTCTCTTCAGAAATATAACTCCCCTCTAAATTTAAAACTCTCCAAAACTTAACAAAAACATCCTTTTCAGCTTGGGAATGAGTATTTCCCGTAGCTGCCCCCAATGGAAGAGGGAATGCACACCCACAGGAACAGAAAATCAGACGCCCAAACCCCTGGGACCTCTCTGCCACTCAGTCACTCACTCTCAGTCTCACAGGCACAATCTCCAGCCAATGTGGGGCTTGTGGGGAGCACCAGAGACAGCTTTCCCTTGCTTGTCCCCACCTGGCATCACTGCCTGCAGGGTTCTGTTCTAGCTGGAACCTGGGGACACTTTCTCAGTTGTGTCCCTGACAGGGATCTCTTCAAAGTACAAGAAACTTCAGGGTTTCAACAGAACTGAGTTCTTGAGGCTTCTGTGACATCACTGAGGGGATGGTGACATCACAGAGCTGGCTGTAACATCCCAGAGCTGGCTGTGACATCCCAGAGTAGGATGTGAAGCCATAGAGCAGAGTCTGCCATGAGAGAGGGTGGCTCTGTGGCATCAGGGAGTGGGTTGTGACATCACCGGGTAGCTGTGTAACATCACAGAGAAGGCTGTGACATCACAGAACAGATTGTGACATCACAGGGTGACTTTGTGAAATCAGACTTCTGTGGCATCACAGCACTGCTGTATAACATCACAAGGGGACATAGAGTTGGTTCTGTGACATCACAGGGTCAGTGTGACATCACAGGGTCAGTGTGACATCACAAGGGCTGTGTGACATCACAGATGGCTGTGTGACATCACAGGGTCAGTGCGACATCACAGGGGCTGTGTGACATCACAGGGGCTGTGTGAGGTCACTGGGAAGGTCACTCTGCCCTGGCTCCCCTCACAGTTTCCCCCAGGGCAGTCCAACCCTGCTCGCGCACAGCGGGGTTCCCTGTCCCCCCGGGTCCCCCTGCCCCCGGCCCCGCAGCCTCCCCCAGAGGATGTTCCACGAGATCGACCCCAGAGCCTGACACGGGGACGGGGGGCCGGGGCCCTGGGGGTGGCACAGGGGGAAAGGGACCCCCCGGCAGTGTCCCTGTGTCGTCCAGGGCCAGAGCCTGGGCCAGGGCTCCTTCACCCTGTTACGAATGAGGGCTTGAGAGCACTGAAAAAATCCCCAGCAAGGGATCAGCAAAAACCAGATTTAATATTAACCAACAGCAGCACAAAGTTCCTTGGCAAGAGTCGCTCTGCTCCTGACTGGACTCTTCAGGCACACCAGGGAAACAAAGCAACAACAAAACCAAACAGAATCCAGGCAATCAAACCAGAAATTAACCCAGAACTGTCCCTCTGTGTGTGTGTGTGACACAAGGACAGTGAGGGCAAGGATCAAAGGAATATGGCCTAAAAGCTTAACAGAGCTCAAACTTAACAGGACTTAACTTATATCTTAACCTTAACTGATACTTTCAACTTCACAATTTAGCAAAAGAGCAGAGCGTAACAGCATTCAACCTAAATAAAACCTTTTGACTTTGCAATTTTACAAAGGAATAAAATTTTACAATATTTTGCTTAGTTTATAACTTACACTAAAGGTAGCAACTTAGCAAAAGAAAAACTCTTAGCAGCAATTAACTTCACTTAGGCCTTGTGATTTAACCTTCCCTACAGGCCTGACTGACTCAGCTATCCAAGGCGCTCAAACTCCTCAGAGAGCAGCATTTCTGCCACATTTCCCCAGCACAGGCACTCCTGTGTGCACACTGACACAAAGAGTCAGTGCAAGGCACCTGTGAGCAATTCCCCTGAGGGCACGGAACGCTCACTGAGGATGCTTTGGCATCTTCCCAGTGGGCAGAGTGCTGAGCCTTGAGGAGTGGGGCGATCGGCCCAGGCTCTGTCATTGTTCAGGATCCCCGAGTGCAGCAAACGGGAGAGTTCCCGGATGGGAGAGGCCCCACCCAGAGGGAGTCGCTGGCCCAGGAGAGCTCCAAGGGCTCCTTTTGGAGCGCTGTGTGCAGGGCCCCAAGAGAGGGGCTTCAGTCCCAGCAATGGTTCATCCTGGCCGCACTTGGCATCAACAGCTTTCTTTGGCAGTATGAGAACAGGGATGTTTTGCCACTGAGGGAACAAAAACAGTTCCCAGGGCTGCTGCTAAAGGAACCAGGAGCTGGTTGGGCAGCAGCAGTGGCTGGAGCAGTGTTTGTGATGAGCTGCAGAGGAGCTGAGCCCAGGGGCTGTTGGCCAAGGCCAAGGCCCAAGGAGCATTTCTCAGCTGGCAGGGCGGCCTGAGAAGGGGAGGGGGGAATGCAGCAGCACAGGGCCATGGAATCAAGGGAGCATTGTGACACTGTGAGGCCCTGTGAGACCAAGGGACCATTGTGACACTGTGGAGCCTTGTGAGACCAAGGGACCATTGTGACACTGTGGGACCCTGTGACACCAAGGGACCATTGTGACACTGTGGGGCCTCATGGAATCATGGAGAGCACTGTGACATTGCTGGGCCTCATGGATCTAAGGGGACTGTACTGACGCTGTGTGGCTCCATGGAATGTAGGGATCATTGTGACACTGAGAGGCCTCATCAAAACAAGGGGCCATTGTGACAGCGTGGGGCTGCATGGATCCATGGAGACCATTTGGACACTTTGGGGTGTTATGGAACCAAGGGGCCATGGTGACACTGAGGGGCACCATGGAAACACAGAGACCATTGTGACACTCAGGGTACTCATGGAAATATGGAGACCATTGTGACGCTGTGAGGCCTCATGGAATCAGTGAGACCATTGTGATCCTGGGAGGACCAGTGTGATATTGTGGAGCCTCATGAAACCAAGAGGCCTTTGTGACACTGCAGGGCTGCATGGAACCAAAGGTCCATTGTGACACTGCAGGGCCTCCTGCCATCAGTGGCCCATTGTGACACTGGGCAACCAAAGGAGACCATTGTGACACTGCAGGGCTGCATGGAACCAAAGCTCCAGGGTGACACAGAGTGGCCTCCTGTCATCAGTGGTCCATAGTGACACTGTGGAGCCAAAGGAGACCATTGTGACACAGCAAAACCCCAGGGTCCAAAGGTCCATTGTGACATTCCAGACCTCATGGAACAGAGGAGTCCTGTGACATTGTGGGGCCTGGGGAGCCACAGAGACCATTGTGACACTGCAAGGGCTCATGGAATCCTTGGGACCATTGTGACACTGCAGGGCCTTATGACACCTGGGGGCCACTGTGACATTGTGGGACCCAATGGAACCTAGGGGCCAGTGTGAAACTGCAAGTCTTCTTGTAATCAAGGAGACATTGTGACACTGCTGGAACCCATGGAATCAGGTCACCATTATGACACTGCGGGGCCCCATGGATCCAAGGAACCATTGTGACAATATGGAGCCCCATAAAACCAAGGGAAAACAGAACAGGTCTGGCTGCTTTGGCCTCCCATAGACTGCCTGACTGGTCCAACTGACCTTTGCATGTTGAGTGTCACTTCTCATCTGCTGCTGAAACACTGAGGCTCTGTGTTTTCCTTCCCAATGGAAAAGAACTGTCCTTCTGCTCCAGGCGCCCATGGCCAGAATTGGGATTTCACCTCCAAAGGTCCTTATATCCAGGGATTCTTCCAATAGGAATATTGCCAGGACAAGTCTGGCAGGCAGTGGTTTCACAAGGGTCACCTCTCATCCGTCCCCAAAACATTGGGAAAGGCTCCATGCTCTCCTTCCTAAGGAAAGAACTGTCCTGCTTCTCCAGGTGCCCATGGCTGAGATTGGGTTTCCACCTCCAAAATTCCCTAAATCCAAACTCTGCAATTACTGACAAGTCTAGCTGGCCTTGGCCTGCTGAGGCTCTCACTTGCCTTCCAAACCTTGAGGCTCTGTGCTTTCCTTCCCATGGAAAAGAACTGTCCTTCTCAGCCAGGTGCCCATGGCCACAATTGAGATTTCACCTCCAACACTGCCTGTTGTGACAGACTGGAGGAGATCGTCTGCTCTAAACATTTTGTGTGTGGGGGGGGGAGGAAGGGGCAGCTCCAGCCTTGCCCTGCCCTGTAAGCACAGCCCTTCCCTGCCCTGTGACCCCAAGGGGCCTCCAGTGGGTTTACGGTTTCTACCTGACCTGCGGCACACTGAATCCCCAGCACTGCCTATCCCACCCTGGGCACTGGGGCCCTCTTGGCTCTACTCAGTGCTGTTGCTGTACTCGGGGCACCCCAAACCCTGGTAGGGACCCGTGTCCCCGCACTCCGGAATTGTGTGCGACTCACACTGCCCTGATCCTCCACGCATCCGGAGCTCCGTTCGGGGTTTGCGTGCCAATTCACCAATTCATCTGCCACCTTTACTTGAGTTTGGTGCACAGGAAAAACACCAAGCAGATATTCGTAAGAGGTCAAAATGACACAAAATTCTACTGGCAAAGTGCAAAAAATCAAGAACTTTGGAAGAGGATTTAACGCAACATCAAATTACACATAAAACACTTATCATAGCAGTAACTTCATTAACTTAGCCCATTTATCCTGGAAACATTAAAACACACAAGCTGTTAGGGTATCCAAAAATGTTCCATAGAAAGAGCATTAGAAGGAGAAGAAAGAGAGAGAGACAGAAAGACAGAAGCTCTATAGAAAGACACACATATGACTAACAGCTCCTAGGGTTCCAGTGTGGGTGCGACACAAACCCCAGGAGAAGGCAGAGTCCATACCAGGGGCTCACCTTGTGCTCCATGTTTTTAAGCCCCGGGGCCCTTGTGAGCCTCTCCCAGGTGGGATTTCTGATCACACAGGCAATCAGGGCTGGGTTAGCACTGTACCCACTGTGTGACTGATTGACAGCTCATCCCAGGGTGTCTCAGGACATTGATCTCATCCAGCCTCTGACAGTGACCATGGTGACACAGGGGAACCTCATGGAACCATGGGTCAGTTCTGACAATGTGGGTCCAAGGACACCACGGGAGATGTCATAGACAGGTAGAATAATGATAAAAGAAAAGCCTTTTGAAATGCAGCCTTGTTCAGCCATATCAATAGCTGGCCTATCATCTCTTCTGTGTGCAACTAAGCAGTTACAAGTTCTCATGTGAAGCTATTTTGAGAATGAGACTTTGTGACCATTCTATTCTGAGGGTGAAAAACAAATGCACCTGCAATAACAAGTAATTTGTCCCATGAGAATCAGTGAAGAGGTAAACAATACAATAGAGAGATTTGATGCACAAGTAAAATCTATTTTATTAACCAATAATCAACTAACTGATAAGAAATCTTTGAACGAACTAAAGGTGCACACAAGGTCAGTTAAACTTTGTAAAATGAGTTGTATGAATAAAGAATAAAGAGTTCTTCTCCATCTTAGCTTAGTCCTTTGGGATTTCAGTTCCCCCCTTCTTGACGGCTTTGGGTTCTCCCTTCTTTGGAGCTTTGGGTTCCGCCTTCTTTGGGTCTTTGTCTTCCTTCTTCTCTGAGATTTTGGTTTCCTTCCTCTCTGATGCTTTGGTGTCCTTCTTCTCTGATGCTTTGATTTTCTTCCCTTCTGATGCTTTGCTTTCCTTCTTCTCTGGGATTTTGATTTCCTTCCTCTCTGGGATTTTGGTTTCCTTTTTTGGGATTTTGGTTTCCTTATTCTCTTGGGTCTTGGTTTTCCCCTTTGCTGGTATTGGAGGTTGCTTGCCAACAGAGACACTCTTCTTTCCCTTCTTCTGCCTCTCTTCCTCCTTCCTCCTCTCTTCCTTCTCTAAGGCTTTTGCCTCCTCCTGCTCAAGCTTTTGAGCTGGCTGCTTCAGCTGCCTTCTGCAGACAAAACAGAAAACGTGGCTGAGAGTCCCACCAGAACCTTGGGCTCCCTAGACCTGACTGGCCCTGCACTTCATTCCTTGACCCTGAGGCCATTTCCGTGAATTCTCCTCAACCCACAGAGGTTGGGAACATCCCAAGTGAGGGCATGGGTGGAAGGGGACCTCCAGGACCAGCCAAACCCGAGCTTTGCCATCATAAGGTGTTGACTGTGCCAGCTCCCTCTGAAGGCACAGCCAGACCCCTCCAGCCCCTGCCAAAGGCTGATCCAGCAGCACTCTGCGCTGGTGCCTGGAAACACCCTTTGTCTCTTGGCTTCCCAGTTTAAAGCAGAGCACAGATTGCTGACATCTGCTTAGCTCTCCTACAGTTCTTACTCAGCTCATTCAGCCCCCTTCTCCCTGGGCATAGCTGAAGCATGATTTTAAAGAGTTCAGATTTCAGCTGAGGGTTAGAAGCAATTCCCATTGATCAGGATGTAGGTTAGATAGGCAGACCATAGGTTAATGATTATGAGATGCTTAAGCTGGAGCTGATTGTTCTATTGTTTACCATTAGGAGCTTCTTTCTAGAGGGAAGTGGAGGAAGTGAACTGTTATAAGAACATCTTGAAACCAGTAGAACAATGGTTAGCACCTGGGCTTGATGTCAATCAATCACTAAGCAGGGGACCTTGGATGGTGCCAGAGGGTCACAGAGACCTGATGAAGACATTCCTGACTTCATCCCTTAAGACCACTGACCCAATTCGAGACCACCAACCCAATTCAAGGGAAGAATTGCACAGGAGTGAAGGACCAATGACCTCATTTGAATACAGAGCAGGGATGGGAGGTGCTGGGGTTGTGCAGATGTATTTTATGTAAGATCTTGGGAAATAAAGAGAGGGCAAAGAACCTTGGACAACGCGGGCACGCCTTTTAGGGACGGCTCTGGTGCCGCCTGCCGGTGTTAATAAACATCCCACTGTCTAACTTTAATTAGTTAGAGAGTCTCTGTCCGTGATCTTTGGTTTTAACGACTCCTAGCCTGCTCCTTCATTAGAACAATCCTATCAGTCAGAAAGCAAAGGCTGCAGGAACCCCTCTCCTGCAAGACAGGCTCGTGTCAGGCAGATTTCCTGCTGGAACCCAGCTGGGACCAAGCACCAAGCAAACCAGTGCTGGCTGCCATGGAAACCATTGGAAGCAGCCTCGTCCGTCTCCTCCCCATGAAACCAACTTCAGCCTAGCCTGAAGAAGTCCTGATGCACAGGCTTGCTTTAAGCACCTCCACTCCCAGCTCCACACTTGTGCCTGTGTGTCCTGAGCTGGGCTGCCTTGCTGGAGCTGAGCTTCTCCTGTGCTTGCCTACGGCTGCAGCTGCAGGGGAGCCCAAAGGACAGGAGCTTTTCTGGCTGCTCTGCCACCATAAGGAGAACCCTGGCAGATCAGCAGTGCAAGGACTTCATCTGTGGCAGGAGCAGGACCCAAAGCAAGGTTTGCTCTGTCCCCCACGCCTGCCCATACCACAATCCCACTGTTCTGGTGAAGAAGGCAGATGATGAAGAAGATGCCACTCAACACCATGGACTTCAAGACACCTCTAGATGCGGTGCCAAGGCAAGCCCAGAGCCCAGCTCCCCACAGACAGCAGCTAAGCCAGGAGGGCTCGGCACTCAAATAGAGAAGATGTTCTGTCTCAACAGAAGAAGGTCCTTCCTCTCTTGGCAGCCAGGGAGCTCAGAGTGGCCATCCCTGTGTTGCTGCTGGCCTTTGCTCTGCAGCTCCTCTGAGCTCAGAGGCCTTGGAGCAGGGAAGCCCTGCAGGGACAATAACCCATGGCAGAGCAGGAACCCACGGAAGGCTGACTCACCTGTCCCTGAGAGGGGCCTGAGAGCCACAGCTGATCTCCTGGGGGCTCAGGGAGGAGCTGACACGTGAGGCCTCCCTGGGCACCAGCACCTCGGAGGTGGAGCCTCCCTCCATGTGGCACAGCTCCGGGACATTGCAGGTGGTGTTGAGGTTGCCAGAGAAGGTGGAGGAGACCTGCTGGCTCTCTCCTGGCTGCAGCACACCTGCCAGTGGCAGGATATTGAAAACCTGGATGGAAGACAGGAGAGATTGAGGTGTTGAGCATGGAAATGGATCCAATGGAGCATCTTGGAGCAAAGTGCAGCTGTAGCCAGAGGGGCCTATTCCCCAAACACTGCCAGAATCACCCTCACCTCATCCTGCATCCATGCCATTGACCAGTGCAGGGACCATGGGGAAAATCTTCTCCCATACTCACAGCTCAATGCATTAATTAGTACATTACATGAAAGTGAACTGGGATGGCTCCTGGCAGTAGAAATTCTCTCTGATGCACAACTTGCTTTTAAAAAGTTTCAAAACTTCCTGCTTTTAGAAAAGGAGGAGACTCAGAGTGAGAGCTCTTGGAGCTGAGGGAAGGAGTCCAGCCCAGCTCATCTGACTCCTGAGGCTCTTCCCCCCTCTCTCTGATTTAAATGCTTCTTTCTCAAGGTGCTACAGCAAAAGCTCCTGCAAAAATTTCCTATGGAGCACCTGAGGAGTTCCAGGGGGAGCAGTGCCCTCCACAGGTGCCGCACAGCGTCCTTGGACAGCCCTGCAACGTGTCCTGCACGGCCTCTCCAACAAGCAGCTGCTCCGGCAGCACTTTGTGATGGGCCTGCAGGGATGGGAGGCCCCTCTGTGGCCAATGCTGAGGGCCCCCAGTGGCACTGGCAGCTCCAGCCCTGCTTGCCACACTGACAATAGGCAAGGGAGACAGATTCCCTCTTGCCTTCTCTGCTCCCAGGGCAGTGTGTGCCACGTCCTGAATCCCTCCAAGCCTCGAGGCAGGTGAGGGTGCTCAGCAGTTGGTGCTGGCACCCAAAAAACAAGCCATTTTCTATGCTGGGAGGAAGAGACAGCCCCTCTGCAAAGTCTCCCTTTGTCAGACAGCTCCAGGGCCAGCAGTGCAATAGCAGCTCTGGGTGAAAGCAAAGCCCTGCAAACAGGGAGTCTGGCTGCCTTGGGAAGAGGCTCCATGGAGATCAGGATCACCCCAGCTTGCTCTGAGAGGGAAGCTGGAGGTGTTACCATGATGATGCAGAGAAAAGCCTCATCTTACATTGGGAAGGAAACAAGGCAAAAAATCCCACACTCAGCACAGGCCTGTAGGATCTGAGTCAGCTTCTCCAAGGAAAACTCTCCTATTTCTCCCTCCCCCTCAGCCCATGTCCAGCCACTGGCCCTGCTGCCCAGCCCACTGTCAGGGCACAGCACAGCAGGGCAGCAAAAAGGGAGCTCAGCATGAGCAGGACTTGGTGCTGGCAGGCTGGGGAGGCAAAGCAAGCAGTAGGTGCACAAGAAAATCCACCTCTGCTCCTGAAGAGTGGGTAAAATCCTGCACTTCTTTCAGGGCTCTGGCTGCCTCCTCCTTTCCAGTCCTGAAGTGCCTCCATCGAGTTGCTGCACAATCCAGACTGGTTCTCCTCTCCTTCGGTGGCTGGGGTTTGAATTTAGGTGGGTGGAGCTCATCTCTGGAAAATAAATAACTATGAACAGGGACCTGCAGTGGGACGGAGGGAGGGACACCTGCACGAGCAGCTCCTGGCCAGGATGCAGCCCCTGGCTGAGTGCTGGCACGTTGAACTGAGAAATGGTTTGATCCAGCCCTTCCCAATCCAGGCTGGGGCAGGTCTGTTCTAAAGGCAGCCCAGGGGTGACACTGAGGTGCTGCAGCAGCTGCAACTGCTTGCATTGAGCAACTACAGAGGACAGGCATTAACACCTGGTGGGGATGCAAAAAGCACAGTGGGAGAGGAAAAGACAGAGAAGGCAGCAAAAAGGTGAGATTTGAGACACCGAGGGGCAGACCCAGCCAGTGCCCAGCCAGCACAGCCTCCCCAGTGCCCAAGGCCAGAAACTCTGCAGCTCCACCTGGGATTTATCAGGAATGTTCCCCTGACACCGCTGGGGGATTGGTTGACATTTTCCAACACTCCCAGGTGACTCAGGTCGCATTCCCCATCCATCCATCCTTCCATACATACATACATACACAGGCTGTGGTGCTGGGATCCTGCCAAGCTCTGCCAGCCTTGGGCTTGGGGAGATTTCTGCCAGCCGTCCTGAGCTCCGTAATTGTGCTCTCTGCTCCAGGAAGCAAGCAAGAAAGATTTTAAAAAACCCAAAACAAACCACAACAGACAAACCTAAAAAACCTTGAACAGCTCAACCCTGCTCAAGTTTTTTCTTTAGGGACAGCTACCACTCTCCAGCTGAAATGCTGGGCTTTTGGGGAAAAAGAAAATTACATGTTCACCTCCAAATTGAAAAGGATTAAGGTAAGAGAACCTTTCAAACTAAAAATTATTGGCCCAAAGCTTTTATTTTTGCAAGAAATCTCTAGGTAAGACCAGCCTGACAGTTAAACAACTGGTTCTTCTGGTGGGGAGAAACCCTCCTCTTTAAGGAAAGCAGCCTGATAGTTGAAAGCAACTGTTTGGTCAAACTTCAGGCTCCCTGGCACAGCCTGCATTGCCTTTCCTTTCTGTTCACTGATTTACAGGCAGTGCCATGATGGCCCGGGTTCAGATGTTTGGTGCCATCCAGGGAATTTGGCATTGCCATTTCCATATGTTTTAATTGAAGTTTCAGTCCTTGCAAACACTCTTCAAATGCCAGCTTTCCTTTCTTTTACAGAAAGCTCAAGGTTCC
Source organism: Melozone crissalis (assembly GCF_028551555.1). Taxonomy (NCBI): domain Eukaryota; kingdom Metazoa; phylum Chordata; class Aves; order Passeriformes; family Passerellidae; genus Melozone; species Melozone crissalis. The sequence continues at coordinate 6,189,789 of NW_026535781.1, forward strand.
TAGAAGACTTCTGACATCCTCTTTTGCACTCAGAGAGATGACATTTTCAAACAGATGTTTCCAAAGTTAACAGCATTTGAAAGAATAATGAACTCAAATCCCCCTGGATTCCAGCTTCGCCCAACTCCATTCTGTGTCAGACACTGAGATTCCCACCTCTAAGGCAGGAGCTGTTTGTGCCCCCATCCCTCCTGTCCTTCTCCCCAGCAGCCTGTGCCTGTTTTCCCAGGCACAATCCCTGTCCCTGTGCACCCTGCCAGGAGCAGCTGCACACAGGCTCACATCTCCCCTTGCCCTCACCAGGGGGTTTCTCTCATCCCCGAACACACCGATGAGAACGTTGGTGCGATGAGTGCCCAGGGCCTGCACTGCCACCACAACTGGGATCTCTGCTGTGCTCTGGGGCTGCACAATCCCACAGGGCTTGGGGCTGGAGTAGAGCACAGCAGAGTCCTCCTTGCGTTTCTGGAAGGGACACAATGAAACGCAGATTCAGAGGGACCTCTCAAGAAACTTCAGGCTCCTTAACATCCACCACAACAGACACTTACACACACCTTTAAAACTCCCCAGGACAAAGGTCAAAGGCACAAACAAGATGCAAGAATTGTAGGTTTAGCACTCCCAGGGCATCCTCCAAGGAGGCTGCCAGCACAGGCACTGGTGTCTGTGGGTGCAGCAGCTTTTCACAACCCTCTAAGATCTCCCACAGGAAAACACCCTGATGACTAGAACATCAACTGTTTTTTCAGGAGCTTAAACTGCCTCCTAAAGTTTACAGTAGGGTAGGATCCTGTTCTCAGCAGATCTTTAGGACTGATTAGAAACCAGCAAGGTCTTATCCAAACCCTTTTTTCCCCTAATAATCTCCTCAGGAATATTTGATAGGAGGAGGTGGATGTGATGCCAAACCTGGGGAATAAGCCCGTAGCAGCCAGGAAGGTGGCTGGGATTCCTAATGAAGATCTTCCTCTCATAGGGCACCTTCAGGTGGCACTCATCACACAGCAGCACTGGGGAGGACACTTGGAGCTCAGGAACGAGACATCTGGGCAAAGAGATGACCCCAGGACAATCAGAGATACTGAGAGAATGGAGAATGCCTACCCCCAAAGATTGTGAAATGGAGCAGAACACATTGGTCACTGTCAAATGCACATTGAAGAGCCCTACAGGGATAAATTGCCTTCTACCTCTTCCCACTCCAACATGTCTTGTCAAGGAGGGGCAAACCCTGAGAGGCAGCACCCAGAGGCTGCCAAGTGCCCCAGGCAGAGCACTTTGCCCCACAGCTGCCTCAGCCCCTCCTTTACCCAAGAAGGCTTGCAAGGACTCCTGGAAGAGTCCCAGTGACCCACGAGCTCTGGGGGAGCCTTCCCAACAAGGATCAGTGCTCCCTAAGGCTCAAGGAACACACAGCTCCAGGGTCTCAGTAAAAATGACTCCCTTCTCTGCCATGGTGCTGTTGCCCTGCCTGAGAACTCAGCTCTTTGCCCCAGCCCTGGAGGGCACGAGACAGCAGCTGCCCCACAGAGGGGCTGATCAGCCCCTGCCAGGCCCTGCAGCTCCCTGGCTCCTTCACTGCACAGCTCCAGGCACTGCCTGGCCCCAGCTCCACCTGCTGTACACAATGGCAGCCCAGGCACTGCCTGGATGGCTCTGCCTGGCACAGGGAACAGCACCAGGGAGCTGCATCCCTCTGGGCATCACACTGACACCCACAGCAGCACAGCAGCATGGAATTCTGCTGCAGCAACGACGACTTTTGGTCTCAACTCTGACAACATTAAAGCTCAAAATGGGAAGCAGAGGGAAGGACAAAAACTGGAGCTAACCTGTCACATCAAGGGCTGCTTTCCCCTTGTCAGACCTTGCCCTCCCCACTCTTCTGGGAGCCACTTCCCCTCTGCCATGTGCCCCCACAGACAGAGCCAGAGCCTGACTCTCAGCAGCTGCTTGGTGTGGCCCAAACCAGTGCACGGTGCTCACAACCAGCACAACCCCACCTCTTGCAGCCTGAAGCAGAGGAGGCCCTTGGGAAATTTGTTCCACCTCAAGCACCAAAAACAAGGCCAATCAATGATATCATTCCTGGTGCCTTTAGAAGAGGGCCCAGGACCATGCTGGGCTGTGAGCAAACGTGCTTTTCACCACGGGCTGTTGCCCAAGCACTGCTGTTCTCGTGTCCAGCTGGCACAACATGAGGGCATTCAGCAGCACTTCTCCTTGGCAGCTGCAGCCAGCACAGCCTGGGCAAGGCAGTGCCTGGGGGAGGCCAGGCAAGGGCTGGTACCTGGCTGTGATGATCAGGGCTGCCACTCCCTTGCCAATACCCTCCAGGTCCACCAGCAACCTCCGGTAGAACTCCATCACCGTGTTGGAGCACAGGGTCACCTGGTGGAAGAGAAGAACAGTCAATTCTTCCTTCCAAAAGCTCATTACCCACGGGTGATATCCTCCAGTTCCTGAGGGAGGATTTGGCCTTCATTCTTCTGCTGCTCCATGTGTAGAGCACAGTCTCAGAGTAACAAAAGCCTTCTGGCAATACCAGATTTGTTAAACACACCTTGCTATCAGAGGACAGGTCAGCTACATTAAAACATTAGACTACAGCTCCATGCACCACTGCATTCAAATTAAGGGGCCAATTGCCCATCTGACTACAAAGACATCCATGCAGAGGAAATCTGACTTGACCACAATGAGTTCAGCTTTGCAGCAGGAGGCTGAGGGCAAAGTGTGGCCCAGCAGGTGCTGGGCAGTTCATGGCTGCCCTGGGACTCCGAGCCCGGGCTGGCTCTGAGAACTCCAGCCCCAAGCCAGGAGTGGGGAACTGCGCCAGGGTGGGCATTGACCAGAGGCAGAATCCTCAGAACTGCCCCAGGCTGGGCATTGACCAGAGGCAGAACCCTCAGAGCCTCTTGCTCAACACCGCAAGAGACAAGCCACCAACGGGACCAGGCAGAGGAGAAAGGAGGAGGATCTCTGTCTTGAAGTTCCACAAGGAAGGGTTTATTCCAAGCAAAAGGATCAGAGCCAAAAGAGCCCTGCACACTCCTGTGCAAGGAATTTTGTACAGACACAAAGCAAAAGGGAATCTTCAGGGGAGCACTGAGGGGATTACATCAAGTGTCTGGGGCCACTTTGGATAGGAGGGTGGGGAGGATGGCTCACATGGGCCAATGGGGCCTCCAGGAATAGGGGAATTCCAAAGGGGTGTTGCAGACAGGGATTGGCTCCAGGTTAAATTGGCAAAGAAGGTTGGGGAACAAAAGAAGCTGGGTTTGACAGGAAGGGAGAGAGCTGGAACAAGGGGCAGGGAATGGCATGAGGGACAGCTTTGAGGGAGGGTAAAACCCAGGGGTAAACCCACTCGGGGAGAACACGGGGTACAACAGAACAAACCACTTAACAAGGAATCAATACAATAAATTTGAACCGCTACACATGGCTGCAGATTTTTTGTCTCCACTGGAGCTTCCTGCAGTGAACACAAATCATTCTGCTCTCCAGGAGGGGGGAAATGAGACCAATGACATCTCTCTAACAGCCACCTTCTTCCCTCATCCTTGATCTGCCCTGTTGCAATCAAATCAATCGCTCTCAAAAACACAAGAATGGATTTAGGCTTTGGCCATAAGGTCTGTGTACTCAGGCATATGATTTTGGAAAGCACACAGTGCTCCCTGAGGAACATCCCGAGTAAGCCAGCCAGCAGAGGCCTCCCAGCAGTGCAGATCTCTCAGTGCCAGGATGCTCCAAGCTGGCACCAGAGCTAAAGCCCTCCCACCCTGCAGTGCAGCTCCAGCCCTGGTGCTGCAGCGTCAGTGGCTGGGCTCTTGCCGTACCTCGATGTCCTGGTGTCCCTGGGGGAGGATGGTGCCTTGGCTGGGATTCATGGTGAACTCCCTGGGCTCCACATGGAAATGGATTCCCTTCCTCCAGGCCGGGTCGGTGTCCCTGCGGATCTGATCCACGCTGTCCACAGCCGGCTGCGTGCCATCGTCCGAAATGCGGAGCTGGAACGTCAGGGGCATCGCGGAACTGTTGGTGAGGCGGCAGCGCTGCGTGTAGGGAAAGCCTGGGCAAGGACACAAATATCCATTCAGGCACCCAGCAGGGCATGATCCTGGGGGCAAGATCCTGGCAGGATCAAAGTGGGATTGGAGCTGAGCTCTTTATTATCTGAACTACAGCTCACCTAGAAGCTGCATGAGGAATTAATCGTCACTTAGTTCCCTTCGACACAGATTCCAGACTGCAGCCTTGAAAATGCCCACTCCTAGCCCTGCTGAACACTGCAAGCTTCTCTCTTTGGGATGGGGACCAGCTCCCTCACCTGCCCCAAACCAGCACCAGTTCTCTCTCAGTGATGAGTGTGCACCCAGACCCAGCATTTACTCTGAGAATTCAAGCTGTCCAATTCCCTGCTCAGCCTGCCAACACTCCCACCTTTTTCAAGACATATAAACAGTGAGTTGTCAGTGAGAAGAAGCTACAGCAAAAGAAAATGAGGATGGAATCAGGAACTAGAACGTGATGCAAAGCACCCTAATGCAGCTTCTCTCTGCAGGACCCTTAAGGCATCTCTTGCTTTGGGCCAAACAGACTGAGCACGTGACAGCTCAGAGCCCACTCAACTGGGGGCACAGCCAAGCCTTGCTTTGAGATTAGCAATTAGGAACCAGGTCCCACCTCAGCCCACAAACAGGGACATCACAGCCATGCTGCTCACTGAGAGTGCTGCCTGCAAGGCTTCACCCCACCTTGGCTCTGAGATTTGCTTTCCATCCTGCAAAGCCAGAGATACAGCCACTCATAGTGGGGATGTCCTGTAGAGCGCGCAGAGCAGCCACAGCCTGCTCTGCACTGCACATCTAGCTGGGCTGACCAGCTCTGTGGGGAGGAGACTTCTCCCCAGGCCTGCTCACCAAGAGTCACTGGGACACAGATGGGGAGAAAAAACAACTGCAGCTGCAGCCCAGAGCTTCTCTGTGCCCATCCAAGTGACCACTGCCAGCTCCAGCAGGGACTCCAGCAGGGAGGCAAGACAGGCACAAAAAGGACAAACCCAGATGTCAAAACCTCCAATGAGACTGAGGCCAGCACATGCAGACAACAGTCAACAGTTACAAAGAAGCAAAGATACAACAGCTGCCTTCAGCCCAAGAGCCCTTAGGAATGAAATTGGATTCAGCAGGATCTGAATCTCCTGCTTCAGACCCATATTTCCATCTCTTGCCTTTCGTGTTTCATTCCTTCCAAAGGCAACTTGACAAGCGCCTCCGTGGTGATGCAGGCTGGGGAAGAAGCAGCTCAAAAAAGACAATGAGTTTCCTTCAGAAGTTCATGAACTTCATTGTTCTGGGTTTAGGCTTGGCAGTGAATGTTGCCCTTGGTCTGGGAAGGGGATAGGGGTTGTGGGGGGTTCTGGGGGGGTTTGGCCCTAGGCTGGGCTTTTCCCTTGGGGTTTTTTGGGAGTTGTGGCGTGATGCCGTGGGCGGCTGTGCAGTGGGAGCTGAGGCTGGGCAGGGAGCGGAGCTTCCCTTCCTCCCGCTCGGGGATCACAGCTCGGCCGCTGCTGCTGCGGGAGGTTTGTGCTTGGCCCGGGGCTGCTCTGGCTGCAGCTCAGCGCTGGCACCGACCCTGCCTGCCCCGCTGCTGCTGCTGCTGCTGGGCACTGCCCACATCCCCCTGCCCTCTGGGGCTGTGCAAATGGAGCATTTCCTCCTTCCCTTCCCTTCCCTTCCCGCACCGGCTGGGGGGGGATCACTGCCCTGCCAGAGCCCACAGCTCCTCCTGCTGTGACCACAACTCCACCAAAGGGGAAAAACAGGACTTGGCATCTGGGAAATGTCTGTTCTTGTCTTGTCTGTGCTCTCCTGAGATAGTCTAGCAAAGAACTGTTATTCCTTTTCCCACAGTTTTGCCTGGGAGCCCTGTCATTTCAAAGGGATAATCATTTGGAGGGAGGGGCTCATCTTTCCATTGCAGCAAGATTCCCACCTTCCTTGGCAGACATCTGTCTTTTAAAGCAGCACAGAGACACCAGAAAATACTGCCTTTCTATTCCTTGCTTCCATTGGATCTCACAATGGCAAAATGCCCCCTGAGGCAGCAGCAGCAGCAGCAGCCCTGCAGTTCACAGCCTGAAGAGGCTGCTGGGGCAGAGCAGGAGTGAGGGATGCTTTTCTGTTGGAAGGCACAGAGCCCTGAGGCTGTGTCCCAGCCCAGGGAACACTCACCAAAGGAGATGTCCCCGAAGTCGAGCTCAGCCAGGTCGAAGTGTAAACTCGGTGCAGTGACGCTGCCCCTGGAGGCCGAGGACAGAGCAGGCAATGGCTCGGTTAAAGGCACAAGACTCTGTGCTTTGATGCTCAGGGACAGCTCATGGGAAATGTGCTTCTGCCCAGCAGCTGCTGGGCTTTGTGCCCTTCTACAGCCCCAGTGAGGAAACAAAAGTTCCTGGCCTTGGTGCTTTGTTGCTGGTCAATCTGTCACTTCAAATGTGTTCTGGGGACTTTGCTGATGAATGCATCACACACAGAAACAAAGAGAACATCTGCCAAGCTGAACTTTGTTCATGTCAGTAGTAACAGCTGATGAACTCACTTCAGGTTCTGCTCATTAAGGACCTCTTGCTGTAATTATGGGCTGACCTGTTCCCATTGCCACTGGTGAGAACATCACTGCTGGCTGATGGAGAAGCCTTGGGCCAGCAATGTCCATGTGCTGGACGTGAGACTTTGGAGGGAGGGGAGGAAAGACAAGGCCCCAGCAGCCCCAGAGCCAGATCAGTGCTCGTGCTCCTGCATCTGCCCCGGGGCTGATGCCAGCACTGCTGCAGCTCTGCTGAGGCTGGGGGGATCAGGGCCTGCTAGGGGCAAGGCACACCATTCTGTTCTTAGTCTTTGGCCAGAAATTTCACCACAATAGAGAAGCTGCCAGTTAGGGGAATCCCTGGCCACGCTTCAGCACTACCTTCCATTCCATTCCCTTCCCACTCCTGCCCCATGTTACATGCTCCTGCCTTCAGGTGGCAGGATGGGAATAACATTCCAGGGATGACTTCAGGGCTTGCCTGAGAAAGAAGGTGTCTTCTTCTTTTCAAATTATCAGGAGAAGAGGATCCAGCCAAGTTCAGGACTCAGCCGTCAGCACTGAAAAACTGAGTGCAAATCAGCCCCCGCATCTCTTCAATCCCTGGGCGGTACCCACCAGACTCCTCTGTTCCTGCTGTAGCAGTCATCTCTCACACACACCTGGCTCCCCAAGACCCGAAGACACAAGCTCTACAAGTCTACAGCTAAACGTAACTCCTCTGAATTTCAGCCAACACCACTAAATTGTTCCCTGAGCCCACAGCTAGAAGAGCTGTGAAGGAGACATCCCTGACACTGTAAGAACCAAAGGAAAATCACTGCCAAGAGATAGGCCTGGAAAGCTAAATTTTGGGCTTTTCTCTGTTAATTGTGAGCTGCTCCTTAAGACACTTCTCATCCTGTTAGATCCATCCTCTCAATGAATCACTGCTGCACCTGACAGGCAGAAAAGATAAGGTATGGAGGGGTTTTAAAAAGGTTGTTTTCTTCTGCTTTTATAACTAGGTCCATTGACATGTTTGTTTTCTTGTATGGCATCTAAAGACAGGTCCATGTCTCCCAATGGCACCTTGCAACCCCCAGACACTGCTCTTGCTTTGAGCAGTGTGTTTGCTCAGATGATTTCCAGAGGCCCCCTCCAGGACCACTGCAAAGCCACGTGCCTGTGGCCTCCCAGAGAATGGCTCTGTTTGGCTGACAGTGCTGAGGAAGCATTTCAGAAGCTGCTTGTGCTCAGTAGGGTGCAAGCCAGCTCCCAACATGTTCCAGCAGCCTCCAGGGAATCTGGGACACAGAAAGCTCCAAGGCCACTGAAAGCAAGAGCAGATGCCTTCCATCCTGCTCACTTCCAGCCAGGCTGCAGGGCAGCAGATCCGATGCTTGGTTCCGTCTGTAGCTCTTTCCCAACTCCGCTCTCACCCAAAGGTGTTTGCACAGCGACAGATGAGCTGCCTCACCTCTGGGTGCTCAGCTGGTACCGAGCTGCCCGGGCACCGACATTGCGCACCAGCCGAGTCTGCTGGGCGCTGACCTTGACTGGACACTTGGAGAAGTCCAGCTGGGCAGGGAAGTCCAGCACAGCTCGGGCACCAATGGCCCGAATTGGCACAACGATCCTTTCCCTTGCAGTGAGGCACACCAGCTCGTGGCAATAATCCTGCAGGAAAAGAAACTGGCTCAGCACAGGACATTTAGTGCCATCCCCACGGCAGAAGAAAAACCATTTCCTATACCCCTTCAAGGCCATCAATTTACCTATTGCACCCTCAAATGAACACTAAGTTCTACTACTATGTCACATTTTAAAGGCACCAGTGCACTTTGCAAAATCTGTCTCAGTGGCATTCAGCTCTTGTGTCACTTGGCTCATAGAGATAACAGCCCTAGGCCACCATCATTCCTACTCTAAACTTTAATGATGTTAAAGAATTCCTAAGCCCCTTCTAAGCAACATGGAGCTGGGGAACACAGGACATTGCTCTTTAGGCTTCTATATTCCCACTGTCTGAGAATAGGACAAAGTGTTCAACTGACTCTAAGCAGCAAAAGGAAGAGGAGAAAACAGCTGCACCCAAAGACATCCTGCACCTCTGGCCTGGTGCAGAAACATCAGTTGGCTCACAACTCCCCTCTAACTTTGCCTGTCCAACCAAGTCAGGAGAAGAACAGTGCTAAGAGGTAGCAGGATGCTGTTGGAAAGGGCCTCTCTTTGTTTCCCTGCCAGGCTTCCTCCCTTCCATGCCATGCCCTCAACCCTTCTGTATGAACAAGCCTCCAGATCAGAACATGAACCCTCCAGATCCCAGCACTGAGATCAGACTTGCCAGGGCCTCAGCACTGCTGTTCAAACCTCCCCACAAAAGCACCTTTGGCACGGAATGGGTGCCAGCTGACAGAGCAAGCACAGCGACAGGCATGAAGACAGAGCCCCAGCAGTGTCACTGCCATGGGCTCTGGGCTCACAGCTCTGCCTGCAGCTTGTACCTGCTGTACACCACCTCCTTCAGGCAGGTGTTCAAGTCCCCTGCAGCTCAGCAATCTCCTGCTGACCAAGGGCACCCAGAGCCCAGTGTGCCTGTGCCAGGCCGGGCTCACAGGCACAGCACATCCTCTGCCCTGGCCCTGCAGCTGTGCCATGCTCACTTGTGCTCTGGGACAGCACAGCTGCAAGGCTGCACAACAGAGGGAGTGAAAAAGCACCGGCTTTGCTCCAGCCCAGGGGCAGGCAGGGAAGCTGTTGGCAGTCCAGGAAGGAGGAAAGCTCTCTGACCTCTTTGTTCCTCTGGTGTTTTCCATCAGAATGAAACCCCTTCCACTGCACCTAGAGATGGCCCAACATCTATCAGCAGCCCTCTGTCATTTTCATCCTGTTTCCTGTGCATCTTCCCTTGGCAATGCTCAGCAATGTGCACGGAGGGGAAGCAGAGCCTCTCAGGCCTGGCTGCAGTGCCTGCCAGCAGCGCCAAGGTGTGACTGGCTGCAGGCTGCCTGCCCACGCCTGGAGCCCAGCTCACAGCATGCAATGGGCTGGAGCCAGAGTGCAGGGAAAACAATGGCTGTGGAGATCATTGTGTGCTGTGGCTCCTCCAGCCTCACCTTGTTCTTGCTGGGGGTGAAGCGGATGCGCACAGGGGCAGAGGCGCCCGGCGGCACGGCACGGTACGCATCGCTGGAGCTCACCAGCTGGAAGTAAGGTGAGCTCTCCATGGAGACCTTCACCACGTGAAGAAACTGCAGCAAAGACATGAAATTTGATTTTGCCACTTGTGGAAACAGGACGAGAGGAGACCTGTCCATGCCCTGCTACCATCCCTCCCTTGCCCCTTTTCCAAAGCACTTTCAGCTGAGCAGGCACAGGCACATCATTCACAAGGCTGAACTTGAATCCCTTCTCTCTGGCTCCCGCATTTTGGCCAGGGGCAGTAGGGCAGTGCCTGCTGGGAAGGAAGGGCCGAGCAGGTCAGCACCAGCAGGATGGAGACACAGCATCTGAACCAAGTCACCTGCGTATTCAACAAGGCCAAAAAACCTGCTGGCTTCTGCCTGCACACAGCCATGAAGTTGTCATGTTCCAGAGGGGGAATGTGCTACCTAAAAGCAAACCAGCACATTACTGTGGGGCAAGGAAGAAATTCCCTTCCAGCAGATCAGGTTTGGGTAGGGACCTTCTGGGGATACAGTCAGGCAGGCAGAGCAGCAAGACAGGAGACCAAACACTGTGGTCTTACTGGGAATAAAAGCAAATCTGAAAAGCAAAAGAAGGAATGAACACAGCAAGACAATCCCTAAAACAAGGAAATGGCAAAGAGAACTTAAATGGGCAGTAAAGCAGCAAGGAAGAATCATAAAACCATGAGAGCAACCAGCTTGCCAAAAGTAACAGAAACACAGACAGGCGGTGTCTATTGACCATGGGGCTTCAGAGGCATTTTCTGCCTGGAGAAACAGGACCAGCACTGACTGACAGTGTGGTTCCAGTATGCAAAGCCAATCTTGGCTCTCCAGGGCTTCCTGCTGCCTGTACAGGCAAGCTGGGCTGCTGGGCATTCCTGCCTGCAGCCAGCAGGCCAGGTTCTGCCCTCTGGGGTACCCATGCACAGCACACATGCATTTTCTAATACACTGATATCATAACCCCTGAGCACCAAAATGCTCTCCAAAAGTCTAAACCAGATGATTTGGACTCCCTCCTGTCTCCTCCCACCAGCCCACTCTTGCCACAAGCCTCACTTGAGAAAATGTTTCCCTGACTGAAATTCAAATGGTCTCAAGTTTTCCTCTTTACAGTGGAACACAACTGACATTTTTCAACTTTTCCCCTCTCAGCTCTCTTGGGAAACTGCAAAACAATCCCAATTTTTTCAGCTGAAGGTGGAAACCTCCAGGAGCACATGGCTTTGGATGTGCTGTGCTTCTCCAAAGGGAAAGCAGAGCACCGTGTTGCTCTTGGAAAAGCTGAGCAGAGCTGGATGAAGCTGAGCAGGAGCCTCAAGTGGCACCTAAAGGCCTCTCACTGCTTCTGCTCCATCAGTCTGATTGCAGGGCTCTTGCAGAACACGGTTCCTGCAGGGCCAATGCCATTAATGAGAAGTGATTCCAGCATAAAGTGCAGGAGGCTCAGCCCCTGAGCTTTGTCTGTGAGCTGCATAAAGGGAGCCAAACTGGTTGAGAGAGGCAGAGATTCCTACCAGGAGCCAAGATTAACCAAGGACACACAGGGTGTGCTATAGACCCAAGGCAAAGCATGAGAGCAGGTAAGAACTGTACAGCACTCAACATTCCTGTCAATCCAGAGCTTTCGAGAGAAGGAAACTCCTTTGGGATAGACACCATCAACGCCTGGCAAAAATCTGGGCACAATTCCCAGCACAGGAAGATTTCCACCATCTTGCAGAACAAGGTGCTGAGACATTTTCTTCTGCATGTGCTGCAGCAGATAACTTGCTTTGCTCTACACTGAGGGAATGACAGCACTCTCCTCTTCCAGCACAGTGTTAAAGCTTCACGTGCCAGCACTTACCTTGTCCTTATTCATGAGAGACAGCACCATTTCAGAGACCTCCCGAGCGACGAAGTTCTGAAATACCAGCTCTGGTGGGGAAACCCCAAACCAGCTCTGTTTCGGAGCAGCTGACGGCAGCTGGAGAGGAGAGAGAGCAGGGAGAGCTTCAGCTGCTGGGAGGAAGGTTCATGCAGGAGAATCTTCCACTGATCCCCAGTGAAGTACAGACTCTGGGGGAGCACGTCTGCCCAGCCCACACTGGGCAAACAGTGGCTCACCCACCTCTGCTCTGAGCTGATCCACAGCTGCTGGGCCACACAGAGCAGGCTCAAGCCAAGCTGCTCTTCTGGCATGGATTTCTCCAGGTTTCTTTCTCCAGAATGCCAGGCAGCACTTTCCTAAAACACAGCCCTGTGCCCACGTCGTCACAGAGCTCTGGGGCACTGACTGAGCACTCATGGAGTAAGTAAAACCCATGAATTTACAGGAGACTCCATGGGAAAGGATTTGGGATGTCTTTTACTCTGAGACAGGGAAACCGAGGCCCACACAACTGCAAATATCTTTTCTGCTCTACAACTTAGACATCAGTAAGAAGAGCACAGGACCAGAGAAGGTTTGAGAGATGAGGTGACACTTGGCTGAAGCCAAAAGGTTATTAAGTAAAAGAATGGAATTTGTTGGTTCTGTGTGTTATTTTTGGTTTGCATTTGTTCAGGTTGGTTTGTTGAGTGTCACAGTGAGAGGGACAGGGTTGAAGACCTGACCAAAAGGAAGGAGGACGAGAAGGGAGGGCACAGAAAAGTTGGTGCTCAGTAGAGAATGGAAGCTCCTGAGTACCCATCCAATGGCAAAGGGCACAGGGACCGCCCCAGCCGGGTACAATGGGGATACAAAGATTGCCATTTTCTCAGAGGGTGTGTGTGTGTCCGCTTGGCTCTCAGGGAGGGAGACATCCCCGGCTCAGCTGAATCCTTACTAAGAAACACTTTTCCTTTGCTTTGATGATTTTGTTCCTTTTCATTGTATTTAAAAGTTAGTGTGTTCCAAAGAGAGGAAAAGGCAAAAATAAAAAGACAAATGAGCTGAAAATAAAAAGACAAGTGAGGTGAATGCTGAATGAGGATAAGTTTCAGTTATTTTCTCAGCAACTTGGGTAAAAGTAGAGTTGGTATCTCCTTTTTCAGTGGCCTTTAAATGGGTGCTTTCTTGTCATTACTGCAATCTTATTTCATGCCATTGCAGAGGCACGTCTGGAATGACACAACAACAGCAAATGCTTCTGGAGCAGAGACATTGCTTGGAGAAAACTCTGCCCTGCTTTGTCTGCCTTCTCCAGCCACACTGCTGTCACTGCAGAGACACAAGCAGGTCTCCTCTGTGACTTCACAGCAGACACATTCTGCTGAAGGGAGTGGCTGCAGCACACTGTCCCTTAGCTGTGCCCTTCCCTGAGGTGTTCCCAAGGCTCCTCTCCAGGACAATCCTTTACCTGGATTGTGTTCCACGTCTCTTGCTTCCAATTTCCTACTCAACAGCCCACCTCAGTCACCTACCCGTTTGGACTGTGCTTTATACCGAGCTAGTCCTGCCAGAAAAGCAGCTTTAAACACACCTCTGAGAAGGCACTGATCCAGACAAAGCACATCCATTCCCCTCTGCCCAGGGCCAGTCCCCTGTACATCTGGCAGCCTGCAAAATCTAACACCCCGTCAGGGTCCAACACATTGTTCCAGCCCAAAGCAGTAATGCAATTTGTTGTGTTCAATCTGAAGTAATTCCTGCAGATCCTTGGCCTTCAAAGGCCAACGCTGCCACTCTGCAGCGAATCCTGTGACCCCGAGCATTTGATGGTGACCACACCAAAGCAAGAGGTGGCTCCTTCAGCAGGAGAATGGCAAGGGGCAATTTTGGGCCTCTGTGTCCCCAGCCTTCCTCCCATTGTTTTAGCAATGGCAGCTGCGCTCCAGCACACCCCAGCAACTTCAGCAGAGGGTATTTGTGTTGGCTTAGTGCAGATCAGCACTCCCAGTCCACCACTCCCAGCACCTTGCAATGACAGCAGGACCTGGACACTGAGGTATTTTGCTGGAGGCAAGCCTGTCACAAACACACACCCTCTTCAAACTTCATGTGAAACAGAAAGGAAAAGAGCAGGAAAAGGCTACCTTTGGGCGAGTCTCACTCCTGTCTAGAAATGGGCCAATTCTGGGCAGAATACTCCCCCCAGTGCTGGCCTCCTTCTTCCTGCTGAGAAACTTCTCCCTCTGGAACTTAGAGGGAAGCAGCTGAAAGGCAAAAGTAAACCAGCTAGAGCCTCAGAGTTGTGCTTGTTCAGAAAGGCTTTTCTTGAACAAGTGGCACTGGTGAATAACTTGTGATCACAGCCACTAGGACATTCCTGGAAGCCCTGGGGGTTTCCTGCTGAAATACTTAGCATCAGTGAATTAATACAATTAATAATACAGAGTGGAACACACATACTCCAGCCATATGGCTCTTTCCCATTGCCTTCTCCATGATTGCATGGGACATGGTTGGGGATTTCTGCTCTTTGGGCATTTGTTTCCTCTTACGTGCCATTGGACTGAGGCAGTGACCTTTCCAGAGAATGGGGAGGAGCTCTCAGAACTGCCTGAACTCCATCCCTGCACAACGCTCAGAACTCACAGCAAGGAGATATCGCTGCTGGATGAGTCCAAGAGATGCAAGAAGGGAACACTGTACCAAGAGTGAGGTGCACAGGAATGTGTCCAGGTTTTAGTTCTCCCTGTTAATTGTTTTCTCTGTCTGGGCTGACAGAGCCCTCCACAGAAGAAAACAGAGGCATCTCCTTGACAGAGCCTCAGCAGTGGGGCATCTTCAGCCAAGTGAGCTTTGTGGCCCTGGCTCCAGCGCTGCCTGCAGGGCTGCATCTGTGCCCACACAGGAGCTGGGAGAGAACAGCTGCTTTGGAAGCTCTTCCAGCTGGGACCAGCCGTGGCTCTCAAGGCTTTGGGCAGAGTTTGAGCTTCCCCCCACCACATGCCCAGGTGCCCAAGGGCAGGATGGTCAGAGCAGCACAGGTGAGTGCCCAGCCTGACAGAAGGAATTCCTGTGGCAAAGGGAAAGGGACAGAACACATGCTCAGGCCTTCAGCTGTGCATTGGTTTCACTTGGCTCTGCTGGCACAGCCAGGCAAGACACAGCTGAAGCATCCCACAGTGTTCCCTATTGCACCAGGACAGCCCCAGCAACAGCAGCACAGCACAAAGGGCTGGGCAGGGGCTCTGCAGCTTCACAGCACTGCTGGACAACAGGGGCAGGGAGAGCAGGGACACCAGGGCAGTGCCAGCCTTAACACAGCCACAGTGGGTACTCACAGTATGAGGCTTCAGCCCTTCCCTGGACAAAAGACGAGGTGTTGTTGGTGTCTTCTTTGGCAATCCAGACGCCATTTCCAAGGGACGATGTCGCAGGTGAGCGACAATGCCTCAACAAAACTGGAAGGAGCAACAATGGAACTCTGAAAATCCACAACCCAATTCATGGCAGCTTCAAGGCATATTCTGGTGCTAAAAATGGTACATTACTTGAAAGTAGCTAAGTGCTTGTTTGGTGTAAGTAGCTAGTATAGTTAGGCCACTAGTTGGACTTTATTTGAACTATATGGCTACCTTGTGCAATTCAAAGTTAGATCATACTGAAACCTGGAGCTAAAAATCTGAACATTAATAACAGTTCGAAGAGACAAAACTGTAGCCTAAATATTACTCAAAAATAGCTAGAGTGGGCCTCCTCTTCTTTAGGCTAAAGCACCCTTGCTCTATCAGCTGCTCCTCACAGCTGAGAGACTAATGAGAGACTGGAATGTTATGGCTAATGGCTTAAATATCATTATAAAGGACTTTCTGCCCATTGTGACAAAACTGTATAAAGAAGCTGCGACCACCCAAGCCCACCCCTCCTGACTGGAACTTGGCACTGTGAGTTAAGCTGCCTAAGGGAACTTGAGACAAGATCAAGGTGACACTATTGTCCCATTACCTCAGGTCTGGGGAGAAGTAAACAAGGCTGAGGAGAAAAACCTATCCACAACAAAGCCAAACCCAGCAGCTGTCCTGAAAATCAGCTCTGTCTGGGTTCAGGCTGGGGAAGTCATAGCCACAGACTCTTCTGCTGAGGCCAGGTTTGCACACAAACCTCCCAGCTAAGACCTCCACAGTGCCTCCAGACCCATTCCTGAGGCCTTGCACCAGACGACTGCAGGGCATGCAAAGCAACACAACAAATCTGAAAATCCAGAACCCAACTCATGGCAGACTCAAAGGATATATGGGTGCTAAAGATTTTATATTATTTGAAAGTAGCAAGAGACAGATTCCAACTTGCCCCACCCCTGGGAGGTACCTGGGCAAGGTATCACCTTGCCCAAATCTGCATTAACCCAGTGGAGTCTTAC
The DNA here is from genome assembly GCF_028551555.1 of Melozone crissalis. Lineage (NCBI taxonomy): Eukaryota > Metazoa > Chordata > Aves > Passeriformes > Passerellidae > Melozone > Melozone crissalis. The sequence continues at coordinate 6,205,834 of NW_026535781.1, forward strand.
ATTTTGCCAGACCTCACCACAGAGAAGACCAGAAGAGGATTTAATGATAGGCCAATGGGATCCATGGAATGGTGATATTTTCTACTAAATCTCTCTCTGTCACTCTCTTTCTCCTCCCCCCCTTCCCAACCTCCATTCCACTCCCACTTTTTCTTTTCTTTCTCTCTCTTTCTCCCTCACATTTACTGTTCCATAAAATCCAGACCATTGGCTTTGGCATATGGTCTCGTCTGCACCTCAATACAGAGGCATCTCCCTAAAAATTTTAAAACCCAGATGATAAAAACCCACTGAAACTTGAACAGAACTCATTCACCTTTAAGCAGTTTAAGCAGTTACTATAGGGAAAAAATGTATAGACTACTATCTTTAGAAAATGTTGCACTTCTTCATTAAAAAAAGCACAATCAGTAGTCCATTTATTGTTCATCCTCTCAGGTGTACATGTCACTGAACTACTGCGCCAGAAGACTGGCATGATCACATTCTCTGTATCCCTTTGGCATTCTCTTTCAGAGCACAGATGAAACAAAACCAAAAAGTTCAACTTTAGTCGGTCTTTACCTTCAAATGAAATTCAGGACTCCCTAGCAGACACCAGTGTTCTGCACGCTGAGGAGCTTTTCGCAGAGGCCAATGCTCTGCACCTTTAGCAATTCTCTACGCCGATAGTTCCCCTGGCGAATGGCCCGGTGCAGCCGCCTGCAGGAGCCCAGGCTGCGCACACCCAGCCAGGGCCGCGCTCTCAGGCAACTGAGGCCGCGCCGCTGTCACAGACGCTGAGGGCCCGGGCGCGGTTACCGGGCAACCGCGGCACCGAGTGCGGGGCCGGGCCGGGCCGGGCCGGGCCGCAGGGATTTGCAAAGGAGATTGGCACTGCAGCGACTGACTGCAGTTTGGGGCTTCCCAAGAGTCTTTCTGTAACTAATGAAAGGTTAAAATGTGGTGACGAAGGTACCTATGCCAGGTCTGTACATTGCTCTTTGCAGCACTAGTATCCGACCCTGGCTGGAACAGCAGGAGGGGCTGAGGCAACAGGGAAGGGGGCTCAGCCTGGAGGAAAGGAGGCTCAGGGGGGACCTTCTGGCTCTGCGCAACTCCCTGACAGGAGGGGACAAGAGGCTGCTGCAAGTTCAGGCAGCGCCGGAGCCGCCTGGCTCCCCCTCTCCTCCCCCGCTCCGCCTCTTCCTCCCTCCTCCTCCTCCTCCTCCTCCGCTCCCGCAGCCCTCGCAGCCCCCGGGAGGGGCGGGGATGGAGCCGGGACAGGTCGGAACGCAGAGAGGCCTGGGGAGATGCCAGGACTGGGAGTGACTGGGCTGTACTGGGATCATCCTGGGAGCAGCTCCTGGGTGACTGAGTTCTACTGGGATCATCCTGGGATCACACTGGCAGTGAGGAGGAGCAGCGCGATGGCTCCAGCACTGGGGCTGAGGGCGCTCCTGGGGGGCCAGGGGCGAGTGGGACCCCCGGCACCGGGACCCTGAACCGCCACTGCCAGCACCGGGACCCCCCTGCTCCCCTTAGCCTGCACAGGGACCCCCTGAATCCCCCTGTTGTGGACATCAGGACCCTCTGCTCCCCTTTTCCCGGGCATCCCATGGCTCCCAGGCTCCAGACTTGGCGTAGGCTTGACTCTGGGACAACCTGGAGCGCCTTGGTCTCCCATTCCTGCCTTTCCCAGGCACACCTTTCTGCAAAAACAGAGACCCCCTGAACTCCCCCTTTCCGAACGTCCCGGGTGTCCTCACTCTGGTCCCCACTTTTAGGGAAACCCTGGACTCCCCTTTCCTGGGCTCAAGGACCCCCTGGTACTCCCTTCTACCTCTCCACGTCCCTGCCCACCCCACCCATGACCCTGAGACCCCCTGGCACCCCCATTCCTGAGAACCCAGACCCCCCTGCATCTCTTCATCGAGCACCAACGCAACGTTTTCCTCACCCCCCACCTCTCCCAGCCCCCAGCCCCACCCTTCTCTCTTCCCACAAGTGCAATTGACTGAAAACAAATGTGACAGAAAGGAATAATTTTGCACCTTTTATTTACTATTGAAATACAATTTCCTCCCTTTCTCACAAATCTCCTCTCTGTGTCATTCAGCAGGGCTGTCAGAAAGTCCTTAATTCTGAGTGGGTGTTCCAAGCTGCAGCCACAAGGAAACAGAGAATGGGGATTTTCCTGCTCCTGGGAAGTTTGACATCCTCAGCTGAGGAGAGGAGGAGTCACCGGAAGGAAAGGGCAGCTGGGCTTCCTCTTTCCACAGGGAAGAGGGGGGGAAAATCTCTCATCCTGTCTGCTGCATCTTCTCCCACAGGGATATGAGGGCTGATCCCAGAGCCCTAAGGGTCACAGTCAGGGCTGCCCTCAGGGAATGCTTGCCTGGTATGGAGGGGCAGTGTGCGAGCACCTGGATCTTGGGGCACCCAGCTGCCCAGTGTGCGAGCACCTGGATCTTGGGGCACCCAGCTGCCCCTCATGTTTGGAGGTGCCTGAGGAGGGCTAGGATGATGCCAGGGACATCCTGCAGTGACATCCCCTCTGTCCCGCTCTGGATGAGCTCAGTCCCAAACCTGACCCTGATTCTGGTCTCAATCTCACTCCACGTTTACACACACACACAGTTCTGTATTTAATCACATCCCAATTCCAAACTTGTCTAGCCCCAGACCACAACCCAACCCCAGCCCAAAGCCAATCCCATGTCTAGCCTTAACCCCAATCCCAGCTCTAATCCAAATCTCAGCCCCAACTCCAACCCAGCCCCAATTCCAGCCCCTTCCTAAATCCTCAGCCCCAAACCCAATCCCAGGTTCTGCCTTTCTGGGGGTTTGCGGGTGTCTCTGTCCCTCTGACCCCGATGATGTTTGGGTGGGGTCACACCAGGGCTGAGAGGGACAGAGACTGCCCCGACCTCCGCAGGTGTGAGAAGGTCGGAGAGCCCCCCCAGCCCCAAGCACCCTCATCTGTGAGCAGCACCCCTGCCGTGTCCTTTCTCCGGTGACAGCACAGACATTCCTCTGTGCCCGGGTCCCTGCCAGTCCCGCACACGGCGCTGCTCTGCGGCAATGGGGACACGGGAAACGGTGCCCGTCGTGTGTCCCCTTTGTGTTGCTTTGTGTCCCCCCATGTCCGGCTGTGTTCCCCCGGCCAGGTAGCTGCTCTGGCCCGGGATGGCCGGGCCCAGCCGCCGGGCCTCGCCGGCAGCGGGCAGGAGCCGGCCCGGGCTGCGGGACACGGCGGGGCTGCCCAGCTGGAAAGCAGCTCTGGCTCCTGCCAGGGAGCTGTGGGCAAGGGGCTGCCGGATGTGCGGGAGGAAAGCCGCTGGGCCGGCCCCTAACGCTGCCCCGCAGAAAGGAAGGGGAGGAGGGAGCTGACAAATGAGCTCGGAATGTGGCAGTGCAGAGATGAAGGGACAAGTGCCCTTGGGGGCCGCGGGTCGGGGCCAGCCCTCGGGCACGGCTCTGAGCGTCTCCTGAGCCGGCATGAGGGCTGCCTGTAAGGATTGCAGGCGGCAGCCAAGAGCAGCAGCGCCGGCAGTGCCAGCCGGGCCCCATGGCCATCTGCCCGTGCCTTCGCAGCTCGTGAGGGCCGCGGGCTCTGCAGCGCGGCTCCTGCTCCCACAGCCGGCCTGGAGCCTCAGGGCTGCCCCGCAGGCGGCGCGGGAGCAGCAGCGGCCTCAGGACCTGGCCCGGGGCTCGATCTGCTCAGCCCGGGGGCAGAGCCACAGCAGGAGGGAAGGAGCTGAAGGAGCACCAGGGAGCCCGGGGAGAGACAGGCTGTGAGACAAGGCTCTGCCCGTAATTTTAACAGTTTTTATTAACCTAATAACTATATACAACTAACTTAGTTATTATATACAAGTAAAAAGTCAAGTTCCTTATGACAGTTGTCACAGGTGTTTCTCGCTTCGGACAAGATGTCCCAGGCCGAGCATTGGGCGCTGAGTCCTTTCCAGCTGGCCGGGGCCTGTTGATGTCTGGCGGGGCTGGAGAGGCTGCTCGAGCCCTGGGGCCCATGAGACCTGTCAAGGAGCTGTGCCTGGCCGGTGCTCTCCTGAGGCGGCAGGGCCTGGGTGGTGAAGGACAAGGGTGAGCCGCCACAGGTGCTGGCCCCAGCGCACCAGGACTCAAGGTCTTGTCCCACACTGGGCATGGCCATTCTCTCACGTAACTCCAGCTCCAAGCTCAGTTGCCCCATGTGCCAGTCCTCCTGCTCCATTCTGCCCCTTCCTTCTTACCCCAGACGCAAAATACCCATGCCACATTACCCAGCTCACTACACAGAGCCCCACTCATCCTCCAGCTAGCACCCTGCAGATAATCAGCCCCCTGTCGTCACTGACCCCCTCGCCCTGACAGGGCTGTATCTGACACATCCTGTGTCCTGATCACCGTGCGATGCTGGTCATTACGGCCCCTCGAGATGTGTCTATCACCGTGCAGCAGGGTCACACTAGGCTGAGGAGGAGAGGGCAGCTGGCTGCAATGCAGGGCCCAATCCAGCACCCCCCAATAATCCTCCCAACCCAGGTCTCCCTGGGGACTGAAGGCACAGATTCCTCCTGGATAGTCAGCAATGCTTAAAGCCTCAGTCACCATTCTGTGTCTCTACCTTCATCACACCTACCTTGTTGTGGTGTACCAGGAGACGCTGCAGCTGTGTACTTGTATGTGGGGAAGTCTCGATGTTCTGCATCGTGAAACTGCTGCTTTGATGGTCCCCAGAGATCTGAGGCATACGGGGGACACTGGCACAGACCAGCGGCCTCCTGTGGGATGGGACAGAGGAGGCTCAGTGCCCAGCCCTGTGGCATGCAGGGCATCACCCTGCTGTGCCAGGGAGGGCACTAGCAGTGCTGCTTGCAGGGGCATGTCCCTGCCAGCTCCTGTCCACCTGCTGCAGGAGCCCCAAGCCCATCCCACCAGGCTTGATCTGCTGGCTCTGTCCCCACAACAAGGTGTGCTGGCCATGGCCATGGCAGGTCCCTGTGCACAGGACACCAGCTGGCAGGAGCTGCGCTGTCCCAGCTGCAGGGATTGGTTTTGGGAACTCCTTTCACAGGAGGCACACAACTCCCCACCAAGCCTGAGCTCAGACTGAAAACAGACACAGCTCATCAGATGTGCTTTCAGCAACCTTGGGACAGAGAGGTGGGCCGGACAGGGCAGTGCAAGGCAAGGAATGCAAAAGCCCCCAGCCCTGGGGCAAGCACTGGCCCTCCACAGCTGCCTTCTGCTCCCCTACGCTGCCCCGTCCCCCCAGGCTCCTCTGCCCCAGCCCAGGTGCAGAGCCCTTTTTGCTGTGTCAGGGCTACCCTGCACCCCAGGTGCGGGGAATGTGTCCTCAGAGCCCTTACCTTTGGCTGGGCGGTGGCTCCTTGCTAGGGGGCATTGGCTGCAAATACAGGAGTTTTTCGGGGTACCTGGGGAGGGCAGGAGTCACAGGTGTGTGGCAGGGGACAACGAACCTGTTCCTGTTGGAGGCAGCACCCCCAAAGCCATGGGATTGTAGCCCATGGCATCTTGCTGCCTGTAGCCCTTGGGATGAGCCCCCACAGGCCCTGCTGATGGGCAGGGCTGCAGAGGGGGCTCCCCACATCAGCCCCTCCCAAGCAGACACTGTCACCCCTGTGCCCATCACAGTGGGTCACTGCTGGCACCCATCTCCCCCCATGCCAGCCCTGCTGCCCCCAATGCACTGGTGCTACTCACTGGCCAGGAACCTGCACGCTGAGCATGCGGTCACAGGACAGACACGTGAAAGGGACTGGCAGCTGCCTAAGGAGGGTGAGGGAAGAGGGCTGGCTGAGCTCCTGGGGCCACAGGCCTGCAGCACACAGGCAGCAGCTCCCTGCAGCAGCCAGCTGCAGGGCAGGTCACTGCACAGGGTCACAGCCATTGCAGGGTGAACCGTGGGCTGTTGAGCCTGTTTCTCCCCATCCCCAAGGTGCTGGCTGATGCCAGGTGAAGGGCACAAGCACCCATGCCACCATCTCAAGCAGCCCCTGCAGCGCTTTCAGCCCCTCTCTGGCACCAAAGTCCCCCTGTGTGCACGGCCAGGAGGGCAGGGCATGGCCCAGCTCAGGGGCATAGTGTGTGACAGCCCTGCCTGAGGGGAGCAGTTCCCATCTCCATTCCCAAAGCCATCAGAATCTCCATTGCACTCACTTCTTAATCCCAGCGGCGTTTTCACGCAACAGCCTATCCTCGAGTTCCTCCATGCTCCTGTTCCAGGAGTCTTCCAGGTGTTTACGGAAAGTCTTCAGCTCCAGGCGATCCAGCTGTGAACAGGTGCACAGCCTCAGCCAGCTGCTCCAGGATGTGACATGGAGCTCTCCAGGGAAAAGCCTGGAGGGGGATCCTCAGAGGGATGCTGCCACGGGCTGTCAAGAGCCAAAGGTGCCAGTTCCTCATGGTGGGGACGAAATACCCCTCACCTTGTCTTCAATTGCATTGCTGAACTGCTGCTGCATATTGTTCCAGTGCTGCTCCTGGCCTGAAATCTGGCTCTGCAACTCCTGCATTCTCTCATCCAGCTCCTCCATGTTCTCTTCAAACTGGCTGCAATCAACTTTGCTGTCCAAGGCAGCTTTGTCCGCCTTCTAGCAGAGGGGAACGGCAGGAGAGCGGCGGGGAAAGGGATGAGGAATGCCAGGCAGGGCCAGCGTGTGAGGGCCAGAGGGAGGAGTGCTTCCTCCAGGCCATCACGCCCCTTTCAGGCTGCTGTGGCCCCATTTGCCCCATCACCCTGGTGAGCTTGGTCCCACCATGTGAAGGGTGAGGGACCCCATGAGCTCAGGAAATTCCCCCTCTCAAGGGGACAATTTCTGCCACCCAGCCTCCAAGGGACAAGGGGCATTTGTCACCCTGCCTGGGAAGCCCTGGGCTGGCACAGAGGCCCCTTAGACTGTACCATGTCCATGGCAGCCATCATGTCCTGCTGATCTGCTTTCTCCTTCTGCAGCTTCTCCAGAGGCTGGGACAGCATCTTTCAGCACAGAAAGGAACCCATGACACCACGGCAAGGTTGGGGCACACCCCAGGATGTAGGAGCACACTCCTCTCCCCCTGTCTGCACACACTCTGTCCCTGATTTGTCACAAGCCTTCTGCCCAGTTGGGTCTGTCAGAGACGAGCAAAATGGACGACAAACAGGGTGAACAAAAGGGTTGATAGAAGCAATGAGCAAAGCAATGATAAAAAGGACGAGCAGCCAGCAGGCTCCTTCTCCTTCCAAATCCCTTGCAGGACTGAGGCCCTCAACACAACTCCTGTTGCCAGGCAACGCACCCCACTCCACTCCTGGGAGCCAGTGGGTCCCATGAAGTCATAGATTAATGGAGTCTTGGAATGGCATGGGCTGGAAGGGACCTAAAAGATCATCTCGTTTCACCCCCTGTCAGGGACAGGTAAAGGAACATTTTCCACTCGACCTGGTTGCGGCAAAATCCCATCTAAGCTGCTCTTTGACACTTCCAGGAATGGGGCAGGCTCTGTTAAGGCATCACCATGCTCACAGGGAAGAATTTCTTCCCAATATCCCACCTATCTCTCCCCTCTGTCATTGTGACACCATTTCCATTCCAAGCCCTTGTACAAAGTCCACCTCCAGCCCTTTTATAGTCCTTTTAATTCCCATAAAGTGCTCCAAGTTCTCCCAGGAGAGTACAGCCTCATTGTTTTTCTTTTGATCAGTTTAAGATGTACGTCACATCTGAGCCAGTTCCCCCACTGCTGCAAACCCTCAGCCTGGTTTGGAGCATCCATTGGGATCAGCCTTTGCCAGGGGGGCTGTGCATGAGCCCCTGGCTGAGCTATGGGGGGGGTTGTTGGGGCACAGAATCCTTTCTTCTCAGGAGTTCAGGGCAAAAAGTCTCTGTGGGTGAAGCCTTTGGACATTTTCCTCCAAGTCAGGTTTTATGTCAGCTTGACAGTCCATAAAGAAGACAATGACATAATTGCTCCTGCCAATGTCCCCAAGACTGTTGGGGAAGACAGATCAAGTTCTTCCCTTCAATACCTGCCATTTACTATATGTTCTACTTTAGGTGTCCACAGAGCCCCATAATTACCTTGGGCCGCCTTGATTTGTTACTGAGCTCTCAAGGTAGCGCTGACTGTTCCATTAACTGCCACTTTTGCAAAATTTGCTACAGTTTCAGTGAGGTTTCATTGTCCCCTGGGGAATGGCCTGGGGTGACAGGGACAGGGACAACCCTCCCAAGCCCCTCCCAAGCATCTCCCAGGGCGAGAGGCACAGAGACCCCTTGAGCATCTCCTGGGAACTGGACAAAATAAACTTGGCAGAAATCAAACTTAACTCTGCATAAATCACTTTGAAGAATATTTGCTCTTCCCACAAGTAACTTGTGATGGAAATGCAAACAAATCCCAAATATGAATAAACCGACAATCCAAGCATTGATGTGGCAATTCCAAGTTTCATTGGTTCCTGCACAGCTCCAGCTCAGCTGCTGGCAGCTTCTGATAGAAGAAAAGAGAAAATTTGGCCCAATACAGATTATTAAAAGGAAGGGGAAGTTCTGTGTAGCTGCCACAAAGGTAACAGGGATCAAGAGAAAAATGATTCATTCTCACATTTGGCAAAGAACCCAAGCCTGGGAATTCAGGAGATATTCGGGAATTTAGGTACTTGAGCTGGGCTTCTTGTAGGACTTTCAGCAGCCTTGTGTTCCTCACCGTGGGGTGAATGAACCTTGTCAGTCTCGCTGGTAACATTTGCTCCCTTTCCTCCAATGATTTTAACACACTTTTCAAGGAAGGACAACAAAATATTTTCTTTTCACTGGCCACCCACAACAGCCATTTTCCTCATCAGTTCTCCCGTAAGTTGCTCAGAGGAAGCTGCATCCAAGTTTCCAAGAGTTCCTCCAGAGAGAACCACAACCTCCTCAGAGGACGGGAACCATGCTGTTGTCAAAGGCACTTGGGGACAGACAACAGTGCCCTGAACTCACTGTGCCAAAATCATGTCGCAATCTGGTTAAGAAAATTGTTAGAGAGATGCCTCAGCCCCAATTAAGGCACTAACGAGACCAAATCCAAAGTGGATTTTATTGAACAGTAAATGTGAGGTAGAGAGAGAGATGGAAAGAAAGAGAAAAGGGGAGGAGAGCAAGGGAGTGACAGGGACAGAGACCTCCCCTTGAGCAGGTGTAAGAGTCTGTCCGAATTTTCCCTCATCTGCCTCACGATCATCATTTGAGGACCACTGAAGAGAAGATCCCCCCGTCTCCTCTGTAGGAGAAAGTCATATGCCACAAGGCCCTGAGACCTGAGAGCATTGCTAAGCTACTGTTTCCACAGGTGTTGTTTGCTGTATGCTACACTGAGCCCAATGAGAAGAAGGGGGCACCGTGCTCTTTTTGCATCAACAGCCTTGGAAGCTGCCCCACCTCTCGGTCTGGCTGGACTTCTCCTGAGTGGTGGAACCCTGCCGAAGACCCCTCTCACTCGTTTGCAACCACCGTGACACACAGACTGAGATGTAAGAAGCCTCTTCATCAAGAGACCAAGACATCAAACCCCCATGTGAGAAAGCCCCCTCTTATACTTTCCAAGGACTGGGACTGAGACCCCCAACCCGGGGGAGGTGTGTGGGGAGAGGCAAGCTGACCAAAGCAAGATGGATGTTGCAGGTGTGAGCATTGGACCACAAAAACAATGGCTCACGCCCACTGCCGAACATGGACTGTGTGTACCCTTTCGAAACACCATTCTTTCCCCAAAACTACCTTTGATTCAGTTGCAAAATTCATTCTCCCTTCCCCCATTGAAAAAGAGTATAATTGGGGTCCAGATGAACTGTGCCTCTGAGATCTCCCTGACGTAACAGGCGGATCCTCAACTGGACTGGACCAAAGGACTTCATCTTTACGTTTGGTAGCTATACCCCCCTCTCTCTCTCTCTTTTCTCTCTCTTTCTCTGTATTTTTCTCTCCCTTAATCCCTCTATCGCATTTTGCTGTGGTCATTCAATAAAGGTGCATTTGTTTTGATTATTACTGCAAATCCCCCTGTACTGTGTCGGCTTTTTGCACCCTGAGATCAATCCATGAACAATCACGAAACCTGTTCATAAGGATGGATTGTGACACTGGGGTTACTGGGAGCTACCAGGCCCATGCTGGGAGCTCTCTGTGCACACAGTGGGAGGAACTGGGAGCAACTGGGAATGACAGGATGCATGCTAGTGACAACTGGGATGTCCTGGCAGTGACTGGGATAAAACTGGGGGCAGCTGAACCATGCTGAGGTAACTGGGAGTGCCTGGCAATGACTACGAGAATGTTCAGGGCAGCTGGGATATACTGGGAGTGCCTGAGACCATGCAGGCAATGACTGGGACTGGACTAGGAGCGACTGGGAGCCACTGGGAGCGTGCTGCGGGGAACTGGGACCATGCTGGGGGCAACTGGGGGCAAGTGTGAATGACTGCGGCCCTGCTGGGAGAGACTGGCATCATACTGGGAGTTACTTGGGGCTACACTAGGGGCAACTGGGAGAACTGGGAACACACTGGATCAAAGAGGGAGCAACTGAGACCAACTGGAACTGTGCCAGGGGCAAATTGCATCATAATAAAGAATGACTGGGAGCAACTGGGATCATACTAGGAGCAGCTCCTGGGTGACTGAGTTCTACTGGGATCATCCTGGGAGTGAGGAGGAGCAGCGCGATGGCTCCAGCGCTGGGGCTGGGGGCGCTCCTTGGGCCCCAGGGGGGAGTGGGACCCCCGGCACCGGGACCCCCCTGCTCCTCTTATCCTGCACAGGGACCCCCTGAATCCCCCATTCTGGACATCAGGACCCCCTGCTCCCCTTTTCCTGGCCATCCCATGGCTCCCAACCTCCAGACTTGCCATGGGCGTCACCCTAGGATGCCCTGGAGCACCTTGGATCCCCATTCCTGCCTTTCCCAGCCCCCAGCCCCACCTTTCTGCAAAAACAGAGACCCTCTAAACTCCCCCTTCCCGAACATCCCATCCCGAGTGTTCCCACCCTGGTCCCCCCTTTTTGGGAAACCCTGGACTCCCATTTCCTGGGCTCAAGGACCCCCTGGAATTCCCTTCTACCTCTCCACGTCCCTGCCCCTGTCTCCTGTCCCTCAGCTGTCCCCTGTCCCTTGGCTCTGTGAGGCCAGGGACAGCAGCAGGACGCAGGGCAGCCCAGGGGGAGAACAACCCTCAGCCCCAGCTGGGCCAGTTACCCCAGTTCCCCCCAGGTCACTCCCAGCATGGGCCCTGTGGCTCCCAGTCACTTCCAGTTACACTCAGTGTGATCCCAGTATCATCCCAGTCACTCCCAGTATGATCCCAGCATGGTCCCAGCACAGTCCCAGCTGTTCCCATTCACCCCTACCATAGTTCCAGGCACTCCCAGTATGGTTCCAGTCCTTCCCAGTATGATTCCAATATGAACCCAGTCACTCTCAGTACAGTGCCATTTGCCCCCAGTATGATTCCAGTCACTCCCAGATACTCCCAGTATTATTCCAGTAACTTTAAGCTTCCTCTGTGATCCCAGTCACTCCTGGTCTCCCCCAGTATATCCCAGTTGTCCTTAATGTGTTTCCACTCACTCCCAGTTGCTCCCAGTAGTTTCTAGCATTATTCCAATTGCTCATAACCACTCCCAGTAACCTCCAACATGATTCCTGTCACTTCCTGTATATCCCAGTTGCCCCAGCATGGTCCCAGTTGCCCTCAGCCTGTTCCCAATCACTTCCAGTATGATTCCAGAAGGATCCCAGTCACCCTCAGTGTGGTGCCAGTTGCTCCCAGTATGATCCCATTGGTCCCCAGCATGTCCCCATTTCCTCCCAGTGTGATCCCAGTTGCCTCTAGCACAGACCCAGTCCCTCTCAATATGATCCTTCTCTGATGCCATGATGATCCCAGTTGCTCCTAGTATGGTCCTGGTTGCTCCCAGTTGCTCCCAGTCCGATCCCAGTTGCTCCCAGCGGCCCTGTGTTATGCTTTGGAGTGGGAGGAAATTTAGGGAAGTGATGCAAAGTTTTTTGTGTATCTGACAGTCTGTTGAGCTACTGAAAGCTAGACACGCTTTTGTGAAACACACATGGTAAAGATGAAAAAATTCAGAAACTTTTTTTCTTTGTTGGTCAGCAGGGAGCTGCTGGGTTTTGGCTTCTGCTCTGTGTCTGGGCTGGGCTGGGCAGTCTTGCTGCAGGCTGGGCTTCTTTTCTATTTTCTGGGCTGCTTGCTGGCTTCTCTCTCCATGGGCTCTGGTTTGGCCGCGCTGGGCCTCAGCAGCTGCTGGGCAAGGAGACAGGGGAGGCTGCGGAGCTTTAGCCAGAGCAGGGCTGGCTGTGGCTGTGAAGATCTCGCTGTCAGGCTGCTTCTTCTTCTTCTTAGCGTGGCTGAGACCAGAGACTTCTGTGGCTGGTGTAGAAAACTAAACACTAACTATAAAGCTGATCTGAACACAACTGAGCCACAGCTTTCTGTTAGTAGTAATTGGTGGGTTAGGTAGGCCTCATGCGTGATGTTAAGTTTTTCAGTACTTCAGTCTTCTTCTGAGTGAGAGAAAAGAACAAAATGCAAGTATATAAAAAACAACATGAAGACACTAAAGTCAATAAAGAAGAAGTTAAGTCTTAGATGAGAGGGCTGAGAAGATGCTTTGTTTTTAGAGCTGAAATCTTCTTGTAAGCTGTAAAGGAGAGGAATAGTGGATTTGTTTTTACTAACAATCTGTGGGTCTGCTCGTAGATAAAACCAGCTCTGGAAGATAAAAGAAACAATGGGAAGGATTCCACTGATTGATGATTGGAAAAAGATATTTGCTTTTACAAATACACTTTAGGTTTGCAGATAAACAAAATAAGCCATTGAGAAATGAAAGAAACAATGGGGAAGGAAAACCCCTAAACTCCGTAAGAATTAAAAACTAAAAGGGAGGGTTATACATTAGAGGGAAATCTTTGGGAAATCTTCGGTGTCAGGCGTATCAGGGCATCTGTACCTCTCAAGCACCTCAGCCAAGGGGAAAGAGAGAAGGGAAATGTGGCCAGGAAATTAGGATAAAAAGAAGGTTGCATCCTCCAAAATTTCAAGAGATCCCAGGGGAATGCCCCATAGCCTCTCCCTTTATTGGAATAAAGCCAGAAAGGACTCCTCTGTCTCCTTTGTGAACATAAACCTCTGGTGTTTCTGGATTAATTTTCCCAACAAGAAAATACTCCCCCCAGGAGCGCCCTCAGCCCCAGTGCTGGAGCCATCGCGCTGCTCCTCCTCACTGCCAGTGTGATCCCAGGATGATCCCAGTAGAACTCAGTCACCCAGGAGCTGCTCCCAGGATGATCCCAGTACAGCCCAGTCACTCCCAGTCCTGGCATCTCCCCAGGCCTCTCTGCGTTCCGACCTGTCCCGGCTCCATCCCCGCCCCTCCCGCGGGCTGCGAGGGCTGCGGGAGAGGAGGAGGAGGAGGAGGGAGGGAGGAAGAGGCGGAGCGGGGGAGGAGAGGGGGAGCCAGGCGGCTCCGGCGCTGCCTGAACTTGCAGCAGCCTCTTGTCCCCTCCTGTCAGGGAGTTGCGCAGAGCCAGAAGGTCCCCCTGAGCCTCCTTTCCTCCAGGCTGAGCCCCCTTCCCTGCTGCCTCAGCCCCTCCTGCTGTTCCAGCCAGGGTCGGATACTAGTGCTGCAAAGAGCAATGTACAGACCTGGCATAGGTGCCTTCGTCACCACATTTTAACCTTTCATTAGTTACAGAAAGACTCTTGGGAAGCCCCAAACTGCAGTCCGTCGCTGCAGTGCCAATCTCCTTTGCAAATCCCTGCGGCCCGGCCCGGCCCGGCCCGGCCCCGCACTCGGTGCCGCGGTTGCCCGGTAACCGCGCCCGGGCCCTCAGCGTCTGTGACAGCGGCGCGGCCTCAGTTGCCTGAGAGCGCGGCCCTGGCTGGGTGTGCGCAGCCTGGGCTCCTGCAGGCGGCTGCACCGGGCCATTCGCCAGGGGAACTATCGACGTAGAGAATTGCTAAAGGTGCAGAGCATTGGCCTCTGCGAAAAGCTCCTCAGCGTGCAGAACACTGGTGTCTGCTAGGGAGTCCTGAATTTCATTTGAAGGTAAAGACCGACTAAAGTTGAACTTTTTGGTTTTGTTTCATCTGTGCTCTGAAAGAGAATGCCAAAGGGATACAGAGAATGTGATCATGCCAGTCTTCTGGCGCAGTAGTTCAGTGACATGTACACCTGAGAGGATGAACAATAAATGGACTACTGATTGTGCTTTTTTTAATGAAGAAGTGCAACATTTTCTAAAGATAGTAGTCTATACATTTTTTCCCTATAGTAACTGCTTAAACTGCTTAAAGGTGAATGAGTTCTGTTCAAGTTTCAGTGGGTTTTTATCATCTGGGTTTTAAAATTTTTAGGGAGATGCCTCTGTATTGAGGTGCAGACGAGACCATATGCCAAAGTCAATGGTCTGGATTTTATGGAACAGTAAATGTGAGGGAGAAAGAGAGAGAAAGAAAAGAAAAAGTGGGAGGGGGATGGAGGTTGGGAAGGGGGGGAGGAGAAAGAGAGTGACAGAGAGAGATTTAGTAGAAAATATCACCATTCCATGGATCCCATTGGCCTATCATTAAATCCTCTTCTGGTCTTCTCTGTGATAAGGTCTGGCAAAATGTAAGACTCCAATGGATTAATGCAGATTTGGGCAAGGTGATACCTTGCCCAGGTACCTCCCAGGGGTGGGGCAAGTTGGAATCTGTCTCTTGCTTCTTTCAAATAATATAAAATCTTTAGCACCCATATATCCTTTGAGTCTGCCATGAGTTGGGTTCTGGATTTTCAGATTTGTTGTGTTGCTTTGCATGCCCTGCAGTCGTCTGGTGCAAGGCCTCAGGAATGGGTCTGGAGGCACTGTGGAGGTCTTAGCTGGGAGGTTTGTGTGCAAACCTGGCCTCAGCAGAAGAGTCTGTGGCTATGACTTCCCCAGCCTGAACCCAGACAGAGCTGATTTTCAGGACAGCTGCTGGGTTTGGCTTTGTTGTGGATAGGTTTTTCTCCTCAGCCTTGTTTACCTCTCCCCAGACCTGAGGTAATGGGACAATAGTGTCACCTTGATCTTGTCTCAAGTTCCCTTAGGCAGCTTAACTCACAGTGCCAAGTTCCAGTCAGGAGGGGTGGGCTTGGGTGGTCGCAGCTTCTTTATACAGTTTTGTCACAATGGGCAGAAAGTCCTTTATAATGATATTTAAGCCATTAGCCGTAACATTCCAGTCTCTCATTAGTGTCTCAGCTGTGAGGAGCAGCTGATAGAGCAAGGGTGCTTTAGCCTAAAGAAGAGGAGGCCCACTCTAGCTATTTTTGAGTAATATTTAGGCTACAGTTTTGTCTCTTCGAACTGTTATTAATGTTCAGATTTTTAGCTCCAGGTTTCAGTATGATCTAACTTTGAATTGCACAAGGTAGCCATATAGTTCAAATAAAGTCCAACTAGTGGCCTAACTATACTAGCTACTTACACCAAACAAGCACTTAGCTACTTTCAAGTAATGTACCATTTTTAGCACCAGAATATGCCTTGAAGCTGCCATGAATTGGGTTGTGGATTTTCAGAGTTCCATTGTTGCTCCTTCCAGTTTTGTTGAGGCATTGTCGCTCACCTGCGACATCGTCCCTTGGAAATGGCGTCTGGATTGCCAAAGAAGACACCAACAACACCTCGTCTTTTGTCCAGGGAAGGGCTGAAGCCTCATACTGTGAGTACCCACTGTGGCTGTGTTAAGGCTGGCACTGCCCTGGTGTCCCTGCTCTCCCTGCCCCTGTTGTCCAGCAGTGCTGTGAAGCTGCAGAGCCCCTGCCCAGCCCTTTGTGCTGTGCTGCTGTTGCTGGGGCTGTCCTGGTGCAATAGGGAACACTGTGGGATGCTTCAGCTGTGTCTTGCCTGGCTGTGCCAGCAGAGCCAAGTGAAACCAATGCACAGCTGAAGGCCTGAGCATGTGTTCTGTCCCTTTCCCTTTGCCACAGGAATTCCTTCTGTCAGGCTGGGCACTCACCTGTGCTGCTCTGACCATCCTGCCCTTGGGCACCTGGGCATGTGGTGGGGGGAAGCTCAAACTCTGCCCAAAGCCTTGAGAGCCACGGCTGGTCCCAGCTGGAAGAGCTTCCAAAGCAGCTGTTCTCTCCCAGCTCCTGTGTGGGCACAGATGCAGCCCTGCAGGCAGCGCTGGAGCCAGGGCCACAAAGCTCACTTGGCTGAAGATGCCCCACTGCTGAGGCTCTGTCAAGGAGATGCCTCTGTTTTCTTCTGTGGAGGGCTCTGTCAGCCCAGACAGAGAAAACAATTAACAGGGAGAACTAAAACCTGGACACATTCCTGTGCACCTCACTCTTGGTACAGTGTTCCCTTCTTGCATCTCTTGGACTCATCCAGCAGCGATATCTCCTTGCTGTGAGTTCTGAGCGTTGTGCAGGGATGGAGTTCAGGCAGTTCTGAGAGCTCCTCCCCATTCTCTGGAAAGGTCACTGCCTCAGTCCAATGAAACGTAAGAGGAAACAAATGCCCAAAGAGCAGAAATCCCCAACCATGTCCCATGCAATCATGGAGAAGGCAATGGGAAAGAGCCATATGGCTGGAGTATGTGTGTTCCACTCTGTATTATTAATTGTATTAATTCACTGATGCTAAGTATTTCAGCAGGAAACCCCCAGGGCTTCCAGGAATGTCCTAGTGGCTGTGATCACAAGTTATTCACCAGTGCCACTTGTTCAAGAAAAGCCTTTCTGAACAAGCACAACTCTGAGGCTCTAGCTGGTTTACTTTTGCCTTTCAGCTGCTTCCCTCTAAGTTCCAGAGGGAGAAGTTTCTCAGCAGGAAGAAGGAGGCCAGCACTGGGGGGAGTATTCTGCCCAGAATTGGCCCATTTCTAGACAGGAGTGAGACTCGCCCAAAGGTAGCCTTTTCCTGCTCTTTTCCTTTCTGTTTCACATGAAGTTTGAAGAGGGTGTGTGTTTGTGACAGGCTTGCCTCCAGCAAAATACCTCAGTGTCCAGGTCCTGCTGTCATTGCAAGGTGCTGGGAGTGGTGGACTGGGAGTGCTGATCTGCACTAAGCCAACACAAATACCCTCTGCTGAAGCTGCTGGGGTGTGCTGGAGCGCAGCTGCCATTGCTAAAACAATGGGAGGAAGGCTGGGGACACAGAGGCCCAAAATTGCCCCTTGCCATTCTCCTGCTGAAGGAGCCACCTCTTGCTTTGGTGTGGTCACCATCAAATGCTCGGGGTCACAGGATTCGCTGCAGAGTGGCAGCGTTGGCCTTTGAAGGCCAAGGATCTGCAGGAATTACTTCAGATTGAACACAACAAATTGCATTTCTGCTTTGGGCTGGAACAATGTGTTGGACCCTGACGGGGTGTTAGATTTTGCAGGCTGCCAGATGTACAGGGGACTGGCCCTGGGCAGAGGGGAATGGATGTGCTTTGTCTGGATCAGTGCCTTCTCAGAGGTGTGTTTAAAGCTGCTTTTCTGGCAGGACTAGCTCGGTATAAAGCACAGTCCAAACGGGTAGGTGACTGAGGTGGGCTGTTGAGCAGGAAATTGGCAGCAAGAGACATGGAACACAATCCAGGTAAAGGATTGTCCTGGAGAGGAGCCTTGGGAACACCTCAGGGAAGGGCACAGCTAAGGGACAGTGTGCTGCAGCCACTCCCTTCAGCAGAATGTGTCTGCTGTGAAGTCACAGAGGAGACCTGCTTGTGTCTCTGCAGTGACAGCAGTGTGGCTGGAGAAGGCAGACAAAGCAGGGCAGAGTTTTCTCCAAGCAATGTCTCTGCTCCAGAAGCATTTGCTGTTGTTGTGTCATTCCAGACGTGCCTCTGCAATGGCATGAAATAAGATTGCAGTAATGACAAGAAAGCACCCATTTAAAGGCCACTGAAAAAGGAGATACCAACTCTACTTTTACCCAAGTTGCTGAGAAAATAACTGAAACTTATCCTCATTCAGCATTCACCTCACTTGTCTTTTTATTTTCAGCTCATTTGTCTTTTTATTTTTGCCTTTTCCTCTCTTTGGAACACACTAACTTTTAAATACAATGAAAAGGAACAAAATCATCAAAGCAAAGGAAAAGTGTTTCTTAGTAAGGATTCAGCTGAGCCGGGGATGTCTCCCTCCCTGAGAGCCAAGCGCACACACACCCTCTGAGAAAATGGCAATCTTTGTATCCCCATTGTACCCAGCTGGGGCGGTCCCTGTGCCCTTTGCCATTGGATGGGTACTCAGGAGCTTCCATTCTCTACTGAGCACCAACTTTTCTGTGCCCTCCCTTCTCGTCCTCCTTCCTTTTGGTCAGGTCTTCAACCCTGTCCCTCTCACTGTGACACTCAACAAACCAACCTGAACAAATGCAAACCAAAAATAACACACAGAACCAACAAATTCCATTCTTTTGCTTAATAACCTTTTGGCTTCAGCCAAATGTCACCTCATCTCTCAAACCTTCTCTGGTCCTGTGCTCTTCTTACTGATGTCTACGTTGTAGAGCAGAAAAGATATTTGCAGTTGTGTGGGCCTCGGTTTCCCTGTCTCAGAGTAAAAGACATCCCAAATCCTTTCCCATGGAGTCTCCTGTAAATTCATGGGTTTTACTTACTCCATGAGTGCTCAGTCAGTGCCCCAGAGCTCTGTGACGACGTGGGCACAGGGCTGTGTTTTAGGAAAGTGCTGCCTGGCATTCTGGAGAAAGAAACCTGGAGAAATCCATGCCAGAAGAGCAGCTTGGCTTGAGCCTGCTCTGTGTGGCCCAGCAGCTGTGGATCAGCTCAGAGCAGAGGTGGGTGAGCCACTGTTTGCCCAGTGTGGGCTGGGCAGACGTGCTCCCCCAGAGTCTGTACTTCACTGGGGATCAGTGGAAGATTCTCCTGCATGAACCTTCCTCCCAGCAGCTGAAGCTCTCCCTGCTCTCTCTCCTCTCCAGCTGCCGTCAGCTGCTCCGAAACAGAGCTGGTTTGGGGTTTCCCCACCAGAGCTGGTATTTCAGAACTTCGTCGCTCGGGAGGTCTCTGAAATGGTGCTGTCTCTCATGAATAAGGACAAGGTAAGTGCTGGCACGTGAAGCTTTAACACTGTGCTGGAAGAGGAGAGTGCTGTCATTCCCTCAGTGTAGAGCAAAGCAAGTTATCTGCTGCAGCACATGCAGAAGAAAATGTCTCAGCACCTTCTTCTGCAAGATGGTGGAAATCTTCCTGTGCTGGGAATTGTGCCCAGATTTTTGCCAGGCGTTGATGGTGTCTATCCCAAAGGAGTTTCCTTCTCTCGAAAGCTCTGGATTGACAGGAATGTTGAGTGCTGTACAGTTCTTACCTGCTCTCATGCTTTGCCTTGGGTCTATAGCACACCCTGTGTGTCCTTGGTTAATCTTGGCTCCTGGTAGGAATCTCTGCCTCTCTCAACCAGTTTGGCTCCCTTTATGCAGCTCACAGACAAAGCTCAGGGGCTGAGCCTCCTGCACTTTATGCTGGAATCACTTCTCATTAATGGCATTGGCCCTGCAGGAACCGTGTTCTGCAAGAGCCCTGCAATCAGACTGATGGAGCAGAAGCAGTGAGAGGCCTTTAGGTGCCACTTGAGGCTCCTGCTCAGCTTCATCCAGCTCTGCTCAGCTTTTCCAAGAGCAACACGGTGCTCTGCTTTCCCTTTGGAGAAGCACAGCACATCCAAAGCCATGTGCTCCTGGAGGTTTCCACCTTCAGCTGAAGAAATTGGGATTGTTTTGCAGTTTCCCAAGAGAGCTGAGAGGGGAAAAGTTGAAAAATGTCAGTTGTGTTCCACTGTAAAGAGGAAAACTTGAGACCATTTGAATTTCAGTCAGGGAAACATTTTCTCAAGTGAGGCTTGTGGCAAGAGTGGGCTGGTGGGAGGAGACAGGAGGGAGTCCAAATCATCTGGTTTAGACTTTTGGAGAGCATTTTGGTGCTCAGGGGTTATGATATCAGTGTATTAGAAAATGCATGTGTGCTGTGCATGGGTACCCCAGAGGGCAGAACCTGGCCTGCTGGCTGCAGGCAGGAATGCCCAGCAGCCCAGCTTGCCTGTACAGGCAGCAGGAAGCCCTGGAGAGCCAAGATTGGCTTTGCATACTGGAACCACACTGTCAGTCAGTGCTGGTCCTGTTTCTCCAGGCAGAAAATGCCTCTGAAGCCCCATGGTCAATAGACACCGCCTGTCTGTGTTTCTGTTACTTTTGGCAAGCTGGTTGCTCTCATGGTTTTATGATTCTTCCTTGCTGCTTTACTGCCCATTTAAGTTCTCTTTGCCATTTCCTTGTTTTAGGGATTGTCTTGCTGTGTTCATTCCTTCTTTTGCTTTTCAGATTTGCTTTTATTCCCAGTAAGACCACAGTGTTTGGTCTCCTGTCTTGCTGCTCTGCCTGCCTGACTGTATCCCCAGAAGGTCCCTACCCAAACCTGATCTGCTGGAAGGGAATTTCTTCCTTGCCCCACAGTAATGTGCTGGTTTGCTTTTAGGTAGCACATTCCCCCTCTGGAACATGACAACTTCATGGCTGTGTGCAGGCAGAAGCCAGCAGGTTTTTTGGCCTTGTTGAATACGCAGGTGACTTGGTTCAGATGCTGTGTCTCCATCCTGCTGGTGCTGACCTGCTCGGCCCTTCCTTCCCAGCAGGCACTGCCCTACTGCCCCTGGCCAAAATGCGGGAGCCAGAGAGAAGGGATTCAAGTTCAGCCTTGTGAATGATGTGCCTGTGCCTGCTCAGCTGAAAGTGCTTTGGAAAAGGGGCAAGGGAGGGATGGTAGCAGGGCATGGACAGGTCTCCTCTCGTCCTGTTTCCACAAGTGGCAAAATCAAATTTCATGTCTTTGCTGCAGTTTCTTCACGTGGTGAAGGTCTCCATGGAGAGCTCACCTTACTTCCAGCTGGTGAGCTCCAGCGATGCGTACCGTGCCGTGCCGCCGGGCGCCTCTGCCCCTGTGCGCATCCGCTTCACCCCCAGCAAGAACAAGGTGAGGCTGGAGGAGCCACAGCACACAATGATCTCCACAGCCATTGTTTTCCCTGCACTCTGGCTCCAGCCCATTGCATGCTGTGAGCTGGGCTCCAGGCGTGGGCAGGCAGCCTGCAGCCAGTCACACCTTGGCGCTGCTGGCAGGCACTGCAGCCAGGCCTGAGAGGCTCTGCTTCCCCTCCGTGCACATTGCTGAGCATTGCCAAGGGAAGATGCACAGGAAACAGGATGAAAATGACAGAGGGCTGCTGATAGATGTTGGGCCATCTCTAGGTGCAGTGGAAGGGGTTTCATTCTGATGGAAAACACCAGAGGAACAAAGAGGTCAGAGAGCTTTCCTCCTTCCTGGACTGCCAACAGCTTCCCTGCCTGCCCCTGGGCTGGAGCAAAGCCGGTGCTTTTTCACTCCCTCTGTTGTGCAGCCTTGCAGCTGTGCTGTCCCAGAGCACAAGTGAGCATGGCACAGCTGCAGGGCCAGGGCAGAGGATGTGCTGTGCCTGTGAGCCCGGCCTGGCACAGGCACACTGGGCTCTGGGTGCTCTTGGTCAGCAGGAGATTGCTGAGCTGCAGGGGACTTGAACACCTGCCTGAAGGAGGTGGTGTACAGCAGGTACAAGCTGCAGGCAGAGCTGTGAGCCCAGAGCCCATGGCAGTGACACTGCTGGGGCTCTGTCTTCATGCCTGTCGCTGTGCTTGCTCTGTCAGCTGGCACCCATTCCGTGCCAAAGGTGCTTTTGTGGGGAGGTTTGAACGGCAGTGCTGAGGCCCTGGCAAGTCTGATCTCAGTGCTGGGATCTGGAGGGTTCATGTTCTGATCTGGAGGCTTGTTCATACAGAAGGGTTGAGGGCATGGCATGGAAGGGAGGAAGCCTGGCAGGGAAACAAAGAGAGGCCCTTTCCAACAGCATCCTGCTACCTCTTAGCACTGTTCTTCTCCTGACTTGGTTGGACAGGCAAAGTTAGAGGGGAGTTGTGAGCCAACTGATGTTTCTGCACCAGGCCAGAGGTGCAGGATGTCTTTGGGTGCAGCTGTTTTCTCCTCTTCCTTTTGCTGCTTAGAGTCAGTTGAACACTTTGTCCTATTCTCAGACAGTGGGAATATAGAAGCCTAAAGAGCAATGTCCTGTGTTCCCCAGCTCCATGTTGCTTAGAAGGGGCTTAGGAATTCTTTAACATCATTAAAGTTTAGAGTAGGAATGATGGTGGCCTAGGGCTGTTATCTCTATGAGCCAAGTGACACAAGAGCTGAATGCCACTGAGACAGATTTTGCAAAGTGCACTGGTGCCTTTAAAATGTGACATAGTAGTAGAACTTAGTGTTCATTTGAGGGTGCAATAGGTAAATTGATGGCCTTGAAGGGGTATAGGAAATGGTTTTTCTTCTGCCGTGGGGATGGCACTAAATGTCCTGTGCTGAGCCAGTTTCTTTTCCTGCAGGATTATTGCCACGAGCTGGTGTGCCTCACTGCAAGGGAAAGGATCGTTGTGCCAATTCGGGCCATTGGTGCCCGAGCTGTGCTGGACTTCCCTGCCCAGCTGGACTTCTCCAAGTGTCCAGTCAAGGTCAGCGCCCAGCAGACTCGGCTGGTGCGCAATGTCGGTGCCCGGGCAGCTCGGTACCAGCTGAGCACCCAGAGGTGAGGCAGCTCATCTGTCGCTGTGCAAACACCTTTGGGTGAGAGCGGAGTTGGGAAAGAGCTACAGACGGAACCAAGCATCGGATCTGCTGCCCTGCAGCCTGGCTGGAAGTGAGCAGGATGGATGGCATCTGCTCTTGCTTTCAGTGGCCTTGGAGCTTTCTGTGTCCCAGATTCCCTGGAGGCTGCTGGAACATGTTGGGAGCTGGCTTGCACCCTACTGAGCACAAGCAGCTTCTGAAATGCTTCCTCAGCACTGTCAGCCAAACAGAGCCATTCTCTGGGAGGCCACAGGCACGTGGCTTTGCAGTGGTCCTGGAGGGGGCCTCTGGAAATCATCTGAGCAAACACACTGCTCAAAGCAAGAGCAGTGTCTGGGGGTTGCAAGGTGCCATTGGGAGACATGGACCTGTCTTTAGATGCCATACAAGAAAACAAACATGTCAATGGACCTAGTTATAAAAGCAGAAGAAAACAACCTTTTTAAAACCCCTCCATACCTTATCTTTTCTGCCTGTCAGGTGCAGCAGTGATTCATTGAGAGGATGGATCTAACAGGATGAGAAGTGTCTTAAGGAGCAGCTCACAATTAACAGAGAAAAGCCCAAAATTTAGCTTTCCAGGCCTATCTCTTGGCAGGGATTTTCCTTTGGTTCTTACAGTGTCAGGGATGTCTCCTTCACAGCTCTTCTAGCTGTGGGCTCAGGGAACAATTTAGTGGTGTTGGCTGAAATTCAGAGGAGTTACGTTTAGCTGTAGACTTGTAGAGCTTGTGTCTTCGGGTCTTGGGGAGCCAGGTGTGTGTGAGAGATGACTGCTACAGCAGGAACAGAGGAGTCTGGTGGGTACCGCCCAGGGATTGAAGAGATGCGGGGGCTGATTTGCACTCAGTTTTTCAGTGCTGACGGCTGAGTCCTGAACTTGGCTGGATCCTCTTCTCCTGATAATTTGAAAAGAAGAAGACACCTTCTTTCTCAGGCAAGCCCTGAAGTCATCCCTGGAATGTTATTCCCATCCTGCCACCTGAAGGCAGGAGCATGTAACATGGGGCAGGAGTGGGAAGGGAATGGAATGGAAGGTAGTGCTGAAGCGTGGCCAGGGATTCCCCTAACTGGCAGCTTCTCTATTGTGGTGAAATTTCTGGCCAAAGACTAAGAACAGAATGGTGTGCCTTGCCCCTAGCAGGCCCTGATCCCCCCAGCCTCAGCAGAGCTGCAGCAGTGCTGGCATCAGCCCCGGGGCAGATGCAGGAGCACGAGCACTGATCTGGCTCTGGGGCTGCTGGGGCCTTGTCTTTCCTCCCCTCCCTCCAAAGTCTCACGTCCAGCACATGGACATTGCTGGCCCAAGGCTTCTCCATCAGCCAGCAGTGATGTTCTCACCAGTGGCAATGGGAACAGGTCAGCCCATAATTACAGCAAGAGGTCCTTAATGAGCAGAACCTGAAGTGAGTTCATCAGCTGTTACTACTGACATGAACAAAGTTCAGCTTGGCAGATGTTCTCTTTGTTTCTGTGTGTGATGCATTCATCAGCAAAGTCCCCAGAACACATTTGAAGTGACAGATTGACCAGCAACAAAGCACCAAGGCCAGGAACTTTTGTTTCCTCACTGGGGCTGTAGAAGGGCACAAAGCCCAGCAGCTGCTGGGCAGAAGCACATTTCCCATGAGCTGTCCCTGAGCATCAAAGCACAGAGTCTTGTGCCTTTAACCGAGCCATTGCCTGCTCTGTCCTCGGCCTCCAGGGGCAGCGTCACTGCACCGAGTTTACACTTCGACCTGGCTGAGCTCGACTTCGGGGACATCTCCTTTGGTGAGTGTTCCCTGGGCTGGGACACAGCCTCAGGGCTCTGTGCCTTCCAACAGAAAAGCATCCCTCACTCCTGCTCTGCCCCAGCAGCCTCTTCAGGCTGTGAACTGCAGGGCTGCTGCTGCCTCAGGGGGCATTTTGCCATTGTGAGATCCAATGGAAGCAAGGAATAGAAAGGCAGTATTTTCTGGTGTCTCTGTGCTGCTTTAAAAGACAGATGTCTGCCAAGGAAGGTGGGAATCTTGCTGCAATGGAAAGATGAGCCCCTCCCTCCAAATGATTATCCCTTTGAAATGACAGGGCTCCCAGGCAAAACTGTGGGAAAAGGAATAACAGTTCTTTGCTAGACTATCTCAGGAGAGCACAGACAAGACAAGAACAGACATTTCCCAGATGCCAAGTCCTGTTTTTCCCCTTTGGTGGAGTTGTGGTCACAGCAGGAGGAGCTGTGGGCTCTGGCAGGGCAGTGATCCCCCCCCAGCCGGTGCGGGAAGGGAAGGGAAGGGAAGGGAAGGAGGAAATGCTCCATTTGCACAGCCCCAGAGGGCAGGGGGATGTGGGCAGTGCCCAGCAGCAGCAGCAGCAGCGGGGCAGGCAGGCAGGGTCGGTGCCAGCGCTGAGCTGCAGCCAGAGCAGCCCCGGGCCAAGCACAAACCTCCCGCAGCAGCAGCGGCCGAGCTGCGACCCCGGAGCGGGAGTAAGGGAAGCTCCGCTCCCTGCCCAGCCTCAGCTCCCACTGCACAGCCGCCCACGGCATCACGCCACAACTCCCAAAAAACCCCAAGGGAAAAGCCCAGCCTAGGGCCAAACCCCCCCAGAACCCCCCACAACCCCTATCCCCCTTCCCAGACCAAGGGCAACATTCACTGCCAAGCCTAAACCCAGAACAATGAAGTTCATGAACTTCTGAAGGAAACTCATTGTCTTTTTTGAGCTGCTTCTTCCCCAGCCTGCATCACCACGGAGGCGCTTGTCAAGTTGCCTTTGGAAGGAATGAAACACGAAAGGCAAGAGATGGAAATATGGGTCTGAAGCAGGAGATTCAGATCCTGCTGAATCCAATTTCATTCCTAAGGGCTCTTGGGCTGAAGGCAGCTGTTGTATCTTTGCTTCTTTGTAACTGTTGACTGTTGTCTGCATGTGCTGGCCTCAGTCTCATTGGAGGTTTTGACATCTGGGTTTGTCCTTTTTGTGCCTGTCTTGCCTCCCTGCTGGAGTCCCTGCTGGAGCTGGCAGTGGTCACTTGGATGGGCACAGAGAAGCTCTGGGCTGCAGCTGCAGTTGTTTTTTCTCCCCATCTGTGTCCCAGTGACTCTTGGTGAGCAGGCCTGGGGAGAAGTCTCCTCCCCACAGAGCTGTGGGATCTCAGTCTCTCAGAACTGGGGTGCAGGGTGAACAAGACCCCCCCTGGGGGGCTCGGGAGTCCTGGAATGCTGCCAGAAATGTCTGGTGGCTGGACTTTGATCCCACATGGGAGATGACATCAGTATGAGGACGGGAGGATTTCACTGGGGTGAATGGTGAAGGAACAAGTTAATTGGAGTGTGAGATACAGGGTTTAAGATCCCTGTACAGGGGGGTCTAGAGAGGCAAGATGGAGGGATTGGGGCGTGCCCTTCTCCTTCTTCTTCTTCCTCTAGGCCTCCATCTTCTGTGGTGGAGTTGGCACTCCAGGATTGGACCTTACTAGGGGAACACTGGTTAATAAGGGTAGAGGGTATTGGAGAAAAATGATAAATATTGTATACGTAACTCCGGGTATAAAGATAGGTGACCGCCCCAGGGGCTTTCAGTGTGTGCCCATGGCTGACTGCTGAGCAGAACTCTGTCAGGCCAAGAGAAAATCTTTTAGATAAGCAATTAATAAACACCGAGACCGAGAACAAATCTGAAGCTTCCTCTCGTCCTTTCGAACCCGGGGGCCCAAGGCCATCTTTGGGCTTTTCCCCAGACCATCTAAACAGCCAGAAACCCAACAACTGGCGTCCGCTGTGTGGGCTATCTCCCACCAAACCTTTTGGGGGGGGAAAAGCCCTGAAGAGCTGAAGAGCCAAGAGAACAGCACTGATAACTCCAGAGGAGAGAAGCCTGAAGAAAGAAAGAAGAAAAAGAAAAAACCGGCCGGGAGAAGCTGCAAAAATCAGCAGTCACTGAGAAATCCCATCTCTCAGCTTCTGCTGAAGACAGTTCGTAGCAGAGCGGCCTGGACTGGGACCAGAAAGGCGCCTCTGATCCATCCCTCGTGATCTGCTGGACGGAGAACAAGGGCCTCCAGACCACTCTGACGACAGATTCGGTAAGAAGGCCAAAATAAAATCATGGGGGCAACACTCTCCCAAGAACAACGGGAAATCTTATCCACCTTACAAAGTGTAGCAGAACTATAT
This sequence comes from Melozone crissalis, assembly GCF_028551555.1. Lineage (NCBI taxonomy): Eukaryota > Metazoa > Chordata > Aves > Passeriformes > Passerellidae > Melozone > Melozone crissalis. The sequence goes on from NW_026535781.1 coordinate 6,232,677, forward strand.
ACAGAAGGGATCCCAAAGAAAGAATTAAAACAGCTGTTACTATGGGCAAGGCTCAATTATCCACTTGCAGAGACATATCTGCTGTTCGAAGTGGGGTTTTGGCAAGAAATTAATAGGCATTTATATATTTTAGCAACAAAAAAAGATGAGACAGCGTTAAAGCTACTCTCGCCGGCAAGAATCATGTTACAAGGTATTTCAGTGCAGTCTAAAAGACTGGAAAAGCAGCGAGAAGCTGCAGTACCCTCAGAGAAGGGGGCGGAGCGGCAGAGCTCCGGGAAAAAAATTACTCTGGCTTTGAAAGGCCAGGGGGAAAGGGCTCTCGAAAAAAGAGAGCGGGAAAAAATATTAAAACCCCCGATCAAAAAATGCAACAAACCCCAAGGGCGTCCTGAAACTCCAGAGAGTGTGGAGGAGTCAGGAGCAGAAGGGGGGGAGCAGGAAGATAAGGGATCGGGGGGGGGGCCTGTTCGCGGTGAAAGCGGCGACGCGGCGGCGGCGGCAAACGCGAGCAGCGCGGGTGAGGATGAGGAGACGCGCGCGGAGGGCGAAACTCGCAAAAACCGGGGTGTAGACTCACACGCGGGCGCGAAAGCGGCGAACGCGGAAGGCGGGCTGAGGGAAAATGTGCAGCCTCAGCGAGCCGCCGCGGGGGCGCCGAGACGCAGGAGGCGCGCGGTTGTGACGTCAAATCCGGTGCGACGGTCGGCTCGAATCGCGGGTAGAGCCGGGGTGCCCGCGGGAGAGGCGAACACAACGTCAGAGGAGGAGGGGTCGGATTCTGGGACAGACCGAGGGGCGGGAACCTCGGAGGTGAAACAGGGGGGAGACGATGATGACGTCACCTTGGGGGACACCGGAAGTAGCTCAGAGAGTACGCACGCGCAGAGAGTAAGACGCGCGCGGACCCGAGCCCGGTCCCCCGTGACGTCGCGGGTGAGGAGGGGCCGTGTTAGGGATTCTACGTCCCGGGGCTCCACACCATCTCCAGATCTGGCGCCTTTGGTCCAGAGCCTCGGAGTCCCAGTCCCTTCCCTTCATGGGGGACGCCGAGCCGGAAGAGGAAGTGGGGCAGTCGAGATTGCTCCGTCATCCGAGCCAGGGAGGCCGGTGACAGCGCCACCTAGTGGCAGGAGGGCGGAAGTGCACGACATGCCGAGTCGGCTCGGCGGAGCCACAGCGCCATCTCGTGGCGAGACTGCAACAATGCAGCAATTTTTTCCAACAATATATAAAAAGAAAAGCACCTCGAAGAAAACAATGTTAACACGACAAAGGGATTATCCATCCACTTCGGGATTTCATGAAGATGATGAAAGCTCAGATGAAGAACAGCTACAAGGGGAAGATGTCATAAGGATCACAGCATCGGAAGGTGTCCCAACATGGATGCTATCAGCAGCAGAAGCAGCAAAAAGCTTCTTGCATTCATTCGATACAGTAAAGAAGAAATATCAACAGGATCCTCGAGTTTCCTTTTCGGATTTAGGAGCAAGGCCAAAAACCTCAAGGCGAAAAATGAGACACTATGAATCACCGATGACATCTACAACACCATTATTCATGCAAATCCCAATGGAATCTGATGAAGAGGGGTTTCAAGAGCCGGTGAAGACAATGGATTGGAGGCAAATCAGAGAAGCATTGGAAAAGGAAAAGCATTTATTCCCGGGATCAGGGGATTTGACAATGCCAGTGACATATGATGCCCAGGGACAGAATCCAAGGTGGGAAAGGATGGGTCATGAGACACTCAAAGACTTAGGGAAGGCAGCTCAGACTTTTGGGCTGAACTCACAATACTTCAAACAGCTATTAAGAGGGACATTCTCTATGTATGATCTCACACCATATGACATTCGAAGTATTGTGGCAATGATCCTCACTGACACACAGAGTCTTGTCTGGGAAAAAAGGTGGAGAAAATATCTTGCTGAGTTGCGGAACAGATACCAAGGTGGGCCGAATGCGAACGTCACAGAAGGGCAATTAGCAGGGGATCCTCCAGATGACAATCCAGGGGAACAAGCAGCGCGGCTTCCACGGAGAGTGTTAAGCGACATCAAAGAAGCAGCGCGATTGGCAATCATGCAAATTACGCCGACAGGAGCTCCGGATGTCCCGTTCTCTTGCATCAGGCAAGGTCCCACAGAGCCATTCATGTCATTCATCGACCGACTCACGCAAGCCGTGGATCGACAGGTGACAACAGAAGAAGTGAAGAGGCCTCTCTTGGAGAATTTAGCTTTCGGCAATGCCAACCCGGATTGTCAACGGGTGATTAGCACCATGCCAGGACGGCCATCCTTGGCAGAGATGGTGGAGGCATGCAGCAAGGTGGGGACGCCTCAGCACGTCGCAGCGATTGTAAAGGATGAATTAAAAGAGGAATGGGAGAAACAGCTAAAGGGACGCTCAGAAGGGCAATCAGAGGACAAGACATTGGAGAAGATGTTCGAGAAATTACTTCATCAACAGGACGAAAATATCAACAAAGTTCTTGCGGCAATGCAGAAAAGGAACAGACCCCAAGGAGGACAGTGCTACGGATGTGGGGAATCTGGGCACATGAAAAGGAATTGCCCACGGACACATATACCAACGCCACTCCAGAGAGCGGAAAGACCAATTTGCGCACGGTGCGGAAGAGGAAGACACTCTGTGAAAGAATGTTATTCCCGGACAGATGTGGAAGGAAATCCGTTGCCGCATCCGGGAAACGGGAAATTGAGCGCGGGAAACCCCCGGCGCGCTCTGACACAAATACTGGCGGTGTCACAAGAACAGACAGGGCAGTCATCAGTGAGCGACAAGCAGATGCCCTCAGCAAAACCCTCAGTCGATTCCACAGTGACCCAGACCTCCTCCCACCAGGGGCACAGTGTGCATTGGCAGCTTCAAAACTAGTATGCTTTCTAGATGAAAGTCATGCGGAGATACCAACAGGTATCCGCGGGGACTCATACAAGAAACAAGATTTTTTGATAGTTGGACAAGATAAGTGCAGTATTCTTGGGCTCATTGTCTATCCAACAGTTGTCTCAGCAGACAAAAATACAGAGTTAACAGTTTTGGCAAGAGCGCTTCGTCCACCATTGACTGTGCCGGAAAATACTGTGGTTGCGAGAGCCTTTGCATTGCCACCACATGCAGTTGGAGAAGTCATGTCAATCTTCGACGAAGAAGGTCTCCCTATGAAAGAGCATGTTGAAGTACATACAACATGGGTGAAGCACATAGGTCGAGACCGACCCACGCTCACGTGCCAATTGACATGTGGGGACAGGACAATATCGATCAGAGGTATGCTCGACACAGGGGCGGATGTAACAGTAATATCGTACATCTTTTGGCCACGCAATTGGAGCTTGGTCGCGCCATTGGGCTCTCTCTCAGGCATCGGGGGAGCATCTCTGTGTCTGCAAAGTGAGAATTCCGTCGTTGTCACGGGACCAGGAGATAAGACGGCGATCATTCGTCCTTTTGTCGTTCAAAAGCCGATCACAGTCTGGGGTCGGGACCTTTTGGCACAATGGGGCGCGAAGATCGAAATGGATTTTTAATAGGGGTCACTGCAGCACTCGCCACACTGAAGCTGACATGGAAAACAGATGATCCAGTTTGGGTGGATCAGTGGCCCCTTGAACGGAAAAAATTGAGTGCTTTGAAAGACCTGGTCCAAGAACAATTGCAGAAGGGACACATCAAGCCAACAGACAGCCCTTGGAATTCTCCGGTGTTTGTCATCAAGAAAAAGCTGTCGGGCAAGTGGAGGTTGTTACACGACCTCAGGAAGATCAACGAAGTCATAGAAGACATGGGGCCACTTCAGTTGGGACTTCCATCTGTCTCGATGATTCCCAGAGATTGGCAGCTTGTGGTCATTGACCTCAAGGATTGCTTTTTCAGTATCCCACTCCATCCAGATGATGCTCCGAGATTTGCCTTTTCAGTCCCGAGTATCAACAGGGAAACGCCTCTGCAGCGGTACCATTGGGTCTGCCTTCCACAAGGCCTGAAAAATTCTCCGACGATCTGTCAATGGTACGTGGCGCGAGCTTTGGCACCAGCACGAAAGAAATTCCCGAAGGCGAAGATCATTCATTACATGGATGATTTGCTCATCGCAGCATCAACACGACAGGAGCTGCAAGAAGCTCGTGACTGTGTGATCGCGGAGGTGCAAAAGGCAGGTCTGGAAATCAGCATTTCAAAGATTCAAGAGGTTGCACCTTGGAAATATCTAGGGTGGAAAATCTCAGAGAAAACAATAAAGCCTCAAAAGGTGGAGATCAGCACAAAGGTCAACAATTTGCATGATTTGCAACAGCTTTTGGGAGAAATCAACTGGATGAGACCGGTTTTGGGAATCACAAATAGTGACATTCCAGCACTGCTTGATCTCTTGAGAGGAGACACAGACATTCGTTCTCCCAGGACACTCACACCAGAAGCAAGAAAAGAATTGGAGAAAATCTCGGACGCGATACAGAAAAGGCAGGCACATCGATTTGTTCCATCGTTGCCTTTTCAGTTGGCAGTGCTGGGGAAGAAAACGCAGTTCCATGGTTTGATCTTCCAATGGGATGAATCACAAAAGGACTCTTTGATAATCATAGAGTGGATTTTCCTACCGCACAGGCCCGCGAAAACGATTCTCACAGATCTGGAGATGGCAGCACAAATCATCATAAAGGCGAGAACAAAGCTGCTGACAATGGCAGGAAGAGAATTCTCAGTCATCAGGTTACCTCTGAAACGAGACTACTTCGATTGGGCAATGCAACAATCGAAAGACCTATTAATCGCATTGTTAGCGTTCCCAGGAACTTGCACAATCCACTTTCCCCAACACAGAATACTGCAATCGCAAATATGCTATAGAGCAAAACCACGGATAAGTGAAGAACCTTTGGACGGGATCACCGTGTTCACGGATGGCTCAGGGAAGACGCACAAGTCAGTAATCACGTGGAGAGACTCAACGACAGGGGATTGGGAATCAGACGTGAGGATGGTTCAGGGCTCTCCACAAATTGTGGAGTTGGCAGCCGTTGTCCGGGCATTTCAGTTGTTCAAACAGCCTCTCAATCTGGTGACAGATTCCGCATATGTTGCGGGTGTGGTCAAGAGATTGGAGGGTTCGCTCTTGAAAGAAGTCAGTAATGAGGTTTTATACTCATACCTGACAAGCTTGAAAGCACTGGTAGAGAGCAGGGAAAGAGAGTATTTTATCACACACATTAGAGCGCACACAACACTTCCAGGGTTTTTAGCGGAAGGGAATGCTCGGGCGGACAGGTTGACAATGCCCATTTTGCAAACGCTGCCGGACATTTTTGAGCAGGCAAGGTTAAGTCATGCGTTCTTTCATCAGAATGCGCAAGCACTGATGGAGTCCTTTCGTCTCACAAAGAGTCAGGCGAGGGAGATCATTAGTGCTTGTCCAGACTGTCAGCTTGTGCAGCCACCTTCTTCTACCGGGGCCATCAATCCGCGGGGGCTGCAAAGTCTTCAGTTGTGGCAAGCTGATGTCACAAAATACCCATCTTTTGGGAAGCTCAAAAATGTTCATGTTTCTGTAGATACATTCTCAGGTGCAGTCTTTGCTTCAGCACATGCTGGGGAAACAGCAGACCATGCTTGCCGACACTTTCTGCAGGCATTTGCAGCATTAGGTGTGCCTCAGGAGATAAAAACAGATAATGGTCCAACATACACAGGCAGGGTGCTTGACAGATTCCTGAAAAGATGGGGTGTCAGACACACGTTTGGTATTCCGCATTCACCCACAGGTCAGGCAATCATTGAGAGAACACATCACACCCTAAAATCCCTTCTGGACAGACAGAGAAGGGGTGAGCCAGAGGCAACACCTCACATGAAATTAAATAAGGCATTGTATGTGCTGAATTTCCTAAATAGCTCATCCTCGGAGCCTGATCCACCGATCGTGAGACATTTTCTAAACAACACACAGGCAAAGCTAAGGGAAAATCCTTTAGTTTTGATCAGAAACCCGGAGACCGGACAAATAGAGGGTCCTTTCAGACTAATCACTTGGGGAAAGGGTTTCGCTTGTATCTCCACAGATCGAGGTCTGAAGTGGGTGTCAGCGCAGCACGTGAAGCCATTCCGAACGCGAGAACACGAGAATGCTGATCCGAGAAACAAAGAGACGAGTACTCAGACAGAAGTCGAGACTCAGACTGCGAAAAACGACCCAGAAGAGAAATAAAAGAAACTAAGGACTTTGGGGGGCTTTCACATAAAAGCAAAAAAAGGTCTTTTGGTGCAAACAGAAGGGGGAGATGTGGGATCTCAGTCTCTCAGAACTGGGGTGCAGGGTGAACAAGACCCCCCCTGGGGGGCTCGGGAGTCCTGGAATGCTGCCAGAAATGTCTGGTGGCTGGACTTTGATCCCACATGGGAGATGACATCAGTATGAGGACGGGAGGATTTCACTGGGGTGAATGGTGAAGGAACAAGTTAATTGGAGTGTGAGATACAGGGTTTAAGATCCCTGTACAGGGGGGTCTAGAGAGGCAAGATGGAGGGATTGGGGCGTGCCCTTCTCCTTCTTCTTCTTCCTCTAGGCCTCCATCTTCTGTGGTGGAGTTGGCACTCCAGGATTGGACCTTACTAGGGGAACACTGGTTAATAAGGGTAGAGGGTATTGGAGAAAAATGATAAATATTGTATACGTAACTCCGGGTATAAAGATAGGTGACCGCCCCAGGGGCTTTCAGTGTGTGCCCATGGCTGACTGCTGAGCAGAACTCTGTCAGGCCAAGAGAAAATCTTTTAGATAAGCAATCAATAAACACCGAGACCGAGAACAAATCTGAAGCTTCCTCTCGTCCTTTCGAACCCGGGGGCCCAAGGCCATCTTTGGGCTTTTCCCCAGACCATCTAAACAGCCAGAAACCCAACACAGAGCTGGCGTGCCCAGACAGATGTGCAGTGCAGAGCAGGCTGTGGCTGCTCTGCGCGCTCTGCAGGACATCCCCACCATGAGTGGCTGTATCTCTGGCTTTGCAGGATGGAAAGCAAATCTCAGAGCCAAGGTGGGGTAAACCCTTGCAGGCAGCACTCTCAGTGAGCATCATGGCTGTGATGTCCCTGTTTGTGGGCTGAGGTGGGACCTGGTTCCTAATTGCTAATCTCAAAGCAAGGCTTGGCTGTGCCCCCAGTTGAGTGGGCTCTGAGCTGTCACGTGCTCAGTCTGTTTGGCCCAAAGCAAGAGATGCCTTAAGGGTCCTGCAGAGAGAAGCTGCATTAGGGTGCTTTGCATCACGTTCTAGTTCCTGATTCCATCCTCATTTTCTTTCGCTGTAGCTTCTTCTCACTGACAACTCACTGTTTATATGTCTTGAAAAAGGTGGGAGTGTTGGCAGGCTGAGCAGGGAATTGGACAGCTTGAATTCTCAGAGTAAATGCTGGGTCTGGGTGCACACTCATCACTGAGAGAGAACTGGTGCTGGTTTGGGGCAGGTGAGGGAGCTCGTCCCCATCCCAAAGAGGGAAGCTTGCAGTGTTCAGCAGGGCTAGGAGTGGGCATTTTCAAGGCTGCAGTCTGGAATCTGTGTCAAAGGGAACTAAGTGACGATTAATTCCTCATGCAGCTTCTAGGTGAGCTGTAGTTCAGATAATAAAGAGCTCAGCTCCAATCCCACTTTGATCCTGCCAGGATCTTGCCCCCAGGATCATGCCCTGCTGGGTGCCTGAATGGATATTTGTGTCCTTGCCCAGGCTTTCCCTACACGCAGCGCTGCCGCCTCACCAACAGCTCCGCGGTGCCCCTGACGTTCCAGCTCCGCATGTCGGACGATGGCACGCAGCCGGCTGTGGACAGCGTGGATCAGATCCGCAGGGACACCGACCCGGCCTGGAGGAAGGGAATCCATTTCCATGTGGAGCCCAGGGAGTTCACCCTGAATCCCAGCCAAGGCACCATCCTCCCCCAGGGACACCAGGACATCGAGGTACGGCAAGAGCCCAGCCACTGACGCTGCAGCACCAGGGCTGGAGCTGCAGTGCAGGGTGGGAGGGCTTTAGCTCTGGTGCCAGCTTGGAGCATCCTGGCACTGAGAGATCTGCACTGCTGGGGGCCTCTGCTAGCTGGCTTACTCGGGATGTTCCTCAGGGAGCACTGTTTGCTTTCCAAAATCATATGCCTGAGTTCACAGACCTTATGGTCAAGGCCTGAAGCCATTCTTGTGTTTTTGAGAGCGATTGATTTGATTGCAACGGGGCAGAGCAAGGATGAGGGCAGAAAGTGGCTGTTAGAGAGATGTCATTGTATCAAGCAGTGAGCTTTTCTTCGTGGTGTCATTTCCCCCCTCCTGGGGAGCAGAAAGATTTGTGTTCACTGCAGGAAGCTCCAGTGGAGACAAAAAAATCTGCAGCCATGTGTAGCGGTTCAAATTTATTGTATTGATTCCTTGTTAAGTGGTTTGTTCTGTTGTACCCCGTGTTCTCCCCGAGTGGGTTTACCCCTGGGTTTTACCCTCCCTCAAAGCTGTCCCTCATGCCATTCCCTGCCCCTTGTTCCAGCTCTTTCCCTGCCTGTCAAACCCAGCCCCTTTTGTTCCCCAACCTTCTTTGCCAATTTAACCTGGAGCCAATCCCTGTCTGCAATGCCCCTTTGGAATTCCCCTATTCCTGGAGGCCCCATTGGCCCATGTGAGCCATCCTCCCCACCCTCCTACCCAAAGTGGCCCCAGACACTTGATGTAATCCCCTCAGTGCTCCCCTGAGGATTCTCTTTTGGCTTGCTGTTTGTATTCACCCCCTGATTTGTATCTGTACAAAATTCCTTGTGCAGGAGTGTGCAGGGCTCTTTTGGCTTTGATCCTTTTGCTTGGAATAAACCCTTCCTTGTGGAACTTCAAGACAGAGATCCTCCTCCTTTCTCCTCTGCCTGGTCCCGTTGGTGGCTTGTCTCTTGCGGTGTTGAGCAAGAGGCTCTGAGGGTTCTGCCTCTGGTCAATGCCCAGCCTGGGGCAGTTCTGAGGGTTCTGCCTGTGGTCAATGCCCACCCTGGCGCAGTTCTGAGGGTTCTGCCTCTGGTCAATGCCCACCCTGGGGCAGTTCTGAGGGTTCTGCCTGTGGTCAATGCCCACCCTGGGGCAGTTCTGAGGGTTCTGCCTGTGGTCAATGCTCACCCTGGGGAAGTTCTGGCTCTGAGGGTTCTGCCTCTGGTCAATGCCCACCCTGACGCAGTTCCCCACTCCTGGAGTGCGGCTGGAGTTCTCAGAGCCAGCCCGGGCTCGGGGTCCCAGGGCAGCCATGAACTGCCCAGCACCTGCTGGGCCACACTTTGCCCTCAGCCTCCTGCTGTAAAGCTGAACTCATTGTGGTCAAGTCAGATTTCCTCTACATGGATGTCTTTGTAGTCAGATGAGCAATTGGCCCCTTAATTTTAATGCAGTGGTGCATGGAGCTGTAGTCTAATGTTTTAATGTAGCTGTCCTGTGCCCTGATAGCAAGGTGTGTTTAACAAATCTGGTATTGCCAGAAGGCTTTTGTTACTCTGAGACTGTGCTCTACACATGGAGCAGCAGAAGAATTAAGGGCAAATCCTCCCTCAGGAACTGGAGGATATCACCCGTGGGTAATGAGCTTTTGGAAGGAAGAATTGACTGTTCTTTTCTTCCACCAGGTGACCCTGTGCTCCAACACGGTGATGGAGTTCTACCGGAGATTGCTGGTGGACCTGGAGGGTATTGGCAAGGGAGTGGCAGCCCTGATCATCACAGCCAGGTACCAGCCCTTGCCTGGCCTCCCCCAGGCACTGCCTTGCCCAGGCTGTGCTGGCTGCAGCTGCCAAGGAGAAGTAATGCTGAATGCCCTCATGTTGTGCCAGCTGGACACGAGAACAGCAGTGCTTGGGCAGCAGCCCGTGGTGAAAAGCACGTTTGCTCACAGCCCAGCATGGTCCTGGCCCTCTTCTAAAGGCACCAGGAATGATATCATTGATTGGCCTGGTTTTTGGTGCTTGAGGTGGAACAAATTTCCTGAGGGCCTCCTCTCCTTCTGGCTGCAAGATGTGGGGTTGTGCTGGTTGTGAGCACCGTGCACTGGTTTTGGCCACAGCAAGCAGCTGCTGGGAGTCAGGCTCTGGCTCTGTCCATGAGGGCACATGGCAGGGGGGAAGTGGCTCCCAGCAAGAGTGGGGAGGGCAAGGTCTGACAAGGGGAAAGCAGCCCTTGATGTGGCAGGTCAGCTCCAGTTTTTGTCCTTCCCTCTGCTTCCCATTTTGAGCTTTAATGTTGTCAGAGTTGAGAGCAAAAGTCGTTGTTGCTGCAGCAGAATTCCATGCTGCTGTGCTGCTGTGGGTGTCAGTGTGATGCCCAGAGGGATGCAGCTCCCTGGTGCTGTTCCCTGTGCCAGGCAGAGCCATCCAGGCAGTGCCTGGGCTGCCATTGTGTACAGCAGGTGGAGCTGGGGCCAGGCAGTGCCTGGAGCTGTGCAGTGAAGGAGCCAGGGAGCTGCAGGGCCTGGCAGGGGCTGATCAGCCCCTCTGTGGGGCAGCTGCTGTCTCGTGCCCTCCAGGGCTGGGGCAAAGAGCTGAGTTCTCAGGCAGGGCAACAGCACCATGGCAGAGAAGGGAGTCATTTTTACTGAGACCCTGGAGCTGTGTGTTCCTTGAGCCTTAGGGAGCACTGATCCTTGTTGGGAAGGCTCCCCCAGAGCTCGTGGGTCACTGGGACTCTTCCAGGAGTCCTTGCAAGCCTTCCTGGGTAAAGGAGGGGCTGAGGCAGCTGTGGGGCAAAGTGCTCTGCCTGGGGCACTTGGCAGCCTCTGGGTGCTGCCTCTCAGGGTTTGCCCCTCCTTGGCAAGACATGTTGGAGTGGGAAGAGGTAGAAGGCAATTTATCCCTGTAGGGCTCTTCAATGTGCATTTGACAGTGACCAATGTGTTCTGCTCCATTTCACAATCTTTGGGGGTAGGCATTCTCCATTCTCTCAGTATCTCTTATTGTCCTGGGGTCATCTCTTTGCCCAGATGTCTCGTTCCTGAGCTCCAAGTGTCCTCCCCAGTGCTGCTGTGTGATGAGTGCCACCTGAAGGTGCCCTATGAGAGGAAGATCCTCATTAGGAATCCCAGCCACCTTCCTGGCTGCTACGGGCTTATTCCCCAGGTTTGGCATCACATCCACCTCCACCTGTCAAATATTCCTGAAGAGATTATTAGGGGAAAAAAGGGTTTGGATAAGACCTTGCTGGTTTCTAATCAGTCCTAAAGATCTGCTGAGAACAGGATCCTACCCTACTGTAAACTTTAGGAGGCATTTTAAGCTCCTGAGGAAACAGTTGATGTTCCAGTCCTCAGGGCGTTTTCCTGTGGGAGATCTTAGAGGGTTGTGAAAAGCTGCTGCACCCACAGACACCAGTGCCTGTGCTGGCAGCCTCCTTGGAGGATGCCCTGGGAGTGCTAAACCTACAATTCTTGCATCTTGTTTGTGCCTTTGACCTTTGTCCTGGGGAGTTTTAAAGGTGTGTGTAAGTGTCTGTTGTGGTGGATGTTAAGGAGCCTGAAGTTTCTTGAGAGTTCCCTCTGAATCTGCGTTTCATTGTGTCCCTTCCAGAAACGCAAGGAGGACTCTGCTGTGCTCTACTCCAGCCCCAGGCCCTGTGGGATTGTGCAGCCCCAGAGCACAGCAGAGATCCCAGTTGTGGTGGCAGTGCAGGCCCTGGGCACTCATCGCACCAACGTTCTCATCGGCGTGTTCGGGGATGAGAGAAACCCCCTGGTGAGGGCAAGGGGAGATGTGAGCCTGTGTGCAGCTGCTCCTGGCAGGGTGCAAAGGGACAGGGATTGTGCCGGGGAAAACAGGCACAGGCTGCTGGGGAGAAGGACAGGAGGGATGGGGGCACAAACAGCTCCTGCCTTAGAGGTGGGAATCTCAGTGTCTGACACAGAATGGAGTTGGGCTAAGCTGGAATCCAGGGGCATTTGAGTTCATTATTCTTTCAAATGCTGTTAACTTTGGAAACATCTGTTTGAAAATGTCATCTCTCTGAGCTCAAAATAGGATGTCAGAAGACTTGTGGGAGCCTTGAGCTTTCTGTAAAAGAAAGGAAAGCTGGCATTTGAAGAGTGTTTGCAAGGACTGAAACTTCGAGTAAAACATATGGAAATGGCAATGCCAAATTCCCTGGATGGCACCAAACATCTGAACCTGGGCCATCATGGCACTGCCTGTAAATCAGTGAACAGAAAGGAAAGGCAATGCAGGCTGTGCAAGGGAGCCTGAAGTTTGACCAAACAGTTGCTTTCAACTATCAGGCTGCTTTCCTTAAAGAGGAGGGTTTCTCCCCACCAGAAGAACCAGTTGTTTAACTGTCAGGCTGGTCTTACCTAGAGATTTCTTGCAAAAATAAAAGCTTTGGGCCAATAATTTTTAGTTTGAAAGGTTCTCTTACCTTAATCCTTTTCAATTTGGAGGTGAACATGTAATTTTCTTTTTCCCCAAAAGCCCAGCATTTCAGCTGGAGAGTGGTAGCTGTCCCTAAAGAAAAAACTTGAGCAGGGTTGAGCTGTTCAAGGTTTTTTAGGTTTCTCTGTTGTGGTTTGTTTTGGGTTTTTTAAAATCTTTCTTGCTTGCTTCCTGGAGCAGAGAGCACAATTACGGAGCTCAGGACGGCTGGCAGAAATCTCCCCAAGCCCAAGGCTGGCAGAGCTTGGCAGGATCCCAGCACCACAGCCTGTGTATGTATGGATGGAAGGATGGATGGATGGGGAATGCGACCTGAGTCACCTGGGAGTGTTGGAAAATGTCAACCAACCCCCCAGCGGTGTCAGGGGAACATTCCTGATAAATCCCAGGTGGAGCTGCAGAGTTTCTGGCCTTGGGCACTGGGGAGGCTGTGCTGGCTGGGCACTGGCTGGGTCTGCCCCTCGGTGTCTCAAATCTCACCTTTTTGCTGCCTTCTCTGTCTTTTCCTCTCCCACTGTGCTTTTTGCATCCCCACCAGGTGTTCATGCCTGTCCTCTCTAGTTGCTCAATGCAAGCAGTTGCAGCTGCTGCAGCACCTCAGTGCCATCCCTGGGCTGCCTTTAGAACAGACCTGCCCCAGCCTGGATTGGGAAGGGCTGGATCAAACCATTTCTCAGTTCAACGTGCGAGCACTCAGCCAGGGGCTGCATCCTGGCCAGGAGCTGCTCGTGCAGGTGTCCCACCCTCCCTCCGTCCCACTGCAGGTCCCTGTTCATAGTTATTTATTTTCCAGAGATGAGCTCCACCCACCTAAATTCAAACCCCAGCCACCGAAGGAGAGGAGAACCAGTCTGGATTGTGCGGCAACTCGATGGAGGCACTTCAGGACTGGAAAGGAGGAGGCAGCCAGAGCCCTGAAAGAAGTGCAGGATTTTAGCCAATCTTCAGGAGCAGAGGTAGATTTTCTTGTACACCTACTGCTTGCTTTGCCTCCCCAGCCTGCCAGCACCAAGTCCTGCTCGTGCTGAGCTCCCTTTTTGCTGCCCTGCTGTGCTGTGCCCTGACAGTGGGCTGGGCAGCAGGGCCAGTGGCTGGACATGGGCTGAGGGGGAGGGAGAAATAGGAGAGTTTTCCTTGGAGAAGCTGACTCAGATCCTACAGGCCTGTGCTGAGTGTGGGATTTTTTGCCTTGTTTCCTTCCCAATGTAAGATGAGGCTTTTCTCTGCATCATCATGGTAACACCTCCAGCTTCCCTCGCAGAGCAAGCTGGGATGATCCTGATCTCCATGGAGCCTCTTCCCAAAGCAGCCAGACTCCCTGTTTGCAGGGCTCTGCTTTCACCCAGACCTGCTATTGCACTGCTGGCTCTGGAGCTGTCTGACAAAGGGAGACTTTGCAGGGGGGCTGTCTCTTCCTCCCAGCATAGAAAATGGCTTGTTTTTTGGGTGCCAGCACCAACTCCTGAGCACCCTCACCTGCCTCGAGGCTTGGAGGGATTCAGGTGCTCCCTGGACATGGCGCACACTGCCCTGGGAGCAGAGAAGGCAAGAGGGAATCTGTCTCCCGTGCCCATTGTCAGTGTGGCAAGCAGGGCTGGAGCTGCCAGTGCCACTGGGGGCCCTCAGCATTGGCCACAGAGGGGCCTCCCATCCCTGCAGGCCCATCACAAAGTGCTGCCGGAGCAGCTGCTTGTTGGAGAGGCCGTGCAGGACACGTTGCAGGGCTGTCCAAGGACGCTGTGCGGCACCTGTGGAGGGCACTGCTCCCCCTGGAACTCCTCAGGTGCTCCATAGGAAATTTTTGCAGGAGCTTTTGCTGTAGCACCTTGAGAAAGAAGCATTTAAATCAGAGAGAGGGGGGAAGAGCCTCAGGAGTCAGATGAGCTGGGCTGGACTCCTTCCCTCAGCTCCAAGAGCTCTCACTCTGAGTCTCCTCCTTTTCTAAAAGCAGGTAGTTTTGAAACTTTTTAAAAGCAAGTTGTGCATCAGAGAGAATTTCTACTGCCAGGAGCCATCCCAGTTCACTTTCATGTCATGTACTAATTAATGCATTGACCCATGAGTATGGGAGAAGATTTTCCCCATGGTCCCTGCACTGGTCAATGGCATGGATGCAGGATGAGGTGAGGGTGATTCTGGCAGTGTTTGGGGAATAAGCCCCTCTGGCTACAGCTGCACTTTGCTCCAAGATGCTCTTCTGCCTCCATTTCCATGCTCAACACCTCAATCTCTCCTGTCTTCCATCCAGGCTTTCAATATCCTGCCACTGCCAGGTGTGCTGCAGCCAGGAGAGAGCCAGCAGGTCTCCTCCACCTTCTCTGGCCAGCTCAACACCACCTGCAATGTCCCGGAGCTGTGCCACATGGAGGGAGGCTCCACCTCCGAGGTGCTGGTGCCCAGGGCGGCCTCACGTGTCAGCTCCTCCCTGAGCCCCCAGGAGATCAACTGTGGCTCACAGGCCCCTCTCAGGGACAGGTGAGTCAGCCTTCCGTGGGTTCCTGCTCTGCCATGGGTTATTGTCCCTGCAGGGCTTCCCTGCTCCAAGGCCTCTGAGCTCAGAGGAGCTGCAGAGCAAAGGCCAGCAGCAACACAGGGATGGCTACTCTGAGCTCCCTGGCTGCCAAGAGAGGAAGGACCTTCTTCTGTTGAGACAGAACATCTTCTTCTCTATTTGAGTGCCGAGCCCTCCTGGCTTAGCTGCTGTCTGTGGGGAGCTGGGCTCTGGGCTTGCCTTGGCACCGCATCTAGAGGTGTCTTGAAGTCTATGGTGTTGAGTGGCATCTTCTTCATCATCTGCCTTCTTCACCAGAACAGTGGGATTGTGGTATGGGCAGGCGTGGGGCACAGAGCAAACCTTGCTTTGGGTCCTGCTCCTGCCACAGATGAAGTCCTTGCACTGCTGATCTGCCAGGGTTCTCCTTATGGTGGCAGAGCAGCCAGAAAAGCTCCTGTCCTTTGGGCTCCCCTGCAGCTGCAGCCGTAGGCAAGCACAGGAGAAGCTCAGCTCCAGCAAGGCAGCCCAGCTCAGGACACACAGGCACAAGTGTGGAGCTGGGAGTGGAGGCTGCTTAAAGCAAGCCTGTGCAGCAGGACTTCTTCAGGCCAGACTGAAGTTGGTTTCATGGGGAGGAGATGGATGAGGCTGCTTCCAATGGTTTCCATGGCAGCCAGCACTGGTTTGCTTGGTGTTTGGTCCCAGCTGGGTTCCAGCAGGAAATCTGCCTGACACGAACCTGTCTTGCAGGAGAGGAGTTCCTGCAGCCTTTGCTTTCTGACTGATAGGATTGTTCTAATGAAGGAGCAGGCTAGGAGTCGTTAAAACCAAAGATCACGGACAGAGACTCTCTAACTAATTAAAGTTAGACAGTGGGATGTTTATTAACACCGGCAGGCGGCACCAGAGCCGTCCCTAAAAGGCGTGCCCGCGTTGTCCAAGGTTCTTTGCCCTCTCTTTATTTCCCAAGATCTTACATAAAATACATCTGCACAACCCCAGCACCTCCCATCCCTGCTCTGTATTCAAATGAGGTCATTGGTCCTTCACTCCTGTGCAATTCTTCCCTTGAATTGGGTTGGTGGTCTCGAATTGGGTCAGTGGTCTTAAGGGATGAAGTCAGGAATGTCTTCATCAGGTCTCTGTGACCCTCTGGCACCATCCAAGGTCCCCTGCTTAGTGATTGATTGACATCAAGCCCAGGTGCTAACCATTGTTCTACTGGTTTCAAGATGTTCTTATAACAGTTCACTTCCTCCACTTCCCTCTAGAAAGAAGCTCCTAATGGTAAACAATAGAACAATCAGCTCCAGCTTAAGCATCTCATAATCATTAACCTATGGTCTGCCTATCTAACCTACATCCTGATCAATGGGAATTGCTTCTAACCCTCAGCTGAAATCTGAACTCTTTAAAATCATGCTTCAGCTATGCCCAGGGAGAAGGGGGCTGAATGAGCTGAGTAAGAACTGTAGGAGAGCTAAGCAGATGTCAGCAATCTGTGCTCTGCTTTAAACTGGGAAGCCAAGAGACAAAGGGCGTTTCCAGGCCCCAGTGCAGAGTGCTGTTGGATCAGCCTTTGGCAGGGGCTGGAGGGGTCTGGCTGTGCCTTCAGAGGGAGCTGGCACAGTCAACACCTTATGATGGCAAAGCTCAGGTTTGGCTGGTCCTGGAGGTCCCCTTCCACCCATGCCCTCACTTGGGATGTTCCCAACCTCTGTGGGTTGAGGAGAATTCACGGAAATGGCCTCAGGGTCAAGGAATGAAGTGCAGGGCCAGTCAGGTCTAGGGAGCCCAAGGTTCTGGTGGGACTCTCAGCCACGTTTTCTGTTTTGTCTGCAGAAGGCAGCTGAAGCAGCCAGCTCAAAAGCTTGAGCAGGAGGAGGCAAAAGCCTTAGAGAAGGAAGAGAGGAGGAAGGAGGAAGAGAGGCAGAAGAAGGGAAAGAAGAGTGTCTCTGTTGGCAAGCAACCTCCAATACCAGCAAAGGGGAAAACCAAGACCCGAGAGAATAAGGAAACCAAAATCCCAAAAAAGGAAACCAAAATCCCAGAGAGGAAGGAAATCAAAATCCCAGAGAAGAAGGAAAGCAAAGCATCAGAAGGGAAGAAAATCAAAGCATCAGAGAAGAAGGACACCAAAGCATCAGAGAGGAAGGAAACCAAAATCTCAGAGAAGAAGGAAGACAAAGACCCAAAGAAGGCGGAACCCAAAGCTCCAAAGAAGGGAGAACCCAAAGCCGTCAAGAAGGGGGGAACTGAAATCCCAAAGGACTAAGCTAAGATGGAGAAGAACTCTTTATTCTTTATTCATACAACTCATTTTACAAAGTTTAACTGACCTTGTGTGCACCTTTAGTTCGTTCAAAGATTTCTTATCAGTTAGTTGATTATTGGTTAATAAAATAGATTTTACTTGTGCATCAAATCTCTCTATTGTATTGTTTACCTCTTCACTGATTCTCATGGGACAAATTACTTGTTATTGCAGGTGCATTTGTTTTTCACCCTCAGAATAGAATGGTCACAAAGTCTCATTCTCAAAATAGCTTCACATGAGAACTTGTAACTGCTTAGTTGCACACAGAAGAGATGATAGGCCAGCTATTGATATGGCTGAACAAGGCTTCATTTCAAAAGGCTTTTCTTTTATCATTATTCTACCTGTCTATGACATCTCCCGTGGTGTCCTTGGACCCACATTGTCAGAACTGACCCATGGTTCCATGAGGTTCCCCTGTGTCACCATGGTCACTGTCAGAGGCTGGATGAGATCAATGTCCTGAGACACCCTGGGATGAGCTGTCAATCAGTCACACAGTGGGTACAGTGCTAACCCAGCCCTGATTGCCTGTGTGATCAGAAATCCCACCTGGGGGAGGCTCACAAGGGCCCGGGGGCTTAAAAACATAGAGCACAAGGTGAGCCCCTGGTATGGACTCTGCCTTCTCCTGGGGTTTGTGTCTCACCCACACTGGAACCCTAGGAGCTGTTAGTCATATGTGTGTCTTTCTATAGAGCTTCTGTCTTTCTGTCTCTCTCTCTTTCTTCTCCTTCTAAT
The DNA here is from genome assembly GCF_028551555.1 of Melozone crissalis. Taxonomy (NCBI): domain Eukaryota; kingdom Metazoa; phylum Chordata; class Aves; order Passeriformes; family Passerellidae; genus Melozone; species Melozone crissalis. The sequence continues at coordinate 6,250,674 of NW_026535781.1, forward strand.
GCTCTTTCTATGGAACATTTTTGGATACCCTAACAGCTTGCGTGTTTTAATGTTTCCAGGATAAATGGGCTAAGTTAATGAAGTTACTGCTATGATAAGTGTTTTATGTGTAATTTGATGTTGCGTTAAATCCTCTTCCAAAGTTCTTGATTTTTTGCACTTTGCCAGTAGAATTTTGTGTCATTTTGACCTCTTACGAATATCTGCTTGGTGTTTTTCCTGTGCACTAAACTCAAGTAAAGGTGGCAGATGAATTGGTGAATTGGCACGCAAACCCCGAACGGAGCTCTGGGTGCGTGGAGGATCAGGGCAGTGTGAGTCGCACACAATTCCGGAGTGCGGGGACACGGGTCCCTACCAGGGTTTGGGGTGCCCCGAGTACAGCAGCAGCACTGAGTAGAGCCAAGAGGGCCCCAGTGCCCAGGGTGGGATGGCAGTGCTGGGGATTCAGTGTGCCGCGGTTCAGGTAGAAACCATAAACCCCCTGGAGGCCCCTTGGGGTCACAGGGCAGGGAAGGGCTGTGCTTACAGGGCAGGGCAAGGCTGGAGCTGCCCCTTCCTCCCCCCCCCACACACAAAATGTTTAGAGCAGACGATCTCCTCCAGTCTGTCACAACAGGCAGTGTTGGAGGTGAAATCTCAATTGTGGCCATGGGCACCTGGCTGAGAAGGACAGTTCTTTTCCATGGGAAGGAAAGCACAGAGCCTCAAGGTTTGGAAGGCAAGTGAGAGCCTCAGCAGGCCAAGGCCAGCTAGACTTGTCAGTAATTGCAGAGTTTGGATTTAGGGAATTTTGGAGGTGGAAACCCAATCTCAGCCATGGGCACCTGGAGAAGCAGGACAGTTCTTTCCTTAGGAAGGAGAGCATGGAGCCTTTCCCAATGTTTTGGGGACGGATGAGAGGTGACCCTTGTGAAACCACTGCCTGCCAGACTTGTCCTGGCAATATTCCTATTGGAAGAATCCCTGGATATAAGGACCTTTGGAGGTGAAATCCCAATTCTGGCCATGGGCGCCTGGAGGAGAAGGACAGTTCTTTTCCATTGGGAAGGAAAACAGAGAGCCTCAGTGTTTCAGCAGCAGATGAGAAGTGACCCTCAACATGCAAAGGTCACTTGGACCAGTCAGGCAGTCTATGGGAGGCCAAAGCAGCCAGACCTGTTCTGTTTTCCCTTGGTTTTATGGGGCTCCATATTGTCACAATGGTTCCTTGGATCCATGGGGCCCCGCAGTGTCATAATGGTGACTTGATTCCATGGGTTCCAGCAGTGTCACAATGTCTCCTTGATTACAAGAAGACTTGCAGTGTCACACTGGCCCCTAGGTTCCATTGGGTCCCACAATGTCACAGTGGCCCCCAGGTGTCATAAGGCCCTGCAGTGTCACAATGGTCCCAAGGATTCCATGAGCCCTTGCAGTGTCACAATGGTCTCTGTGGCTCCCCAGGCCCCACAATGTCACAGGACTCCTCTGTTCCATGAGGTCTGGAATGTCACAATGGACCTTTGGACCCTGGGGTTTTGCTGTGTCACAATGGTCTCCTTTGGCTCCACAGTGTCACTATGGACCACTGATGACAGGAGGCCACTCTGTGTCACCCTGGAGCTTTGGTTCCATGCAGCCCTGCAGTGTCACAATGGTCTCCTTTGGTTGCCCAGTGTCACAATGGACCACTGATGGCAGGAGGCCCTGCAGTGTCACAATGGACCTTTGGTTCCATGCAGCCCTGCAGTGTCACAAAGGCCTCTTGGTTTCATGAGGCTCCACAATATCACAATGGTCCTCCCAGGATCACAATGGTCTCACTGATTCCATGAGGCCTCACAGCGTCACAATGGTCTCCATATTTCCATGAGTCCCCTGAGTGTCACAATGGTCTCTGTGTTTCCATGGTGCCCCTCAGTGTCACCATGGCCCCTTGGTTCCATAACACCCCAAAGTGTCCAAATGGTCTCCATGGTTCCATGCAGCCCCACGCTGTCACAATGGCCCCTTGTTTTGATGAGGCCTCTCAGTGTCACAATGATCCCTACATTCCATGGAGCCACACAGCGTCAGTACAGTCCCCTTGGATCCATGAGGCCCAGCAATGTCACAGTGCTCTCCATGATTCCATGAGGCCCCACAGTGTCACAATGGTCCCTTGGTGTAACAGGGCCCCACAGTGTCACAATGGTCCCTTGGTCTCACAAGGCTCCACAGTGTCACAATGCTCCCTTGATTCCATGGCCCTGTGCTGCTGCATTCCCCCCTCCCCTTCTCAGGCCGCCCTGCCAGCTGAGAAATGCTCCTTGGGCCTTGGCCTTGGCCAACAGCCCCTGGGCTCAGCTCCTCTGCAGCTCATCACAAACACTGCTCCAGCCACTGCTGCTGCCCAACCAGCTCCTGGTTCCTTTAGCAGAAGCCCTGGGAACTGTTTTTGTTCCCTCAGTGGCAAAACATCCCTGTTCTCATACTGCCAAAGAAAGCTGTTGATGCCAAGTGCGGCCAGGATGAACCATTGCTGGGACTGAAGCCCCTCTCTTGGGGCCCTGCACACAGCGCTCCAAAAGGAGCCCTTGGAGCTCTCCTGGGCCATGACTCCCTCTGGGTGGGGCCTTTCCCAGCCGGGAACTCTCCTGTTTGCTGCACTCGGGGATCCTGAACAATGACAGAGCCTGGGCCGATCCCCCCACTCCTCCAGGCTCAGCACTCTGCCCACTGGGAAGATGCCAAAGCATCCTCAGTGAGCATTTCCTGCCCTCAGGGGAATTGCTCACAGGTGCCTTGCACTGACTCTTTGTGTCAGTGTGCACACAGGAGTGCCTGTGCTGGGGAAATGTGGCAGAAATGCTGCTCTCTGAGGAGTTTGAGCGCCTTGGATAGCTGAGTCAGTCAGGCCTGTAGGGAAGGTTAAATCACAAGGCCTAAGTGAAGTTAATTGCTGCTAAGAGTTGTTCTTTTGCTAAGTTGCTACCTTTAGTGTAAGTTATAAACTAAGCAAAATATTGTAAAGTTTTATTCCTTTGTAAAATTGCAAAGTCAAAAGGTTTTATTTAGGTTGAATGCTGTTACGCTCTGCTCTTTTGCTAAATTGTGAAGTTGAAAGTATCAGTTAAGGTTAAGATATAAGTTAAGTCCTGTTAAGTTTGAGCTCTGTTAAGCTTTTAGGCCATATTCCTTTGATCCTTGCCCTCACTGTCCTTGTGTCACACACACACACAGAGGGACAGTTCTGGGTTAATTTCTGGTTTGATTGCCTGGATTCTGTTTGGTTTTGTTGTTGCTTTGTTTCCCTGGTGTGCCTGAAGAGTCCAGTCAGGAGCAGAGCGACTCTTGCCAAGGAACTTTGTGCTGCTGTTGGTTAATATTAAATCTGGTTTTTGCTGCTCCCTTGCTGGGGATTTTTTCAGCGCTCTCAAGCCCTCATTCGTAACAGGGTGAAGGAGCCCTGGCCCAGGCTCTGGCCCTGGACGACACAGGGACACTGCCGGGGGGTCCCTTTCCCCCTGTGCCACCCCCAGGGCCCCGGCCCCCCGACCCCGTGTCAGGCTCTGGGGTCGATCTCGTGGAACATCCTCTGGGGGAGGCTGCGGGGCCGGGGGCAGGGGGACCCGGGGGGACAGGGGACCCCGCTGTGCACGAGCAGAGTTGGACTGCTCTGGGGGGAACTGTGAGGGGAGCCGGAGCAGAGTGACCTTCCCAGTGACCTCACACAGCCCCTGTGATGTCGCACTGACCCTGTGATGTCACACAGCCATCTGTGATGTCACACAGCCCTTGTGATGTCACACTGACCCTGTGATGTCACAGAACCAACTCTATGTCCCCTTGTGATGTCATACAGCAGTGCTGTGATGCCACAGAAGTCTGATTTCACAAAGTCACCCTGTGATGTCGCAATCTGTTCTGTGATGTCACAGCCTTCTCTGTGATGTTACACAGCTACCCGGTGATGTCACAACCCACTCCCTGATGCCACAGAGCCACCCTCTCTCATGGCAGACTCTGCTCTATGGCTTCACATCCTACTCTGGGATGTCACAGCCAGCTCTGGGATGTTACAGCCAGCTCTGTGATGTCACCATCCCCTCAGTGATGTCACAGAACCCTCAAGAACTCAGTTCTGTTGAAACCCTGAAGTTTCTTGTACTTTGAAGAGATCCCTGTCAGGGACACAACTGAGAAAGTGTCCCCAGGTTCCAGCTAGAACAGAACCCTGCAGGCAGTGATGCCAGGTGGGGACAAGCAAGGGAAAGCTGTCTCTGGTGCTCCCCACAAGCCCCACGTTGGCTGGAGATTGTGCCTGTGAGACTGAGAGTGAGTGACTGAGTGGCAGAGAGGTCCCAGGGGTTTGGGCGTCTGATTTTCTGTTCCTGTGGGTGTGCATTCCCTCTTCCATTGGGGGCAGCTACGGGAAATACTCATTCCCAAGCTGAAAAGGATGTTTTTGTTAAGTTTTGGAGAGTTTTAAATTTAGAGGGGAGTTATATTTCTGAAGGGAGTTTAAAAGGGATTGTTCATGGTTATTTGAGGAGCTTCCTGATATCTCTGTTGATTCTGTCTATCAGTTATCATTTTGGGATGCTGTCGGGGAAAAGTTTTATATTTTACAAACACAAGGGGTTTTAAAAGTTGGGAAATTTTATCTGTTGTTTCATTCAATTTATAGGATCATTTAAGGAGTTCATGGTTCCAACCCTTTTCCCTGGTTTATTTAACCCGCCCTTCACGTTCCTGAACCCAGGTTCCCTGAGAACAGGATGGGAGATGGCGCCCGCCCTTTGGCACAGACAAGCCATCTGCTGTCTGCCATCTCCCCTCCTTTTCTGTCCTCTCCTCAGGGTGGTAGTGGCCATACTGCCTTGAGATATTCCCTCACCCACATTCCTTCATTCCCTAGTTCTAATCCTCCTTCCTATAAATCACAAGACGGCAATACTCCTGTTAGAGAGACCGCCATTTTAGATTCCCTCCCACCTTCATCCCCATTTCCCACCTTTGCTTCAGGTGCCTCCTCTGTGACGGGTCTCACCTTAATGTTGAATTCCACCGCTGCATTGGGTCCCTCCCCTGTCATCAGAAAGCTCCTCCCTGGTGCAGGCTCCACCTCTCCACTTCCAGACCCCTTCTCCAGTCCAGCTTCTTCCAGTTCCCACATCACTGGAACCGGACATGGGGCCAACTGGAAGGAAGCCATTTGGGCTACCAAAGGCCTTCAACGCCAGGCATTGCTGGTTGGCAGAAAGGCCTGCGCCTCTGCCAGCAGACCTGCCTCCTCTACAGAGGAAAAGAGTGATAGCTTATCTGAGAGTGAGGATGAGCCCAAGGATTCTTGGCAGAGGATGTGGAGAAAAGCTGCAAAGGAGGGGGACCGGGAGGTGATATCCAAGATTCAGGTGGTGTGCAGTATAAGCAGGGGCCAAAACCTAAATGGGAATCCATAGGGAATAGATTCCCATTTAGGCTTTGGCCCCTGGGAATCCATAGGGAATAGATTCCCATTTAGGTTTTGGCCCCTGCTTATACTGCACAGGTGCCACCTGAATCTTGGATTCCCTACCTCCATAGGGAAATGAATGACTTAGTAAAGGCTGCCAAGGATTATGGGAGGGGTTCTCCCTATTTTAACAATTTGCTGGACGTGCCACTTACTGCCCACACAATGGTATCACAAAATTTAAAATGGTGTATGAAAATTATATTGTCACCCGATGAATTTATTTTCTGGAAAGGAGTTTGGATAAAAAAAGTTCATGAGTTACCAAAAGGTTATGTTGAGGAAGAAGGGCGACAACACCTCACAATGGACCGCATTACCAGGGAAGGAGACTATACTAGGCTGCAGTATCAGGCTGAAGTCTTCCCCCAGTCAATACTGGAAGATCTCAAAGGCGCTGCATGGTCCACCCTCCTCCAAACACCTGATAATTCTACACCCCACACTGACTTCACTGACATTCACCAGGGCCCGGATGAGAACTATATCAAGTTCACAAAGCACCTTATGAAAGCCCTGGAAAAACAGGTAGATGATCAAAAGGTCCAGGATGATCTTATTAGCAAATTAGCTTTCTATAATGCCAGTATTGACTGCAGAAAGGTTCTTCACAGCCTCCCCCTTGACCCTGAGCCTACCATTGCTCAGATGGTTGATGCTTGCATATTCCAAGCGGTCTCAGACCGTGACTCCAGCCTAGCCAAGGCCGCCAGCCAGGGTGCAATTGAAATGCTGGTTGCAGCAAATGTGCTTCCCCACAATACAGAATGTAATAAAGGCAGTGGAAACTGTTATAACTGCAGGAAAACTGGACATGTAACAAAAGACTATAAATACAAGAATATTGTTCTGGTTTTTTACCCAACCCTCAGTCCTACAGCCATTACCCAAACTGTTCCTGAAGCCAACAGCACTGCCAGCCCTCGGGAAAACTCCCAGCAGAGCACAAAATGACACCAAATATGAAGTTATTCGGTCCCACCCTTCCATTGGTGAGAGATGACCTAGGTTACAATATAAAGATGTACTCTATTCCCATCCTCAAGAGCTGTTGAAACAGGAGGGGTATTGTTTTATTCCTTATCTCCTGTTAATAGGCCTATCAATGCCTTTCTGCATGACTCAGAGATAATGCCCTCCAGGAGCCATTTCTGTTTAATGGACCCACCTCATGACTCATAGAATGACATCAGCCCATTGTGAGATGCTCCACCCAGGGGGGAAGAGCTAAGCATGCCCCCCTGGATATTATCTGGGCTTTGGGACAAAACAAGCTGCCTTTCCACTGGATTCCCCAGAGCAACAGCTGCCATTTCCACTGGAACTTCAGAGGTAGGCTACACCCTGCTACAGGATCACTGCTCCAACATAACCACATCTGCCACTCCAGGAGGACTGCAGCCACCATTCCAACTGGACTGCTATCAGCACCCTGACCAAGAGAGTGACAGGTTATATTCTGCCTTTATCAGTGTTTTTTCTTATGTATTATTGCATGATTTTTGATTTTTTTTTCCTAATAAATTGTATTTCTGACATCGAGTCTCTCTCTGGTTTTGCTTTCAAACCAGAACAAATGGAAAACCCTGAGTGGGTTTCCTGAAAAACAAACCCACCTCAGAAACAACCTGCTCAGTCCAGACTGCCTGGAATGATGTCACCTTTCTAGTAGGGACAGTGTGAGCAGAAATGATCTCTGGGAGCAGAATTGTCTGAGTCTTGCACCTGAATTCTCTGTCCCTGTCGTTTCCCTGGATCTCTGTTGCAGATGAAGCTGCTCCTGCCATCCTCACCTTTTACCTATCTCTTGAATGCAAACAGATGTTCCCAGGTGTATTGATTTTTCAAAGTTTCTACAAAACTTTTTTGTTCCTCATGGAACCAAGGGGCCATTTTGGCACTGAGGAGGTGACGTGGAAGCAAGGAGTCAATTATGACCCTGGGGTCCCATGGAACCAAGGGGCCATGGTGACATAGCAGGGCCACGTGGATCCAGTGGTCCATGGTGACACTGTGGGTCCCAGGAGACAATGGAGACACCCCCAGAACCTCGTGGAACCAAGGAGTCCATGGTGACCCAGCGGGCCTGCATGGAGCCAATGGCCCATGGTAACACTGCCCATCCAAGGAAGACATTGTAACACTGCGGAAGCTCATGGAGCGAGGGAGGCCATTGTGACACTGAAGAACTTCATGGCACCAAATATCCATGGTGACACAGCCGGGCATCATGGGAACCAAGGAACCGCTGTTGGCAGTAAGGACACTCATGGACCCAGGGGCCCTTGTGGCACTGCAGAACCAACAGAGCTGCTGGACCTTGTCCACTGGCCCTGCAGAGCTCCTTGGGAGGCATAGCAGGAGCAGCACCCTGGGAGCCTCGGGAATGCCCCCCTGGGATCCATGGCACACACTGCCAGGGGCTGGAATTCCCATTCCCAGGCAGGAAAAGATGCTCCAAGTGGAGCACGATCTTACAGTGACATTTCACTGCCAGCCTTCACAGCTTCACCTGTGGTTGTTGTAGCTCCGGGAGTGGGAAATAAATCAGGGCAGGGTCTTTGGTGGGAGCTGCCCTGGGTCAAGAGAGACACTGAGAGGGAAACAGAGCAGGCAAAGAAAGGCAGGAGAGAAAGAAGGGCACAAACACAATCAGCTGCGAAGGTGGCACTCTGAAAAACAAACTGGAACCGACAAAAAATGAATGGGACAGAAATCAGTCATTCTGGAAGTTTTATTTACTATCAAAATACAGGCCACACACCCAGCCCCACACAATTCCAATCCCACACCCTCAAATTTGGATGCCACTTCTCCCAATCTCCTTCCAACCCCCTCTCACCCTGGACACTGTGGAATCCAGTAGATTTGTCATGGGACTGAATTTTTCCTAGGTGGGAATAAGGCATTTTGACATGGATTGGTCAATTTTGGGGTAAAATTGAGGTGTTTTCAATGGGATTGAATCATTTTGAGGTGACAGACCAATCTATCTGGAATTCTGGAGTGCAAAGATATGGAGAACACTTGCTGAAATCCCCCAAGAACCCACAAATCCTACAGAACAAATGTTCACAAACCATAAATTCCACCTCAAATACCTGTTAAATGGTGGGACTTCAGACATCCTTGATCAATTACTTTCATTTTAGTCCTGTTTCATGTGTTTTTAAGTGATAAAGACAAATCAGAAGAAAATTAGGGCCAAAAGGATAACCAGCCAGGTCTCCTCCCAACATGGATCACTGGGAATGTGGGTCACCAGTGTTCTGACCAATGTGGGTCCTCCCATGGGGGATGAAGCTGCGCCAGTGCACAAAGCTCCTCCTGTAGTTGGAGCACACGCAGGGCTTCCCTTACCGGTGCCTCTGTTGGTGTCGGGACAAGGTAGAGCTGTTTGAGAAGCTCTTCCCACGCTGAGGACACTTGTAGGGCCTCTCCCCGGTGTGGGTGCGCTGGTGGATGCTGAGGTGGGAGTTGTGTTGGAATCCCTCCCCGCACTCAGGGCAGTGGAAGGGCCTCTCCTCAGTGTGAATCCGCTCATGCAGGAGGAGATGGGAGCTGATCCGAAACCTCTTCCCACAATGGGAACACTCGTAGGGCCTCTCCCCAGTGTGGATGCGTTGGTTCCTGATGAGTTCTGAGCTGCAGCTGAAGCCCTTCTTACATTCCTCACACTTGTAGGGCCATTGCCCGGTGTGGATCACCTGGTGGTGGATCAGGGTGCTGCTCTGCCTGAAGCTCTTCCCACACTCCAAGCACTTGTAGGGATTCTCCCCATTGTGAAGCTGCTCATGCACCACCAGCTCCGAGCTCTGGCTGAAGTTCCGTCCACCTTCCTGGCCCAGGGTGGGTCTTTCCTCCTCAGAGCACACTGGGCTGGGTTTGCAGCCCCTCTTCCTGTGGGATCTCCAGGGCTTTTCCTCTCCATTGGATTCTTGTGCCATGGAGCTGCGCAAAACAGCCTCTTCCACGAGGTTCTGCTGTGGGGATTTGTCCGCCCTGGTTTCCATCCTCAGCTCCTTGTCTGGGGCGGGAAGGACAAAGAGAGGATGAGATTTGCCTCTGTGACAAAAGGAAGGGGAAGGAGATCTCCCCAGTGCTTCCCCGGCAAGACGGCATTGGCAGTGAGGTTGTCCTGCAGCTGGGGGCTGTGCTGGGCTGGGAGATGGAGCAGGAGAAAGGGGGAAAGGGGCACTGACTTCCTCCTCACCCGCCTGGGTGTCCTGGGGCATTGTCTCGGTTTGAATAGACAGGTGTCTGCTAAGGAAGGCAAGAACCTCCCTTGAAATGGAAAATGTAAACAACCTCCTTCCGAACAGTTATAATTTTGAAATTATGGGGCTCTAAGGAAACAGATATAGGAATAGGAATAACAGCTATTTAGCAGGAAAATTAAAATATAAACACAATAGTACAAAGAAAAAACACTGACAGATTCAGAATACGACCTGACACCCTGTGGGTCACAGTGGCAGTGGCAGGGATCCTGCAGAACAGTGGGGTTTTCCTCTGAAGATCCAGTGGTGGTGGTGTTGGGCCTGGTCTTCCTCTGGCAATCCAGTGGAAAAGACTGACTCTGGTCTTCCAGCCCTCTGATTATATCCAGGTAGGAATGTTTGGCTCCTCCCTCTGGGTGGAGCTTCTCACAATGGGATGATGGAATTTTATCAGTCATGCAGTGGCACTCAATGGCCCATTAACAAAAGATATCTCCTGGGAGGGAGGTTGGGTTGTGAAAGAGATAAAGAAAACTGCCCAATTAACATAAGATAACTGCCCCATCAGATAGGAATAGAATACACCCCCACTGTCCAACTTAAGATAGCTGGGAAATGCTTTGCAGTATTCTTTGTCTGTGTGTCTGTGTTCATGTGTATTTTACACTCAAAGTCCCCCAAATTTCCAAGAGGTTTTCTTTGGGGTGTTGTCTTGCCCCTGTGTCCATCTGCACCTCCCGTCACTCTGTCACTGTCACCTCCAGCCATCTCTGAGCCCACTGGCGCCTCCCAGGTTTGCACTGAATCCCTCCCTCCTGCCCTCCAGCACCAGCAATGACCATGGCAGGGAGCTCAGAGCAGGAGCAGCCAGGCCAGGGCTAACACCAGGACCAGGAGCACCTGGCAGAGGCAGGAGGAATCCCCCATTCCAGGGGCTGCAAGGGCTGCAAGGGGGGCACCCATGTCCCCTCACAGCCCCAGGGCTACAGACTAGGGAGGAGATGCCTCAACTGCCTCAGCTGAATTGCTTCCCTCAGCCCTTGGCCCAGAAAGTCTCCGGCTGGAGCACAACCTCTTAAGGAGAGTTTCCACAAGGAAGAGAAAAGAAAGGAACTGTTTCTTCCCTTTCTCTCATCCGTGCCCTGTGTGCTCATTTTCTTGTCATCTCTTAGCAAAACCAACAAAAAAGCATCTGCACTGAGGTGTTTCCCAGGGTCGGTTCCTAAATAAGGCCAAAGGAAGGTTTTCTGCCACGGAAAAAGTGACAAATGTGGGATTTGTTCAGACAGTTGAAAACATGACAATTTCTAAGCACTGGAAATCCAAAGACTATAAAAACCGGAGTTTGCAGTTGTAATGGTCCATTGTCCTCCCTCTTCCCACTGCTGATTTGTCACATCCCAACTCCGGAGGAGCAGATTATGGAAAGAAGACCTGCAGGGAGTGTTGGTGGCCTAATCCCAGAGACTGGAAGAAAGAGTGAAATCAAGAAAAGATTTCCAGTTGTTTTCTTATCATATTGAGCACAAATAGCTCTATAGTCCATATGCAATATCCAGATGAAGAAGCACGTTCCTGGTTTTATTTCCAAATTGCAGTACTTTGGAACATCTTTCTGGATGAGAACAAACCACAGGCCAATAATTGACCCACTTTGGTTCCCAAATCAGAAATCATTCAACTTCTACCAAGATGTCTTCCTCTGCAGGTGTCCCAGATTGCAAGGCAAAATGGATTTTATTTGCCATCTGTATGGCAGTTTTCCTTATCTCTTCCACAACCACTCCTCCCTCCAGGGGTGAAGGCATCTGCTGATAACAGCCTATTGAATGTCACTGCATGGCTGATAAGAATTACAGCATCCCATTGGGAGATTCTCCGCCCAGAGGGAAGAGCCAAGCATTCCTAACTGGATAGAATCTGGAGATTCTGGAATAGCAGCACAACTTCTCCACTGGATTTCCCAGTGGAATAGCAGCTGCCTCCACTGGATCCTCAGAGAAAGACTACACCCTTTTCTACGGGAGCCCCTGCACCAACAGAACCACACCTGCCACTCCAGGAGGACTGCAGCCACGTTTCCAATTGGATTGCTACCAACAGCCTGACCAACAGGGTGTCAGGTTGTGTTCTGACTCTGTCAGTGTTGTTTGACTGTACTGCATTGTTGATTTTATCCTTTTATTTTCTTCCCTATTAAATAACTGTTATTTCCGGCTCCTGTACTTTTTATTTTTTGCCTGAGAGCCCCTTAATTTAAAATTATAGCAATTCAGAGGGGGAGGGTTCACATTCTCCATTTCATGGGAGGCTCCTGCCTTCCTTAGCAGGCACCTGTCTTTCAAACCAAGACAGCAGGACAGAAGGCACTTTGATTCCTTATGTCCCAAGTTTCTCCTGAGTTCATGACTCATGACTTCAGATGAACTGGAATGGTCCTGACTGCACAAAAGCAGCCACAATGAGCAGGATCAAATGCCCAGGTCACCATTAATTGCACTCGATCCACGCCTTGCACAGCCCAGCAGCAATTCCTACCTGTGCCCCCAGCTCTGGCTCAGCCAGAGGGGCATCGCTCTGGTGTGTGCGGGACCGGCTCCTGCAGGACACAGCGCTGGGAGCCGCTCTGTGTCCCACAGCTTCAGCATCTCAGGCACCGCTCCACAGCTGTGGGGCTGTGCCACCACTTTTCCACGGCTGCAGTTCCTGTGCCACCACTGTTCCATGGCTGTAGTTCCTGTGCCACCACTGTTCCATGGCTGTAGCTCCTGTGCCACCACAATTTCATGGCTGTAGTTCCTGTGCCACCACTGTTCCTCCTTTTCCATGCTCACTCCACTGCTGTTCAAAAGCTGTGTGGTGCAGTTTCAGCACGGTTCCTCAGCTCCTCCACCACTGCTCCACTGCTGCTCCAACACTGCTCATTTACCACTGTTCCACTGCTCCTTCTCTGCTCCTCCCCTGCTCCCCTGTTCTTCCACGGCTGCTGCTTCTGTTTTAGTTCTGCTGCCACAGCTGCAGTGTCACAGAGAGGGGAACGTTCGGGCAGCAACCGCTGTGGTGTCACAGAAACCGGGACAATGGGACTGCCACAGCTGTGGTGTCACAGAGAGGGGAACACTGGGGCTGCCACAGCTCAGGTGTCATGGAGAGGGGAATGTTGGGGTGGCTGCTGCTGTAGTGTCATAGAAGGGACAACTGGGGCTGCCACCACTGAGGCGTCACAGAGAGAGGAACGTTGTGGCTGCCCCCACAATGGTATCATACACATGAGAATGCTGGGGGCTGGGGGCTGCCTCTGCTGTGGAGTCATAGAGAGGAGAATGTTGGGGCTGCCAAAGCTGTGGTGTCACAGACAGGGAACTCTGGGCCTTCCACTGCTCTGGTGTCACAGAGAGGGGGACTTGGGGCTGCCACAACTATGATGTCACAGAGAGGGAAATGCTTACACTGCTAGGGTTCCACAGACAGGGGAATTCTGGGGCTCCCACTGTTGTGGTATCATAGAGAGAGGAATGTTGGGGCTGCCATCCTTTTGGGCTCAAAGACAGGGTAATCTTGGGGCTGCTGCCCCTGTGGTGTCCTGCAGAAGTCAATGCTGGAACTGCCAACTCAGTGGTATCACAGAGAGGGGAATGTTGGGGGAGTCACTGCTGTGGTGTCACAGGGGAGCATTTGGGGCTGCCACCCCTGCAGTGTCACTGAGAGGGCAATGTTGGGCTTGCCACTGTGGTGCTGTCATAAAGAGGAGAATGCTGCGGGTGCCACCTCTGTGGTGTCACAGAGAGGGGAACACTGGGCTTGCAATTGCTTTGGTGTCATAGACAGGGGCACATTGGTATTGCCACTGCTGTCATGTCATAGACAGGGGAACTTTGAGGTTGCCACCACTGGGGTGTCACTGACAGGGGAATGCTCGGTCTTGAACATCTGTGTTATCTTAGAGATGGGAACGTTGGTGTTGCCACCACTGTTGTGTCACAGACATGGAAGCACTGCCAAACCTCCCCTGGTGCTGTGCCCACTCCAGTGCTGCTCCTCTGTGACACTGCACTGCCTCCTGGGGACATTGTCACACTGTGAAGACTCATAGGACTGTAGGGGCCCTGTGACACTCCAGGGTCTTGTAGAATCCATGGAAGCAAGAGGAGACTGTGAAACTCTGGGACTTCATGGAACCATCCATTGTGATACCTCAGGGCCTCATTCTTTCCAGGAATCCTTGTGACACTGCAGAACTAAATGGAACAAAGGGGACATTGTGACACTGTGGAGTTCATGGAACTGAGGGGATGCTCTGAGACACTGATGCCTAAAGATGCTCAGGAACCATTGTGAAGCTGTTGCTTGTGGAACCAAAGGGACACGGTAGCACTGTGGAGTCTCAAGGAATCCTGAGGCCCTTGTGACTCAGTGAGGCCAGTTGGAACCAACAATCCATTGGGATCCCCCAGAACCTTGTTGTGTCCCTGGATTCTTGTGACATTGTGGGGCCTCATGGAACCAAAGGGACACTGGGACACTGTGTGATCGCAGGGAACCAAGGGGACTCAGAGACACTGTGGGGCCTCCTGGCTCTCAGTAACTTCAGACACTTGTGTCCATCTACAAGGGGGCAAAAGTCAGCAGCCTGAGCCTGTTGATCCAGAATATTCCTATCTCCATGGAGGGTGTTCCTGCCAGCTGTGGTGTTTGTGTTCTCTCTGCTCTCTGGGGGAATTGCATCCTGCAAGAGACACTGACCACTCCAGTAGCTGACACCACAGGGCCTCCTGTGGGGTGGGGGCAGAGGCATCTTTCACTCCATTATGTTGCTCAGAGCCCATCCAAGCTGGAATATTTCCAAGGATGGAGCATTCACTGGCTCTCCACCAAGGCTAACGGAGAAAGCAGGGCACTGGGGGAGGCAGCAGGGAGAGCAGACGCTGTGCTGGATGAGCGAGGGAAGAGGATGAGTGCAGAAGGCACAGCCCACCAGGAGGCCACCAGGCAGAGCCGTGGAGCCTCCCCAGGTGAGAGTGACCTGCCCAGGGAGTGCCCTGCTGCCCTCAGGACTGTGCTGCCACCCTTGGCAGAGGTGTTTTCCCAGCAGGATTTCCCCTGGTCACCCGGGGCCGTGCCGCTGCCCCCGGCGGGAGGGCGCCGTCAGCTGAGTGTGCCGTCCCTGGAGTCGGTGGTGGAGGTGCCCGGAGCAGCCTGGCTGTGTTAAATGAGCACCCTGCAGCCCCTCCGTGCCCTGCCGTGGCTGCCAAGACTCCTGAAAGGACTGGCTGCTGTGCGGCTGTGCCCTCTGCTGCCCACTAAGAGATGTCTGAGTGCTCAGCCTCATTCCTGTGCCTGCAGGCAGATCAGTCGATAGAGCGACTGGGAGATGGGGGTTCACTATCCAATAGAGTGGCCGTTAGCCACCCTGGGGGTGGGCGCCAGAAGCGAGAGCCCCCCTCAGGGTTTGCCCCCCCCGCCTCATCGGGTAAGTGAAAAAACATACAGAGTAGTGGTATTTCACCAACAGCTGGGACGCCAGCGGGCGGGTCACCCCGCACTGCCGAGTGCATGCCCGGCCTCCCACTTATTCTACACCTCTCATGTCTCTTCACAGTGCCAGACTAGAGTCAAGCTCAACAGGGTCTTCTTTCCCCGCTGATCCTGCCAAGCCCGTTCCCTTTGCTGTGGTTTCGCTGGATAGTAGGTAGGGACAGTGGGAATCCGTGCATCCATTCATGCACGTCACTAATTAGATGACGAGGCATTTGGCTATTTTTCAAACACATATAAATAATATATGTTCCTTTTCCGGGTTAAATAAAGGTGGCCCGTCCACCTTGGACAAATCCGGTAAATTGTTTCAAATACAGTAAATTGGTCTGAATCGGGTGGTAATTGATGCGTTATGAATTAAAGTCTTTGTCCCTACTCACTATGAGCTACCTAACTGGCTTGTGGCTTCCTTACGAACCTAGCTACTCTCTAGTTTATTAAAATGTAAAAGTGATACAAAAAAAAAAAATTGCATACAAAAATCAACATATTAAAACAGCAATAAAAATCTACAAAACATTACAAAGTACAAAAAATGCAAAAATTCACTACCCTGAATCGTGTAATCTTCTGGCCCTACTGGTGAACATATGTACAATCTCCACAGACGATAGGAGTGCTTCTGTGGATAAAGTCTTTGCAACCATCGTTTGCCTCGATTTGGAGAGGCCAAGTGTACACAAAAGTTCAAAGTTCCCCTTGTACCATTTCCCCCACGCTCCAAGGGGAAAGCCCATAGAAACAACGTCCTTTGCGTTGGTGAGGCTTTGCACCTTGGTTTCCAAATGTTTGTACTTGTTTACTTTCTCTGCAGCCACTTCTTCCAGAGATGTTTTGGAGGCTTCGTATCGTACTGTCACTTTCACGATGAATGCACGTCCGTCCTTAACAGATATCAGATCTGGTTTGTACAGCTTCTTGATGGTTTCCCTTATGGGTGGTTCTTTGAACACTACCCAGTCCCTCTTCTTTGCCTCCTCAATAAGCCTTTCACAGATATGATTGTGCCTCTTGATTCGAGCGTCCTGAATCACTGGGCAGTAGCCGAGGATGAGGGCGCAGGTTTCGTTGTCCGCATCACAGTGCCTACAGGCCTTGATGTAATTTTCCTCTCTACCCCAGGAGAGAAATTCTCTTGTGGGGTAGAAGTTGTCCCTAAGTTGTAGTGTAGTGAGCAGTTTCCTGTGAGGAACGCATCTATAGTATTGGAGCCAATCACTACTAATTTTATCACCTTCAAAGCTTTTAATTCCACGGCCTTGGGATACTAATTTGGTCCATTTCTTGAATTCTTTTCTCCGTCAATCACAAGGTTTAGGAAATTTAGTTTTAAGGGTCGGTGCTTCCCACTCCGAGGTTGTGTCTGCACTGTTGGGTGGTTCATTCACCGGTAGTGCTTCCCAAATTGAGGTTATCTTCTCGCTTTCCCCTCCAGCTTGAATCCACAATTTCTTATACAGTTGTTCCATTTGATCTTTCTCTAGGAACTCCTTCATTGTTTCATCCGAGGACTGTGCAATCCAGTGCAGTCTCCGGGCCTGTACACTGGGGGTCAGTCCCGCCAACTTGGTGACGCCCAAACCGCCGTCCTTCGTGCTCGAGTACAAGATGGCACTGCAGGTGCACAGAGGTGGTTGCAGCCAGTCCTTGACCGCTGTTCGGATCTTCTGGTCAAGGGCTTCAAGGGCCCCTGTTTCATTTGTGAATGGTCAGCCAGGTAGGTCAGTCGAGGGATGGTGTATGTTTTGAGGATATCAAGTATTTTCAGAGGTTTAAGTGGAGCTTGATCAATTCATTCAAGCCAGAATTCTAGTTTTGTGGGGAGGTTGGCTTTTGCTATCCCAGTCCAGGGGTCAAAGTGTAGGCCAAGGTATTTCTTATATTCCCTGGGGTTGATCATGTTCAGGGGTGCACTGTTGATGGTCCATGCAGCGCAGTTATTGAAGGTGTAAGAGTCTTTCGTGGGCTTGATGTAGAAGCCGTGGCACTTTTCCCCTTGTGTTTTGAGACCGGTGAAATCGCAGAAGGCCTCTAATATCTTGATATTTGTTTTCATGTTTTCCCAGGAGTCGCTCAACAAGACCAGATCGTCAGCGAATGCTACTGCTGTTATACTACTCTGTCCTTGGTGGAATCCTTTACCACTCTCTTCCAGCTTGCACAACAGGGGGTCCATTGCCAGGTTAAATAAAAGGGGTGACAGCGGGTCACCCTGCTTTACTCCAACCCGGATCTGGATTTTGTCTGTGTGTGTGTTCATTTTTGTGGTGACATACATACTGATGTCTTTGTACATATTGTTCATCAGGCCAATGATGTGGGGATCCACTCCCCTCAGCTGCAAAGCATGTATGATGTGATGGTGGCTTATGGTGTCAAAAGCCTTGGCGATGTCCACAAATACAACACCCAGTGGTCTGTGTTCACTTTAGGCAGTCTGAAGTATAGTTTGCAGGAGTTTCAGGTTTTCAGAGCATCCTGCTGCTCTAATAAAGCCTCTTTGCCTTGGGTTGAGGGGGCATGCTTTGCTCAGCCTTGCTTTTACAATCCTGGAGAACAGTCTCAACAAGATGGAATTGATTGTGATAGGCCTCCAGTTATTAATGTCCTTTAAATGTTCCGGTTTTGTAGATTTGGGAATCAAAACAGTTCTGCACCCCCTCACCATGTCTGGGATCTCCCCAGATGTTAACCATAAGTTGAGTAGCTCAGCCGTCCGGGAATACCTGGGATCCATCTTTTTGATGTCCCCAAGAGTAACCCTATCTGGACCTGGAGTCGAGCCCTTGCTCATTTCCTGCACATTTCTTTCAATTTCTTTGGCCGTGATTAAGCCTCTGAAGGTGCTGTTGTCTGCCTTCCCATTAATTTCAAAGTCCCTGATGCCAGCAAAAGTACCAGGTGTTCCCCATCTGGCTTTAAATACCGAGTAAATTTCACTGGATGATATATCCCAGGACAAACACTCTACATCATCCAAAATAATTTTTGCTAGTTTCCCCCTGTCAAGATGGAATAAATGCTGAAAGCAAAGGTAATTACCTTTTTTGATCGCTCTGTCCTTCATCCACTTCTGAAATGGCTTTCTTGGTTGCTTCTCCCGGGTCTCCTTCCCATTTTACCACGTGTAGCAGTTCTTATCTGGCTTATTGATTCTAGGCATCCAAAGCAGTCCTGCACTGCCTGATTAATCATTGTCAGCATCTCCTGGCCGTCCATCAATTGCTTGAATGCTCTGGGGAAGTGGTTAATTGCTCCAGCTGATAAGCGTTCCTTGACTGTCTTTTGGTAATGAGCCTGCAGCTGCCCCGCCCTCTGCTGGTTTCTGGCGGCGGTTGTCCTTATCAGGGCGTCGTCTTAATTTATCCATTGTTTTCTCTCTGGCAGCTGGCCTCCCTGGCGGATGGTTCTCCCCAGGTCCATTGTCCACGGTTCTTGCCTGGGATTGCTGACTCAACCCAGGTTCCATTCCCATGCCCTCAGCTGCTCTCCTGGTATGATGACTCACCTCAGGTCCTCTGTCAGCTCCATCTGTTGGTTTCCTAGGCAGCAATCTTCTTTTGTAACTAATTTTCTTAGCTGTTTTTGTTGTTATGTGTTTGGCGATAGGTTTATTAATGTTTTTGTTTCCCTCGAACTGTGCCTCCAGTCTTATCAGCAGTTCTTCCTCCTCTTTTGTCCAGCATCTTTTGTGGGCTCCTGGATTTGATGTTTCTTTCAGTTGGGAAGCAATGATCCTTTCTTGGTTTCTTATCAATGGGTGTGCCAATCTTTTCTGTTGTCCCAGGCCAATTTTGGTTCTGAAGTCTCTGACGCATACTTCACATATTCACTCTCCAGCTGGAACCCTTTCAGTTTCTGGACCTCTGCATTTTGCAAAATGACAAATAACACTATGATAGTTAATATTTTCCTTTACACACTTGGCACACCGAAAGCAAACCCTCCTTTTCCAGTGCGACTCCTTTAGATGTTCAATCAGGCTTAACACAGAGTTTACCCGGGTACCACACAACAGGGACAAGGTGGATTTTTGTCAGGAACAGTCACCTTCACCATGTTATCCGGTGACTGCCCTCCGTGTTCCCCAGGCACTAGAGGCAATGCCTCTGATGTGCCTTCACTCACCTTTTTGCTGCTTCCCTCACCAAGCACAAACAGTTCAGTGTCTCGTGGGAGGCTAGGATCTAAGTCTGAGTGCCCACCGATACCCTGGACAGGCGTACTGGCAGCCCCCAGACCACCCACCCCTGCCCCCCTAATGACAAAATCCGGATTTTGAGCCATCGAATTGGGGCCACATTTACGGTGAGAACGGAGTGGGTGGTCACTCCACTCCGGAGCTCTTTGCCCCGTCTGCAACCGGGGAGCCAGGTTTCAAGCAATAAGCCAGGCGGCCTTTACCAAGGAATTTGTTTCACCGAATTTGGTAGGAGTTCATTGGTGACTTGGTTTGGAAAGACAGGAGTCTGCTAAGGAAGGCAGGAGCCTCCCCTGAAATGGAGAATGTAAACCCTCCCCACCCCTCTTAATTGCTATCAATTTTAAATTAAGGGGCTCTCAGGCAAAAATATGGGAGCAGGAAATAACAGTTCTTTAAGGGGGAAAAGAAAAAAATTAAAGGATGAAATAAAACAATGCAGTATACCAGAACAACACTGACAGAGTCAGAACCCAACCTGACGCCCTGTGGGTCGCAGTGTTGGTGACAGTCCAATTGAAAATGTGGCTGCAGACTTCCTGAAGTATCATTTGTGGTTCTGTTGGAGCAAGGGGGATCTGTAGAGAAGGATGTATTCTTCCTCTGAAAACCCAGTGGTAGAAGAGACAGCTGCTGTTCCTCTGGGGAATCCCGTGGAGAAAGCCGTGCCGGTGTCTCAAAAACCTCTGGATTATATCTGGGTAGCAATGCTTGGCTCCTCCCTCTGGGCGGAACATCTCACAATGGGATGTTATCATTCTTATCAGTCATGCAGTGACATTCAATAGTCTGTTATCAGCAGATGTCCCCTCCCGAGGGAGGTGTGAATGTGGTCACTCAAAGAGAGAGATAAAGCAAAGTGCCCACTTGACAAAGGTAATCTGCCATACAGATGGTAATGGAAAACATCTTGCATGCAATCTTCAACATTATCCACCCCTTTTTCTATTTCCATCTGCACCACAAAAAAAAAAAAAACAAAACAAAAACAACAACAACAACAACAACAAAAAAATTTCACACAGTTCTCACTTAAGACTAGGTCTCCCTGTTGTACACAATGGCTTTCTCCATCTTTCTGCATTACCCACCAAGTGTAAACAGGTCATTGAGCAAAAACAATTCCATGGATGGTTTTGTCTTTGCCTGAGATGGGATCAATCCAAACAGTCCTTCCTAAAATACCTTTCATGTGTACAACAGGGACTTTATTTCCATCCACTGTGTGCAGGGGTTCAGACTGGGCAGGACCAGCTCAATTTATGGAGCTTCTGGTGTTGACCGTCCAGCTGGCTTTTGCTGAGTTCATTTCCCAATTTCTAAAAGTCCCCCCCCGAGTGCCTTCAGGGTTGTTTGAAGTAGTCTGTTACACTGTTCAACTTTCCTGGCAGCTGGTGCATGATAAGGAATATGATATATTCAATACCATGTACCCTGGCCCAAGCATTGATAAGGCCATTCTTGAAATGGGTCTCATTTTCTGACTCAATTCACTCAGGGGTGACATGTCTTCACAGGATTTGCTTTTCCAGGCCCAGGATGGTGTTCCAGGCAGTGGCGTGAAGCACAGGGTAGGTTTCCAACCATCCAGTGGTGGCTTGCATCATGGTCAGCACGTAGCGCTTGCCCTGGCGTGTCTGGGGCAGTGTGATGGAGTCAATCTGCCAGGCCTCCCCATACTTGTACTTGGACCACCGCCCACCTTACCAGAGCAGCTTCACTCGCTTGGCCTGCTTGATGGCAGCACACGTTTCAGTCATGGATAACCTGAGAAATACTGTCCATGGTTAGATCCACCCCTTGGTCTCGTGCCCACATATAGGTGGCATCTCTACCCTGATGACCTGAGGCATCATGGGCCCATTGAGCTAAGAACAACTCCCCCTTATGTTGCCAATCTAAGTCTATCTTTGACACCTCTATCTTTGCTGCCTGATTTACCTGCTCGTTGTTTCGGTGTTCCTCATTAGCCCGACTCTTGGGAACATGAGCATCCACATGATGGACTTTCACAGGTAGCTTCTCTAACCGAGCGGCAACGTCTCTCCACTCATCAGCAGCTCAGATGGGTTTTCCCCTAGGCTGCCAGTTGGCTTTTTTTCACCTTTCCAACCAGCCCCAAAGAGCATTGGCTACCATCCATGGATCAGTATAAAGGTAGAGCTTTGGCCATTTCTCTCTCTCAGCAATGTCCAGAGCCAGCTGAACAGCTTTGAGTTCTGCAAGTTGACTTGATCCACCCTCTCCTTTGGTACCTTGTGCAACCTGTCGGGTGGGGCTCCATACGGCTGCTTTCCACTTCTGGTTCATCCCTGTGATGAGACAGGAACCATCAGTGAAAAGAGCGTAGCGTGTTTCCTCTTGTGGCAGTTGGTTTTAGGGAGGAGCTTCTTCAGCACGTGTCACTGGTCCTTGTTCCTCTTCATCAGTCAGACAAAAGTTCTCACCTTTGGGCTAGTTTGTAATTATTTCCAGAATCCCAGGGCGATTCAGGTTTCCAACACAGGAGCACTCTGTGATAACAGCAATTCATTTACTCCATGTCGTGTCAGTGGCGTGGTTGGTGGAAGGAACCTCGCCTTTGAACATCCACCCCAGCCCCAGTAGTCAGGGTGCCAGGAGGAGTTGTGCTTCTGTACCAGTCACCTCTGAGGCAGCCTGGACTCCTTCATAGGCAGCCAAGATTTCCTTCTCTGTGGGAGTGGAGTTGGCTTCAGACCCTCTGTATCTTTGACTCCAAAATCCCAGTGGTTGGCCTCGAGTCTCCCCAGGCACCTTCTGCCAAAGGCTCCAGGACAAGCCATGGTTCCCAGCTGCAGAGTAGAGCACGTTCTTCACCTCTGCTCCTGTCCTGACTGGGCCAAGGGCAATCACATGAGCGATCTCCTGCTTGATCTGGGCAAAGGCTTGTTGCTGTTCAGGACCCCAGTGGAACTCGTTCCTCTTGCAGGTAAAGAGGGCTCACAATCTGACTGTATTCAGGAATGTGCATTCTCCAAAACCTATGGCACCCAGGAAAGCTTGTGTTTCCATCTTGCTAGTTGGTGGAGACATCGCGGTGATTTTGTTGATGACCTCAGTGGGAATCTGATGCAGTCTGTCTTGGCACTTTACTCCCAGGAACTGGGTCTCTCAGGCCCGTCCCTTGACTTTGTTCTTCTTGATAGCAAAGCTGGCTTCTAGCAGAATCCTGATGATCCTCTCTCCTTTCTCAAATACTTCCATTGCCGTGTTCCCCCACACAATGATGTCATCAATGTACTGCAGGTGCTCTGGAGCCTCACCCTTTTCCAGTGCAGCCTGGATCAGTCCATGGCAGATGGTGGGGCTGTGCTTCCACCCCTGGGGCAGTCGGTTCCAGGTATACTGCACTCCCCTCCAGGTGAAAGCAAACTGAGGCCTGCATTCTGCTGCCAAAGGAATGGAGAAAAATGTGTTAGCAATGTCAATGGTGGCAAAGCACTTTGCTGCCTTGGACTCAAGCTCGTACTGGAGTTCCAGCATGTCCGGCACAGCAGCGCTCAGTGGTGGAGTCACTTCATTCAAGCCACGATAGTCCACTGTCAATCTCCATTCTTTGTCAGACTTGTGCACAGGCCAAGTGGGGCTGTTGAAGGGTGAGTGGGTCTTGCTGACCACCCCTTGGCTCTCCAGCTCACGGATCATTTTGTGGATGGGGATCATGGCATCTTGATTCATCTGATACTGCCGGCGATGCACTGTCTAGGTGGCAATTGGTGGTCTTTGCTCTTCCACCTTCAGGAGTCCTACTGCAGACGGGTTTTCTGAAAGTCTAGGCAAAGTGTTCAACTGCTTGGTGTTTTCTGCCTCCACAGCAGCTATGCCAAAAGCCCATCTGAGTCCCTTTGGTCTTTGTAATAGCCGTTCAGGAGGAAACCTATGCCCAGAATACACGGGGCCTCTGGGCCAGTCACAATAGGATGTTTTATCCACTCTTTCCCAGTCAGGCTCACCTCAGCTTCTAACAGGGTCAATTGCTGTGATCCCCCCGTCACCCTGGCAATGGAAATAGGTTCTGCCCCCACATGTCCCAATGGTATTAGGGTACACTGTGCACCAGTATCAACTAAAGCATTGTACTTTTGTGGTTCTGATGTGCCCGGCCATCGGATCCACACCATCCAGAAAATCCAGTTTTCTCGTGCCTCTCACTGGCTGGAGGCAGGACCCCTCTAACCCTGGGTATTCATGGTAGAGGTACCTTCCAGGGGATCTGACAGATCATACTCAGCAGCTCGGTCATGGGAGGTTGAGGCTACCTTCGCTTTACTGGAGTTCCCTTGATTTGTGTTTCCCTCCTTGAGCTGACGCACCCGTGCTGCCAGGACAGAAGTGCGTTTTCCATCCCACCTTCCCATGTCTTCCCCATGGTCACACAGAAAAAACCACAGGTCAGCCCGTGGGGTGTACCCCCCCTCTCTCTAGCTGGGGAACGTTGGGCTCTGACTCTGGGGCCTGTGACTCACAGCGGTGCAATGTGGGAATTGCTCCTCCTCACCTCTTCCCTCACCACCTCCCTCATCTCCTCTTTGATATCCTTAATCACAGCAGAGATATGAGCCTGCATCAGTCCATTGATCATACTTTCATAATTCTTAAGCTTGTTAGCTACAGAACCCACTGTCTCTTGGTTGTTATCAGCATTAATTGTTGCAATAAAGGTGGTGTATTGGGATGGTCCCAGGTTTGCCAGTCTCCACAACATTTGCCCTGTGCACCTGACTTTGTCGGGGTCATTATCATGCTGTCCATCCCTTCCAAAGAGTCCCTCCAATACTGCCACTTCTCTCAGCTGTTGAATCCCTTCCTCAAGGGTCTTCCAGCACATTCTATGGTGCTGGTCCTGCATTCTCTCCCTGTGGACAAACCTCTCTCTGACACTCATTAAAAGCCGCTTTCAGAGGGAAAGAGACCCTGGCTCCTTTACAACAATCTGATTGATACCTGAGTCGTGGGTCAAGGGTCCCAAATTCCTTGCCTCACCATCATCCAGCTGGACGCTTGTACTCATAAGATCTCAGATGCGAAGTAGCCAAGTTGTATAAGCCTCACGTCCCTGTCATACAATGTCTTTGCGCAGATTACAGAGACTTTTGTACGTCAGGGACTCGGTGATGATCGCAACCTCTGGCTCCCCTGTGGGTTGTGAGGGCCTTCTTTTATCTGGGTGCTCTGCTTTTGTCTTAGATCTCTTTGTTTCTAGGGGGCAACTGCTGCTGGCTGTGTCTGCCTTTGCAATTCAGCTGGAACCTGGACAGTTGTAACATCTGTGGGTGCTGCTGCCGCACTATTAGACTTTCCCTCTTCAAGGCAGAGGGAGGGCTTCTCACCAGCTGGGGAAGTGTATTCCTTCAGCATCCGGCCCATCTCACGTATCTCCTTCACCAGACCCCCCAGCCAATCTGGGTAGTTCACATCTGGGGTGGGATGCGGGGCAGGGTCAGGCTCTGGGGCAGCAGCATCCCTAGACTCTGGTGGCGTATTAGATTCTGGGGTTGGTGTCAGGGTGGTTATCCAGGTTAGTCACCCCTTCTCTCTAAATGCTAAATAGAGCAGGCCTATCAGCAACACCAGCCACTGTATGATATCATTAATATTTAGAGTGGATCTGAACCCTTCAAAAACTGGTGGGGCGGACCCAAAAAGATGGCTAAAGGGTTGGGAGAAGATTTCACCTGGTGTCATTTCCTTATAGCAGGTGTCATTATTAAAGTAACCTCAAAAACATACTGTTAGTGTTTGATAGCTGTGAATCTGTGTGCCTGCTTTCCAGAGGAAGTTAAAAATCCATTAATTCCTCACCTTTTTCACCCATAAAACAAACCGGATAACAGACACAGTAGCCTTGGTTATAGGACCAATGTTTAGATAAGGGCCTATAAATGGGAGAAATACAGCCATGATCACGTGCCACCCAAACCAGGGCCAGCTGGACCACATGGCGTCGCATAATGAGGTTTCTATAGCTACACACAAAAATTAGATTACTCAAGAACTGTTATTCCTTTTTTGTTTCTGTGCCCTAAAGCCGCACGTTAGGCGCCAAAATCTGTCTTGGTTTGGAAAGACAGGAGCCTGCTAAGGAAGGAAAGAGCTTCCCCTGAAATGGAGAATGTAAACCCTCCCCACTACTCCGAATTGCTATCAATTTTAAATTAAGGGGCTCTCAGGCAAAAATATGGGAGCAGGAAATAACAGTTCTTTAATAGGAAAAAAAAAAAAATAAAATTAACAATGCAGTACACTAGAACAACACTGACAGAGTCAGAACCCAACCTGACGCCCTGTGGGTCAGGGTGTTGGTGGCAGTCCAATTGGAAATGTGGCTGATGCCCTCCTGAAGCGTCAGATGTGCTTCTGCTGGAGCGGGGGGGGATCTGTAGAGAAGGATGTATTCTTCCTCTGAAAACCCAGTGGGAGAAGAGACAGCTGCTGTTCCTCTGGGGAATCCCGTGGAGAAAGCCGTGCCGGTGTCTCAAAAACCTCTGGATTATATCTGGGTAGCAATGCTTGGCTCCTCCCTCTGGGCGGAACATCTCACAATGGGATGTTATAGTTCTTATCAGTCATGCAGTGACATTCAATAGTCTGTTATCAGCAGATGTCCCCTCTCCAGGGAGGTGTGAATGTGGTCACTCAAAGAGAGAGATAAAGCAAAGTGCCCACTTGACAAAGGTAATCTGCCATACAGATGGTAATGGAAAACATCTTGCATTGCAATCTTCAACACCAGTGCACACCAGATCTTGGAAGGGAATGTGCTGACACTGAGAAATTGTCAAATGTTTCTGTGCCAGCAAACTGCTGGAATTATGCTGTGCAGGCATCTGAAAAAATCCAGATCTGGGCACTGGTGGTGTCAGCAAACACAAGATTGGGCTGGTGTAGGCACCAGGTATTTGCCTGGTTTGGCTTTCATTGCCAGCAAATTGCTGCACTTGGGCTGTGGTGGCACAGGGAAATGTCCAGATCTGGGCATGGGCGGTGCCATCAAATACAAGGTCTGGGTGGTGACAGACTTGGAAATTGCTGTGTTTTGTCTTCTTTTTCCAAAAAATTGCTGCTCCCCTATTGGTGCATCCTGTGTCACCCCACCTTATCTCCAGCCCTGGCTCCCTTCTCCATTGGATCATTTGTACCCTGACCCCTCCTGCCTTCCTCCAGTTATATACCCTGGCCCCAGTCCTGCTCCTGGCTCTTCGCCTCTGGTTCCCTTCAGCAGATGTTGTGCTCCTGCTTGCTCCTGTTTCCCTCTGCACCCTCACTTCCCCTGGACCCTTGGATTTTCCCTTAATAAACCCAGCTGGATCTGCTCTGCGAGGAGTCCTCTCGTCCCTCTGCTGAGGCTTTGATTGCACCATCCGGGCTCAGGGTCTGCTGGGCTGGGGGAGTTGTCAAGGCAGCCCCAAGTGGAGACGCTTTCGGTGCTGCAGGCACCTGACAGCACCTGCCTGGGGAAGCTGCTCTGGCCACCCGCAGCAACCAATTCCTTTTTCCAAGCAGCAGCTCCCAGTGTCCTCCTCCGAAGCCCAGAGAGAGAGGGAGCAGCTGCCCTCAGCCCTGTCCTTTACTGCATCCCAATTCTCATGGAATGTCCCCCCTCGGAGAGAAACTCCCAGACAAGAGAAGTGCGACCAGATCCCCTCCTCCCCTGAGCTTGATCACTTCTTTTGTTTCTTAAGGATCCAGTCCATCAGAGCGGTGGTATTGCACTGAGAGCTGGGACACCAGCAGGGGATCACCCCACACTGCCCAGTGTGCACCAGGCTCAACAAGGTCTGCTTCCCCCTGATTCCACCAGGCCTCTTCCCTTGGATGTGGTTTGCTGGATAGTGGGTCAGGACAGTGAGAATCTCCTTCATCCATTCATTCACTATTTAGGGCCCTGCAGACACTTCCTCAATTTCTCTCCAAGGTGACCCCACCCACCAATGATGTCACAGCTCTTGTCCATCTGGTCAAGAATCCCCCATGAGGACACTCTGGTGTCTTCTCCAAGGGCACAAAGCAGCAAAACCCCCATGGAAAATCTTCCCCCTTGGGCCCTGCGCCTCCTTGGGTGAGTTCCAGAGCAAACAGTCAGGGCAGTGGCCTGAAATGTTTTCCCAGCTGAGTCATAAGACTTCTCTGATGGATCCACATTGTCCCTGGGGAAAGAGATGTGCAGAACCCTTCACTAATGCCCTGGAATGTCAAACAGGAATCACAGCCATAGACAGCTCTTCAGAACCACTTCACCCTGGCTTTTCCTTCCTGGAAGCCCAAGATGTCTGAATGTCCTCCTGGTGCCTCAGGCCCTGGGTAAACAGGGCTTGTCAGAGATGCTGGCAGGGCACCAACACCCCTCCTCCTCACAGGGCACCTCTGTTACCCCAATTAGCTCCGAGTGGCTGCCTGGGGACAGGCGCCCACTTCCCCATGTGCCTGGGATGGGCACATCCTGCTCGGGGCCAGTGCTGGCCTGGGCCCAGAGCCAGGGCCATGACCCAGGTGCTCTGAAGGGCTCCGTGGCTGCGGGTGTGACAGGATGAGGGGCAGGGCAGGGCATATTCTCCTCTGGACAGTGCTCTGGGCATGGAGCTTGGTCGGGTTTGGCATCTGCGGGGAAAGGGGTATCGGGTTGTGTGGATGTGGGAATTGTCACTGCTGAGGCATTCCCCAGCCCTCAGCCTTGTCTGCAGGTGATCAGCATTGCCCAGTGCTCCCCAGTGTCTGCAGTGCCTGAGATGCCAATCAGCCATCTGATCACATGTCCCTTGTTCCCCTTGTTCTCCCACGTGTTGGGTTTGTGGCCGGGCTCAGCTCTGGGGTGTCCCCCAGGGAAAGCTCTGGGAGGGGAGGGGCAGCAGGAGATGGGGGATCTGGCACTGGGGGCTGCTGGAGGATGGATTGTGTTGGACTGGGGGTTGTCCCCACAGGGTCCCCAGGTGCCTTTGGCTCCCTGCCTGCCCCCCTTGGCCCCCCAGGTGCCTGGGCCCTTCCAGGGGCACCTGCCCCGTGCAGGAAGCTGGAGGGATGCCGAGCAAGGGGGCTGGATCTGTGCCACAGGTGGGGTGGGATGGACTCTGTGCCAGGGCTGGGCTTGTGGCCAGGGCTGGGGGCTGTGCCAAGCCGGGCTTTGGCCTGGGGGCTGGCAGGGAGGGTGCGGGGAGGAGTCCTGGCAGGGATAAAGGTGCTCCTCACCTGCTGCAGCCTCAGGCAGCGCTGCCCAGAGCGAGAGGAAGATGAAGGTGGCTGTACTCAGCTTGGCCCTGCTCTTCTCCATCCTCCTCCATCCACAGGCCAAGGTAAGGCACCAGCCAAACGCTGTCCCCACATCCCGCCCTTTCTGGCCTCCCATCCCACCCTTTTGGTCCCTCCTCTGTGTCCCATTCAGGGTCCCCAGCTGCCCTCCCACTGACCATTCCTGAGGCCTTTCCTTTCATGTCCCCCCTCAATCCTTCGCCTTTCTTCCTGGCCACTGCAGAGGGGTCCCCTTGTACAATTCCCTGACTCACCCCCCAATCCCACACCATCTCCCAGTCCTGTTGGTTTTGTCCCCACCTGTCCTCATTCTCCTGTCCCCACCAACCCCTCCCTTGCACTCCCATGTCCCTACACCTCAATTCCTTTCTCCTCCCCTGTACCTCACACGCTGCTCCTTCCACACCCCCAGCCCTGTCTCTTGGACTCTCAATGTTTTTGGGTCTCCCCCCACCTCAAACAGATCTTTTTGGAGGCCCTGAATTCCCATCCCTCTGCCTGCACCCTGCTCCCTGCACCCGTGTGTCACCCCAGCCCCACAAGGTCCAGTCCGGACCCAGCCTTTGTTCTCCTTTCCAGGCACTCCTGGAAGGAACCCAAGATGATCTGCGGGAGGTGAGTGGGCTGCTGGCATTGGAGGACATCCCCTCAGGGAATTGGGGGGCAGTGCTGTCCCCCCATCCCTTGCTGGCACCGGGGACATCCCAGTGACCAGCGAGGTCTACTGGTCTCTCTGCAGTTGGATTTAGACAATGTCGCAGTCCTGGAGACACCTCTGGTGGGTACCACGAGTTCTGCCGGTGCCAGACCCTCCCATTGCATGGCCACCACAGCCCAGGCCATCCCAGTGTGTCCCAGCACAGCCCAGTGCACCCCTCCTGACAGCCCAGACAATGCCCTGCCCCAGGGCTCCTCCCCAGTGAAGCCTTTGCCCAGGGCCCTGCTGCATTCCACCCCTGTCACCCCAGGACCCCCTGGATGAGCCAGGACGCAGCCCCTGCCCCAGCTGTGGCTCTTGGCCAGGAGGCCAGTGCTTCTGGGCAGCAGCACAGCAGCTCCTGCACCCCATTGCTGCCACAGCCCCTTCCCCAAGGCCCCCCTGCTCTCCCCTGCCTCCCAGTGCAGCCCGGTGCCCCCATTGTGTCTCTAACGCTGCCTTTTCCCCAGCCCCCTGTGGCTGAAGAGCTGCGGGCTCTCCTGCAGCAGAAGCGCCTGGCTGCCTCTCTTGATGCCTAGGTGAGCCGTGCCTGCAGGGACAGGGCTGGAGACAAAGCCCATCCATGTCCCAGTGGGCTCCAGAGGTCACGTTCTGGGGTTTGTCTTTTAGGGTGTGAAGGACCAGTGTACTTTTTCCTCCAGTGGCATGAGGAAATGATCATCGCTGGAGGAAACCCCTGAACTCTTTGAGCCCTGGGCCATTTTCCCTGAAGAATCAATCATCAAGAATTAATAAATCCTTTGAGCAAAGCTTTGCTCTGTGTCCATGTGTGTCCATGGATCTGGATTTCCTCCTTTCCAGTGGTCCAGGGAAGTCAGGCCAGGTCTGGGCTTTGCTGCCTTTACACAGTCTGTGCCTTCCCCCAGACAAATGGTGTGTTGGGAGTTGTGCAGAGTCCAGGGGGAGTGGGTTGACGGGGGGGTGGATGTCCAAGTGGTGAGAAAGGCAGTGGTTCACTGTCAGCATGGTAGGAATGACCTGGGTTTAAAAGAAAAAGAAGTAATTTCAAAGAAACTTTCTTTTACAACTTTTTCTCCCCGTGAGAAATCACCATTTACTTCTCAATATTTTGAAAGGTCTATTAAAAACTTAATAAAACTTACAACAAAAGGACTAAATAAGGAAAAAGTTACAGCGCTGGGAGCCTCCCCCACTTGGTGGCTGGTAACCACGTGGCTGGCTCATCCACACAATGGCTGCTCTCCCTTTTATATCCTTGCTGCTGCAACAGGCAGCCCTAGCTCCTTCCAAAGGCTGTCTGTTGACTCTTGGTCACTATCCATTGGTGTAGACTGCTTTCGTGGAACTGCATTGGAGGGCAGGTGTTGCTAAGCCGTGCCTCTTAGGAACAATCTGCCCCTCCCCAAATGCCCGGACTACCAATATCAGCCCGGGATAACAATGCTGGGTGGGGAGGACACATTGCAGTAACATAACTATACATCTGTACAACTTCTCTTAACATACTTATCATGTTCACCCTTTAACTGGGAGAGCCAACCATCTCATTACTCATCTCAAACATTGTGGCATTCACATTCTCTGAAAAAATCCCTTTGCCCAGGATTTTTCTCCTGGGAAGCTGAGAAGCCTCAGAGAAAAAGGAAAACAATTCTTATCTCATTTGCTTTTCCTGTGTTGTGCTCATGTGCAGAATGTGTTTGGAGATTGTTTACCCACAGGTGATTGTTTAACTGGATTCTGGTGTGAGTTATTTTGACTCATTGGCCAATTATGGCCAAGCTGTGTCGAGACTCTGGAAAGAGTCACGAGTTTTCATCATTATCTTTTGAACATTCACTAAGAATCCTTTCTCTGTTCTTCAGTATAGTATAGTATAGTATAGTATAGTATAGTATAGTATAGTATACTTTATTATAAGATAGTATTATAAAGTAATAAATTAGCCTTCTGAGAACATGGAGTTAAATGCATCATTCCTGCCTTTGTTGGGCAACCCTGCAAATAGAATATTACACCCCCAAAATTCTTGATTTACTCAAAAGAATTTAAATGCCAAAAAAATCTTTCTATGTCAAAAGTATGTTGAAATTATTTATTGGTCTTGAAATTTGGTTTCCTGGCGGGATGGGGCTGCTGGGTCTACCTGTCTATGGGGCACTGTGGGGCTCTGGGGTTTCCTGGGTGAGGGGCCCTACACGGTCACCTGTAATGCCTGGCCACGGTGGGGTAGAGCCACCGCAGTGTCCTGGAAAAGGGTGAGTGGTTCTACCTGGCTCTTGGGTCGTTCTTGGCCGCTGGGTCCATCGGCTCCAGCAGGACTTGGGTGAATTTTAGGGTGGGCCAGGTGGATCAGTTGTCCCCGGCCATCCTGAGAGCTCACCAGTCATGTTCGCTGACTCCAGTTCCAATACTGAAGGAACCACTGGTGCCAGCATCGCCCCAAGGAAGCCTCACAGCAGAACTGGCACAGGGCATTCCCCTGGCAGAGGGGCAGGGAAAATGTCTTGGCCACGAGCAGCAGAATGACCGGAAAGCCGCTGGTGCAGGAGTTGCCCACCCCAGCAGATTGAAGGCAGGTTTGGGTTGCATTCCTGCTGTCCTGGCAGTGAAATTCTGAGCAGAGGGCACAAAGGTGTCTTCTCCTCGGGGCTCACAGGTGACACCGAGATGCTGTGGGGGAGCTGAGCCCTGCCTGAGGGCAGACTCAGCCCAGCAGGAGCCCCGGACTGACACCGCGATGGACTACAGAGCTGGCTCAGGGGTGCCGTGTGCCATGAGTGGGGAACAGCTTCCCCTGAAACAGGGAGAGCTGAACCTTGGAGCCACCTGCTCCACAGCTGGAATGGTGTCAGCGTCAGGGAGCAGACTAAAGAGGAGAGGGAGGCCTTTGGTGTGAGATTCTGAGGAAGCTTTACTCATCAGGGGGAACAGGCACCAAAGAGCTTCAAGCACCAGTGTGCTCAGGATTTTATAGAGCACTAGAACTGTGGGTGGGCATGATCGCTGAGCCAATAGGGAATCAGGGAGGGAGGAGCAAAAGGAGGGGAATACATCTCAGGGACCAATGGGATAAGGGGGTGGAGAGGGCAGGTCACATGGGCCAATGGGGCATCATCCATGAGGGGAATTCCCGAGGGGCGGAACCTGCAGGGGAGGGGTTTACAGGAGACTGACAGGGAAGGGTCCAGAACAGGGGCAGAGTTTACAGGGATGGATAGGGAAGGCACTGGAATACAAGGTGGGGATTATAATGATTGAAGGGTAAAAGGGGAGGGATATAACCTGGGAATATCCCAGCTTGGGGAAAGACAACACACAGGGGGTGAACTGGAACAGACCATCCAAAAAGCTATGAAATAAAAGGGCACTGCAACAGCGCCCGATATAGAGGGATGCAGGACACGTTTTATGGTGCAAAAAGAAAGGATCGATCCTGTGCTATTTTTATACGGTCTTTTTATAGGCCTTTTCGTAGGGTTTTTTAAGAACATCCCCTGTCTATCCCCAGTTGGTCAGCAACAAGTTGTTACCCAGTATTGATTGGTCACTCAAACCCCTGGTGTGTATGTGCAAGAAAAGTTGTTTGTGAGAGATAGTTTTCATTTTTCTGTCTAAGAGGGAAAATACAGTTTATACGGGTGGCTGGTGTTTATCACAGTCTTACAGCTCTTTTTCAGGGAAAGTAGGTTGTTTTCCACAGTCCTAGAGCTCTTTCTCAGGAAAAACAAGTTGTTTTTCACTGCTCCACAACTCGGTTCTCACAAAGAGTTGTCAGCTTTCTCATGGCTTCTTCCTCTTGCTGGGATTTATTAAAAGGCCTTCAAAGGATTCACCTTGAGCAGGACAAGAGCCCAGTTGAGGCTACACTCAAAATGGATGACTGGTCAGGAGTTTTCACACTTTTGTAAGGTTTGGTCCATTTAAATATTGGAGTTAGTTGTCCAGTTACAGCCTCAGATTATGCAGTCCCATCCTCCCAGTTTGCTTTCCTCAATTCGCTGTTATTTGCACTTTTTGTGCCTGAAGCTGCAACAGTGTCCGGTTCTGGGGCTGGAAAAGGATTGTTTTGTCTGACTACACTGTGAAGAGAACTTGCTAACACTGTGTATGAAGTCCAGAGTTACAGACTAATGCAGTAGAGAATCTGGAAATATGACAGCTAAAACTGAAGGCATCAGCCTGTTCCATGTTCCCTTGGTTCCATGGGGATCCACAGCATCACAATGGCCACTTGTTCCCACGAGATTCCCTGATGTCACCATGGTGTCCTTGGACACACCTGGTCACAACTGACCCATGGTTCCATGAGGTTCCCCTGTGTCACCATAGTCACTATCAGAGGATGGATGAGATCAATGTCCTGAGACACCCTGGGATGAGCTGTCAATCAGTCACACAGTGGGTACAGTGCTAACCCAGCCCTGATTGCCTGTGTGATCAGAAATCCCACCTGGGGGGAGGCCCACAAAGGCCTGGAGGCTTAAAAACATGGAGTGCAAGGTCAGCCCCTGGCATGGACTCTGCCTTCTCCTGGGGTTTGTGTCTCACCCACACTGGAACCCTAGGAGCTGTTAGTCATATGTGTGTCTTTCTATAGAGCTTCTGTCTTTCTGTCTCTCTCTTTCTTCTCCTTCTAATGCTCTTTCTATGGAACATTTTTGGATACCCTAACAGCTTGCGTGTTTTAATGTTTCCAGGATAAATGGGCTAAGTTAATGAAGTTACTGCTATGATAAGTGTTTTATGTGTAATTTGATGTTGCGTTAAATCCTCTTCCAAAGTTCTTGATTTTTTGCACTTTGCCAGTAGAATTTTGTGTCATTTTGACCTCTTACGAATATCTGCTTGGTGTTTTTCCTGTGCACCAAACTCGAGTAAAGGTGGCAGATGAATTGGTGAATTGGCACGCAAACCCCAAACGGAGCCTAGGGTGCGTGGAGGATCGGGGCAGTGTGAGTCGCACACAATCCCTAGAGTGCAGGGACACGGGTCCCTAGCGGGATTTAGGGTGCCCTGAGTACAGCAGCAGCACTGAGTAGAGCCAAGAGGGCCCCAGTGCCCAGGGTGGAACGGCGGTGCTGGGGATTCAGTGTGCCGCAGGTCAGGTAGAAACCATAAACCCACTGGAGGTCCCTGGGGGGATTGGGGTCGCAGGGCAGGGCAGGGCAGGGCTGGGCTTACAGGGCAGGGCAAGGCTGGACCTGCCCCTCCCCCCCCCCCCCACACAAAATGTTTAGAGCCAACAATCTCCTCCAGTCTATCACAACAGGCAATGCTGGAGGTGAAATCCCAATTGTGCCCACAGGCACCTGGCTGAGAAGGACAGTTCTTTCCATGGGAAGGAAAGCACAGAGCCCCAAGATTTGGAAGGCAGGTGAGAGCCGCAGTCGGCCAAGGCCAGCTAGACTTGTCAGTAATTGCAGAGTTTGGATTTAGGGAATTTGCAGGTGGAAACCCAATCTCGGCCATGGGCACCTGGAGAAGCAGGACAGTTCTTTCCTTAGGAAGGAGAGCATGGAGCCTTTCCCAATGTTTTGGGGACGGATGAGAGGTGACCCTTGTGAAACTACTGCCAGCCAGACTTATCCTGGCAATATGCCTATGGGAACAATCTCTGGATATAAGGAACTTTAGAGGTGAAATCCCAATTCTGGCCATGGGTGTCTGGAGCAGAAGGATAGTTCTTTTCCATTGGGAAGGAAAGCACAGAGCCCCAGTGTTTCAGCAGCAGATGAGAAGTGACCCTCAACATGCAAAGGTCACTTGGACCAGTCAGGCAGTCCATTGGAAGCCAAAGCAGCCAGACCTGTTCTGTTTTCCCTTGGTTTTATGGGGCTCCATATTGTCACAATGGTTCCTTGGATCCATGGGGCCCCGCAGTGTCATAATGGTGACCTGATTCCATGGGTTCCAGCAGTGTCACAATGGCCCCTTGATTGCAAGAAGACCTGCAGTGTCACTGGCCCCCAGGTGTCATAAGACCCCGCAGTGTCACAATGGTCCCAAGGATTCCATGAGCCCTTGCAGTGTCACAATGGTTCCAAGGATTCCATGAGCCCTTGCAGTGTCACAATGGTCTCTGTGGCTCCCCAGGCCCCACAATGTCATGTGACTCCTCTGTTCCATGAAGTCTGCAATGTCTCAATGAACTTTTGGACCCTGGGGCTTTGCTGTGTCACAATGGTCTCCTCTGGCTCCACAGTGTCACAATGGACCATTGATGACAGGAGGCCACTCTGTGTCGCCCTGGAGCTTTGGTTCCATTCAGCTCTGCAGTGTCACAATGGTCTCCTTTGGTTGCCCAGTGTCACAAAGGACCACTGATGACATGAGACCATGCAGTGTCACAATGGACCTTTGGTTTCATGCAGCCCTGCAGTGTCACAAAGGCGTCTTGGTTTCACGCGGCCCCACAATATCACAATGCTCCTCCCAGGGTCACAATGGTCTCACTGGTTCCATGAGGCTTCACAGTCTCACAATGCTTTGCTTATTCCATGGGGCCTCATAGTGTCACAATGGTCTCCATGAGTCCCCTGAGTGTCACAATGATCTCTGTGATTCCATGGGCCCCTCAGTGTCACAATAGCCCTTTGGTTCCATGAGGCTGTAAAGTGTCTTAATTGTCTTTTCATGGTTCCACGAGGCCTTGCAATGTCAAAGTGAACCTTTGGTTCCATGGAGTCCCACAGTGTCACAATGGCTGCCTGGTTCCATGACACCACAAAGTGTCATAATGGTCTCCATGGTTCCATGAGGCCCGGTGGTGTCTCAACGAACCCTTGGTCCGATGGGGCCTCTCAATGTCACGATGATCCCTACATTCCATGGAGTCACACAGCGTCAGTACAGTCCCCTTGGTTCCATGAGGCCCAGCAATGTCAAAGTGGTCTCCTTGACACCATGAGGCCTCACATTGCCAAAATGGTCCCTTGGTCTCACAGGGCCCCACAGTGTCACAATGGTCCCTTGGTCTCACAAGGCTCCACAGTGTCACAATGGTCCCTTGGTTCCATGGCCCTGTGCTGCTGCATTCCCCCCTCCCCTTCTCAGGCCGCCCTGCCAGCTGAGAAATGCTCCTTGGGGCTCAGCCTTGGCCAGCAGCCCCTGGGCTCAGCTCCTCTGCAGCTCATCACAAACACTGCTCCAGCCACTGCTGCTGCCCAACCAGCTCCTGGTTCCTTTAGCAGCAGCCCTGGGAACTGTTTTTGTTCCCTCCGTGGCACAACATCCCTGTTCTCACACTGCCAAAGAAAGCTGTTGGTGCCAAGTGCGGCCAGGATGAACCATTGCTGGGACTGAAGCCTCTCTCTTGGGGCCCTGCAAACAGCGCTCCAAAAGGAGCCCTTGGAGCTCTCCTGGGCCAGCGACTCCCTCTGAGTGGGGCCTCTCCCAGCCGGGAACTCTCCTGTTTGCTGCACTTGGGGATCCTGAACAACGACAGAGCCTGGGCCGATCCCCCAACTCCTCCAGGCTCAACCCTTTGCCCACTGGGGAGATGCCAAAGGATCCACAGGGAGCATTTCCTGCCCTCAGGGGAATTTCTCACAGGTGCCTTGCACTGACTCTTGGTGTCTGTGTGCACACACGAGTGCCTGTGCTGGGGAAATGTGGCAGAAATGCTGCTGTCTGAGGGGTTGTTGTGCCTTGGATAGCTGAGTCAGTCAGGCCTGTAGGGAAGGTTAAATCACAAGGCCAAAGTTAAATTAAATGCTGTTGAGAGTTTTTCTTTTGCTAAGTGGTTACCTTTAATATAAGTTTTATGTTAAGTTCAATATTGTTAAATGTTATTCCTCTGTTAAATTGTGAAGTCATAGGTTTAAGTTAGGTTACATGCTGTTACGCTCTGCTCTTTTGCTAAATTGTGAAGTTGAAACTATCAGTTAAGGTTAATGTATAAGTAATGTCCGGTTAAGTTTGAGCTCTGTTAAGGTTTCAGGCCGTGTTCCTTTTATCCTTGCCCTTGCTGTCCTTGTGTCACACACACACACACAGAGGGACAGTTCTGAGTTAATTTCTGGTTTGATTTCCTGGATTCTGTTTGGTTTTGTTGTTGCTTTGTTTCCCTGGTGTGCCTGAAGAGTCCAGTCAGGAGCAGAGCGACTCTTGCCAAGGAACTTTGTGCTGCTGTTGGTTAATATTAAATCTGGTTTTTGCTGATCCCTTGCTGGGGATTTTTTTAGCGCTCTCAAGCCCTCGTTCGTAACAGGGTGAAGGAGCCCTGGCCCAGGCTCTGGCCCTGGACGACACAGGGACACTGCCGGGAGGTCCCTGTCCCCCTGTGCCACCCCCAGGGCCCTGTCCCCCCATCCCCGTGTCAGGCTCGGGGGTCGATCTCGTGGAACATCCTCTGGGGGAGGCTGCGGGGCCAGGGGTGGGGGGACCCGGGAGGACAGGGGACCCCGCTGTGCACGAGCAGGGTTGGACTGCTCTGGGGGGAGCTGTGAGGGGGGCCGGGGCAGAGTGACCTTCCCAGTGACCTCACACAGCTCCCATGATGTCACACAGCCCCCGTGATGTCACACTGCCCCTGTGATGTCACAGAGCCCCTGTTATGTCACACAGCCTTCTATGTGATGTGACACTGCCCCTTTGATGTCACAGAGCCAACTCGATGTCACCTTGCGATGTCATACAGCAGTGCTGTGACATCACAGAAGACTGATGTCACAAAGTCACCCTCTGATGTCACAATCTGTTCTGTGATGTCACAGCCTGCTCTATGATGTTCCACAGCCACCAGGTGATGTCACAACCAACTCTCTGATGCCACAGAGCCACCCTCTATGATGGCAGACTGTGTTCTATGGCCTCAGACCCTACTCTGTGATGTCACAGCCAGCTCTGGGATGTCACAGAACCTTCAAGAACCCTCAAGAACTCAGTTCTATTGAAACACTGAAGTTTCTTGTACTTTGAAGAGATCCCTGTAAGGGACACGACAGGGAAAGTGTCCCCAGGCCCCAGGCAGAGCAGAGAACTGCAGGCACTGATGGCAGCTGCGGACAAAGAGAAGCCAAGTCTTGGTGCCCTGGGGCACAGCAGCAGGGTCTGTGTCACCAAGGGCTGGGAGGAGACACCTTGTCCTGAGGCACTGGGGCCTCCTGGCACAGCCCCAGCCAGGCTGGGCACTGTCACCCCCTTGTCCTGTCCTCAGCATCTCCCCCTAGCCCACATCCCAGTGGCCTCAAGGATCTGCTGGAAGGAGTCCCTGGGGAGCCTTGCTCAGCAATGGCCCTGGGGGCTCCTGAATGCTCCCTGCAGGGACTTCAGGCTTTTCAAAGGACTTGGAGTTTTGCTTTTGCTTTGGAGTCTCTGACAGCTTTGTGCAGTCATGGCCTCCAATTATGTGTTGTAGTTAGTTCTTAGAGAGGCTTTGTCAGTAACACCACTCAGTGGGGCTCATTAATGCTTCAAGGTACTTCAGTTCTTTTAAGGTACTTGGTGTTTCCCTTGGGATAGACTCTGGGAGATATTTGTCCAATCATGGCCCCAATTATCTGCGTTAATTAGTCCCTGGAGAGCTTTGTACTGACACTCAGTGGGGCTCATTAATGCTTTGAGACACTCAAGGTGCTGAAGGTGCTTTGGATTTTCCTTTCCACACTGAGTGTCTGAGAGGTTTTTGTGCCATCCTGGCCACCAATTCTCTCCTGCAAGGAGTGCATGAGGAGCCTGTGTTGGAGAGGGACCTCAGTGGGAGCCATGAATGCCTGGAGAAACTTGGGGTGTTTCCTCTGCCTTTGACTCCTGGCAAGGTTTGTGCAATCTCCTGCCAGGCCCTGATGTTCAAGGGCTCAGCTCCAAATGCACAGTGAGGCTCATGAGGATCAAGCAAGTCCTGACAAACCCTGGCTCTGCCTTGATTTCCCTCTGCTCCAGTGCAGTTCATTAGGACGGTTTCCTTTGACAGTTATGGAGAAATAGTTCAAAGAGCTTCCAGGAAATATGTAGTCCTATTTTAAAGGGTGTCTTTTATTGCTGTTCCTATTACACAAGAGGTGATTGCAGCATTCAGTGACTGATATTGATCCAGGGACTCTCCTAAGGAGCCCTGGCCTGCTCACAGAAGCTGTGTCTTGAGCTCTGAGCCAGTGTAGACAACCTTGCTCCACATTCCCCAAGCCCATTGTGTCTCTCCTCACTCACCTGGAACCTGCTTTGCTTGAAGAACTGGCTGCACACAGCCAAAGAGGGATTTTCCTTCTTTGATTTTTGAAGCAATCTAAAACTCCTGAGTTTCCCCATTGCAAACAGACATCCTCCTCAAGTGTGTGCCAAGCCCAAGCTGCCACCAGGAGCACTCCAGACCTGCCCTGGGCCAGCTGTGAGGGTGGATCATCATCCCAACATGCAGTGGTGCCATTGCAAGGGACTGTTGCCATGGACACTGCAATGACCCCACTGCTGGGTTTGGGTGCCATGGCAACCCCCATCAGTTCAGGTTTCCTTGGAAACCAGCCCAAGGAGCCATTTCTGCAGCCAGGTTCCATGGCCACTTGCCTGCAGAGCTGTTGCTGTCCTCAGCGGCCATGGCAACCCTGGGACAAAGCGGTGCCAGGGCTGTTCCAGGTACAATTGCAGTGACACTCGTTGGAGCCACCAGGTGCCATGGCAATGGCCACGGGGACCCGTTCCTTGGTTTGGTGCCATGGCAACCAATGCCGGAGCTGTTGTGATGGTTGGTGGCCATGGAAAGCTGCCCTGGGCCCTTGCTCAGGGCTGGTGTCAGTGCCCAGAGCCAGAGGGGATCCCTTGCTGGGGGCTGTGCCATGGCCACCTGCCCTGTGCCGCGCTGGCCGCTCAGGCACCAGGAACCAGCAGCCAACGGCACTGCCAGGGCCAAAGGCCAGCTCAGCCAGACAGAAAGGGGCAGGGCTGGGCACTGTTTCCATGGCAACCGGCACTGGGAGGACACCTGGGTCACCTGGCCTGGCAGTTGCCATGTAAACCCCTGGCAGGCACTGAGGGCACAGCTCCTGGCACTGAGACACTGCTGGGCCGGGTGCTGAGCACAGCGCTGAGCACACAGAGATGGTTTTGTTCTTGCTGAGCTGCAGCACAGCCAAGGCCTGTCCTGCCCCTCGTCCAGCCACGCTGGGGAGGGGCTGGGGCTGCGGAGGAGCGGGGCAGGGGACACAGCCAGGACAGGGGACCCCAACTGACCCTGGGATAGCCCAGACCAGAGCACATCATGCTCAGGGTATGAAGGGGGGAACAGGGAGGAAGGGGGGAATTTTGGAGGGAGGGCTTTTGCCTTCCCAGGGAACACTTAGGCAAGAGGGGGCCCTGTTTCTCCAGTGGGCAGGGTCACTACCAAAGACACAGACATCAACTGAAGGAATTGTGTCATTTATATCATGCACAGCTGCAAAGATTTACAAAAGGATAAGCTCAGCAAAGCACATCATCATTAGCAATGAATTACAAAAGAAGCTCAGCAATCCATCATAACCCATCATTATATTTTGATGACCAATCCCTTGGTGAAACACCAGAGGTGTTTGTGGCAGACAAAGATTCTGGCTGACTATCAAGGTACACCTTACAGACATCAGCAGTACTTTAGTGACACCATTCTTCATTCTTTTTTCTCAATCTCATTCCAATTAGGAACAAGAATTCTGTTGTGCATGGAGCTG
Source organism: Melozone crissalis (assembly GCF_028551555.1). Classification (NCBI taxonomy): domain Eukaryota; kingdom Metazoa; phylum Chordata; class Aves; order Passeriformes; family Passerellidae; genus Melozone; species Melozone crissalis. The sequence goes on from NW_026535781.1 coordinate 6,291,700, forward strand.
GCACCTTTTTAATTCCAGAATAATGCCCCCAGGCCCTTTGCTGTTCAGCTTTACCATGCTGTCTGTGGCTAACAAGGCTTGGGGGCTCCTTTCCCCTCTGGCTGGAAAGGGGCTGGGTCCCAGTCCCTGAGGGGCACCCAGGCTCCTGGATGGAATTCCTGTGCAAGTCCCTCAGTGTCACAGCAGCCTTCACAGGGAGCCCCATGGATCAGAGCATTTCCCAAAGGGGCCCTTGGGGCAAACAGGGAGATCTGGTTTGGCAGGATGTGTAAAACCATATCCTGTCAGATCTCCTTGTTCTCACACAGAATCCTTGGATGCAGGGACACATTCCCATTGTTCCTGCCCAGGTTTCAGGACTCAGAGTTGTCTTTCCCAGGAGCTGCTCCTTCAGCTGCCTTGGGAGGGCCACTTGGCCTCGGGACCTACACTCTGGCTCCATTATTAGGACTGCTGCACCCAAACCCTTTATTTGCACAAACAGTGGTGATTGGAGGTGGATCTCCTTTTTTCACAATCATTCCTAAAAATGCAGTATCAATAATTGTACTACCCTGTCACAGGGTTGACTAATCCAATCCTGGTCACTATTGTTTACAGAATTACTGTAATTTCTCCTTGATATTCTGCATCATTTCCTCCTGTCATGACAGGACCACTTTGCAAGGCCAAGCTCCAAGGCAGCAGTAACCAAAGCAAAGTGTCCTGGAGGAATCTGAATTCCTGTTTCAGAATTGATAGCTCTCATTTGCTTTGAATTTCTCCTAATTAATTCCAATGCATGAAGGCCCAGCCCTGCAGCCTCTGGGCTGGCCCTGCCAGGGGCCATCACAGCCAGAACAATTTCCCAGGCAGCCCAAGTCTCACTGCCCATGGTTGGATTTGCAAATTGGGGGCAGCCGTGCACAGCCAGGGGGTTCCATTTCCCCTGTGGGCCATTGGGAAGGGCATGGAGCACATCTGGGAGATGAGTTCTCCATGGACAAAGGTTCCCATCTCCTTATTTTTCCAACTGCTCTTTTAACAACCCCTTACCCGTGCAACCAATCCTGCAGCTTGTGCATAATCTGGTACATGAAAAACCCTGCAGGCAAAATCACTGTATTTTTCACAGGAACAGACAAAGCACCCTGCACCACAGTATCAGCAACCCCTGCAAAAATAGCCAATTTTCTCCCTTTCTCCCTTTTTCATTGTATACAATCTCAAAAAGTTGACCACTGACATGAGGGTCCTAGCCAGTCCTGTTCTGTAGGGTATTTAGTGTTACATCCCTGAGCAGCCAAAGCTACCAAATTAGTATTGTCAGCACTATTTCACATTATTATATAATTTCATAGATAGATAGTGATATAGAAATATAGATAGATACAGACATAAATAAATTTATATAAATAGATATATTGAGGTCTTATTATACTATAAATACATATATAATTATTATGTATATAGACATTTCACTTGCACAAATGCATATCAGTTCAAGATTAAAACCTTCTTCTCTTGCTCCATGTGGGAGCATTCCAACAATCATTGTTCCTTCTGAAGGTGCTGTTTCCTATGTACTCTCAACAAATTCATCTTTGTCTGCCCAAACCCACAAGGTCTTTTCCTTTTCCATGTGCAATTTTTGGATGCATTTGAAGACATCCAGGGCTGCAGCTTCTTTTACCCGACTGCCCCACTGCTCCCACGGGGCTCCGACCTCAGCCCACTCCAGAGCCAGGGAACTCCAGGGAAGGGCTTCCCAGCTGGGAATTTCTGATGGGACTGATTCCTCACACTGACACTGAACAAGTGACATTTTGTTGGGATCTGAGCAGACTGTGCCAGTTTTGTTTTGCCAGTGGGCAGGGTCAGCACCAAAGCCACAGATTCCAGCTGAAGGAATCAGTGTCATTTCCTGCAGTTCAGGGCAGCAAAGAATCGCAACAGGAGCAGCTCAGCAATGCACCCAACCATCCCCACCAAAGATTGCAGCAGTGATTAGGAAAGATCCAGCAGCATTTACCCTCAGCCTTTACCATCCCCCAGACCCACACAGCAGCTGGGGAAGCTGTCACAGCCAAGGGCTGCAGAGCCACTCCTGGGCACTGGGAATTCCTGCAGGTGCCTCCAGCCCCAGGGGAGGCTCCAACCCCGCTGGGAGAGGGCCCAGCTCTGACAGTGCTGAATGAACAAACTGACAGCATTGCTAGTGTGGCAACATCTGGTTTCATCCTCCTCTTGGGTTCCTCCCAAAGCCTGGCCAGGGCTCAAGGAGGAACCAAGGGAGCTGACTTTGACCATACAGCCCCAAACAAGGCCAGATGTCAGATTTCATGGCCTTGTCTGGCTTCTAAATACACAAAGGTCAATCCGTGTTTCCCTAATGAGTGGCTACATCTATCTCAGTGCTAATGACCATGCATCTTTCATCAGGGAGCAGATACAAAGATAACCTTTGCTTGGAAGTTTCATCCAGAGGCCATCTTTGGCTCAGGGCCTGCTGTTCAGGCCGCACTCAGGGCTGGTGTCCAGACCTTGGCACTCCAGGGACGTGGTTTAGTGCTGGGCTTGGCACTGCTGGGTGCCCGGCTGCACTGGGTGAGCTCAGAGGGCTTTTCCAACAGAAAGGATTCTGTGGCTCCATGCTAATATCCACTGCATTCAGCTGGGGCTATTTTAGCAGCATTACTTTGCTCAGAAAGTCTCCTCTTGCCCAGCTCCTGTGGCCTGAGGCTTCAGCTCCTTCAGCTCCTGGTGCTGATCTGCTCATGCTGAACAAGACCAATCAGAGAGAAGAGCACAGTCCATGCAATTCCTTCTGGGACATGGAGAGGGGAGGCTGTGCAAACAGGAGCATTGTTTGCTGTGGCCTCCTCTCTGCCCTTCACGTCTTTCAGCGCTTTGAACCAGCCAAGAGCTTTCTCCAAGAATGCAATGGAGCAGCTGCTCCTGCTCCCAGGCCTGGCTCTCTCCAGTCTCTGCCCTTGCCTGGTTCTGTCCCTCGTGCTGTGCCCTCTGTTTCCCCAGGGCTCGGTGGCTGCTGCCCAGGACTGTGGCACTGGCACAGATCCAGTGCTCCAAAGCCTCCTTTCTGTGCCCTTGGAGCTGCCTGGGCACAGCCGCCTTTTCCATCTGGAAGCTCCCCATGGACAGGGAGTGCCCAGCTCCGTTCCCTGCACAGCCTCCAGGAGCCCAGGGCTGCCATCTCCAGTCCCTGCTGGCACTGGGGGCTCCCAGGTGCCTCAGGCTGCTGTGACACCGCTGCACACGGGAGGGAAGAGGGGCAGGAGCTGTGCTCAAAGTCAGCTCCAGCTGCTGCTGCTGCTGCTGCTGCTGCTGCTGCTGCTGTGGGGTCATTTGTGCAGCCCTGGCCCAGAGTCAGGGATCAGATCCTGCCAGTCTCTTCCAGCCCTGGCTGCTCAGAGTTTGGGCCTTGGAGCCTCAGGTGGCCAAAGGCAGCTGCTGCTGCTCCCTCTGTGTGCCCGTGTTCAGCAGTGCTGCTCCATCAGTCTGTGCCCAGAAACAGGGAAAAGCCTCAGCCCTGCAGGGCCAGGAGCTGCCGGGCTCTGCCTGAGCAGCTCAGCCAGCAGGGAGGGAGCTGCTCCACACGGGAACCAGGAGCAAAGGACATTTTTTCTGTAGGACATGTTTTCTATTTAGAAGGAAAAAAAGGAAAAAGGAAAAAACTAGGTAAATTGTAAAAGATAAGAATAAAATCCAAGTGTTAGTGAAAAAACATAACACAATGTTAGTGAAAAAAAACAAAACATAAATGCAAAGACACCTTCTTTGCATTAAGAGGTAAATGATCTTTTTCAAAAGAGAACTCAGTTCTTTACATTGTAAATGTGCTGATGGCATGGATCCATCTTACTGACCTCAGCAGCCTCTTAAAAGATTTTGGGCTTTGTTACCAACACTGGTATTTGAAATTGTGGTTGAAGCAAGAGGAAATTGCTTTGTGCCCTTCCAGCTCCAAGCAGGACTGGGAATGGAAACTCTGTCAAACCCCAAATCCTTTAGAAGATCACCTTCCTTCTCACCCTGCAAATGAGCTGCACATTCCTGTTGTAACTGCCAGGAGTTTCTTAGAGACACGAAGTCCCACTGACAGCTTTTTGCTCTGGTTTGGCAGTGCAGAAGGGCAATTCTCCATCCACCAGCTCCAGACTGCACTGCCTCAGGAGCACGGCCCACTCGCCAGCTTTGGCCCACTCGTGGCACTTCTAGAGGAGGAAGAAAGTGCAATTGCACAATTCCAGCCAATCAAGAAGGAAGAATGGGACAGACAAAACACTCTGTACAGATGCAGGCGTTCAGCTGGGACTGTGGAGAGTTTGGGTCCTTGCCAATTGGATGTGTGTCCCCAGCTGCAATCTCTGGGCCTGCAGCAGAGTCTCACTCACCTGCCAAAGCAGAAAGCTCAGGTGCTGTGCTCGCAACGGGCTCGTCTGATGCAGAGCTGTCAGAGCAATGTGAGGGCAGAGCCAGCCCAGCTGGGCCCAGGGCTGAGCCCAGCAGAGCCCTGGCAGAGCCCAGAGCAGCCTCAGCACCCGCAGAGCCCGGCTGCAAGGAGAGAAAGCAGAAACCGCCTGTCAGCTGAGGGCTCCTGTGCCCTTGTGCCAAGGCCTGCGATGACCAGGCCATGCTGGCTGTGCCCAGAGCTGTGCCCAGAGCTGCCCATCCCTGCTGCCTTTGGCAGCAGAGCAGGAGGGCAGCACATGTGCCCAGCCTGCAGCCAGCCACGGCACATCCAGCCCTCAGCAGCTGCCCGGAGCAGGATGCTCCTGTGCTCGCTGCCATCTCCCAAAAGCTCTGATCCCACCCTGCCAAGCACACAGGGACCCACCTCACGCCAACCACGGCTGCAAGAAAAGCTGCTCCCAAACCATGGCCTCAGCCTTCTCCAAGGACACGGCCCATCCACACCACAGCTGCTCCCAAGCACTTCCCCATCCACACTGGACCACCTGGAACGCTTCCTCTGGAATAACAAACAACACATTATTGAAAAGAGTTTAGAGACAAAATGGGAAAAAAAGAAAATTGGTAAAAAATCTTATCTCTGTCAGGGTCTTGAGGAAGGCCCAACCCCTGCATGCCAGGGAAAACCCCAGCCATGGCTGTGGGAAACCCACACTTTCTCTCTTCCCCTCTGCACTGCCCCCCAAAATCACGGTGACCCCAAAGCAAACAAGGGCAGTGGAGCAGCCCAAGCCCTTCCTTGCCTGCACAGCAAAGCAGCTGTGCACAGGTTCTGGAGTCCCACCTCTGCTCCCACCATGGGGCTTTGTTTGTGTCGGGCTGGCTGCCCCAGCCCCAGCCCCAGCCCGGGGCACGGTGGGTGCTGGGGGCTGTTGGCAGGGCCAGGAGCCCACTCCCATTTCGTACCCACCTCAGCCCAGGATCCAGCCCTGCCAAAAGCAGCCGGACAGCGACTGAAGAATTACTTGCATCTGCCCCAGCAAAGGGGGAGCCTTTGCTTCCCCGCCACGCTGGGTCATGCCCAGATCTGGCAGAATTTCCCGGGTGGGACTCATCTGCAAATTCCCTGTGGAGTTTGGCTTTGAAGAAGGTGCCAGAATCAAAGTGCACCACCTTCAGCCTCCAGTGGCCAGGCGGAGGAAGAGCTTGTCATCCTTGATGTCACCCTCGCTGTCTCCAGCAGCAGCAGCAGCAGCAGCAGCAGCAGCAGCAGCATCCCCACCCGGTACAGCTTCTCCAGGGGCTCCTTCTCCTTCCCTGGGGGCAGACCAGGCTCTCAGGGCTCTGCCCAGGGCCCCAGCTGTCAGGGAACCAGGACAAGCAAAACCAGCTGGGATGGTGGCCACCAGTGCTGAGCAGAGCAGCTCAGCCCCAGCACAAGGGCTGCGTGCTCCCATCCCATGACCCCGGTGCAGTGACACAGGCAGCACAAAAAGCTCTGGGTTCCTTTGCTTCTCATTGCCAAGGCATATCTGGAGCAGGAACTTACCAGGGCCCTGGATCAAAGTGTGCCTGTGGCTCTCTCCCTTCTTCTATGGCAGAGGAATATCCCACATCCAAGGATCACAGAACAGGTCTTCCAGTGCGGGTCTGTCCAAGGAGTTCACAGATAAACACCACCTGATCAGGTCTTTGCACTCTGGGAAGAGAAAGCAGAAACTGCCGGTCAGCCAGAGAAGGCTCCTGTCTGCTTTGCCCCACTATTCCCACACCCAGGCCATGCTGCATGTGCTCAGAGCTGGGCCTAAACTTTCCCATCAATTCCCTGTTTTGGAGGAGAGCAGGACATGTGCTACCTCCTCAGCAGCTGCCAGAGCGGGATGCCCACTAGCCCGCTGCTGGCTCCCAGCACTGGGATTCCCCCCATGCCCAGAGAAGAGGATCCACCTTGAGAGAGCCCTTGTGGCAGCGGGAGCTGGCCCCAGCTGAGGTTCTGGCCCCTTCTGAAAGGGTGCTCCCCGCAGACCATCTGGTGCAGCAGGATGCCCAGGGACCAGACTGTTGCTGCCTCGCCATGGTACCAGCCAAAGTCGTTCCATTCCGGGGGGCTGTAGGACAGTGTTCCTATGGAATACAGATGGAGTTCATCAGGGGGATGCTGCTGCTCCCAGAGCCTGGCCCCAGCATCCCTGGGTGTGCGGGGGCTGCATCAGGGGCACTCAGGGTGACCACTGCCCTCTCGCCAGCATCTGGGACTTGTGCACAAAGTTAGGGTTGGAAAAGAAGCCTCTGGTGTTGGAAGAGGGCAGCCCTGGCTAGGCCCGACCATGACATGCAAAGGAAAAACCCACTCCATGCTGGGGAAAAAACATGCCCTTATCCTCCCTGCCTGCATTTCCCCAAAAATATTTTGAAGCCAAGGGAAACAGGGCGAGTGAAGCAGCCCAAGCCCTTCCTGTCATCTGCATACCAAAGTGGCTGGGGCAAAGGTTCCGCCCTCCCTCTCTGCTTCCCCAACCCATGGGGCTTTTGGTTGGGCTGGCTGCCCCAGCCCAGCCCTAGTCCTGGGCAGAGTGGCTGGCAAAGGCTGCCAGCAGGGCTGGAAGATGGCTGCCCACCCAGCCCTGCTCTAAAGCAACTCAGCTGAAGATTTAGTGCCCTGACTGGCAGCAAAAGGGAGAATCCCCGCTGCCACAGCCAGCTTGGGCTGGGAGATGTTGGGCCATGAGATGTCAGCAGCGGGAGCACAGCCCTCTGCAGGCTCACCTGCAAAGTGAGTGTAGACTGTGTCCTGCAGGTAGGTGCCACAGCCAAAGTCAATGAGTTTGGCCTGCCCGGTGTCCAGGTCAACCAGGATGTTCTCTGGTTTGATGTCCCTGTGCAGGACCCCACAGCTGGTGCAGTGCCGCACGGCCTCCAGCACCTGGCGGAACAGCTCCCGTGCCTCCTCCTCGGGCAGGAACCGCCGTGCCCGAATGAAACGATGCAGGTCCTGACACTGCTCTGGCCGCTCCAGCACCATCACGATGCAGTTGGGGAGCTCGAGCCACTCCAGCAGCTGGACCACACCGGGGAAGCCAGTGGACACCCTGGCCAGCAGCACGATTTCCAGCGGGGCACTGGTGCCGTCGGGCTGCGGGAGGAGCACGATGCCGTCAGTGGGGCCGATGCAGTGCCAGGCCTGGGGAAGCCCTCAGCCAGGCCGGGATGCTCTGCGCCCTGCGCTGGCCCCACGCCCGCTCTCTCTCGGGGCGTCCTGGTGGCTCCCACCGTGCCGGGCGCCGGCTCATCCCCGGCCGGCAGCCCCGGCTGCTGGCCCCGCTCACTCACCAGCTCGCCCCAGTGCCGGACGCGGTTCCGTGGCACCCTTTTGATGGCCACCTGCAAGCCAAGGGCAGCAGCGGGGTGAGCTCGCCGCCCGCACTGCGAGCCCCATCCTCCGCCCTCCGCCCTCCTCCTCCTCCATCCCCTCCTCCTGCGCCCGCCGCCGGCCCCGCCGCTCACCGGGGCGCCGTCCGAAAGCCGCGTGGCCGCGAAGACTCTGCCGAAGCCGCCGCGCCCCAGCAGCGATCCCAGCCGGTACCGCTCCTGCAGGGCCTCCTGCGCCGTCCCTGCGGCCGGGACGCGGCTGTCAGCGCTCGGCCCGGGGCCAGCAATGGCCCCCGAGCGCCCCTCACCCGCCCCGGGCCGGCCATGCCCAGGCGTTCCATCTTCGGAACGCGGCACGGGAGGCTCGGGGCTGGCGGCCGCGCTGCCGAGCGGCGGAGCTCGGGCCGGGGAAGCCGCAGCGGAGGCGGCGGGAGCGGCCGCGCCGCCTGTGTCCTCCGCAGGCCACGGGAGGAGCCGGGGCCGGGGCCGGGGTCGGGGCCGGGGCCGGGGCCGGGGGCGGGGCTGGGGCTGGGGCCGGGGCTGGGGCCGGGCTCGGGACTGGACCCTGCGTCGGGTCCGGGGCCGGGCTCGGGCCAGGCGGAGGCAAAGGGCGGCGATGCCGCCCCCGCCCCAGGCACTGATGCCCGCCCAGCAGCGCCATCGCCAGTACGGCCAGAGCCGGGCGGAGGCGAGACCGCGGCGGGACGGCCGGGGCTGGGCACGGGGCAGCCCCGCCCGGGGCCGGGGGCGGGCCGGGGGCATGGCCCGGCCCAGCAGGGGAGAGGGAGGCGGGGAGAGAAGAGGGACGCTGGGCAAGGGACCCCGACAGAAGGGTGCCCGACAGCGGGAAAGGGAGAGAAAGAGAAAGAGAGAGAGAGAGAGAGAAAGACTATTCAAAACTATCAGTTTTGCTGCTCCCGCCGCTACTGCTGCCGCCGCTGCTGCTGCCGCCGCCGCTGCCGCTGCTGCAACTGAAGCACCGGGGCCGTTCGTCCCCGTGTCCGTTCCCCGCTCGCCCCACGAGCCCCACGTTCGAGCCCCGCGCGCCTCGGGGACAGCCCCTCCGTCTGCCCAAACACGGGAACTTTGCAGCGCTGAGCCCAGATGCAGAGCCCTGACTCCTGTGCACTGGCACAGCGATCCCCTCGCTTGCTGCTGAGCATTGTCCTTGCTGAGGGTCAAACACTGTCGGGCCACCTTCCCTTGGTGTAGGATTCCTACCTGACCCAAGCACTGCACTTACACCTCCAGTGTTGCTTTCCTGTGTGGAAAGGAAAACTGTGTGTAGCTCATGGTATTTTAGAGTGTCTAAAACTTGCCAAGTCACAGATTTTAGAGGTGAGGTGCATTTGGAATGAATGGGATGGAGAAGCAGTGCAACATGGAAAAGAGGAGCATAGAAATAAATAGAGGAAAACATCTTGGATTGTTTCTTTCATTTTCATTTCCCTTCTGGAAAGCTGTTTCAGTTTTCCAGGAATCATCTGCTGTCTGCTCTTCTCAAGAATCTCTCATGGAGAACAAGGTTGAGCCTCTGTCACAAGATTTGCCACCAGCTGCAGCTTCTCTTAGCTTTCCACAGTGCACAGTGTGTGCAGCAGGACTTTTGCAGCAAAGCAGGACAAATGTTAGGAGAACTTTACATGTCCATTCTTTTCCTGCTGGGCTGGGGAGTTGTGCCACTGGTGAAGTTTTCATTGTGACTGTTTGTGCTGGTTTCAGGCAAATTTTGGGAGGAAACCTCCAAAAGGGGTCAGTCTAGAAAGCAAGTTCCAGCGGCCCCTCCCCCTACTAGCTGAGGTAAAGACTTCCCTCCAGAGCGGGTTTAAACAATTCCAAGAAAAAGGAAAGTCACAGTCCGAGGAACTTCTCTGCCCCAGCTAGCTAAAACCAAATTGCTAGACCTGGGCTGTGAAGGCATCAGGAAATTTCCAAGTCTGGGCACTGGCGGTCCCAGCAAACACCAGATCTGGATGATGCTGGTGCCAGAACCTGGAAATATCCAAACTTTGGCTTTCTGTGCCAGCACCAGGAAGTTTTCAGATCTGGGTGCTGGCGCTGCCAGCAAACACCAGATCTGCGTGATGTCATTGCCAGTGACAGAAATCTGCCAGATTTGGGCTCTGCTGGCACCGGGAAATTTCCAAGTCTGGGCACTGGTGCAGCAAACGCAAGATGTGGGTGGTGCCAGACCCAGCAGCAGGAAGCTGCCACAGGTTTTAGCTTTCTGTGCCAGCAAATTGCTGGACATGGGTGGTGCTGGAACAGGGAAATTTCCAGATCGGGGCACTGGCAGTGCCAGCAAACACCAGTGAAACCTTCTGGTCCTCGTCCGGTCCGTTGACCAGTGGTTTCCCTGAGAACCAGCTCTGGCCACTTTACAAACAGAGACTGCTTTCATCTGGTTGTGTGGAAACAGAACTTTACTGAAGGCAAACACAACAAACAGGATGGCGTGCACAGTACAGAGAGTGAAGCAGAAAAAAGCCTGGGTCCAGGATCTAGCAGGGATATTTATACATTTATTTATGGGGAAGGGTTAAGGTGGGATCTGAGGGAAGGATCCAAGAGGAAGGAATGATTAGGAATATCACAATTTTGCGGCAAAAAGTAACCAATGGTAGCAAAGAGAACTCAGAACTTTCTAGTAACAATCTGCATAACTGAACAAGAGGATTATGGGTGGGAGCTCCTGCTCACCCTAAAGAGGGTTTTCCCACAGCCTTAAGCCGAGGTCTCCTTCTTTTAAACCAACCCAAACACAGCAGATCTGGGCGCTGCCAAGTTTGGGCTTTCTTTGCCAGAAAATTGCTGCCTTTGGGTTTTGCTGGCATCGGGAAATTGCCAGATGTGGGCACTGGCAGTGCCAGTGCACACCAGATCTGGGTGGGGAATGTGCTGGCACCGGGAAATTGCCAAATGCGAACCTTCGCTGCCAGCAAATTGCTGGAATTATGCTGTGCAGGCATCTGAAAAATTCCGGATCTGGGCACTGGCGGTGTCAGCAAACATGAGATTGGGTTGCTTTAAATACCTTTTAAATCCAGGTATTTGCTTGATTTAGGCTTTCATTGCCAGCAAATTGCTGGAATTGGGCTGTGCCAGCACCGGGAAATTGCCATGCCATGTTTGGACACTGGCAGTGCTGGAAAACACCAGATCTGGGTGGTGCCGGCCCCAGGTATTTGCCAGGTTTTGGATTTCTCTGCCAGCAAATTGCTGCACTTGGGCTTTGCCAGCACTGGGAAATTTCTGCATCTGGGCAATGGCAGTGCTGGGAAACTCCAGGTCTGGGCAGCAACAGAGCCAGCAGTGGAAAATTGCCAGATTTTGGGGGTTTTTGCCTGCAAATTGCTGCACTTGGGCTGCACCAGCACCAGGAAATTTCTGGATCTGGGCACTGGCAGTTCCGGGCAACACCAGTTTGTGAGAGCCGAAATGAGGGATGTGGGACGCCAGGCGGCTCTTCAAAGTGCAGTTTATTGTATCCAAGGTGATACAGCAGTCCAGAGTCATGGGTGACAGAGCTGTGCTACAGCTGTCAGCTCCAGCTGCAGGCCTGGAGACCCTTAGTTTAGGTTACAAATGCATGATATACTTTTCTTTGCTGAGCATCTTCACACAATAGAACCAATCTATACCTTAACTTTTACCTATAGCCAATCATAACTACTATCATTACCATATTCATGTTACTATTCTCCAATCACTAAAAGTTAGTACATTACAGTTTAAGCTAAAAGTTGTTTTCCAGTTTTCTTGCAGTGGAAAATTCTGAGACCTTTTTTCTACCTGCAAAATTTGCTGACTTGTTTGCCTGTGCTATCTTTCTGCTTGGTAAAATCTTCTTGTTTGAGGTGGGCTTATCCTTTGCTCTAAGTCATAAAAACCCCTTCTAACTAACATACACTTTGCCTTCTTAGCTATCCAAAAAGACTGGCTCATCAATTCTTTTCTTTTATATCAAAACTTGCTTTCATTTATATTCGTCTTCAGACATTACATTCAAAAATCTTTCAGCCAAGCATACATATCTGTTAGACTTTCTTGTCAAACTGCATCCCTGTATAGTGGTCAAGTGCTTGAGGCCAGGAGCACCTGGACAATGGGGACAGTTCTTTCCTATAGGAAGGAAATCACAGAACTCCAGGGTTTTGAAGGCACATGAGAAGCAGTCCCCAGAGGCCAAGGCAAGCCAGACCTGTCTGTCCTTGCAGCTTTTGTCTGAAAGCAAACCTTGGATATATGGGGAGTTTTGGGGTGGAATTCCATTTCAGCCATGGGCTCCTGGACAGGAATGACAGTTCTCCATAGAGGGGCAAGGGCCCCTCACAGCTGCTCATGGTCCCTCAAAGCCCCACATGGCCCCTCACAGCCCCTCACGGCCCCTCACAACCCCTTGTGAGATGCAAAGCTGTGTTTCGTGTCAGGTACAAACAGGCAACGTGTGTACTTGTGAATGAGAAATGTGTGGATACCGACAATGGGATAGTTGTGAATTCTAGTAATAACTGAGGAAAAAAAAGCATGGAAAAAGACTTTTGAACCTATCTTTTGTTTGCAAATTAACCCTAGTTGATTTAGGAGCATTTGAATTAAAGTGTTATAGATGTTGCTTTTTGCTTGCATTTAATCCATAAAGAGTTCTGCAATAATAACCTTTTGAAGTATAATTTTAGAATATTACTTGTATCCTTGAAACTGTAGCTTTGGAATATATATAAAGGAAATATGCTTATCTCAGACATTATTGAAGCAGAGAAAAACAGCTTGAAAAAGGAAGATGAACATCACTTCAAGGGTTTATGGTTTCGACCAAAGGGAAGCTGGACATCACTGTTATGAGATTTAGAGTCTCTGCAATTAAAAGGTGGACCCATATCTGGGGAGCTGGACTCCACCAGATGGAATTAATCTTTCTTCTTTTGGAAACTGGACCGTCACCATCTGGGAATTCTCCTTTGAGATAGATCCTGAGAAATTAAAATCACAATAGTTTATAGAATTGTGATGTAATAATTTGGAATAAAAATTGCTGATGAGTAAAAGATTGGAAATAGAAACTGCTGAAAAAAACTGATGGGTACCCCTGTAAATACCTGTAACCATCAATTATCGGTATGCAGTTGGAGGGAAAACTTCCCCCACTGTACCTGGCGCTGTATTGCTCATACTTTATCACATTAAATAATAAATTGATTGCTGCTTGAATATTGGACTAGTCAAGCTTCTGATTCATAACACCCTCACGGCCCCTCACAGCCCCCCACGGCCCCTTACAGGCCCAGTCCTGGGGCTCCTCCCAGAGGAGGGGTCGGGCCCTGCTTGTTCCCCTTTCATTTCAGTCCCTTCATTACAGCAACAAGCAAAGAAAGCTGAAATGGAGCGTTTCCCCAGCATTTCCCTCGGGGCTAACTGCGGGCTGAAGCTCTGTGCTGGCGCTGGCCCCAGCGCTACCATCCCTGCAGCCGCCAGGCCTTTGCTGTCCCCCCGTGTCCGTTCCCTGTCCCCGAGTCCCGCCCGGCTCTGGCAGCAGCAGCAGCCGCAGCGCAGGGGGCGCCGGCCCGGCCCAGCCGGGGCTCCCGGCCAGGAGCAGCAGCAGCGCCGGCCCCTTCCCGCCTGCTCCTGCCTCGGCTCCCAAGGGCTTTTAACAGCTCAATTCTGGAGCAGAGCAACCAGCACCCACACACAGCCCTGACTGCTCAGGGCCCGCCTGTGCTGCCCTGAGCCAGCCCTCAGAGCAAGAAAGGATCGGGCTCCAGCGCTGTTTTCAACGCTCTTTTACTCACCCTGAGCTGACAGCAGGAGGCTGCTGGTGCCCTTTGCCTTGGCAATTGGAGATCATGGCTGCTCTTGGCCCTCTTCTGCTTGCCACCTGAATTTTATCAGTACAACTGCAGTTGCCTCTTTCAATCACTGCTGCCCACTGTGCTTTTGTGATGGTGAACTCAGTGTTTTTGTCACAGGCATCATGATTAGCAGAGACTGAAATGCTCACAAGTCCTTGAGCACCAAGTCGAGGGGAATGAAAGTATCACAGACCACTTTTGCAGCACTCAAACACAGCCCTGCTGCTGGTGCTGTTGAAATAGAATCAACCTACAGAGACCATCACAGAAATTGCCTCTGGAGTGGCAAATCAAATGAAAAAATCCACCAGGAGAACGAAAATACTGAAGTTGGCTGGCTTCATTGCTTCCTCGGAGCAGCAGAAAATGGAGATGCCCAGAGGTATTTTGCACTGCTGCTGATCCCACTTGGAGCCCTGCCCTCTGCAGAGTCCCAGCGGGAACCTGAGCCCAGCCCAGGGAGCTCCCAGAGTGTCCTGGAGATTCTTTCTGCATTCGATCAGGCTTGCATTCCCCAGCAAGTCCCCAACAAAACCTCCTGTTTTCTTGGGTTAGAACAGGCACAATGAAAAACTCAGCAATGGCACAACTGCCCAGCCCACAAGGAAAAGAAAGGACAAGTTGTCAAGGAATCCAAACATTTGTCTTGCTTTGCTGCAGAAGTCGTGCTGCTCACGGTGTGGAAAGCCAAGAGAAGCTGCAGTTGGGGGCACATCTTGTGACAGAAGCTGCACCTTGTTCTCCAGGAAAGGTTCTTGAAAAGGGCAGACAGGAGTGTGGAGAAGATTCCTGGGGAAGTGAAACAGCTTTCCACAGGTGAAATGAAAATGGAAAGTGTTATGTTTGTCCAATTATCTCATCATAAAAAAACCCAATAATATCAAAAGTAGTAGCAATTTTAATTGAATAGTTAAAATAAAAAAAAAAAATTAAAATTGGATACAATATAATTTGATTAAAATAAGAGATAATTTGGTTCCAATAATAGCGCATAAGCAAACGATAACCACGGGGTACGGAGGGCAGAGTTCTGGGATGAACCCAATAATATCAAAAGTAGTAGCAATTTTAATTGAATAGTTAAAATAAAAAAAAAAATTAAAATTGGATACAATATAATTTGATTAAAATAAGAGATAATTTGGTTCCAATAATAGCGCATAAGCAAACGATAACCACGGGGTACGGAGGGCAGAGTTCTGGGATCCTTGCCACCTCACCTACAAGCTTGCCAAGTGAAAATCACCCCTTATATGTCCTGTGTCAATACCATCTCTTCTCATTTTCGGTTCATCATGTCTCTATCTCCGCCCTCATTACCACCCTTATCACGCATGCGCTACCACTTGGTTTGGTGTTCACACAAGTCTTTGGGGGTCGTTTTGGATGAAGACCTCTCCTCTTCCTCTTTGTCTTTTAATTCACCTTTGGGTTACACATGCGCATCAAGCCAGCACAATGTAAGCCAAGACTAACGTATCACTGCATCTACATATCAAGGCAATAAATCCCTTATAATTAGCATTTTCTGGTACCCAACCAGGTTCTTGGTCATTTTTAGCAACTGTATCTTCAGCTTGTTTCCTGTGGTCCTTGAGAACATCTGCTGGGGGGGGGGGGGGGTGGAGCCCCTCCTCTCCCTCTCTTCTTTGGCATTTAACTATTTTATTATTCTCAAATATTAATTACTGTATCATTATTGATTACTGTTTCAATCTTTATCAGCACAAATCATACCTATTTATCACAAATCTCTCATTTCTCTTTTTGATCATTATGATTCGTGCTGCATTTAAAAAGCTGTGCCCTGATGTTTTTTATGTTTTTCAGAATTTTGGTTTTCTTGTTGTCTCTTTTCAGCTTCAAACTTTTCTAGCATTTCTATTACTGCTTCTAGTCTTTCACACTTTCAAGTTTAGTTAGCATGTCCTGGTCTATTTCAATCTTTTAAAGTCCTTTTTGTCTTTAACAGGGGTCGATTTAGCTTTTAATACCATTATAGATCTTGGTTTTACTTTTTCTGCTGATTCTGAATCTAGAGACATTGTTGAAATTTGCATCTTTTGAATCACTGAGTGAATTAGCCTAATAAAATACAAAATCATACAAGGCAGAAACATAAGTCCTAGAATTGAGCATAACAACATGAACTCTAACATTTTCCTCCAAACACTTCTAAAGAGGTTACCCCACCAATCTGTTTTCTAGATTGAATTCCACTTTTGTACCGGCACATGAGCTTCTCTTTTAATCTTTTTTGCAAGTTCTGTGATAGCTTCTCCATAATTATCAATTTCTACATAGCACTCAGATTCATTAAATCTCCTACAAACTCCTCCTTCTTTTGCTAACAGATAGTCTGGGGTGATCCTGTTTTGGTACACAAACACCCACATTCGTGTATATTGCCTGGCCAACATTTTTAAAGCATTGGAGGTGCGATTTGACACCACCTCTACTACTGCTTGGAGCCTTATTAATCGATTCAACAGATAAACTGGGGTCCTATATCTCCATGACCCATCCTGAGCTCATGTTGCTGGGTCATAATATGCTATAATTCGTTCTGCAGGCTATTTGTCCTCCCCCAGTTTTGATTCCCTCCTGCTGTTGGAAAATTTAAATTCAAATCTCCTTTATTCCACTGCAGGGTTTCATACAGTGGAGTTCCTAGCACATTGCTCCTAGATCTCAGTAAAACAAAGAAGGAGGGTTGTATTACTCCCAAAGTACAAGTTCCTCCCCATTTTTGAGATAACTCACTGTATGCTCGTTGCCCACAAATTTAATATATCCCATCTGGGGCTTTCCATTTCTTATCAGTTTTCTCCGGTTGTTCCCAATCAGACCTCAGGCTGTCGATGGATTGGTAGGGGTTAGTTCCAGGACTTCTGTACCAGCATACATTAATCTGTTCATCTTATTCACAATTTATTTCTTTTATTGGTCCCCAATATCCAATGGGGTTTTCAGGTCGCCAAATTTTTGAACAATTATCCATATTAACCACCAACGTGGATTTACAAGGAGTATGCCCTACTATTTTATTAAATTTCCTTCCTTCTCGAGTTATACAAATGATTCCAATTACTTGATGGCTTAAAATCCATCCTTCAGGTCTCTTCAATGTTCCAGAAATTTGGGTGTGGTTCTACTTTAAAAATTGCTCTGGAGCTAAGCTCTCACCTTTCCATGGCCATTTTTTAGCCATTTTTTAGACCTCTACAAATCTCACATTTGGATAATTCCAATTCTGTAGCAATCCTTTGCATCAATCCTACAAACTGGTTCTTATTCAAGGCTGGCAAATTCCAATCTTTGTAGCACTGTTTTACCTGTTTATACAATTCAGCTAATTCTCTTGACTCTTTTCTCTTGTTCTTTCTTCTATTCCCCTTTGTTTCTTTTTTTTCTTTTTTTTTCTTTTTCAATTTTTCTTTTAGTGCCCGGCCCCCTATTCTTATACTGGGATCATCTTTATTATGATTTCTTTGAAAACAAAAAAAACCTTTCATATTGAGGGCCAATCTGATTACTATGGGGATAAGGAGCTTGTCTGTTATATCCCAAATTTTTACCTACCCAATACATCTTTCCTTCCTTAATACAAACATCTATAACACTGCTGCGATTTTAGCAGGCAGAACTAGCATATGGGTGTGTTACAAACACAGATTCCACCTTGTCTTTAATCCACACAGGTTGATTACAATAGTCACAAATGTTGAAATTGCTGGGACTTGGTTTTTGCCTTGTTTGCTTTTTCATTGCTGAAACTCTGTCCAGTGTGGCTTTCTGGCTTTGTCCAACTGCCCAGGGTACCAGAATGATCACAGTGAAAATAATCCTCAGGAAATCTACCATTTTTCCTTTCTCAAGGCCCCTTGGGTTGCAGCCAAGGGCCGAGATGCCAGTCTTCTTGGTAGCAAAGGTAATATCCCGGCATCTAGTCACCGGTGCTTTTAGTATTTTTGGTACCCATAGCCCCACAGAGTTTGCTTGTCTCTTTTTAAATGCCGTTTCCCAGTTCTAGCTGGTGAAGAAGCAATAATTAAAACAAAAAGAACAGGGAAAAGATTAGGCCGGAATACCATAAACCTGTATTTCCCAAAATTTCAGGGATGTGCCAACTACAAGAAGATTTTTCTAATTATTTTGTGCTTCAGGGGCGGGGAGTGCATTAAGTCACCATCTCCAATAGGCACACTCGCGGCGCCAATGTGCCCCTGGAATGCGCCTATGATGTGGTGTATAGACTTCTTCTCCACCACAACTATCAATTTTGAGACACTGGTCTATAATATTATGAATTGCTCGTTCTCTTTTTTGTGCTATAGCAAATATAGCAAGAACCAATTGATCTAAGTTTTCTATTAATCTAATTGCTGCTGGAAGGGTCTCATCTCCCAGTCTCAAAGGTATCCCAAAAAAAATTATTAACAATACGTTCTATAGTTAGCTGGCTAAATACATAACCATAGCAAAGCAAGCAAATAAATTGTCTCTTCTTTTCTTCTCTCTTACTTTCCACCATGAGTTAAAGCAAAGTGTGCAAACAATACATATTCAGGGATGACACTTTAAACCATGTTTACTGCACTCCCAATGTTTTACTTGTCTCTGCTCTCTTTCAACAACAGCTGTTATCAATCGCAGTTTCTGGAATTGCAGTTTTGTAATCAATTCTAATAATGTTGCTGGTGCATGACCCTGGAGGAGATCTTCAATCTTTTTAGGCCGTTCCCACTGATTCAGAAAGTCTTTTATTCTTTTTCCACCGGCGTTCTTCTGCCTCCGAGCTCAAGGGAATTGCGGTTAGCAGCCATCCAGGATGCCTAGTTCATTCTTAATAAATCAGGGTTAATATAAATCAACTTAAATCCCACCATATTATCACATTCTTGGAATTTCATGTTCCAACAATATTTTAGCTACAGTTTGAACTGTAGCCCGAGCTGCTGGAAATGCTTTAACCCACTGAGGTAATTCATCTATTATAACTAACAAATATTTCCACCGACCCACTTTAGGCAATTCTATAAAATCAACCTAGATCTTTTCAAATAGCTTGTAGGCTCTTTTGCATCCTCCGGAGGGAGGGGTTTTTAACACTTTCTTTTTTACTTTTTGACAGGTGAGACACCCCTGGGTAATTTGCTTTCCAATTTCAAATATCCTTATACACCCATAAAATTTTAAAAAGTGATCACAAAAGGCTCTTGTTCCCCAGTGTGTCCGTCTATGCAAGTTATCTAAGATCTAATGTGCCACTGGTTTTGGCATCATAATCCTGCCATCAGGAAAAACTCACTTTCCCTCCTTAAATGTTGCTCCTAATTTCTTTATAGTTGCCAGTTCTGCTAGCGGAAGGGAAAGTGTCTCCTGCTGAATTTCTATTTTTTGTAAGATCATTATTTCAGTATCTCTTTTTCTTAAGGTCACTCTTTTTGCTTCTTCATCGGCCAAATTATTTCTCTGACCCTAATATCCCTCCCTCTCTGGTGTTCCTTTACATGAACTACTGCTATTTTCTTTGAGCCTTTTAAAGCTTCAAGTATCTGAATTATCAATTCCCCGTGTACTAACCCTTTCCCTTGAGTGTTTATAAGTCCCCTTTCTTTCCAAATTTTTCTAAAAGTATGTACTACACTAAAAGCATATTTGGAGTCTGTATAAATAGTCCCTTCTTGCCCTTTTAGTATTAATAATGCACAGAGTAATGCATACAATTCACAGGCTTGTGCTGACCAGGAGGGACTAAGGGGACCAGACTCCTTTACCCTCAACTTTTTCCCACTACACCTGAATGCCAACCCGTGTCATTAATTTCTAGATTATCTTCTTCAGTTAAAGAATAAATTTTAAGTTTTCTTTCACAGGGTTTTATCTGTAAATTTAAGGCTATTATTAGATCTCTGCCTAACAAATTATTCTCGGCCTCTGATATCAACAATAAATCATTTACTCCAAATTTATCATCTGTTTTAATTTGCACTCCTTTTATTACAGGAACAGGGAAAGCTTCTCTCGTAATTCCGATTACTGAAACTCGCTCACGACTTATCTCACATCCCTGGGGTAATTTTGTCACTGTCGACTGAGAAACTCCTATATTTACTAAAAATATAACTTATCAATGGCTCTTCTGGTGGTGTTTCTGTCCCCTTCATTAAACAGAGCCCCTGACCTCCCTGAAAAGTTTCCTCATCATGCTGTTTCTTCCCGCAACTTTTTTTGTAGGTGCTCCTTTTTATAATAGTAAAAACAGGTGGGTCCTGCACCCCTCAAGGCAGGGCAAGAATTTCGTAAGTGCCCTTTCTTGTGGCGGGCAAAAACACACAGGTCCTGTGTTCTTAAAAATAGATCCTGACATCTGCAGTTTGTTTTTCCCTGTGGATTTTTTTTCTTTTTTTTCTTTTTTTCTGTATTCAAAGCTGCCTGCATTTCTCTAACTGCCACCACCAAAATTCTGGCATCTGCTTTCTGCTTTTTCTCATCTCTGTTCACACACACCCTTTGTGCTTCTCTCAGTAACTCCTGAAGTCCCCTCTCCTGCCAGTCTTCTAATTTTTCCAGCTTCTTCCTGATGCCGCCCCTCAGGACTCTAAAAGGCAGCATACTTACTCTCTTCCTGATTAACAGGGTCTTTTGAACTCACATACATATTTAGAGCCTGGCAAATCCAATCCTCAAATTATCTGAACTTGGGCCAATATAAATTATCTTTCCGGATCATTTCTTTTGTCCATTTAAACATGTAATACTTAACAATTTTCTGTTTACTTTTTCTCCTTTGGGATTCTCATTCATCCCAAAACCGTATCATCATCCCCAGTGGGCTGTCCTGAGGAATGCTCCCCTCTGAGAACCCCCCTCACGGTTCCCAGATACCTCAAACCACTGCAAATTTTTCCTACAATTCGCAGCCCCTGGGTCAAGGAACTTGTTCCCTGACCCATTTCTGGCGGCAACAAACTAAGAAATTCCCGGTACCAGGAGAGTCTTAGTTTCCCACACTCACCTCGTGGCTCAACTTCCTCACTTACTACTCTGCCACACTGCCTTTTTAATCTACCTGTTCCACTCCTATCTCTCCCTCTGCAATCTACTTGTTCCACTCCTATCTCTTCCTCTTTCTCAGTCTATTAGCCCCGTCCTCTCACCATCTAATCACATACTAAATTGCCTGCTACCAACCCATCCAAAGAAATTGAACCTCTTCATTCACTCTCTCAGTCTCCCCACTGAGTCAATCCCTCCTGCCCAAGGACCTTCCCACAGGTGCCTGGACCAGGGATCCCCTCCTTCCCCCTGGGTCAAACCCTCCCGGGGTCCCCACTCATTCACTTTTCTTTCATTTCCCTCCTTTCCCGGCTGGCCTCCTCTCGGACAGCATGAAAACGCGGTACTGGGAGGTCCCACTCGCTTCGGGGGTCCGGGACTTCCCAGCCCCCATCTCAGACACTCCACACACACTCACACATGCATACAGCCGCCCCCCGACGCAAAACCTCATGATACTCACAGCCTTCTTTTCTCACAAGGGTCTTCGTGCACAAAGCAGTTTTCTATGGGTACTCTCTCTCCTACAAGCCGGCACTCTGATGGGAGCCTCTCTTGCGCGCTCTTAAAAACTAATTTGCTTATGTATTATTGTAAAAAAGACTCTCTTTTCCCAAGGGAGAGTGGTCTAGCCTTGGGACCACTTAAAAGTCTGGTGGGGAGCTCCTTCCAGAAGCTATCCGCCTCCCCGGATTTAAAAGAGTCCCGGGTATCGGCACCAAAATTGTTATGTTTGCTCAATTATCCCATCATAAAAAAGCCAAACAATATTAAAAGTAGTAACAATTTTAATTGAATAGTTAAAATAAAAAAAAATAAAATTTGATACAATATAATTTGATAAAAATAAGAGATAATTTGGTTCCAATAATAGCGCATAAACAAACGATTACCGCGGGGTACGGAGGGCAGAGTTCTGGGACTCTTGCCACCTCACGTACAAGCTTGCCAAATGAAAATCACCCCTTATATGTCCTGTGTCAATACCATCTCTTCTCATTTTCGGTTCATCATATCTCTATCTCCGCCCTCATTACCACCCTTATCACACATGCGCCACCACTCGGTTTGGTGTTCACACAAGTCTTTGGGGGTCGTTTTGGATGAAGACCTCTCTTCTTCCTCTTTGTCTTTTAATTCACCTTTGGGTTACACATGCGCATCAAGCCAGCACAATGTAAGCCAAGACTAACGTATCACTGCATCTACATATCAAGGCAATAAATCCCTTATAATTAGCATTTTCTGGTACCCAACCAGGTTCTTGGTAATTTTTAGCAACTGTATCTTCAGCTTGTTTCCTGTGGTCCTTGAGAACATCTGCTGGGAAGGGGGGGTGTAGTAAACCCCTCAGCTTTAGCCAGGGCCCCTTGGAGAACAGAAAGCTGACACAGTGGCAAAGAAGTTTCCTGTCTCCAGGGACATCCGCCTTGTACCTTATCCCTATAGCCATGTAAGGCAATATGTTGTTAACCCTACTATTGGTCACTTATGGTCACTCTAACACCTTTGCCATTGGTCAGGATTGGATCCGGGCCAAGGGTATAAAAGTAGCATACTGTACCCCTACTAACTCGGAAGAAGAGCTGAGACCCTTCACGAACCCCTCCAATAAAGCCATACACGTGGAACAGCCGGCGTCTTCTTCTCTCTCTACCGTCTGCTGGAGCCTTAGGCCAAGGGAAAAGCTACCTAGCAAGCAATGCTGAAATCACAAGAGCTGCCTAATCACTAAGAGCTGAATATTCCCTGCTTGCTAGGGCTGTCCCGCGGCCTTGGTCTGAGAGCGAGCTGGCTTCTAGCACCCAGTCCCCTTGGAGACTGAGCTCTGGAGCTGTAATAGCTTGCCTAGGATAAGACCAAGCAAGGCTCATTTTGGGGGAGGTGGAGCCCCTCCTCTCTCTCTCCTCCTTGGCATCACAACTTTTAACTATTTTATTATTCTCAAATATTAATTACTGTATCATTATTGATTACTGTTTCAATCTTTATCAGCACAAATCATACCTATTTATCACAGTAATATATCTTGCTAATTCTGCACTTGGAGGAATTACTCAGGTCTGCAGTCTTTATTACACACCCTGTTCTAAAAGACTTTTATGCTATTTTCCCTCTCTCTGTGTTTTCACATGTGGTCAACAAGGTTTTCTTTCTAAGAATATTAATCACAATATCCCAAAGGATAAAAAAATGCTTAGGTATTTTTTCCCTAAGTATTTATTAAAGAAAACTAGTAATAAAAAAACTGTATACATCCTAGATAAAAAATACAAACAGAAATAAACTTGAGAGTTCTCCCAAAAACCTTAAGAAAAAACCCCATGTACTCTATAAAACCCAGAGCATTCATCTACAGCATACAAAAATGGGCATGTTCTAGAAGAGAAAATTTGTGCAATGGTTCCGCACAGAATTCTATGCTTTCAAGCTGTTTGCCCTTCAGGGGCAGTGCCATTCTCTGAACTGTAATGCTCCGAGCATGTTCTGCTCACCATGGCAGCTTTCTGCTCTCCCCTGGTACAGATCATCCTCCCAGCAAAGGGGGAGTGCAGCCACCACAACTCGCAGCACCTTCTCACACAGCAAGAACCTGAAGGGGAGAGATGGCTTTCACCAGCTGCTGCGGGTTCTAATAGTGCCACCTCTCAGCTGCCGAAACCCTGAATTTCTGTGTTGCACTGTGTTAGTTTATTGAGCCAAATGTTCTGTTATATAGTGGTATGTTCAAGTGCTCCCCGAGTTATTACAGTTAGCTTCTCCCCTATGTTATGCCCTCCTACCCAAGTGTCCCTCGAGGAATCCCCTCCCTCCTCATCAGATTTTTCCCTGTCAAGACAACCCGGCCCCTTTGCCCCATCAATCAGTCAAAACCCTACCCTTTGCTCCAGAACGTTCCCTGTCCCTCACCCTAAGATCCAATCCCTATGCCAATGCCCTCTCCTCCCCTTGTTCTGATTTGTTGTAGCCCTCAAAACCGCACCCCAAGAGTCACTTATTGGTTACTATATGGTGTCCACCCCCTGCTTTGAAAGATTTTAAAAATCCGGTCACAGGGATGTTGGGGGTTTTTTCAACATCTGTTCCCTTTGGGAATTCTTGCCTGCACGACCTTCCCTCCCCGCCTCTCCTGATGAATTTGCTGCACTTTATGCCGCAGAAGAGCCTCCTTTGCTTCCTTCACTCGGTCCTCCAGGGGTCTCTACGTCTCGGCATTTGGCCTAGAGGTTCTGGCTCAGGCAAAACCCTATCCTAGCCAATTCCCCCCTCTTGCCATTGTCTCTGGAGCATCACAGAGCTAGCCAGGGCTGCAGAGGGCAGTGACAGTGACCCATGCCCTGGCATGTCACAGCCCCCAGAGCCACACCTGCCAGGCCACAAGCCCCAGCCCTGGTCCCCACTGCCGGCCTCAGCGGCTCCTGGGCATCCTCACCCTGAGTGCAAAGGCAGCCTCAGGAGCACCCCAGGGCGCTCTGGATCCAGGCTGCAGACACCCTAAAGCCATCACTGAAAGAGACGTGGATGGGGACTGCAGCTGAATCTTGCAGTGCTCACCACTCCTGACTACTCTCTAAGTGAACCCAAACCTCATTGGCAGCACCTTGAGCACATTGACCCTGCTCGCCCATCCTGGAACGTGGTGTTCCCACATCCTACACCAGCCCTTTGCAGGGAGTGACCAGCTCCCAGCTGCTCTGCTACCCTGGCCTTACTTTCTGTTTGCCAGCAATGAACTTAACGGATACACTCCTGAGAAACCTAGCACAACATTTGCTTCTCAGGAGCTCTTCGGCAAAAAAACTCCACTAATCCCTAGTTTTTGCACAGAGAAGGAGGTCCTGACAAAGCATGAGGCAGAGGCAGGGCTCTGGCATACGAATTCCTGAGCTGCAGGATTCCACCCATTGTTGTTCCTAGCTACTTTGCTGATATTTTAGAGCCAGTTCTGGACAAGAGCTGCTGCTGACAGGATAGGAAAACGTGGAGAAAAAAAGGTGCAGGAGACAACAAAAAAAAAAACCAAGGGGGAAAACCCTTAGAAATACAGAGCACAACAGAAGTCCTTGGAGATGGTTCAATAGAAAATGCCAGCAGCAGTGAGCAGAGCCCGAGGTTGCTCACTGCCACCCCAGGGGCTCCTCAGTCCCCTGCTGGTTTGTGTCTGATGCAGCCCTGCCTGGAAAGGGCTCCAGGCTCTGGAGTTCCCAGCTTGCTCCAGGCTACATTCTTAGCAGCACTGAAAGAAGTGGTGAAAGAAAGAGCCATTTTCTGTCCTGCCTGCAAACTCTTCTCCTTCAGTTCCACTGCCAGAGATCATGCCTCTGTCAGCTTGGCACTGTGCCTGCTGCATCCTCGTCCCTGTCCCTTGCATCAGCTCCTGCACATCATCAGCACTCGCTGTCCCACATCATGAACAGAGAGAGCTGTGTCAGAAGAGCAAGGAGTGCATTTTCTTGGCCTTTCTAACAGACACAAGAAGCATGAGTCCAAATAACTTTGTTGTTTGTTCCTGCCCTCCTTTTCGATAACTCTTTTCTGCTTTAATGCAAAAGCCTCTTTTCCTACATGAATGGAATGATCTGGAATTGGCAGTTGCTTCAGGCTGTCAGGCACCATGGGAGTTTTCTCTTGTCTCTGATGAGGATTTGGTGAATTTTCCATTGGTCACTTGGTGGTGTCACCATGGGCTGAGCTCAGTGGCCGACTCTGCTGTCCCCAGGGGATGCATTGGGACGCCAAGCCCCTCATGGCTGGGATTCGGGGGAGGGCGGGCTCGGAGCGCCCAGGGCCTGGGCCCGTGAGGAGGTGCTGCTGGCGCTGGCTGTGCTCAGCCCGCTGTGCCAAGCAGCCGCGGCCATGGAGACACAGGCGGGAGCTGTGGCCGAGGCCGGCAGGCGGCCCGGGCCGGCTCGCAGCTGCGAGGACGCCGGCAGCCTGTGCCCTGAGGCCGAGGCCGTGGCGGGCGCTTTGCGGGCAGGGCTTTTCCGAGCCGGCCGCAATGTGCTGCCTCCCGTGTGGGCCCGGCTGCGGCAGAGGCAGGCGGGAGCGCGGTGGGGCCGGCAGCGACGGGCAGAGGCCGCAGAGAGCAGCAGCCCGGCCGGGCCCGCTGCGGAGCGGCACGGAGCTGCCGGGCAGCCCTCGGCCGTGTCTGTGCGCACAGGGCAGGAGCCGAGCCCGCAGCAGAGGCAGGAGCCGCGGCAGGAGCCGGCCACAGCGGCAGCTCCCCGTGCCCGGGGCCGCAGCCGCAGCTCTCCCCTGCCGGCCACAGCAGCAGCCGCTCGCCTCCGAGGCTCCGGCGCTTCCCGAAGACGAGGGGCCCGGCCCCCAGCACGCCCTGGAGCCCCGCAGCGAGAGGAGCTGCCGGCGCCGCAAAGGGCAGCGCAGAGGGCGCAGGGTGAGGAGGAGGACATGAGGCTCGTTCTGGGCCGGGCTGTGGTGGCTCTGCCCTGTCAGCCTTCGCCTTGAGCCCTTTGCTTCTTTTCCATGAGCCTTGATCCCCGTCCTTGGCCAAGGGCCCCCGCAGCCCTTTGCAGGGCTGCAGGAAAAGCTGCCTCAGTCACAGAATCACGGAATCCCTGGCTTGGAAGACAGACACTTGCAAGATGATCGAGTTCAATCTGTGGCCTAATACCTCAACTAAAGCACGGCACCGAGTGCCACATCCAGTCTTCTTTCAAAGGCTTGCAGGGATGGTGAGTCCACCAGCTCCCTGCAGGGGTCTGTCCCAGGAAGAACCAAGATAACACTGGGGCCTTCTACCCCCTGGCGCTTGGAGCTCTGGAAGTTTGTCTTTCTGCTTAGGCAAAGGCCATGGAAAAGGACTGGGAAAAGTAGTCACAAATCGAGTAGCCTACAGAGCTCTAAATTGATGTGCAAGGAATACAGAAAAGACAGAAAAGAAAAAAGGCAAAACCCAAATGGCATCAGCAAAGTCTTGGGCATGAACACATAGCTGCAAAGGGTCTTCTCAGCCCTCTTTCTTTGTATTTCTGGGAACCAGAGGAATCCTGCTTGAGCCTCTGGGGAGATGGGTTTGGGAGGTAAAAGTTCATGTCTTTTTTCTCCTTGGGGCAGCTCCTGTTGCTAGCATCAGCTGAGCCTCTCTCCAGGCTGATGCCTGTTCTGATTGTTGCAGCAAAACAACTGATGGCAGACAGAACACACTGACACTTGCAGAGACGTGACTTTTTCCAGTGCCAGCTGGGAGTGGGAGTCAGAAGAAAACCTCCCGAAAGCACAACTCCATTGGAAGATTGCCTTCCTTTTCATTGCGTAAAGAAGCTCTAGATCCACTTGTGAATTGTCAGTTGTTTGTTAAGGATGGGAAGTTTTCTTTCCTGATTTTTTTCATGTGGTTTGGAAGTGGATGCGGCTCGCGTTCATTCATAAACTCCAGACCAAAGTGCCTTTGGAAGATGGCCCACGTGGCAGTTTTTGCCCAGCCATGGTACTTGTGGATAGAAGAAAGCAAGGACAATGGTATTTGCAGCCAAAATCCAGCAAAGCTTGGCTCAGCCAAAACATCCTGGGAAGAGAGAGGCCTCCAGCTGTTCCTAGAAATCAGCAAGTTCCAGCCAAATGGTTGTGTAGCACTAAGTGCAATCTCTTTGCCTGGATCAGAGCTTTGCTCAGCTGAAGAAGCAGAAAGATCAGCAAGGAGCTCCCAAAGGCCCATCACATCTTTTTCATTTTGCTCATCTTGTGTAAGTTTGCAACTGAATGTGTGTTTGCAGTTGAGCTAATGAGAGAAAAAAAAAGTAAATAGAAGCTTTACGGTGGGGCCATGATATTCCACAAGAGGAATCACTGGTGTGCATTTAATTGGAGCTCTCTCAATCCTATAAAAGTATTGTAGCCCTGATTTAAAATAGGCTGATATGAACCAATTTGGAGAGACAGAGACTAAAATGGCTTATGGGTTTTTTTTTTAAGAGTGAGAAAAACTACCCAAAAGGTGTTGTTTTGTGGCATTTTAAAATATACTACCTCAAAATCACCAACTGCAATAAATCAAGAGTTTAAAATGGAGTGTTTAGGTATATGAATAATTAAAACCACAAAAATGTGAAGATATGAATGAATGTTTTCATAAAAATCATGACATTATAGACCAAAAAATACATGCCCTGAACTACAATGCAAAGGCAGGTAGAACTGTACTTGAATGATTTCTTTTTAGATTGCTGGAGTTTTTTCCTTGTGAAGAGGAGCTAGGGTATTGCTGAAGAAAAGTGGCACCAGCAGGATGGGGCAGCGTGCCGTGCTCCGTGCAGAGGCTGCCAGGGGCTGCCCGAAGAGCGCCCTGCTGCCGCCAGAGCCCTCCTGGCCTGGAGCCCGTGAGCAAAGGGCCAGGGCAGCCACCTCCTCCTCGTCCTGACCCTGCCACCGCTCCCTGCTGCTACTGCTGCTGAGGGAAAGAGAAGACTCTCCTAAGGCCCCGTGAACGAATGCACTTACACAGCCCTGGGGATGCCAGTGAAGGAAACCAGGTGTCACATAAAGCATGTGTGACCAGAGTCACAAAACACCACCTAAACATGGAATTGTTGCACCTCTCTAGGACAGGCAGAAATTTAAAGAATTAACTGGGGACTTGAGGGCAGAAGAGGCTGGAGGAGGCAAACAACTCTGAGGGGAAAAAAACGACCATATCTGGAGGGGGAAACATCTCCGCCTTCTCAGAACTGGTTGAGGGAACATGTCTCTAATTCTCTCCAGAAAGGGATACTTTAGGTGAGCTCTGCACCTCCAACTGCCTTGGACCAGAGCCAGAGCCAGGAAGATTCAGTTATGTAAATGTTACGTAGATGGATGGATGGATGGATGGATGGATGGATAGATAGACAGATAGATAGACAGACAGACAGACAGATCTCATTACTGAAATCTCTCTTTACTGTCCTCTCTGTTGCTACACACATCAGAACTTGGTATCCAGTGCCCCGCTCAACTACAATCCCGAGATTGCTCTCCTGTTGCTTCAGTAACCCACACTCTTGGGGCATCTGGAGCATGTAGGTCATTATGGAATGCAATCAGACACCGAGCATTGCTGGGAACTGCACTCTTTGTGCATCTGTGCGGCAAGTTCTTCTCTTGGACACGACCACACTAATGGTGCTAAAGTGGCTGGAATCAGAAATGCAGCCCAGCCCCTCCCAGCTCCTGTGATCTCTGAGCACCAGCTGGAATGCAATTGATTTCCTGCTCAATTCCCAAACACAACACACACTGATTCCCTGGGCTGCCAAAAGACATGGGAGCCGTTAACCGGAAAGTGATGTGTTTCTGCCAGTGCTGGAAAAGGGCAGGAAAGATGGAGAAAAAGCTCCCTGGCTCCCTGGAGAAGGAGAAATTACACAAGGCTTCTCCTTCTAGCAAACAAACAAACAAATAAACAAAAAAAAAAAAAAAAGAAAGTGTTACCCACTCCAGTGTCTAAAGCACTTGGATGCAGTGAAGGGATGTTTGGCAGGGAAACAGCCCTTGTGCTGAGCACTGGCTCTATGGATCTAAGGCAGGGATCTATGGAAGTCTGCCTGAAGGTCCCTCAGGAGCCCCCATTGTCCAGGCTAAAGCTCCCTCAGCACCTCCTCACTGGCCTTGTGCTGCACCCCCTTGCACAGCTCCCCTGTCCTTCTGTGCACACGCTGCAGCCCCTCCATGACTTTCTGCTTCCCAGGGCCCACAGCTGCACACAGCACTCCAGCTGTGGCCGCAGCGCTGCCCAGCACAGGCCACGCTCACTGCCCTGCTCCTGCTGCCCCACTGCTGCTGGCACAGCCACCGTGCCCTTGGCCTTCTTGGCCCCCTGGCCACACGCTGCCTTATCTTCAGCTGCTCAAGGCCGCCAGCCCTGCGTCCTTTGGGCCCACGCAGCTCCCCAGCCACAAAGGTGCCCATTGCACTTCAGATACTGCAGGCACCATTGCAAGATGGCCTTCCTTTTCTACCACCTCATGTTCCAAGCAGATATCATAAAGTTTGATAAGAATAGGATTCTAAGTCACTCTGTTTAAATTGAAATGATCTAATTCAACTGTACAGGAAATTGCTCTTAATTAAATTTTCCCTATCTGCTGTCTGCAAGCATCCTTCTCTTTTCAAAACTAGGTTTTTAATTCTTTAAACTCCGAGAAGGAAATATAAAAATATCTATCTCTGCCGTTATTATTTTTGTTACAGGCAGGAATATGGATTTTCTTTCAGCCTTCCTAGCTGGCCCTCTACAGTCTACTGCTACTGGCCAAGCTCACATCTTCCTCTACAATTCTTAAACACCAGGAACATGAAATGTTCCTTTCTCACTCACCTCAGGATCTTCAGCACTGCTAAATACATGCTTCAGGTGACCTGTACTGGGAAGGGAAAATAAACCAGATGCTGTCAGAAAACTGCCTGGGCTGCTGAATCCCACAGAACAAGTCAACCCCAACAGAGATGATTTCCTGTTTCACAACATCCCTGCCAGAGACACATTTCATTCACACAGCCAGCAAGAGATCAGGACAATATTCTTGGCTGTGCCCACACTGCAGCCAGTTTAGCCAGTAAATGAATTCAAATATGATCAAGAAAATGCAAAGTGTTTTTCTTTAACACTCAATGCTCCTGTTCTACCAAACACATAAGACAGCTTCTGAAATTTTCTCCTTCAGGTACTCTTTTTTTTTATCACTCAGTGTCATGCACTTCTTCTGATTTACTTGCAGGAAACAGTTGCCCAGAAAAGCTTCCCCACAGTCCCCCTGCAGATGATGCAGTTCTATTGCCGAAGAGCACAGCAGCACTTCCTTTCAAAGGGAACAACTATTTTAGCACTCAGTAAAAGGTCAAGTTAGTAAAATCGTTTCATGACAAAATTTAAAAAGAAAGAAGCTTTCTCTGAATTCTGGGAACAACTGCAGAGTTTTTGGAAGGCTTTAAAGAAGGTCTGCCAGTCTACATTTTCAAAGGTGTCTTGCTTGTCCCAGCAAACTGAGGAAATGACAGACTCTGATGCCACAGACTCTCCCGTGGAGGGAACAGAGCCCTGCAGGTTCCCTTGCAAATGCTGCCCCTGTGGCTACAGACACCCCCTTTTTAGCTGAACCTCTTGACAGGAGCTTTACCAAACCATTGGCATCCTAATGCTCTTTCTCCTACAAAATCAGAAACTCAGCCACCAAGAAAGAGCAGGAAGACATACAAAAGCCAGGTTAGGATACACCCTAACCTAAGCAGAAGGGAAGCCTCTACTTACGTGCAAAATTTGTAAAATAATAAATGGAATAGGCAATGCCATATGCAGCAAAAGCTGCAGTGGCCAGATGGTTAATTATTGGCATTTCTGCAATTTTTCGAGAAGCTTAAAAAACAAGCCTCTTGTCAGTGGGCAGCTGCCTACTGACAGATGCTTTGACCAGGAAGGTTCTCCTGATCTGAGCAAGGCCTAGGGCTGCTCTGACACTCAGGCCTTCCGTGCACCAAGGCAACCTTCTGATGCCACTATGACGACATGGCAACCATGCCCTGACATCACAAAGGGACAGCTCTGTGTTGGTCTGTGAGTTTATGCACAGCAAAACCCACCTTCCCTACAGCAAACACAAAAGAGCCTGGGAAGTTCATCTCTGTCACAAAGCAGCAAAAATTCCCCTCATGGGCCAAACCCTGTTGTTCAGCGATCCAAGAGGAACTCCAAGAGTGTCCCAAGCACCTACAGCCTGTACCCCAGGTGAGCACTCAGATGGGACACAAGCAAAGGAAACCAGACCAAGACAATGGCCCACAGCATTGCACGTGTGAGAAATGACTCTCACTTTTAAAATTTTAAAGGTTTAGTAAACCTTAACAAAGGACTAAGGAAAAGTTGCAGCATTGGGAGTCTCTGTGACTAGCAGCCACGTGCTCATCTACAAAAAGGATGTTCTGCCTTTTATACCCTTAGCCCCTCCAAAAGTTTTGTCAGTCAACTCTTTCTCTGCTGTCCATTGGTGGAGATTACTTTCTTGCATCCTGACTGGAGGTCAGGTGTTGTTACACCCTGCCTGCTGGTCACAAGCCAGCCCTCCCCAAATGCCCTGACTACCAAGGCTGTTACAAGGGGGAGGGGAAAGAGGACTATGGGAGTATATATCACAATACCATCACTACACATTTGAACATCCACATAACATCTGCTTCTTAATTGTCAGAGCCAACCATTGCATTACTCACCCAGATCACACAGAACCAGGAGAGAAGCCACTGTTGGCATCACAGCTGAAATCCTTCCTAACAAAACTCCCCACATATTTACACCTTTATTGGACATGCCCAGGGCTCTGGTGCGTGTACATCTCTGCCTTTCTTCCCCTTTGGCAGCAGTCGAACTGGCAGCATCTGCCCGCCAGCAGCAGGTGCTCCAAGCTGGGAACGCCACTGGCGGTGCTGATTTCCAGAGGCTTCTGTGTGCAGGGGAAGCCAAGGCAGGAGCGGATTGAACGGTGCTGGCGCTGCTGCTGCTCTGTGCCAGAGAGCCCCGGCTGGGCAGGGCACGGTGCCCACTGCGCTGCAGGCTCCTTCTCCTGCCACAGCTGGGCACACCTGGCAACAAGGCATGACAACTTGTGGGCAAGCCAAGGGGTTTCTTGGGCTGCACTGCTCTGCACACACCCAGCACACCTGCAGCACAGAATTTTAACCCTCAAACAGCTAAACCAAAGGGAAACAGCTGGAAAGATTTCATTTTGACCATTCTTACGTGCTCAACAGAAGTCTTCAAAATGAACGTTACCAAGCAGGGCCCAATCCATGCAGCCAGCTCAGGGTTAGAAGAGAGGCAATCCTTGATCTCAGCACTGGGTGTGTGGGGAGTCACTTCCTCAACACGTGCACACCCAGCAATCTCAGTTACTAGTTTGTATCCATGGATCTAAGACATATTCAATACTTTGCTGAAACTCACAGGCTAAATATTCCCCCAAATTATTTGATTTACTGATTGATACTTATTGACTTATTGATACTTAAATCACTTCTCTGAATTTACTGACATGAGAATAGGAGTGTCCTTTAGTCCCTGCCAGTCTTTGACACAGGTTCAGGAGGAGACCCATGCAAAAAATAACCCAGGACAAAACTGGGATTGCAAAGCAAATTCATTCTATTTGTTGCAGTAGCAAATCATACATACCAAGCTCTGGATTCCTAAAAATGTGCTGAGCAGGAGAAGGAGGTGGAGCGTGGTGCTCGGCAGCTGGGGCAGTTAGGCAGTGCACTTTCAGGACATCCCCTGGATCAAAACGCTGTGCATCATATCCTTCTCACACTTCCAGCTCAGAACCAGGCCTTGTATCTCCTGCTAAGGATGTGGAATTTTCCCAGTTACAGCACCAGCTCACACATGGCTGGCGTGTGAGATGATGGCTCAGGATGACTCCATGACTCCCTGCCACCAAGGGCTCCATTATGCACAGCTCCCTTTTCAAAGCTTGACTGCCCACCGATTGACCTATACATTGTTTCTCTTTGAAAGGTCAAGGTCCCACTTGTTAAACAAGACATTTTTCTTCATTGTCTTGTCAACCTGCTCAAACATGGATCAAATACAGCTGGGCCTGGGACACGACTCTGGTTCCTGACACAGTTGTTTGGGAAATATTCCCAATGATCAAATTCTCCTTTGGCGGTCAAGAGCCTCCTAAAAACACTTTCTTCCCTTTGAATGCATTCCAGCTACTTTCTTAGCAGGAGCACTCTCCTTATTCTCAAGGCTAAGATAGCCACTTGCACACAGTAAGCACTGCAGAGGGGGAATACATGGTTCAGCACTCCTGTTAAAGCTAAAGGAATTCACAAGACTAAGCCCTGTTTGTTACACGCCTCTCCTTCCTATTCTGGGAATCAAACACAAGCGTTTCATCAATACACCCTGCAAGTGCTCTTGCTGAGTGAAGCCACATTGCTGTGTCAATAAAGCAGCCGGGACTCAGTTTCTTCATGCAGGGAAAGCCAACTCTTTATTCACATAACTCATTTTTATACTGTTTTCACAGACCTCGTGTTCAATTGGCTGGTAGTTTTCTTTCCAAACAATTCATTGCTTAGAAGGTGTTTTGGTGTGTACATGCTAAGACTCACTCTTACTCAGGTGATTACATTTTTCCTTTATGGACGCTCATGGGAGAGATTTCTTGTTTATTACAGATGCAAACAGTTTTCTTAGCACAATAGCTTGTTGTGCTAACTGCACTTATTCTTATGACTTTTCCCATAGGAAGTTAGCTGGCTGCACGTAGAAGACGTAACAGGCCAGCTGGGAATTTAGCACAGAGCAAGGCCTGATTTTAAAAGACCTTTCTTTCCTAGTCTCCCTACCTGTGTGCAACACATTGTGATTTTCTTTCAGAAATTAATGAAGAAAACACAGATTGCCTACTGAGATTATGCTGCTCTCTTCCAAATCAGCTCACTCCTCAAGCAAAACCCTCAGACATATCCCCGACTCCCTCTCTCCCAGCAGCTCAGGCTGCTCCGGCCTCTGCCGGGGCTCTGCTGGGGCTCCAGCCCGGGCAAGGCCGGGCCCGCTCTCACCTCACAGGTGCTGACAGCTCTGCACCACAGGAGACCTTCCCGAGCACCCTCTCTGATCTTTCTGCTTTCTCACTTGAGCAAGGCTTTCCTCCAGCCAAAGAGATTATTGCATTTAGGGATACAAATCGAAGTGGCAGGAACCCCAATGCTCTCCAGTCACAGCTGAAGGCCTGCATCTGCACAAGATGTTTGGGCTGCCTCATTCTTCCTTTGGTTTTGCCTTCAAATGCCATTGCCCTTACTGCCTCAACTAGAAATACCACAGCTGTGCCATAACCAGCCAGTGGGTCATATTCCAAAGGTAGTGTGGTCTGGAGAGGATGAATGAAGAAGAGCCCTCCTCACTTATGAAACCATACAAAAGAAGCCATATGTGTGACTTAGCACCAATAAAAAACAATTGGTAATTCAGAAGGAAATGTTGAATTTTCTGAAGGGGTCAGAAGGAGGAGAATCTTCCAAATGAATTGATGTTTCAGAAACTTCAGTAATTACAACTCTAATCTATAATTCTATGCTACAAATCTCTTCAGCAACCCTACTCTACAATCCTACTTTTAATTGGTAACAGAGATAACATCTTGACATGATTGCTATGTTCTCGTCTCCTAGGGTTAGGGTTAGGCTTAGGCTTAGGCTTAGGCTTCGGTTTAGGTTTAGGCTTAGGCTTAGGGAAGGGTTAGGGATAGGGATAGGGTTAGGGATAGGGTTAGGGTTAGGGTTTGAGTTTGAGTTAGCATTTATGGTTAGGGTTAGGATTTAGGGTTAGGGTTTAGGGTTAGGGTTATTCGTCTTCTTCACTGAGTTGATGAGTTGTTCCAGGATGAATGGTGGCTTGGCTGAAGTTAGAAATGGGTGCTGTCCACCGGAAAAAAAAATACAACAAAGAATAGTGAACCATTACTTTCCAAGCTCATTGCTTCAAGGACTCAATCAGGATACATCAAGTTTCTGGAAAGACCCAGAAAGAGGAGCAATGGGACCATCTGCTCCCCTGTCATCCCCAATGTGCAAGACCTTGCCATCACAGGCAAACCTGGCTCAGAATCCCACTCATCTGTTTATTGTGATGTCTTCATCATGCTGGGATTTTTGCCCTGCCAGTGCTCTAGAAATGGCGCTTTCTGTCCCTGGGTTTTCTTCCTTTCAGGAAACTCCAGTGACTCACATAGGCCCTTGCCTTTGAAAGACAGGCACTGTGCTGATTGCCACAGACACAGAAAGCAGTGTCTACCTTTCCATGCCCTGCCCCTCGTGTGCTGGATGGCACCTTCCTTCCCAGCAGGGCCAGCCCAGAGGCACTGGGCCCTGCAGTTCCCTCTCTGCCACACAGCCTGGCAGTAACCCTGGCGCAGTTCCTGTCTGCTTGAGCGTGCCAGGCAGCAGATGGGGCTGGGACAAGTCCCTCCCAGCTGTCCCTGTTTGCATGGCAGAAACCTCTGAGGGTGGGCTGGGGGGCACAAACCAGGGCCCCTCAGAGTGAGCCCCCCACAGCCTCTCCTGCCCACAGCCAAATCTCTGACTGCTCAGCTGGGACTGGCTTCCTTGGGTTCCTCCACCACCATTTCATGTCTCTGTACCCTGCATTGCTCTACTTCAATTCTTTTGCCATTAGATAAAATCGAACACCCCACCAAATCACAAAAGAAGGCAACAGAAACAGTCAGAGGACAGAGGACCTCTCCTCTCAGGAAATGCGAAGAGAGGTGGAGTTATTCAGTTTTGTGAAGAACAGGCCCCGGGTAGACTTTATTGCCAATTTCCAAGACTTCACAGTGGCTTTGAAGAAAGTGGGGGACACCTTTTTTAACAGGACCAGTTACAATAGGATATGGACAAATATTTTTAAACACAAAGGGCATCTAATCAGAGTAGGTCTAAGGAAGAACTTGTTTACTCAGAGCATGGTGCCACCCTGGCACAGCTTGCCCCAAGAGCTTCTAGGAGCCCCATCCCTGCAACCATTCTGGCTCTGGTGGCAAAGGGCTCTGAGCAACCTGATCTCTTTAAAGATGTCCCTGCTCATTGCAGGACACTTGCACCAGAGGACATTTACAGGGCCCTGTTAGCCCAGCCCAGTCTAGGATTCCTCAGTGTTTTCATTTGAAGAGCAGCAAGAGTGGAGGTGAGGAGGAAGTGGGCTCATCTGCTGCCTTGGACTTGAGTGGAGGAGGAGCCCATCCCTCAGAGCCTGTTTCACCTGCAGCCCCTTCACATTTTACCTGCAGGAGCTCCTTGGCAGACCAGCGCTGCTCCTCGTCTGTCTGCAGGCAGCAGCTCAGGAAGTCACGCAGCAAAGCCGAGAGGAGCTTGGGCTGCCGCAGCTGTGGAGTCCCTACTGTGGCTATCAGGCCTGTAGCCTGGAGAAAAAGGAGACACCAGGCTCCATCTCCTGCTTTCACATCTCTAAGGCTCTCCCAGATCCCTTTGTTTAACCTCTGTTCTGCAGTGGCAGTTTCTGCCCTGGCACAGACCCAGAGATGACTTTCCTTTACCAACCAAAAACCCAAACCCCAATGCAGCCACAGCTTTTCCACCATCCCTCAGATCTTGCCTTGGCAGCTGATTTCATTGCCTGACCTAGTTAGTGAGAACTACATCAGCAAAAGGACATTTGCTTCTCTGAGGATTCATACCAGCTTGAGAGGGTTTTTGGAAGAGGGACTGTGCTATACTAACTAATTTCAAGGGTTAGTACATGAAAGGCATCTCTGCAGTGCTTGTTGGTCCTTTAAGCGCATGTGCCCTAGAACAAAACTCATCAAGCTTTTTGCTTTGTTCTTGAAAACAATGGGAATTGGAAAAAAAGAAAGGAAATCCATCAGTTAGTACCCAGGTAGGAAAACAAACATTTACAATCTCCTCTTCAACACAGACACATTAAGATGCCTGCACAAATGTATTGGGATGAAAATGCCTGCTTGGGCACACAGGAGGCACCTGCAGCTCTGTCTCTCAGCAGTCTGAAAATTGCAGCTTCCCAGTTTTACAGCAAAAGAAAAATTGTCTAGGTCAGAAGAAGGAGAGATGCCATCCCTACGGCCACCCTCTGCTCATTTGGCTTCTCAAGTCAATGCATGAATGGTAGGCCCATTCCAGAAAGTGCCAGGAATCACTGGGAGGTTTTGGCAGGCTCTCTCCATCACCAGGCTCTGGCTTGGTGACGGGCAGAATGTGCCTTGGGCTGGGAGAGAAACACGGTCACTGAGTGTTTCAACAGCACTGCACAAGAAGCAGAAGAGACTCTGTAGCCTTTACGCCCTCATGCCCAGGTTTGAGGCATGTTTCCCAGTGAGAAGAAACTGCACACGGGGTTAGGTTCCTCTCCTAAGACCACAGTTCTAGAAACTTTTTTGGGTTTGGGTTTCCTTCCTTCATTTCTGGAAAGATAACAGTTTTAAGATGCTTTTTTCCTGTTATTAAGGCCATCTACACTGACAAAAGAACTGGAACCACTAACCCAAAGGAAGGTGTTGCCTGAGAATGGAGTTTGTTTAGAGTTTTTTTGCATGTGGTAAGGCTTGAGTTCCCCCACTGATGCATCAAAACTACAGCAGATGCTGATGTGTTGCAGGGACATTTGGTGGAAGGTAGGAGGGGACCTTGGTGGAAGTAGTTCCAGCAGATGGCAATGGGATTTTGTCCAATGGCACACAGAACATGGGACAGGTGAGAAAGACAGTGGGATCAGTGATTATTTGCTCCTTATTGTGCCAGAACCTTCACTCAAGTAAGGAGGTTCTTGTTCTATCATTTCAATTCCCACAATTCCCAAAGACCATATGTCCACTTTGGGGCCATATGGTTGACCTGTCACCACTTCAGGTGCCATCCACCAAGGAGTCCCAGTTCGTGAGCACCGTTTGCTCTGCTCAGGGGTGAGCTGAGTAGAGAGGCCAAAATCAGCTGAGGAGAAAGCAAAATACTGCTTTTATTTGAATTCTATGCAATTAGGAAAGCAAGCAAAAGAATTCCCCAGTAGAAGTTTGAAATTGTGCTGTTGAATCTCCTGGCATTGGTGACTTTAAAAATCCCCCCATTTTTTACACTGCCTGCAGTAGTGGCTTTTGTTCTTTGGAAACTTTACATTTGTAACTCCCTCCCTCTGGAAGGGACACACACAGAGCAAGGCCACTCTTGACTGCTTGTGGCTCCTTATACCTCTGTGCACGTTCCAACTGTGCCCCCAGCTCGCAGCAGGGGTCCCTGCACTGCCACCAGCACCATTTTTGGGGAGCTGGCAGTCACTCCAAGCAGCCCCATACCCACATCCCTAGAATGCTGCACCTGACCAAGAATATACTGACCCAGCTTGACAGAACCGTTGGTTCTGAGAAGGATGTTTTCACTCTTCACGTCTCGGATCACATTGTTTGAATGAAGAAAATCCAGTCCTTGCAGGCACTGAGGGAGAAAACAGAAACAGCAGGGCAAAAATGAGTGATGTGATTTCATCACACAAGAAAGGAAACAAAGAATCGAAAAGATTCCCTCTCCAGGGGAATGGGGAGTAATGGCAGAACAGTAATGGCCACTGAGAGGAAGAGCTTGCTGCTCCAACACCTGCAGAGCAGGACCTTTCTGAGGAAAGGCACGTCAGCTTTTGAAAGAGCAACAGCACCTGCTGTTGTAGGCTGTCCCCTGCCAACCAGCCAGGATGACTCCTGCTGCAGGGCATGTGCTCAGAAGCAAAGAGCATTCTGGCTGCACTCCTGTCCTTTTTAGCTGAGGACTGAGAGAAACGAGTCTCTCTCTTTTTTCTTTGCTGTTTGTTTCAAATCCTGCCACCAGCACCTTTGCTTTTACAGGCAAGGAATGCAGTGAAGACAGACTCCAGGCAAACATTTAGAGAGGCAAAGTGGAGAACAGCAAATACAAATACAAGAGACAGAGCGAGAATACAACAGCAGGAGATAAGAGTACTGGCACTGAGTACAGGGAGTGCAGGGGCACTGGCAGGCCTTTCACTTGAGATGCTTTTACTTGCCCATAGAATAGCAGCAACACAGAAACAAAGCTTGGCACAGGAAACCTCTCCTGTTCTGAGCCCCTGTTTCCCAGACAATCCTGCCCAAGCCCTTGGAAACACAGCTGGGATTGCTGACCTCCCGACTGATGGCTGCTGTCTCATCTTCAGACAGGCAGGTCTGGCTGACGATATCGCTCAGGACACCTCCATCCATGTACTCTATAACCAGCAAGAGTTCCTCGCCCAGAAGGTAGCTGAAAGAAGGAAACAAGGGGGTAGAGATGAACATGCATGGCTACATTGATTTTTTGCTTCCAGGTTTCTTATTTCCAGATGCCTTTGTGACAAGGACAGAATCAAAGGAATAGATATTCCCTCTTGGCTGTGCATTGTTTGCAATCTGTGCAGTCTCAAAGAAAAAGACACATCTGTGAAAAAGGAGATGTCTTAGATGGGCAGCAAATGAAAAGTGCAGTTTAGAAACAGCCCAGATAAAAAAACCTGTCAGGCATGGTGTTTCTGGAAATAAGCACCTAGTCTTCCTGGCATACATAGCAATGGCAGGGAGGGGCAACAATCCAAGGGTAATCCACTTTAGGATGGTTCATCTGCACTTACGAAACTTTAAAAAATCAATCCCAAATAAATGTGGAGGCAGTGAACTTTGAGGCTATTGAGTTAAGAAAATACAGCTGATCCAGGTATTGAATAATTTTGGAGTAATTATCAAACTAGGTGTGCCAGGGAAGACTGATGCAGACAAGATGCACTCTCTTCTCATCCATTGGAGATGAGTAGAGAAATATGAATAAATAAAAATTAACAGCTTTACTTGCTGCCACTGACCAAAGTGGGTTTTTAACCTCTCATGTTTGCTTTATGTAAACACACATCCATGGGATAAGACCATGACCTCTCACCTGTCTAAATAATTCACAACATTGGGACTCCTATACCTCTTCATGATCATTATTTCATTAAAGGTTAGCTCCTTCCTCCTCACTCCTTGAAGATTTATGTTTTTAATTGCCACCTAAAATGACATTGAAAATCAGTAACTTGGGAGGTCGGTGGCACGAGACCACAAGGCACGTGGAGCGAGTGATTTTGCAATGACACAGCTGAGCTGTGCCAAACTGCCTTGAGATTAGGCACTGCAGTAATTAGGAACTGACATTCCAACAGCCCATTTCTCTCCTCCCTTGGGAGCCAGTTACAGGACATGTGGGGCCACTGACATTTTGCCTTGACCACTTGGTAACAGAGGTGTCTCAGTTATCACCCACAAACCTCTGACCACACTCTCTGCTGCTTTGTTTGGGACTCAGAAGAAGTAATCCATGCCTTAATACTCTGTGGATACATCTTGGGATATGGGCAAGGCTTAGGGCTTTCAGGGACGCCTTGCAGATCTCTCCCTATGTGCAGTTTCCAAGTGCAGCACTGCAGGTGGCCAAGGAACTACCAGTAACTTTTAGATGGATTTGCTGGCAGCCAGAAATGAGAATTCAGGACTCTGAAGCTGTAGCCCCAAAGAGCAGTGAGGTGCTCAAAGGCACCACCTTTGTTTTAGCAATGGAGAGTGAGTGAGCGCGTCCTTCTCTGAAAGGAACCGCTGCCCTCCGTGCCTTCATTCCAGCAGCTGAGGGGGACAAAGTCCCAGATGTGTTCTGTGGGCTGGCACCAGTCTGTGCTTCTTGTGCCTTTTCAGCACAGCTCTGCCCAAAGCTCCAGCCACAGCTCACACCAGAGGGCAAAGCCCTCGAGTGCAGCAGAGCCTGCAGGGGCTGTTGACATTTACCTCTCCTCCAGTGGCAGTGTCGAGTGCTCTGTAAACATCTCCATACCCCCTAGAAACAAAACAGAAGCAGAGAAAGGAGAAGCTGTTTAGATCTTGCAGTGAAAGCCAGCCCACACAGGAAATCTCTGCTGGAAGTGTCAAAACCTGCAGGATGCAGGAGGGCTCTGCCAGAAGGCAGATGATGCATTTTCCTCTCAAGTGCATGGGCACTGGGCCTGTTCCAGAAGCACTGGGGTTCAATTTCTAAAGGGAGGTTAGTATTTCCTCTTGGGTGTCACTGTCTAAATGGTGTGGTTCCTATCCTGACCACAGAGTGTTTCCTTCTTCAAACCAGGGGAAAGAATTGTTCCTGGGAACTGTTACCTCACAGCTTTGATAGGGCATAGGTTGCTCTTTCAGGCAAGCAAGTTTCTTCTCTTTTCATTAGTGTGCCAGTATGATTTTGAGACATACAAAAAATGCTGAAGAAATTAACACAGAGCTGTCCCACACTTGAGAGACAAGGAGACCTTCCAGGTCCTGTTCCTTGATGCAGGCAAGACCTCGGTAGCAAGGCATCTCTGACAATGCCTTCTGAGCCCACTCACAAATTCTGAGCAGCATTGAGAGATGGGACAATCTATCCCCAGTCTGTGAACATCTTTGCAACTGGCCTGACTTCACGCTGGATAGACATTCCACCCCAAAAACACCTGGCCCATGGTTGTACAGGAGTAACTGCTGTTGGACTCACCCGCTGCCAATATAATTCAGATGTGTGTATTTCATCAGGGGATTTTCAGTGGGGTTCACCATTCTCCCTGAGGGAAACAAAATGCAAGATGCTGACTTTAAAGCAGAGATCCCAGCTTCCAGGAGATACAAAAGGCAGCCCCAGCGCCTGGAGCTCTGAGCCCTTTGTGGTCGACGAGGTAACAAGGACCACAATCAGACAGACAGCTCTGCAGCACAAGTGGCCAGCACAGAGACTGATTTGTACAGTCTTTTGAAGAGTTCTCTTGACAGGAAACAAAGCACAGGGACCTGCAATCCCAGGAGAGGAGGACATCTTCCCCACCTTTCAGCAATTTGCCAAAGGAATGCCTTCCCATTTGTAAACCAGAGCACCTCAAGCTGTTACTGATTCTGACGGGGCTTTCAGCATCAGGACCCTGACCTGTTTATGAGCAGGCTGAGCTCCAAGATGCCCCTCTCCCAGCTAAGGAAGGCTCCAGCCTCTGCAGTCCCTCCAGTCCTCAGGGACAGGGCAGCGACCACAACAAGGCTGGCAAAGCCCAAGCATGAGCACTGACAGGCATTGATGGGAAGAAGCCAGAGTGAGCCTGAGCCCCGGACAAGCTGTTGCCCCCATTCAGGACACACCAGGATGGGCTTTGAGATCAGCCACACCGAGGGGTGGATCAGTGCCCTTTTTGTCCCAGCAGGTGATGGCAGACACAGAATTCACTGGGCTCTGGTCTCAGCCCCACCAGGTCTTATCTGAGAGCACAGCACTGGCAGCTGTTACGGGCAAGAAGCAGATTCATTGGGTTGTGCTGCAGAATCACAAAGGGCTTGATGTGTTTTCCTAGAGCAGGGCCTGGGCCAATGGGTAGGATTCTAAGAGTCATGGGAAAGAGTGGGAATCGGGTATGGAAAAGTGCCATGAATCTGAGGAATATACCATGGCTGAGCTGGAGGCTCTCTCCTGAGAAATGCCTGCAGTACAGTTTTATCTGACCACGCCACTTGGGAGTGTCTCCTGGACACATCTTGATAAGCATAAAACTAGAAGATTAAATAAAGGTTGCTATCAAAGTCTCTGTTTTTTCTTTGGGAGCACATGGAAAATACCTTGTGCTCTCTATTTGTCCTGTAACCTGATGTTCTTTCAAAGTAGTTCTTATTGACAAAAAGATAGCATTCTCTTATTGACAAAAATAGAGCATTCTCCTGAAAATAAACTGCAGATGTAGTAGTGGTAACAGTAACAGTCGTAAAAATGACATCAGTAAGACGTGGGGTAGAAGGGCTCCTTCAGGATGGAGAAAAACACAACAAAAACCCCCACCAAAAATGAACAACACAAAAGCAATCCCACACCCCCTCCCCCCAAAAAAGAATCCCCAACCAAAAAGAGAAAACTCCAAAGCCAGTCCATTTCTGTGAAGTGTTTTTGCTCTGATGACTGGTTGGAAGTCAGGAGTCTAAGGAGAATTTAGGAAGCTAAAAATTCTGTTCAGTTTGGCCACTAGCACACAGGACTTGCCTAGATCATTTGCTAGGTCACAGCCTTCTGCTGATCCAAGAACAATCCCTGCTTCAGCCTTTAGCAGAGAGAGAAGCTCAGGCAAACCCAAGCCAGTCCCAGGTGCCCTCAGAGGCAGCAGGAACACCCAGAGCTCTCTCGCTGCCTCGGAGCACAGCACTGCCTCTGGGGAGTCCTAAATGGCCCTGTGACACCAAGCTCAGGAGGAGCATTTGGTACAGCTCTGCTGACACCGCACACAACACACTGTCCCTCAGATAAGAAACACCCCCAGACGTACCCAGCAGCTCCAGGTACTCCTCCTCAATCTCCTGTTCCCAGGATCTGCCCGAGCTTGAGTTCCCGGGTTTCACAGAAGGGTTTCCTCAAGGTGATGCTGCTGCAGCAGCAGGTTCAGAGCCCAGGATGTGCTGGACCTGGAGCATTTCTGGTGGGCACTGTTCCTGTGCCTCACTCCTAACTTGGGGTCCTTCATTGCCACACATTCCCTGCAAGTCTTCGCAGGCTGCCCGGTGAGATGTCGACACTTGCACCTCAAGTCAAACAGAACAAAGCAGTCAGACACTACAGCTTGTCCCTGTCAGCCAGGAGTCATCGACTGTGAGGAAAGGCAAAGAACAGATTGACAGCAGATACAACAGCTTGTTTCAATCCTCCATCTGGGCCACCAAGTTCTACTGTAAAAACACCTCAAGAAAAAAGGAGAGCAGGAACAGGCCAGCAGGAATCAATTTGGATGACTGCTGGCCAAAAGGCCAAAGGACAAGTTTCACTGTCCAGGGCAGCAGCTGAGATTCAGCACACCAGGAAATGTCCTTCAGAGTGACTGTGATACACACACTACAGCAGCATGGCACTCAGAGGCATGGCCCCACTCCCTGCTGCTCTGCACTGGAAAGGCAAGAAGGGCAGAAACCACCAGATTGGTGACTGCAGTGGCTGCATCCCTCTTTCACTCACTAGGTTTTGCAGAGACTGATGGAAGCGATTAAGTTTCTCTCTGATGATTTTCATTTCTTCCTCCAGCTGCTTATGCCTTGCCTTGGTCATACTGTGAGCTATCTGAAGCTCTGCATCCAACTGTTCCTTCATGTTCTCTAACAAACAAAAGAGAGGACATTTCATGAGTGGAGTGGCTGCCACTCTTTCATTCACCTGGTTTTGTTGATCGCCCCTCTGCTGATGGAGATTCTCCTCTTGAATTCTTCCCATGTCTTCCTTGTTCTTTCTCTTCACTGCCATGATGTCACTCTGAGCTTCGGGCAGCTCTGCTTGTGGCTCTGCCTTGATGTCCTGTACACACAAAAGCAGAGCAAGGGACTGAGAGCTGCCATCAGGCTCAGCTTTTTTTCCTCTTTTAG
Source organism: Melozone crissalis (assembly GCF_028551555.1). Lineage (NCBI taxonomy): Eukaryota > Metazoa > Chordata > Aves > Passeriformes > Passerellidae > Melozone > Melozone crissalis. The sequence goes on from NW_026535781.1 coordinate 6,336,329, forward strand.
CCTAAAAATCACATTTATTCAGCCATTTCTTTCTGCTTCCCTCTCCACATCAGCCTCCATTGCAAACCTCCTGTCCCAGGGCTGACCTCTGCAGATTGCAAGGCTCTGTCCTTCCAGTGCCTGTGGGACTCCTGGCCTCCTCAGTCCCAAGAGCTCTGGTTTATGCCCCTCTTCCTGCCCTTCCCTCTGTCCCCTGGCCAGTCAGGCTTACCTGGCCATTCTCCTGTGGCTCTTCCACCTGCTGCCTGAGCTGCTCTTCCTGCTCTCGGGCAGGGAACAGCTCTCCCTGAGTCTGGCATGGCATCTCAGATAAGGCAGTGTGCTCCTGCTCTTTCTCTAGAAGCACCTGCACAGAAAGCAAGACAAGATGGGTTTCAACTTCCCATACGCCCTTTGTGGGCCAAGACTCACAGACTGCTGGGCTCACACGTTCCCAAAGCACTGTGCTGCTGCTCTCCTGGGTCGTTCTCTGCCCATGGGGAGGCACAGATTCCAAAGTGACCCTGGCCCTACAATCAGGGGCCATCTGGGACTGAAGCTCCAACAGCCTCTCAGGCAGCTGACAGGGAAGGGGTGGCATTTCTCAAGGGTCTGGTGAGAGCCTCCCTCTGCTTCTGCCATGTCCTGTTTGTCTTTCAGTAGTGACTGACACCCCGCCCTGTCCCACAGCTCCATCCTGGCTCTGCAGGGGCTTCCTGGGTGAGCTCACTCCTTGTCAGAGACACTTCTGGGGTTCACCTTCTCTTCAGGCCTGCACCAGCATTCCTCCTTCCTGACATCTACACTCTTGTTAGAAAACTGGGTCATTCAGGAGATGAGGATGCATGCAAAGATCTCTGATGGAAGTCAGAGAACCTCTATGGCCACCTCAGTATATGGAGGAGGACCAAGGTGTTTCTTCTCCCTTTTTTGTCAACTGAGAATTCTGACCAGCAGTAACAGAGTTTCTCATAAGGCCCCATTAACGAATACACTTACACAGCCCTGGGGATGCCAGTGAAGGAAACCATGTGTCATGTAATGCATGTATGAGGAAAGTCACCAGACCCCAGCTACAGCATGGGATAGTTCCACTCCCTTAGGACATGCAAAAATTTAAAGGATAAAAAGAAGGCTTCAGGGCACAAGAAGCTGGAGGAGGAAAACAGCACTGAGGGGAAAAAACAACCATCTCTGGAGGGGGAAACATCTCTGCCTGCTCAGGATCAGTCAATGGAACTTGTCTCTACGCCTCTCCTGAAGGGATGCCTTTAGGTGAGCTTTGCAGGTTCCACTGCTTTGGAGCAGAACCAGGAAGATTCAAATAGATAGATAGATCTCACTTTTATAATCTCTTTACTGTACTGTGGTATTTATATTCTTTGAATGGAGAGAGATATAATTCTCTCTCCTAGGTTTTTTTAAGGGAAGGTAGTGAGAAAATCATAGAAGGAGAGAAAACAATTATTATCTCTACTTGCTGTTCTTGTTTTTAGTACATGAAGAATGTGTTATAGTGATTGTTTACTGAAAGTGATTTGTTAATTGAATTTTAGTGATAGTTGTTTAGCTTGATTAGCTAATTAGATAAAAGCTGTGTCGTGACTCTCTGGAGACAGTCATGAGTTTTTCTTTAGTAGCTTTTTAGTACAGTATCTGTTTAGTATAGTTTTAATATAGCACTAGTGTAATATAACATAGCTTAAGAAAGCATTTGTTTAAACTTCTAAATCATAGAGTCAAAGCACATTATTTGCCATGTGGGGGTCACCCTGAATCAACACTGTCCTTTCTGTCTCTACACACATCAGCACTCGGTAGCAGTGCCCTGATCAGCAGCCATCCTGAACTTGCTCTCCTGTTGCTTCAGTAACCCACACTCTTGCGGAATCTGGAGCATGTGGGTTCTTATGGAATGCAATCAGACCCAGAGCATTGCACTGGGAACTGCTCTCTTTGTGCATCTGTGCTCGGGCAAGTTCTTCTCTTGGACTTGGCCACACTGATGGTGCTGAAGTGGCTGGAATCAGAAATGCAGCCCAGCCCCTCCCAGCTCCTCTAGTCTCTGAGCACCAGCTGGAATGCCAGGGCATTGATTTCCTGCTCAGTTTGCAAACACAACACACACTGACTCCCTGGGCTGCAGAAACTCACAGGCATCGTTAAGCTCAAAATGATCTGTAAGGCCATAGGGGCTGGCCTAGAACCACAAAAGCTCCTTCTGCATCAATGTCGATGCACCAAATGATGAGTTCTCATGCAAAAATACTGCATTCCCCAGAAGTGCACCTTGGAATACTGCATTCCCCAGAATGCACCTTGGAATAGAAACTTCGAGCAGAACCAGTCCCAGTGCTGTATAAGGGCAGGAAATAATTGCAAAAAGAACCTTAGTTGGGAGAAAAAGAAAATTGATAAGCCTCCTCCTCCAAGTAAAGCAAAAAATAACAATTAAAAAAAGAGAGGGAAAGTCAAGTCTAAAAGTGGCTAAATATTTGAATACACTGAGGAGATTCTCAAGATCCCTCAGGAGACTCCCAATGTTCAGGCTAAAGCTCCCTCAGCACCTCCTCCCTGGCCTTGTGCTGCCCCCCCTTGCCCAGCTCCCCTGTCCTTCTGTGCACACACTGCAGCCCCTCCATGACTTTCTGCTTCCCAGGGCCCACAGCTGCACACAGCACTCCAGCTGTGGCCGCAGCGCTGCCCAGCACAGGGCCACGCTCCCTGCCCTGCTCCTGCTGCCCCACTGCTGCTGGCACAGCCACCGTGCCCTTGGCCTTCTTGGCCCCCTGGCCCCACGCTGCCTCATCTGCAGCTGCTCACGGCCGCCAGCCCTGCGTCCTTTGGGCCCACGCAGCTCCCCAGCCACAAAGGTGCCCATTGCACTTCAGATACTGCAGGCACCATTGCAAGATGGCCTTCCTTTTCTACCACCTCATGTTCCAAGCAGATATCATAAAGTTTGATAAGAATAGGATTCTAAGTCACTCTGTTTAAATTGAAATGATCTAATTCAACTGTACAGGAAATTGCTCTTAATTAAATTTTCCCTATCTGCTGTCTGCAAGCATCCTTCTCTTTTCAAAACTAGGTTTTTAATTCTTTAAACTCCGAGAAGGAAATATAAAAATATCTATCTCTGCCGTTATTATTTTTGTTACAGGCAGGAATATGGATTTTCTTTCAGCCTTCCTAGCTGGCCCTCTACAGTCTACTGCTACTGGCCAAGCTCACATCTTCCTCTACAATTCTTAAACACCAGGAACATGAAATGTTCCTTTCTCACTCACCTCAGGATCTTCAGCACTGCTAAATACATGCTTCAGTTGTCCTGTAGTGGGAAGGGAAAATTAACCAGATGCTGTCAGAAAACTGCCTGGGCTGCTGAATCCCACAGAACAAGTCAACCCCAACAGAGATGATTTCCTGTTTCACAACATCCCTCCCGGAGACACATTTCATTCACACAGCCAGCAAGAGATCAGGACAATATTCTTGGCTGTGCCCACACTGCAGCCAGTTTAGCCAGTAAATGAATTCAAATATGATCAAGAAAATGCAAAGTGTTTTTCTTTAACACTCAATGCTCCTGTTCTACCAAACACATAAGACAGCTTCTGAAATTTTCTCCGTCAGGTACTCTTTTTTTTTATCACTCAGTGTCATGCACTTGTTCTGATTAACTTGCAGGCAACAGTTGCCCAGAAAAGCTTCCCCACAGTCCCCCTGCAGGTGGTGCACTTCTATTGCCGAAGAGCACAGCAGCACTTCCATTCAAAGGGAAAACCTATTTTAGCACTCAGTAAAAGGTCAAGTTAGTAAAATCGTTTCATGACAAAATTTAAAAAGAAATAAGCTTTCTCTGAATTCTGGGAACAACTGCAGAGTTTTTGGAAGGCTTTCAAGAAGGTCTGCCAGTCTACATTTTCAAAGGTGTCTTGCTTGTCCCAGCAAACTGAGGAAATGACAGACTCTGATGCCACAGACTCTCCCGTGGAGGGAACGGAAGCCCTGCAGGTTCCCCTGCTAATGCTGCCCCTGTGGCTACAGACACCCCCTTTTTAGCTGAACCTCTTGACAGGAGCTTTACCAAACCACTGGCATCTTTATGCTCTTTCTCCTACAAAATCAGAAACTCAGCCACCAAGAAAGAGCAGGAAGACATACAAAAGCCAGGTTAGGATACACCCTAACCTAAGCAGAAGGGAAGCCTCTACTTAGGTGCGAAATTTGTAAAATAATAAATGGAATAGGCAATGCCATATGCAGCAAAAGCTGCAGTGGCCAGATGGTTAATTATTGGCATTTCTGCAATTTTTCTAAAAGCTTAAAAAACAAGCCACTTGTCAGTGGGCAGCTGCCTACTGACAGATGCTTTGACCAGGAAGGTTCTCCTGATCTGATCAAGGCCTAGGGCTGCTCTGACACTCAGGCCTTCCGTGCACCAAGGCAACCTTATGACGACGTGGCAACCATGCCCTGACATCACAAAGGGACAGCTCTGTGTTGGTCTGTGACTTTATGCACAGGAAAACCCACCTTCCCTACAGCAAACACAAAAGAGCTTGGGAAATTGTCATCTGTCACAAAGCAGCAAAAATTCCCCTCATGGGCCAAACCCTGTTGTTCAGGGGATCCAAGTGGAACTTCAGGAGTGCCCCAAGCACCTACAGACTGCACCCCAGGTGAGCACTCAGATGGGACACAAGCAAAGGAAAGTAGGCCAAGAAAATGGTCCACAGCATTGCACGTGTGAGAAATGACTCTCACTTTTAAAGGTTTAGTAAACCGTTACAAAGAACTGACTAAGGAAAAGTTGCAGCATTGGGAGTCTCTGTGACTAGCAGCCACGTGCTCATCTACAAAAAGGATGTTCTGCCTTTTATACCCTTAGCCCCTCCAAAAGTTTTGTCAGTCAACTCTTTCTCTGCTGTCCATTGGTGGAGATTACTTTCTTGCATCCTGACTGGAGGTCAGGTGTTGTTACACCCTGCCTGCTGGTCACGAGCCAGCCCTCCCCAAACGCCCTGACTACCAAGGCTGTTACAAGGGGGACGGGAAAGAGGACTATGGGAGGATATATTACAATACAATCACTACACATTTGAACATCCACATAACATCTACTTCTTAATTGTCAGAGCCAACCATTGCATTACTCGTCTAGAACACACAGAACCAGGAGAGAAGCCACTGTTGGCATCACAGCTGAAATCCTTCCTAACAAAACTCCCCACATATTTACACCTTTATTGGACATGCCCAGGGCTCTGGTGCGTGTACATCTCTGCCTTTCTTCCCCTTTGGCAGCAGTCGAACTGGCAGCATCTGCCCGCCAGCAGCAGGTGCTCCAAGCTGGGAACGCCACTGGCGGTGCTGATTTCCAGAGGCTTCTGTGTGCAGGGGAAGCCAAGGCAGGAGCGGATTGAACGGTGCTGGCGCTGCTGCTGCTCTGTGCCAGAGAGCCCCGGCTGGGCAGGGCACGGTGCCCACTGCGCTGCAGGCTCCTTCTCCTGCCACAGCTGGGCACACCTGGCAACAAGGCATGACAACTTGTGGGCAAGCCAAGGGGTTTCTGGGGCTGCACTGCTCTGCACACACCCAGCACATCTGCAGCACAGAATTTTAACCCTCAAACAGGTAAACCAAAGGGAAACAGCTGGAAAAGATTTCATTTCAACCATTCTTACGTGCTCAACAGAAGTCTTCACAATGAACGTTACCAAGCAGGGCCCAATCCCTGCTGCCAGGTCAGGGTTAGAAATGAGGCAATCCTTGATCTCAGCACTGGGTGTGTGGGGAGTCACTTCCCCAACACGTGCACACCCAGCAATCTCAGTTACTAGTTTGTATCCATGGATCTAAGACATATTCAATACTTTGCTGAAACTCACAGGCTAAATATTCCCCCAAATTATTTGATTTACTGATTGATACTTATTGACTTATTGATACTTAAATCACTTCTCCGAATTTACTGACATGAGAAGAGGAGTGTCCTTTAGTCCCTGCCAGTCTTTGACACAGGTTCAGGAGGAGACCCATTCACAAAATAACCCAGGACAAAACTGGGATTGCAAAGCAAATTCATTCTATTTGTTGCAGTAGCAAATCATACATACCAAGCCCTGGATTCCTAAAAATCTGCTGAGCAGGAGAAGGAGGTGGAGCGTGGTGCTCGGCAGCAGGGGCAGGTAGGTAGTGCACTTTCAGGACATCCCCTGGATCAAAACGCTGTGCATCTCATCCTTCTCACCCTTCCAGCTCAGAACCAGGCCTTGTATCTCCTGCTCAGGAGTGGAATTTCCCAGTCACAGCATCGGCTCACACATGGCTGGCATGTGAGATGAGGCCAATGAATCCAGGATTTAAAAGAACCGGAAGAGTTAAAATTTTAGCAAGATTTAGTTAGTCAGAAAGAGTATAGCAAGAAGAGTAGAAATAATAAGGGATAGTTAATTTTTAGCAGATAAGGTAGTTAAGGCTAGGGTAATATATCACTTGCCTGTCTTTACTATGTTTAAAGAAGCAGGATGGGATGCGGATTTCTTTGTGACAAAGAAGAAGACCGTAGCCTGCACCTGGGCCCCGAAATTTCAGCTTTAGCCAAGGGGTGCGAAAGCCTGCCAACAGGTCATAAGGAAAGAGGTCAAATTGAGGAAGACGTCTTGGCTTCATCAGAAGGAGACCATTCCCTGCTTTAAAACCCACCAACCCATGTGGTGTGAAAGAATCTGCAAAGATGAGGGAACTTTGGACTCAATTATAATACATTTTAATACAAAGGGGGTAGGTGGGGTTACCTAATGAATATGTATTGGGAATTATATTAATATGTAGGACTTTTTTAGATAAGTAGAGCGGCAGTGATTCTTCACACATGTCTTTAAGAGACAACTCCTCGTGTGCCTGGCGCTGTAATAAACACACCACCTTCTACCTTTAACTGTGGTGAGTTCTATTCCACACATCATTTGGTGACCGTGGCAGGCACGCTTCACTGCTCCAGCAACAACAACCGGGCTCTGGACGTCTCTGGGCACTGCCAGGACATTCCTTTCCTGGAGGCACCTCTGCTCTCGGCTGTTCCTCGAGGGGGACAGACAAGACTGCTGGGACTGTGGAGAAAGGGAACGTTTAACTCTGTATAAAGTAACCCGTAAGGTGTATGCAGGGGAAGGGCTGTTCACAAGTCACACAGAGATGTCCTGTGCACAACGTACGCCTGTACAGTTTGGGTTTGGGTCTGGCTGCTGGCAGAAAGGATTTGCTGTGTTAATCAGGACCTGCTAGCAATTCTGGGGGTGAATTGAGCAAATCCTGTTTCATTGCTGCTATTTTTCCTGTGTGTTGTAATTGTGGTTGTGTTTTCAGTGTGTGAATGTTTGAGGAAGATGATGTGGGTGGATGCTGATGTGGTGGATGGTGTGTGTTGTGTTGAGAAAAGTGAGCACTCTGTCCCCTCATAAAGATATACTCCTTTCCCAGTGAGCCTGTGTATGTGGACTTTCTAATTGGTTGGTGCTCCCTGTGACACCTGGTGCTTGGGTATACAGGGGGGTTGGGTGGTTTTTCTCCCACATTGTGGTCATTTGGGACTGCATGGTTGTGTTTGGGGAGATTTTAGGATTTTGTTTGCAACAAGTGCAGCAATTTCTGCAGAAAACTTCAGTGTGGTGATTTATTATGTTGAATTATGGTAGTTCCTTTCTACCCACCCTCCTCCCCCAGGGTTTAAAATCCCCTGCCATGAGGTGGACACTCTCTATCCTCCTCTGGACATCTTCTTTCCTCTCCTGGTCACTCCCTTTCTCTCCTGGAACTGTTCTCCATTAAAGCTGTGGGACTTTGGTCCCGGGAAGAGAGAGCGCCTCTCGTCTTTTGCTTTTGCCCTTGTCAGTGTCACTGGGCCCAGAGCTCGCCAAACTGATCCCCCACGAGATGAAAACTGAAAAATGGCCCCACATACACAGCTCAAAAATTGGCCACATACACAGCTCAAAAATTGGCCACATTTTTGATGGACTGGGGTGTTCGCCACATTTTGGAATTCCCTATTCTCACACAGGTCAGGCAATTGTTGAAAGGATGCACCACACTCTAAACTCCTTCTAGATCAACAAAAGGGGGAGTGGCCCAAGCAACAACCCAGATGAGGTTAAGCAAAGCTTTATATGTCGTTATGTTTTGAATAGTTCATTTGCAGGACCTAATCCTCCCACTTTTAGGCACTTTTCAAACAGCACACAGGCAAAATTGAAAGAAAATCCTTCGATTTTGATCAGAAACCTTGAGTAAGGACAAATTGAAGGTCCATTTCCACTAATCACTTGGGGCAAAGGGTATGTTGCATTTGCACAGGTGCCAGACCTAAGATGGTCCCTGCAAAGGACGTGAAACCGTCTCATACACAAGAGCGCAGCGACAATTCCACCAGCAGGGAAATGAGCACGCAGACGTGAGCCGCATGGAGAACCTACGGTGCATGCCACCTGTTCCCTGTTCAACCTGTGAAAGCTACAAATCTTGAGTTTGATGTTGCTTTTTGGACTGTGAAAATGGTTTGTATCATCGAGCTCTTTCAGCAAAAGCGTGGTGTCCATTGTGTTCAAAAGAATTCTAAGATATGCAAATTTGTAAAAATTGAAGGTTAGAGGGACAGTTTAGTGCCCTATAGTTGGCCAGTCCCTGAACAAGTGCTAAAAGATTTGCTTGAGAACTGAAATAGATGGGGAAGCTTTTGCCAAAAAACAGCTGAGCAGGAACATGGAGCTTGATCAAATGATATACAGGCGCTTGTTGGTTTTGCTTGCTTGCTTTTGCATGCATACATACCTGTAGATCAACCAAAAAATGAATGTTTGCCTTGCTTTAGCTAAGTCAGCAGGCTCAGACACCATGTGTTTGACCATTTTGAGACCAGACAAATCCTTTGCAACCCTTTTGGTCGGTGTGCCTGTGCCAGCCAAGGAGTAGCCAATACCCAATCGTGACAAATATTGGTGTGAGGCTGCCAACGAGACCAATCCCATAACCAGCTGGCATCACAGGGCCCCTGATCCTCTTAAAGCACCTTCTGAACCTCAAGAATTGGAATTCCTGGTTCATTGGTGATGGAATTTTGTGCTGAGTTTCAGTACCAGGGCGATCCACAGTTAAATGTTACTCCCCATCATCCTGAGGACAGATACTCAAGTTTGTGGTGCAATTGTACTACCCCAGTGCCCCCTAAGGGTGAAACTGCTGACGAGTAGATGACCTAGATGAGTCCCCATGACAATAAGCAACAGAATATTGGCTTATTTGTGGAGATAGAGCCTGGCAGGACATGCCCTCAAAAATTAAAGGTGGCCCATGTAGCATCAGACAACTCACTGTGATAGCACCTAGTGTTAAGTAAGCCATCAAGAGAAAACACAGAGAAAAAAGATGTGCCCATCATTAAAAAGAAAACTGTAATAGCAATTTCAGACCCTAGGGCCCTGCAAAATGAGGTACATCAACTTTATTTCTCCATCAACTTGCCTCGGGCGAGGCATGAAACCACTATACCGATTGGGGTGTTGTCTGAAGAAAGAAGACAGTGCTACTTCCATTGCAATTAGTGACATGATGACTGATGTTAGTGCTGTCAGACATGCAACTTTACAGAACAGAGCAGCAATTGATTTTCTTTTACAGGCACATGGACATGGTTGTGAGGAATTTGAAGGATTGTGTTGCATGAACCTTTCTGATCAATCTGAATCCATCCACAAAAGCATACAAAAGATGAAAGATTTGACAGCTCTAATTAAGGAAGATGGTGGGTCATGGTTAGATGATTTGTTCCAAGGACAGAGCTTTGCACCTTGGCTAAGGGAACTTTGTAGAATAGGTCTCTGTAGCAGAATGAGGCCTCTGTCGGGGATGAGGCATTTGTCGGTAAGGGAAAACTCGGACACTCAATATGAGTGATAAGCAAGTTCCGTTTATTGAAGAGAGCATCAGACACTTATACAGCAAGTAATAAGCTTATGAATATTCTGTAAGCCAAGCAAACTATTGGTTAAACTATACCATCAACTCTTCCTCATTCGTTTGGGCCTACATTCCCTATTTCCCACGTCTCTCTGTCTACTTGTTATCATACCCAGCTAGGCCCAAGGACACGCTATCTTGCAGGTGCAGAACTCAAACTAGCTGTGTTCGGTACTTTCCCAGCTCCTGGTTGGCTAACAAGCAAATGTCTACGTGACCTCTGTCATGTAGCCATTTCTCCAAAATTCCCCTGTTTTCTTGTTGCACAGGCAAGGTTTGATGGGTTAACTGCGTCATACTCTTTGCAATACAAGAATAGGCAATTCTAACAACTATTACATTACAAGCAGTGTTCTCCACTAGCAAGGTTTCTCTCTTACAAGGGATCTAAGCCAGGGAGACAAACCGAAAAGGCTATCACTATTTATAGGATATGCCATAAGACAGATACAAAAAGGATTCTATGCTGCTACAAGGCTGAAACAAAACTCAGGTGTGCCAATACAACCTACAAAAATAAGCTACAGGAGCAACATGTGCGCAGGTTTCATCTGCATCGATTGTCTGGTAAGTTTGCTTTCCATTCTCAAACAGCAGATATACTTCAAACAGGAGTGGCTCTACTCACAAATGCTTCTGATTGTCTCTTCTAACTAGAGTTTCTCTGATGTTCACGACAACACCTTGCACAAAAGTCATAAAATAAATGCCTAGCATAAAGGCATAAATCTGTATAACATCACTTAAACTTAATAGCACTTAGACTTAAAATACTTAAACTATTTAAACTTAACAGAACTTAACATCACTTAAACTTATCTTTACTTAAACTTAACAGAAATTAATCTCAACGAACTTTAACTTACCATGACTTAAATTTAACAGACCTTAACCTTAACAAAACTTAGCCTTAACAGAACTTAAACTTAACAGATTTTCAAATCAACAGAACTTACATGTAAAATCACTTAAATTTAACAGAACTTAATTTTAACAGAAATCAACTGACTTTAAATTCTACATAACTTAAACTTAATATAATTTAAATGTAACAGAATCTAACTTCACTTAAACCTAATAACACCTAAATTTAACAGAAACTAAACTGAACAGCACTTAAACCTAACAGGACATAAACTTAACAAAACAAGCTTAACAGTATTTAACATTTATTGGCACTAAATAGATAATTTAACTTAAACTATTAGCAACAGATAGAACCTACTATAGAAATAGAATAGAATGTAGAATTTACTATAACTTACCTACAGGCCTGACTCTAAAATACTAAGCTAAAACAACTTCTTTCATGTGTTTGCTACAGCATTTTTACACTTGAATGCACCTAAACATAAGGAGTTTGTCCAAGGTATAGCTGTGGAAAAATTCTTTTGAATTCAGTGCTTGCTTTTACATCTACTACATCCAAGCAAAGCTCAAAGAATACAAAAAGTACACTTATTACATCTTGCTTATACAATCGCTTTAACATGTCTTTAACATTTTTAAATTTTTCAAAATACAATTTCAGAGTTTGATATTCCACCGACTGAGTTATCTGGGCTTCTGATGTTAAAGTCTATGTTAATACAGGTGATTTTAAGGCAGCAATAATGGATGCTAAGCCAAATCGGCCGAAATTTGGCCCACGCATTCACTACTCATTCTATTTCACAGTCTCTGACAGGAAGAACAAAACTTAGGTGAGGAACGTCGTGATAGTAATGCTCCTTGGTGTCACTTATTTATTATCACTGGTTTCTTAATTGCAGTAGGGATCTTTTCTTTTTTTGACAAGAGTCACATTTATTACGGCTGTTAGGTCTAAAACTGAAGCTTTTGCCGGCCGCGGGGCGGAGGTGGGAAAGTAGTCACGCTTGGAAGGCCCTGGGATTGGGTCGCTGCTGCTCGTGTCGCTGTGGTGCGGTGGGTTAACGGAGTTGCTGCTGGACGCAGCGCAGCATTTCGGCGGCGCGAGTCGCAGCCCCACGGCAGTGGGCCCCCCCCACCGCGCTGCGCCCTCTTTGCGCCGTCGCCGCCGCCGCTTCAGGCTGCCAGCAGGGCACGGCGGCCCCCACCACGGGCTGTCCGCCTGCCGCTGAGTTCCGCACACCCAGCCTTGCCGGTGCGTACCGCACCGCACCGCGGGCACGGCACCACCCGCCTCGCTCGGGCTCTGTGGCTGTTCATATTGCTGCTCGCTGAGCGCCGGCTGGCCGCACCAAGTTTTGCGCCCCGGAGACACTGTCCATGGCGGCGGTGGCTGAGCTGCACAGCTATACTTGGAGTCTGTTAAGGTACAGTTTGTTTAGGCTGCCAAGTCGAAACTAAGGCCCCTGCTGGCTGCGGGGCGGAGGGAGAAGCGCTCGCACTGGAAAAGCGCTCTGGTCTTGCGCCGCTTGTGTCGGAGCGGGTGAACCCCCCTGCGCTGGGCTCCTTGTTTCGCGAGACTCGCCGGCAGGCTGACTCACTGCGTGCGCCGCACCCAGCACTGCACCCATGGCGGCGCGGGTCGCTCCCCCAGTGGCGGCTCCGCTCCCCCTGCGGCTGCCTCCGCTACCGCCGCTGCAGCGCAGCATCTCAGGTGAGCTGCCCGCCGTGGCTGCTCCCCACGGCACAGCACCCATGCCGAGTTCGGAGTGGCACAGCCCCGCAGGTGCCCCGAGCCACGGCTGCTGCTGCCATCACAGCAGGGTCGCTGACCCACTGTGCATATACTTGCAGTGCCAGCACCATAACGCACGTTTTTGCAAGTGTATATGCAGCAATCTCTGGAATTATCTTCCCAAGTCAACAGTCTATATTCCCCGCTTTTCTAAAAAGCAAATCTATACCCTGTAATCCTCGTTTCTCTAAAAAGCATCTAAAAAGGTGATTAGCCTCTTGCCTTTCCATTACCTTCTAACCTGATAGTCAGCGCTGCTGCAACCCTTTGCAAAACGTTGACGGCATTCAATCAGCTGGACTTTCCTGTGAGGTCGCCAGGCATTCAGTCAGCTGGACTCTCCTGTGAGGTTGCCAGGGCACTGAAGCCCACCCTTTCGCCTTTTTCCAAGACTCCTCTGCAGGGTCGCCTAAGGCAGGGCCCACTTTTTGTGCCTCCCGGGCTGCGTCGGGACTGACACCCAAATACTGCACCGACCGTGGCTCGCAGGCCCAAATCTTCTGTAAAGTCCGTAGGGTCTGTAGGGTCTGTAGAGTCTGTAGGGTCCATAGGGTCGCTGTTCAGGCACCATTTGTTGCAGAATGAGGCCTTTGTCGGGGATGGGCCATTTGTTGGTGAGGGGAGACTCGGCCACTCAATATGAGTGATAAGCAAGTTCCGTTTATTGAAGAGAGCATCAGACACTTATACAGCAAATAATAGGCTTATGAATATTCTGTAAGCCAAGCGATCTGTTGGTTAAACTATACCATCAACTCTTCCTCATTCGTTTGGGCCTACATTCCCTATTTCCCATGTCTCTCTGTCTACTTGTTATCATATCCAGCTAGGCCCAAGGACACGCTATCTTGCAGTGGCAAAACTCAAACTAGCTGTGTTCGGTACTTTCCCAGCCCCTGGTCGGCTAACAAGCGAATGTCTGCGTGACCTCTGTCATGTAGCCATTTCTCCACACTTACCAGTGAGCATTTTCAGTTCTGCCACCCGTGTTTAGAGCAAGTTTTCTGTGACTCACTGCACCAGGTCGGTCCAAAGAAGAGCATTAGGAAGCATCCAGCTGTATCATTTCTCTTCTTCCTTCTGTGTACATGCTGCTTTTTTGAGCACTCTGGCTTTCTGAGCTCCCTCACATGTCTTGACCCTTTTCTGGATAACCAGAGGGATATCAGGATTAAATCCTGTCTCAGCTCTGAGGTCTGGCTTTTGAAGAGCCCCAGTCATCCTCTCCTACTCATCTCATCCTGGTCTTGGTGGAAATATTATGCCTTCATGGGATTGTTATTCAGCTTTGGGGCATTCTGGCACTGCTGTTCAGTGGAAGATTTTGAGACTTTGAAAGGTTTCCTGGTGTGGCAATGACAATCCTCAATCCTAATGCTTGATGGCGGTTGCAGTTGCCTCAGTTGTGAAACCTCCTGAAAAATATTGTTCTTTCTTTTCTCCTTGACTTTTCCTTGACTGTTTCCATCAACAGATTAGGAGGTTTGGGGATATCTTTTCAAAGGGAATTTCAATTAATCTCCTATCTGACATTTCAAAGGGGAACAGTGGTTTGGTTTTTTTTAACCAGCATCTGCTTACCATCCAATTAGCTAACTGCCTTTAATTAACCATAATACATTCCAGGAGAGCAAAATAACAAGGGAACAAAATCAAGTGGTGACAACTCTGTGACTGAACCTGGGCTTCCCCTTTCTCAGGTGCAGGATTCTGGGTAACCCTTTGCTGGCCACTTTGAGCTCTGCCATGCAGTGCCTTGGGTTTCTGGGGAGGGAAAAGCATCCAGTCCCTCACCTCCAGGTTCACATCTGCAAATCCAGAGGCCATTTCTGTCCAGTGGATATTTCTGTCCAGGGGATTTGCACACTGGATGCTCCATAGGAATCTGGTTGTGAGCTTTCCTCAAAAACATGGTGAGATGAGGTGTGCAGGACTCATTTCTTCAGAAGGGCAGGAGAGACCTCTGAAGGCCTCCTATAAAGGGCCTCCTTACCCAGCAGTCTGACACAGATTTGCTTCTGAAGAGCTTTGTAATTTGTCCTTATTATGTTCTATGTGTGATTTAATGAAAGCCTTTTTCTCTACTGTAATTGAGCTCTTAATCTCATCTGAAAAGCAGAGCACAATCCCTTCAGAGATGGTGTTTGAGTAACAGCCTCTTTGTGTTTCCTCTGTTGTGGTGCTGCTCATGGAGCTGCTCACTCCTGATTTAAGAACAGAAAATAAACAAATTTCTTTGAGTCAAAAATACATCAGTGATGGCACATAGAGTAGGTTTGAATAAAAAACTCTTTTTTCTATTGAGCAAGAGATCTTCCAAGCAAGATCTTCCCTGGTTCTGCAAAGAATATGAAGGAGTGAGTTTTCCTTAGTGAGCCCCTGAGGCTTCATGCAGGTGATGCTCAGAAAATGGCACATAGGCATGGCAGCTGTCAGCAAAACAATTGGCTCTGGGCAGGTAAAAGTTGGCAGGAGATAAGAGTGGAAACTCAAAACAACAGGATGCTGAAAAACTTGTAAGAGGAATAACGACTTCAGTGAAAATCCCTAATCTTAAAGCTTCAAAACACATTTTTACAAAAATCCACAAAGATGTCCTGATTTTGATCAGTCTGATCTTCCTAAATAGCATTTTACAATCAGAATTAGGAGTTGAGAGACACTAAAGAAGGCTAAGCAGAGGATTTTTCATTGTGACCTTAGTATATCTTTTTTACTGTGCTGTAGTTTGGAAGGAGACCCCAAGATCCAGCTGCAGCCTGGGGAGATCCTGTTGACCTAAACACTCCCCAAAGCTGCTGTGGGGCTGACCCAGAACCAGAATCTGTATGGAACTGGGTAAAATGCTTCCCACTAGAAAACACTTGCAGCTTGATGGTGATCCACCATTCCCAGTTCAGACCACAGGCAGTGCCAGTAGTCACCAGTTTGCTGCCTGCTCTGTGCAGAGCTGGTGGCTGTGAGTGGCAGAGCTGTGGGGTGAACAGGCTGGTGGCTTTTTGGGGCACACAGAGCCTTCCATCTCTACTGCTTTGTCCCCACTAGAGAGTGGATTTTCCTAGAGAAATACCTGGAGAGTGGGAAGGATGAAGAGCAAATCATTCCCTGCCAGTGGATGCTGTGCTTGTTGCAAACACGTTGAGTTACATCTGGTAGGAGTCCTTGCTGTCAACCCTCAGGGATTCCAGGCTGAGATCAGCTCAGCTCTGTCATTTGCCAGGGGAGTGAGGATCAGACTCCACCACACCTCCAGAGCTGGGGACGAGTGGGTTGAATCACATCCAGAGCCAGAATGAGGAATGGGCGGTGTTTTGTCTTGCCATGCACAGCAGATATCCTAATTTAAAGCTGTGCTGTCTTCCCAGATGCTGCTTCTTCCTCTGAGAAGACCCATCCATTTTGATCCTGTTCCTTTCCACCCATCCCTCTAAAGATCTCCATTACTGGAGTAATTGGCACTATTGGATCAACTTTTGATGTGATGAGCAGTGGATTTTTGTAGTCAACATGCCAATTTAGAGTGCCACAAATAAAAGATCAATTACTTCTTTCCTGGAGAAGAAATTAAAGTAAAATCTTTCAATGTAATGGGCTGAGTGTACAAAGCTAAAGAGGTAGGAGATTTAAATGAGACTGTCTCCTGAGAGGATGTGTTTTTAATGTAAAAGTAACAAAGACAACCCAAACAGTGAGAGAGCATCACTTGAGCTGCACCTCTGT